>NC_135879.1:98938162-99538162 GCF_964194155.1 Cetorhinus maximus | reverse complement strand
TGCACTGCGGGGTTAAACAGCAATGCAAAGAGAGCAGAATCTGCTCAGAGAGAATGACCGTATTCTCTGATTTCCCTTGCGCAATACCAAAGAGACTGGCTGGTATAAAATTTTATACATTTCATGCACACACTGTTTGCCACGTTTTTTTAATAGATGTACACCCTCTCCAAATTCCTTACCTCAGCACCCCCTCTACAACAGTACAACATCTCACTCATCGTCAACAGTGCCATAGATCAGATATTTAGACTTTTATTTTTTTAAAGTGTTGCATCTAGCACAAAATTTGCCTGTCTAACTTTTAAATGTTACACTTAATATTTCTGAAAAGTGTTGTGTATGATTTTACATATTTTGATAAGGAAAAATTACAGTCTACTCGGAACACAAAGTTGCTTAGTTCAATCATCTGAACATTCAATTTTTAGCGCTGAATTCCCACTTTGCTGTATTATTTGTGTTACACCCTTCAGTTATTGGACAAATCAACAATTAGGGTAAAAATTAATTTGAATTATTAGAATTGGCCTTTACTGCAGTGTGGGTGATATTCTGCAGAACTTTATACTCACATGTAATACATGGGGTGCAAGTGCCATTTAATGTGGTCAAACTATTTCGACTGAGTAAAAGATGAACCATTATTTACCATTCTTAGTGCCTGAATAACTTCTATAATTTAGGTCACAGTTATCAATTAGCATCATTGATCAATGCCCAATATGAGATGCCTTTCTCCAGGGTGTGCTCAATGGGAGTGCAAGGAACTATGATAGCACAGTGCTCCACTTAAAAAGTGCTTAGAGAAACTCACTCAGTCACTTAGGTAAACAAAGATTTTCACTTAGACTTGGCCTTCAACTCAGACTTTGTTAGAGTTCCAGCAGAAGAGACACTAAGTTAAAGAAAAGTTCTCTTATCAGAGGCAAATTCATTTCCTTTCAATTCTCTCTTCTCCAGGAGAGAGTTACTTGTGCTGGACTACAGCTGCAGTGTTCCTATACTTCACCTATGTGAAGATGATCATTCTTTTCTAGTGAACCCAAATAGTAATGGTCAGCAGATCATTTTCATATACACTCCAGCTCTTGTCCTCACTCGACATCCACACTTTTCAGCAAAATCACTGGATAAGGAATAGAAACATCACAATGTTTTCCCAATCTCGGAGGTCCCATGATCAAGAATATTGGGGGGGCAGTAATGCAATGGTTATGGTACTGGACTAATAACCTAGTGGTCATGGGCTCAAATGCCACCAGGCTATGAAATGGAATTCAGTAAATACGGTAAATTATGGCCAGAAAAACAACTATGGAAACTGCTTCACTACTGGTCTTCAGGAAAAGTAACCTACCCCATCTGTTCACCACAGGATTTCTAGTCACACTACATGGTTGACACTTAATGCCCTCTGAAGTGGCCCAGCAAACCCACTCAATATTCAAAGGACTGCCACCACCTTCTCAGGGCAACTTGGCATGAACAATAAATGCAGTCTTGCCAATGTTACTCACCTCACAACAACAATCTTTTTTAAAATCTAATCTTTCTGTCTCTATGTTGCCTGTTTCCTTTCCACTGCTGCTTTGGCCAAGACCAGTTGACTCATTTTTACGTGGATCTATATTCGTTAGGTCATTTTATCTGGACAACCATTCTCTTTTTGTAAGGTGCACTGAAGATTTTTGTGAACTGTTTGATTTGTTCAAATTGTTAATCTACTGCATCTTCAAGCCAGTAGTTTTCTCACCTGCAGCCAGGTAAATAGGGTGTTGATGAGCTGGGCTCCATGCTTGGACAGCAGTCCGATTGATTTCTTTAAGCTTCATTCTTGCTGGCCGAGCTGGAAAAGAAAGAAAATAGCAAGTAGCTCAGTGCTGGAATGTGGCAATAAAAACAAAAAGAACAAGAACAGTAGTTACTACAACGTTGCTCAACAATTGAAATTTCATTCTGAAGCATCAAATACAGAAGCAGCTGGAAAAATATCATTTTTTTTTAAATTGGGAAACCTAAGAGCCAGAGTTTATACTGTAGGTCTACACCAAAGTTGGTGGTCGTGCCAAGAAAGTAGGAGGTAAACAGAGTAGTGGTTAGGTGATACCCTTGGATTTTACAAGCTTATCACCTATGCAAAAGAATGAATACACCAGGGAAAGATAGAAATTGATCAAGGTTTCAGGGGTGTCCACAGCCTTCCTGTATTTTGTCCCTTTTAGTTTGTGTGGGCCCAAATAGAGATGGTATATACTTTCCAACAGGGGTCACTGAACAGTGATAAAGAATGGAACTATGACTATTCCTCCCCTGCCCCAGATAGATCAAGGTCAATCATACTGGGTATGGTAATATAGTAGATATACTGGACAAGCAATCCAGAGGTCATGAGGCACCAAAACATCCTTGTGGAACCTAGCATCATCTAAAAAATTGTCTACAATACTCCTCAAGCTAACAATTGCTGAGTGCAGTAGATACAGTTATGTTCAACTACACAAAACTACTTTCACCAGGAAGAAAAATTCAGGATAACCTGTAACTTTCACCAAAAATGAAAATACATATTTTACAAAAATAACTAAAATGCTCAATAGAGTGGTGGCTCTTACCAACATTCTTCAGGGAAGGGAGAGGATAGAAAGCAAATTCAATCCAGGTTACTTTAGCTCTCCCAAAGGCTGTTTGAAAAAGTGTCATTAATACTGGGACAGATTATCAATTCACCTCCTCAGGTATGGAAGGATCTTAGGAGCACCAGAAAATAACATCACAAAATGTGAGGGAGAAATTTAATTCTTTAAAAAAAACAGTACTACACAGTGTTAGTAACTTGAAGAAGAATATTACTGAAATACATTAAACAGGGATACTGATTACCAGCAAGCAAAACAGTTCCAAAAAAAATTGCTTTTTTATTACATGCTGAGAACAGAACATCAAAGTACATCTGAATGCGAAACAGATGTCCATCAAAAACCAGAGCTTCACTGCCAGCCAAATACCATGATGGCTAGCTATTTAAATTTTATACCTTAAAAATCATTCAGAAAAGCAAGTCATCTCTCTCAGATCACTTTATCAGTAACTGGTCTAGGTAGATGGTATACCTACAGAGAATAACATAGGAAGACGGCAAAATTTCAATGCACACCTCAACAAAACAGATTGACAAATTGCAATGGAAACAGTCAAAGAATGTCTTTCATTTTTAAAAAATCATCAATGGGAATTTTTCACAAAACTATCATATTTTTCATAATATTATTGTGGATTTATAGTTGTCTGTGTGGTTGATTTAATTAAATTAGAGTCAGATAGACTGCAAGGTTGAAATTATCAAAAGAAGTTAGGTGTAAAAAGGTATTTGAAATGCTAATGAGTAAACATGGATGAGGGCAGCATGTAGGGTGTGAAGGAAACTTGCATTTTAAGATAAGTGGAAAGGTGTTTGGGTTTCAAAGGGATGTTAGGATTTTTACAACTAACAAGATAAATGGGGCAAGGTTATGATGTTTATTTTTCCCAAAAGGAAAGAAGCCATATTGACAACATGGAAGATTTTTATATCATGGGAAAAGTAAACTTCCAAAGACCTGCAGAACAATGAAATTTACAGATTAAAGAGAGAAAAAATGTATATTAAGGATGGAAGGCTATTAGGGGGTGTGGCCATGCGAGATCAAAAGGTGCATCATGTGAAGCAGTCCTCAGGGAAAAGTCTCCAGCCGCTTTAGAAGAAGTCTGTTGTGCCCAGTAACTAAAGTTGTGTTACAAGCCTTTGGAATTCCACTGTCGAGTGGGTGCCGTGGTAACCTTGCTGGGTTGAGATTATAATTTCAAATCTATTTGGACAGTCGCCTTAAAGGGGGTCTGTAGTTGGGAACCTGTTTAATTAAGAATTTTGGGAATTGTTAAGACCAAATAACAGTGTAACTGTAATCTTGTGTGCATTTTTTTTTTTTTCCTTTTGTTAATAAATGCTTTAACTTAATTTTAAAATCTCTAAAGGTATTAGTAGACTCAATCCTTCTGAATGAAGTGGATAAGCGTTTGCGTAATAAACACAAATTGCAAAACCGTTGTGATAATGTGGCCAAGTTTCCCTCGTGGATTTGGTCTGCCTGGCACATATCACTTGCCACGTCATAACTGAGAACAAGAAATGCTCAATTGTTAGCAATCCGCCTTTTTAAATAAGGGATACGGTTGGACAGGTACAAATTATGAACCAAAGAACTAACAACTAAATTCAAGAGATTATATGTTATGTGTCAAATGTTGACATGATATGAAACAAGAAATAAAACACAGCTTCTAATGGGTCAGATATGATTTATCCTGTAATTGATCCTTATACTTCCTTTTTTTATTCCAACTTATTTAGACCCTGGAACAAGCTTTGATATTGATTTTTTGCTGATTTCAGCTAAGTCAGCAGTAGGAACTTTACAGTTGGTTTGAACGCATTAGGTGGTGACGTAGTGGTAATGTCACTGGATTAATAATCCAGAGGCCCAGGTCAATGCTCTGGGGACATGGGTTCAAATCCCACCATAGCAGCTGGTGGAATTTTAATTCACTTAAGAAATCTGGACTATAAAGCTGGTGATGGCGCTTGATACTATTGTCGATTGTCGTAAAGTCCCATCTGGTTCACTAACGTCCCTTAGGGAAGGAAATCTGCCATCCTCACCTGGTCCAACCTACATGTGACTCCAAACCCACAGCAATGTGGGTTACCCTTAATTGCCCTCAGTTCAAAGGCAATCAGGAATGGGCAATAAATACTGGCCTCGTCAGTGATGCCCTGCAAAGTTCGCCCTCTCCCTCCACTCCACATACAGTTTTAATCTGTCTGACGTATAGAAGGAGGTGCAATAAGTACTTCATATTATTGGATGTTAAGGGAATCGCATACTGAGATTAACACACCTAAAAATCAACAGAAAGCACATAAAAGGGGTAATGTCATGAAAGGAATGGATAGACAGATTAGGATAAAGATAGCAATGTTGGGTAACACTGACATCCCATTACAGATAATTATACAGTGCAGGCACAAGGGGCCCAATTTTAACTGTGCGAAAGATTGGGTTTGAATTGATTAAAATCAGGCCCAATGAGACAGGCAACCTAACTGTTTATGGGATAGGGAAATGGCATTTTGCATTAAAGCTAAAACTCTAATAAGATGAAAAGGCAGGAAAACTATTGCTGATAAAAAATAAATGATCCCATTTGTTGAGAAATTAACCTTGAAATCCAGATCATCATGGAGCAATTTGTTTCAGGAAGAGATTGCTTTCCTGCTGACTTATATTATTCCTGGCTCTGTATTTTCTCTTATTCTTTATTTGCCTCCCTACCCCACCCTCACACTTGTCTCTTGAACATTAGCTATACTGGCGAGACCACATATATTTATTATTTTTTTCATGGGATGTGAGCATCACTGACAGGGCCAGCATTTGTTGCCCATCTCTAATTGCCCTTGAGCTGAGGGCAGTTAAGAGTTAACCACATTGCTGTGGCTCTGGAATCATATATAGGTCAGATCAGGTAAGGACGGCAGATTTCCTTCCCTAATTAGTGAACCATATGGGTTTTTACGACAATAGACAATCAAGCACCATCATTAGCTTTATATTCCCAATTTCTTAATTGAATTTAAATTCCACCAGCTGCCATGGTGGGATTTGAACCCATGTCCCCAGAGCATTAGCCTGGGGATCTGGATTATTAGTTCAGTGACATTACCACCACACCACCATCTAGTGTGTTCAAGCCAATTGTAGTGTCCCTACTACTGACTCAGCTGAAATCAGCACAAATCAAGAACAAACCTTGTACCAGGAACTAAATAAATTGGGATAAAAAAAGGGAATAAGAGGATCAATTACAGGAGAAATGATACCTGGCCCATTAGAAGCCATGTTTTATTTCTTGTTTCATATTATGTAAACATTTAACACATAACTTATAGTCGGGGATGTAAGAGGGAATATGCAAATTTAAGTTACGAGATGCTCTGATATATTCACAAAAAACTGATTTGCCATGCAGAAGCCATTTCCTTCCGTCTCCCAAAAAAAATGGATCTGCACCTAGGCCTCTCCTAATACTGTTCTATCACTGGTCACTGAGGTCATGTGCAAAAATGATGTGCTGTTAATGTTCCCAGTATTGTTTTGGAGAAATGTCTATCTGATACTCCTGTGATAGTCAAACTTATCACCTTCTTTAGTATTAACGTACAATTATATAAATAAGGAGTGAATGCCTATCTATGTTGTGAAATTTTATGTCTGGATCAGATCAATATGAAATTTACGGGTAAGCCCCATGTATAAGGTTTTAATACATCAACCTCTTTATTTAACTCAATTTTTGAAAAAAAAAATTCCTGGCAAACTGATGAAACTTTGCCGACTCTAGGTGAAACCTGGGATTGTGAGGCACGTGTGTTTTGCTTAGATATGGGCTACTTGTAGCCAATTTTTAGACAAACGGAAAATAACTGCACTGAGCTGCTACAATGGTCATCTGCACAAGCTCTAGCATGCTGACAATTATGAACCAAGCTAAGTTTTATGCTTGAATCAGAAATTCTGCACAGCCACAGAAATTGGAAGCAGTATGGTAACATCAGAATTCTTCTTTTCTCGATACTAAATTTCTAATCCATAGGTGTTTTTTTCCCCAGAATTAACTGTAACCTGGTATTACAGCATTGTGACAGCAACCCTCCTGGCTCCCTTAAACCAGTAGTCACAGAATAGAAGCACAATGCTAGCACGTCTCAAATATGAAGAGTTAGAAGTTCCACAAGTTTCTTCTTCCACCTCTGCACAAAAAAGTCAGTATCCAGAACACACCCATCAGTGCACTTCTAACTGAAAACTTAAAAAGAAAACGATTTGTGGTAGCTGATGGAGCAATTCCGTCCAAGGTTTTCAGGAGGCCACCAATAAGCAATTCCACTAAGTTACCAACAAAAAAAACGGTACACATTTAATTCATTTTCAAGAGGTGGGGTGTACAAAGGGAAGGGAAGAGACAAAATGATTTTGCGCTTCTACTCATGTCTCCCCAAGCCATGATCTCTGACAGGTCCACCCTACGAGTATGCAATTCTGTATTTAGCTGCTTCCAGCAGCCTGTGTGAACTCTGTCTCCCGTTCCAGATTTCCCTATCACAAACAGCCAGGTCCCCCAGCCAATCCCGGGAGATCATCACATAACTAATTGCATAAATCGGCCCTGCACACTTGACACTCTGTGGTATGCTACAGTGCTGCTGCACAGCTATGCTTAAAACAATGGATTACAGATTAATCAAAACTGCAAGACCTCCATCACAGATACAGTAGCATAGGGATCGAATCTTTCCAAGAAACAAGCCATAATCATAACTTCCAACTAGCATCGGAAAGAGATGGCCCACAGGAATTAGAAGAGATAAACACATACTTACCTGCCCTACACTGACACTTCCAATCATTGAAGCTCCTTGGGGCCTGCATCAAAAGGCTCCTCACAGGCCCCAACGAAGTGCAGCTCCAGCGGATTCAAGGAGGCTGCGCCCCCCCTTTTTTACAGCACTAGCTGCCAGAGAGCCGATAAGTTTAAAGGGCCAGTAAAATTGATAGGCCAGGGAGAAGGTAAGTATCTAAGGTAAGTGGATAGGATTTGGGGGTTGGGGGGTTCGGAGTTCAGAGGGTGTCAGGGGGTGTCAGAGGTCAGGGTGGGTGTCGGGGGGTGGTCAGGGGTGAATCCTTGTGGGGGCGGTTGAGGGCGTGCGGGAAGTTCCGTTGGGGAGGGTGTCAGAGGTGTGTGGGGAGTCCCGAGGGGGTCGGTCTGGGTGTTTACAATAGTTACCCAGGAGTTAAAAGGGATTTTAATTCTAACTTTCTCTGGGTAACTATTGGTATAACCCTGGCGGAACCATCCAAAGTTTGCGATTTAAATCACATTTTTAGATGGTTCCCAGAGCTGGGCAATTGCCCAGAGGAAGTGTGCACTTCTGGGCAATTGTTGTGCAAACCCTTACCTGGAAACTTCCGAGAGGGATTCCTCGGCACATTTTTGGGGCACCCCCAAATCTAACGCTGGGGAGTATGGAAGTTATGGCCCTATTTGATCCAAAGAGATCTTGGAGCCCAGGTACATATTATTAAAATGTCACAAACGGAACAGAAAATAATAAAAAGAATGGAATGCTGGCCTTTATATCTGGCGGACTAGAATACAAGAGGGTAGACATCATGTTTCAACTACACAAAGCCCTTGTTAGACCACACCTGGAGTACTGAGAGCAGTTCTGGGCACCACACCTTAGGCGGGATTTGCTGCCCTTGGGAGGGAGTGCAGCACAGATTTAACAAAATGATACCTCGATTACAAGAGTTAAATGAAGAGGTGATGACATAAACTAGGGCCATATTCCCTGGAATTTAGAAAGTTAACAAGTGATTTAATCAAAGTTTGAAATAACAAATAGATCAAGAAAAGCTATTTCTGCTGGTTGGGGAGTCTAGGACCAGAAGGCATAGCCTAATAATTAGAGTCAGTCCTTTCAGAATTAAAATTTGGAAACACTTGCACACACACAGAGTGATAGAAGATTGGAACTCTTTCCACAAATGGCAGTTGATGCTGTTTAAACAGTTTAAATTTTAAATCTGAGTTTCATAGATTTTTGTTAACCAAGAGTATTAAGAGACACGGGCAAAGGCAGGTATATGGAGTTAGGTCACAGATGAGCCATGATCCCACTGGTGGAGATGGCTCTTAGCCATAAAGCCGATAAGTTTAAATGGTGGAAAAGATGCAAGGGGCTAAGTGGCCTAGTCCTGTTCCCAATTCCCCATGTTCCCTGCAGTACTGAATGCAAGTAAAGCTTAAAATTGATTAATTATAGAAGGATTCATTATTACTTCAGAAAAAGTACACTCTTACTTCCTTTGAAAAACAACTGCCTGTCCTCTCAAATATATTTTGACAAGTAAATGAACAGTAATAAAAAAAGGAATGTACTTAAAGGGGTAAATCACATGCTCAATTCTTGGAGTGAGACTCAAACACATGATCTCTGATGCAGATGTAAGAGTGCTACCAAGAGATCAAGACTACCATAAAAGATGCAAGTGATTTTTTTTCCTAATTTATCAATAAAGAATCAGATCTGAACTAGTTGAGCTCCCGTACATACAAAGAGGTCCAAGAATATTTTTTAATACTATTGCTCCAATTTTAAAGATGATATTGTTTGTCCCAGTAATGAATGGTTAAGGGTATCATCCAGATCAGACAGATTAGAAGGTCTTGGCGTTGATATCCATTCTGAGCTCTGTACCTGATCTCAGCTGAGACAAAGGCATTAGACTTGACCTCAGTGTCCCTGGGCTAGTGGAAGGGCGGAAGAAAACATCAGCCAATATTCTCTCTCTTATTGGAAAGTTGTGTGTGTGTGTGGATGATGACAAGGTTGTCCTGACTGTGATGTACCCAAATGTACCTGTGGTTCACACACAAAGGATGTATGACACTTAAGAAGGTGGTAGTTGACATGAAGTGATCAGAAGCAAACAATTGAGAAAGAAAGAATAGCAATTATAGAGCGCCTTCCATGACCTCAGGGTGTCCCAAAGCACTTGACATGCATTAAATACTCATATCGTGTAAGTACTGTCGTAATGTTAGAAACACAGCAATTTGCAGGCAGTACGGTCCCACAAGCATCAATATCAACAAATAATCTTTTTAGTGATGTTTATGTTTGTTGAAGGATAAATATTGGGCAGGAAACTGGGGGAAACTACTTCTCTTTTAAATAACACCATGGGATCCTGCATGCCCACCTCAGAACTCAGTTTAATGTCTAATCTGAAAGACAGCACCTCCAACAGTGCAACACTCCTTCAGCACTGCATTTCTGCATCAGTCAAAATTGTGCGCAGACCTCTCTAGAGTGGAGCTTCAACCTACAACCTGCTAACTCAGAGGAGAAAGGAGCCAGAGCTGACACCTAGAGAGGTATTGATCTTACACTGTATTGGGTTCAGTATCAAGGTTCACAGTTTTCCTTCCATCTTCCTTGGGCAAACAATGAGATTTTAAGCTTTAAAAGACTGTTATGAGCAACTTTCATTGAGCTGCAACATTCACTGTGTCCTCCATCCCGAGAAAATCATGTCTTTCTATTGACCCGTCAAATCACCCTTATTTGCCTTGAAAGCGAGAGAGAAAGAAAAAGACTTGTGCTTATATATAACCTTTCATGACCACAGGACATCCCAAATGCTTTACAGAAAATTATGTATTTTTTTTTAGAAGTGTAATCACTGTTGGGATGCAGGAAACGCAGCAACCAATTTGTGCACAGCAAGCTCCCATAAACAGAAATATGATAATGGCCACATAATATGTTTTTGTGATATTGATTGAGGGACAAACATTGGCAAAGACACTGGGGGTAACTCTCCTGCTCTTCTTTGAAATAGTGCCATGGGATCTTTCACATCCACCTGAGAGAACAGACAGAACCTCGATTTTAAAATCTGATTTAAGAGGCAGCACAGCACTGCAGTACCAGTCTTGATTTTTGTGATTAAGTCTCTAGAGTAGGCCCTTCTGACTCATAAAGGCGAGACTGCTACCAACTGAGCCATGGCTGGCTAATATATTAAAGCCCTGCTCTGGGATTTGAGCACTTCACTACAGTAGTGCCACACAGTCAAAGGTGCAATTTTTTTGCAGAGAGCATTACAACCCCAATCTGCCTTTTAACAGCTGGACACAAATAAAATGATTTGGAAAACGGGGGGCCGGAGGAGGATCAGGCCAATATCCATCCCTAAACCAAGGGAGGGGCAATGATCCAGAACAGGGTCCACTTATAAACATGTAGATTAGATACAGGCAGATCAGAGACAGGATAGATAGTCACAGCAATGGTGACATATTGAATACAATGAGTAAACACACTGATAATACTATATTTATACAGGGAGTACGCCAATGTAAATGGAAATGAAATATTGAAACCAGGAGACAGACTGGGGGAAGGGGCAGAGATTGCAGCTCACAGAAAGTTGGATCCGTTACAAAGAAGCGGAGAAATGAGTTAAGTTTTAGGGGCCAGACCCCAGTAAAATAACATATAAAATAAATTCGGGGCAGAGGAGTCGGCGCAACCCGAGGCCCGCCTGCTGCTTCCCTGCCGTTCCCCCCCTCAGCTGGGAGGGATTTAACCAGGCACCGAAGCCCAGAGCTGAGGGGGAGGCTTCCACAGAGCAGCCCCCGGGCCCCCCCGCCCCCGCTTACCTCCGGCTCCGCTCTGTCTGTGTCCGCACCGCGGCTTCGCCTATCACTCCCGGACCGCCGCCACCGCCGCCGCCGGTGCCACAAGTCCACGTCTCCACCAACGTGGCAGCCAAAGCAGATTGGACCGACACAACACTTCCGCTTCCTCGAATTCCAGAGTCCGCCCAGCATCGCTGCATCACACACACTGAATGAGGAGGCAACCCTGCAGCAGAGGCACCAACACACCCAGCCATGCATTGGGCACAAAGAACTACAACCAGTACCAGAGCAATCACATTCAGCCAACAAGCTCCAGCACACCGACCGATGCAATGGGTATATATCTACCTATATCACAGTAAAAGAGCCATCACACTGCGGCTCCAACATCCCATCTCGAACAATCCTGGCTAAATGGTTACATTTGAATGAGGGACACAGCAGTGTCCAGGAAAAGATATCCTAAACAACTTGAAAGGTCTGCCAGTGAACGGTCATCAACCTGAAACATTAACTCTGTTTCTGTCTCCGCAGATGCTGCCTGGCCTGCTGAGTGATTCCAGAATTTTCTGTTTTTACATCGGTTTTGGTCATGCTTTCTTCTCCTTTCTCTTAGTATTTTGCCCCTACTTTCTGTGAAATAATGAAATAACCCAGGTGTAGCTCCTGTGTCAACCCACCGTCAACACCCCTTTGACCTTTTGTTCATGACATCTTTGGCAATCTCTCCTTTGTCTCCACCTATCACTGGCCCTCTATCCAGCTCCACCTGTCCCACCTCCCTTAAACAGCTTACATTTCACCACATTTCTATTTCTCTTTAGTTCTGATGAAGAGTCATATGGGCTCGAAAAGTTAACTCTGTTTTCCTCTCCACAGATGCTGTCAGACCTGCCGAGTTTTTCCAGCAATTTTTGTTTTTGTAGCCCCTGTGTTCCTGGTATAAACAGTGTCCTGATTTAAACTGCAGAAGCTCTTATAGTGCTGCTCACTCATAATTTTGTAAAACACCAAAGGTCCAGACCACATTTGTTGTTGGTGTTGGGCGGAGTTGGTGTTTTCACTGGAGCAGGTAATTCTCAGTGCAGCTCCACACAGGCAAAACTAAAGGTCTCAATTCATACAACATTTAGGTTTAACTACATCAGTGAACCACCTAAACCATTAGATGGCTTATCTGTAAAACTACAGTCTTGCTATGGCTAGTTTGTGGGAGCTCCTATTTGATACTGCTGATTAATTCTAGATGTACACTGCAGTGGGTAAGGCTTCCTGATCAATCACAATATTAGAAGCCCTGCCTGGAGCAAAGCATTGGCATCAAGTACAACTTACAGCTAAAACTGCCAGACATGCAACTTCGTTTAAGCAACTGCACATTAACCAACGATATGGAGAGAAGATAGAGACCAGGAATACACTTTCATCTCCAATGTCAGGCCATAAAGTATTACCCAGGCACAATATAGGAGATTGGGCCAGGAAGATTGCAAAAAAACTAACAGATTCTGCCCAATTTTCCTTCAATTACTTTAAAAGGAAGAAAAATTGTGTAGTTTCTGTTATGAGTGTGTGATCCTCCTATCCTGATCTTACTTTTATGTGCTAAAGACACCTGGACTTTAAAAGATGACCATATACCCTGTGAGGGTGGAAAGGCCTAAAGCTGAGAGAAAAAGAATCATAGATTCATGCTGCACAGTAGGCCTTCGCCCCATTGTTCCTGTGCCAGCCCTTTGAAAGACTTTCAATTAGTCCCACAGCCTTGTTCTTTTGCTATAGCCTTGCAATCTTTTTCTTTCAAGCATATGTCAGTTCCCTATCAATAGCTACACTTTTAGGAAATGCATGCCAGATCATAATAACTCACTATATTAAAAGGATCTCCAACTAAATCAGTGTCCTCCGATTATCAACTCATGGATCAGTGGAAAGTTTCTCCTTATTTACACCATCAAAACCCCTCACAGCCTCTATTGAATCTCCCCTCAACCTTCTCTGCTCTAAGGAGAACAATCCCCACTTCTCCAATCACATTAAATGATTGAAAATTCAACACCAGATGATTCCAATGATAGCCTTTCTCAAAATAATTTTGCAAAGGATTATGAATTAAGGCTGTAGTTCTGACACAAATTCCCACATTCAATTAAAAAAAAATCTGCCTTTGGTTTGGTAGTGAAAGCACTACTTGGTGTACAGCCAGACATTCAATATTCAATTCTCCATCTGTGTTATGCTTATCTCAACCAGGGAAGCAATTTGGGTAATATAATTGTCCAGTGTATCCCAACGCTAATGAGGGAGAAAAATCAGTCAGGATGCTCTTAATTGCTACCCAGTGTCTACTGTGCATGGATGTAGGGGAGGCTAGAATTTTCTCAATTGTTATACTCTCCACAGTTAAAAAGCCTGCTGATACTAAGGGGTTGCATTTCCATGAGGGCTGTGCCGACAATCAATTCCATTAAACAAGCTCTCTCTAACATTCCCACACAGTGCAGTGCGAAATGGAACATACTTCAATACACCATTTACTATACAGCACTCTGAACATGTCGGAAGCAAGAATGAAACAAAATGCTGACTGGTTCCAGGCTAACATCACTGTAATGGAACTTGTTATTGAAGCCAAGCAATTTGCTCTATTAATTATAAGAGAGATTTGGACCAGAAGACTCTCAATGCGCTAAGAGCTGCTTGCAGTAAAGTCTAACAGACTGCTAGGCACTGTGCCAATGACTACTGGTCACAAGTTTGCCAGAATATCCAGATGTCCTCCAACATGGAACACTGGGAGTATGGAAGATGGGATCAAAAAAGCAACAGATCTAACAGCAAAGAAAACAGCTCCATTGAAACAATGGCAGGGGAGGATATCACTGACTGCAATAAACAGATGTAAAGATCGGTGGAATACTACCTTGAGTTGTACTCCAACAACAACTTATATCTATATAGTGCCTTTACATCAGTCAGGTGACCAATAGCTCGGTCGAAGAGATAAGCTTTAAGAAATGTCTTAAAGGTGGAAAGCGAGGAAGAGAGGCAGAGAGATATAGAAAATGTATTCTGGAGCTTGGTACAGCCACCAATGGTAGAGCAATTATAATTTTGAATACACAGGAGACCAGAATTGGAGGAGCGCAGACATCTCAGAGGGTTGTGGGGCTGGAGGAGATTACAGAGATAGGGAGGGGCAAGGCCTTGGAGGAATTTGAACACAAGGATGAGAATTTTAAAGTCAAGATCTTGCTTGATCAGGAGCCAATGTAA
This sequence comes from Cetorhinus maximus, assembly GCF_964194155.1. Lineage (NCBI taxonomy): Eukaryota > Metazoa > Chordata > Chondrichthyes > Lamniformes > Cetorhinidae > Cetorhinus > Cetorhinus maximus. The sequence goes on along the minus strand of NC_135879.1, from coordinate 99,523,573 downwards.
ATCAGTGAGCACAGGGGAGATTGAAAAACGGGACTTGCCACAAATTAAGACATGGGCAGCTGAGTTTTGGGTGCCCTCAAGTTTACGGAGGTTAGAATGTGGAAGACCAGCCAGGAGTGCAGTGGAATAGTCAAGTCTAGAGGTATGAAAGCATGGATGAGGGTTTCAACAGCAGATGAGCTGAGACAGGGGAAAAGTTGGACGATGTTGAAGAGAGACGGTTGCATAGTGGTAATGTCATTGGATTAGTAATCCAGAAGTCCAGGCGAATGCACTGGGGACATAGGTTCAAATCCCACGGCAGCTGGTGGAATTTGAATTCAATTAATAAATCTGGAATATAAAGCTACCCTCAGTAATGGTGATCATGACAGCTATCATTGATTGTTGTGAAATCCCATCTGGTTCACTAATGCCCCTTTAAGGAAGGGAAATCTGCCATCCTTTCCTGGTATGGCCTACTTGTGGCTCCAGACCCACAGCAATGTGGTTGACTCTTAACTGCAATTGCCGAACAAGCCAGACATTCAAGGGCTTAGTGATGGCCTGAACATGAGGTCAGAGCTCATCTTGGGATCAAATGTGATCCCAAGGCTGTGAACACACTGGCTTAATCTTAGACTATTTCCAGAGAGAAGGATGGAGTTGGTAGCTAGGGGAATGGAGTTTGGAGCAGAGACCAATAACAAAAGCTTCAGTCTTCCCAACGTTTAATTGGAGGAAATATCTGCTCATCCAGTACTGAATGTCGGAAAAACAGTCTGGTAATTTAGCAGCTGTGAAAACATCAACACCAAGGGATCTCGAGACGCCATAAAGAGTCTGCCTGTCATGGAAGAGCTAGATATCAAACCCCCACTGGAGAAGCTTAGCAAAGCTATTGGCTTGCTTGCCATTGGCAAAGTTTCAGGTGATGATGCTTACTGCCTGAACTCATCAAGCTTAGGAAACTGGCATTCCTGCAGCATCTGCATGAGCCCTCTGTCTCTGCTGGACAGAGGAGGCAGTGCATGAACCCTCTGTCTCTGCTGGACAGAGGAGGCAGTGCATGAACCCTCTGTCTCTGCTGGACAGAGGAGGCAATGCCTCAGGATACGTGTGATGCAAAGATTGTGACATTGTACAAAAACAGGGGCACCGCAATAAACGCAACTATTGAGTCATACCCCTGCTGAGCATTGTGAGAAATTATTTGCCTGTGTTACCATTGTCAGACTGCAGAACTTGGCTGAATGTATCTACCCCAAGTCCCAGTGTGCTTTCAGAACTGGAAGATCTACAATTGACATGATCTTCTCAGACCGGCAGCTGCAAAAGAAATGCCATAAAAAAAGGGCACCACTATATATTGCCTTAATTGATCTCAGGCATTCGATCATGTGAGCAGAGGTGGTCTATTTAAGCTGCTGAAGAAAACTGGCTCCCTGCCAAAGCTGCTCAATATGATCCCTTTCCATGACAACATAAGGGGTGAGGGCAGCTATGATGAGGCAATCTTGGAACCCTTCAAGATCCGCAGTGGGGCCAAACATGGTTGCATTTTGACACTGACACTCTGGAATATTCTCTTTGCTGCTGTCTAGCTGTTCAGGTCATCTACGGAGGGTGTCTACTTACATACCAGAACCAGCAGAAAGCTGTTCAGCCTTGCTCATCTGAGATCCAAGACAAAGGTGCCCCAAATCCTCATCAGAGAATTGCTTTATGCTGATGTTGCCACACTGGCATTTCATACTGAGTGACAACTTCATTGGCAAATGGACAGACTCTCACACGCCTGTAGAGAGTTTTGTTTGACTATCAGCATCAGGAAGATAAATGTCATGGCACAGAACATTACTAATGCTGATTAATGGTGATATGGCAATGTGATGCTGGAGTTTGTTGATAGCTTCACATACCTGATCTCCGCTATCACCAATAATCTGTGATTGATGCTGGAATCAACACACTGTAAAAGCTGCAGCTGTTATGTCCGAGCTGAATAAGGGGGTGTGGAACAACAGCAGACTGACTGAGAACACCAAGTCTATGTCCTCAGTGCACTCCTCTACAATAGTGAGACCTGGACAACTTATGCTAGACAGATTCAGCCTTGACATCTCTTGGTGGGACAAGGTTACCAACTCAAAGCTAATTTCAGTAGCATACACTCATTACTAAACCTACAAAGTCTGTGCTGGCTCAGCCACATTCATTGGTTGGATGATGACAGCTTACCCAAAGATCTTTTGTACTGTGAACTGGACACCTGCTGGGGACATCCATAACTCCTCTACAAGGACACCTACAAGTGAAATTTAAAGGCAGCTGACATTGACCATTCACACAGACAACTAGAAGACGGCAGCTGCCAGCCGTGACCTCTGAAGGCTGACTGTCTGGGGAAGCATTGGAATAGGCAAGGAAAAACAGAAAGCTCAGCTGACTAACAGGCCACAGAGGAAACAGAGACGAGCGAATCTTGCTGCTTCTCAGGCAACTATCTTCATCTGCAGCAAGTGCAGTGGAGATTGCCGTATCAGAGTTGGGTTCCTGAGTCACAGGAGGTATTGTTTAACATGGAGTTGACCACCAAGGTGGTAACCATTGTCTGAGGAAGTATAAGGTTGCTAGAATTTATCTGCCTGTAATCCACATAAACCCCACAGAAAATCATAAGTGAAATTTATGCCAACGATTGCGGGGATCTAATTCTGATGTTACATGGCATGAAGGGAAGAAATCCTAATGAAATTTAATCCCTCATGGTCTAGGTTCATATTGCCCACTTGAATTAGAAGCTGGATGGTTACAGGTGCTCATGGTATCAATCCCTTGCAAATCATGCAACTTCAGGGGAGATAGAGAGAAAATACTCAAACTAAAAACGTTCTAGTTTATTCATTATATTGTCAAGCGCCATCTCTGTGCTTATCTGAACTATGCTTCTATCCAAGATGTGCAAGTACAGCTACAACACTGGCATCTACCCAACAATGTGCAAAATTGCCCAGATGTGGCTTATCCACAAAAAGCAGGACAAATCCAATCCCACCAATTACTGCCCCATCAGTCTACTCTTAATCTTCAGCAAAGTGATGGAAGATGACATTGACAGTGCTATTAAGCAGTACATAGCAATAAACTGCTCACCCGTAATTGGTTTGGGTTCTGCAAGGGCCACTTGGCTCCAGATGTATTACAGATTTGGTCCGAACAGGGACAAAAGAGCTGGGTTTCAAAGGTGAGGTCAGAGTGACTGCACTTGACATCAAAGTTACATTTGACCAAGTGTCGCATCAAGAAGCCCTAGCCAAATTGAAGTTAATGGGAATCAGGGGAAAACTCTCCACGGTTGGGAGTCATACCTAGCACAAAGGAAGATGATTGTGATTGTTGGAGGTCAATCACCTCAGTCCCAGACATTGCTGCAGGAGTTCCTCAGTGTATGTCCTAGGCCTGACCATCTTCAGCTGGTTCATCAATGATCTTCCTTCCATCAAAAGGTCAGAAGTAGGGATGTTTGTTAATGATTGAAGTGTTCAGTACCATTTGCAACTCTTTAGATACCAAAGCCATCCATGTGTGAAAACCTGGACAACATTCATTCAGCCTTGGACTTATAAGTGGCAAGTAACATTCAAATCACATAAGCACCAGGCAATGATCATCTCCAACAAGAGAGAATCCAACTAACTCCCCTTGACTTTCAATTCATCACCATTGTTGAATTCCCCCATCAACATGCTGGGGGTTACAATGAAATAGAAGCTGAACTGGAACAGCCATTTAAATACTGAGCAGGTCAGAGGCTGGGAATCCTGCAGTAACTCACTGTTTGACTCCCCAAAGCCTGTCTGCCATTTACAAGGTGCAAGTCAGGAAGTGTTATGGAATACTTTTCATTTGCTTGGATGAATGCAACTCCAACACTCAAGAAACTCAACATCATCCATGACAAAGATAAAAACAAAAAACTGCGGATGCTGGAAATCCAAAACAAAAACAGAAACAGAAATACCTGGAAAAACTCAGCAGGTCTGGCAGCATCGGCGGAGAGGAAACTGATTGTTCTTCTGTTGAAGGGTCATGAGGACTCGAAACGTCAACTGTACTCTTCTCCGCCGATGCTGCCAGACCTGCTGAGTTTTTCCAGGTATTTCTGTTTCTGTTTTGGATCATCCAGGACAATGCAGCCTGCTTAATCAGCATATCTATCACCTTAAACATTCACACCCTCCACCGATGCAGTGCGTACCATCTAAGACGCATTTGCCAAGGCGCCTTCAACAGCATCTTCCCAACCTGCAACTTCTACCATTTAGAGGAACAAGGGCAACAGACATGAAAACACCACATGCAGGTTCCCCTCCAAGTCGCTCACCATCCTGACTTGGAACTATATCACTGTTCCTTCACTGTTGTTGGGTCAAAATCCGGGGATTAGTTTCCTAATAGTGCGGTGGGTGTACCTACAGCACCTGGACTGCTCTGGTTCAGAAAGGTAGCTCACCACCATCTTCTCAAAGGCAATAAATGTTGCTCTTGCCAGTATCAACACATCCCATGAATGAATTAAAAATGTTAATCTGCTGTGCTAATGGCATTTTAAGCACTTTTTCAAACGTTAATGCAGTGGGGGACAGTTGAAACATGTACATCTCCAAAAAGCATAAATATGAATCCTTATTCAGCCCTTCAGTTTTGGCAGCAGCGGTCCCAGTGGGGACTTACGTAGGGAATTGCAAACTATCAGGTGATGGCAACATTTATCTATTTTTTAAAAGCCTACCTGCTACCAACCAATTCTTCAACTGCTAAGTTTGCAGTCTTTGTTGAGTTTTCGAATGTAGTTACTAGAGATGAATGGTTCTGCAATATCTCTGGTGCTTTCTTCCACAGAAGCCAAATTTCATTCAAGTTTTTCCCCTGCCTTAGCCCGGAATCATTTCCCCATATGCCTTCCCCAAGCTCATCTTGTCCATGACATGACAACCCTATTCCCTCTAAACTGCTGCCCATCCAACTTTCCTCCCTGGCCTCTAAGTCAGTCGGTATTTAGTGGATCTCTAAGTACTTTCCCTATACCATCATCACGTCTCTGCTCAAAGGAAACCTTTTGCCCATCCTTGCAAATTACTCCATCTCCAAGCTTCCTTTCCTCCCAGCCAAGCAACATCTTGATTTCAAATTCTACCATGGCCTCACCCTCCCCTATCTCAAATAACCTCCAGGCCTACAACATTCACACTTCTGATTTTGACCACTTGTGTATCTCTTGATTTTAATTACTCTATTAATATTGTGTCCTCAGCTGCTGAGGTCCTAAACATTGGAAATACAGCCACCCCACCTCAAGACTTCGACTAAGCTTTTTTTATCTACCATCCCCCATGTGATTATTCAAACTGTTTGGTAAGGATCCTGTGGCACACCTTGTGACATGTTACTACATTATATAACTGCAATTTGTTGTGATGAGTATGTGCGCTCAGGTGCTTCCTCCCTCTGCTAGAGACTGAATTAATGGATGTTCCTTCCCTTTTGCCAGAGGTTTGAATGAGTCTTGTGTTTACTGGAGCCTCAACCAGACAAATGTGTTCAGGTAGTTAAGGCTCCTCAGGAGAGTTAAGGGATTTCTTGGAATTATATATAGGCAAAATAGGTGTGGCAGTATACACACTTCATTAGCTGCTCAACATCAGGAACCCTTATTGGCCTCAACAGCTCAAGAACAATTGAGCATACCCCTGTGATGCTCAATTAGGCTACCACAGCTCATCAAACATGAGTGGAACTATACCACTATTAGGAATAAAACACGTATTCTCCCACCAGGTTTGAAAAATATCTCAGAGGAAGAGGGGCATCTGGCCAATTAACTATCAGTAAGGAAACTGCTGTTACTCCTGCAGTAGCATTGGCCCAATCTCTTCCTTGAAATGCATTGGTATCAACACTGCTCTCTTATAAAGCAGGGACAAAATGCTTTTGCTATTATTTGAAACTATGGCTTAACCTGGCTGACAATGAACATTTGCCCCTTCTGAAACTGCTGGGATTGTAAATGGGGTGCATTTGTTAGAGTGGGGCTGTAGTTTGCACCAACTTTGGCTAAATAGCTGCAAGATGTGAATGGTTTTCCATTATTTGGTATGGTTGTGAAATTACAACTTTTATTGACATTTGTCCATTGGAATAAATCAGTGATATCTTCGGAATGGGAACTTGGGTGGAATCTCTAGTGAAAAGCACATACAAAACAAATCACAAGCAACTACAAAGTTGTACCATTTTGCTTGATCAATTTATTTACTTTTCGTTTTTGGTTTCTGAAAATAGCATATTGCAAGAATGCAGTAGTAATTAGATCATTCATTCTTCAAGAGAAAAACACCTTCATTTGGACCCAAGTTACTTGCCAGGCGTGGATTAGATTCAGTACAAACTGCAAACAGGGTCTGTGGAGATGAAAACAAATTAATAAGTTGTGAAAAATGCCAAAATACCAATGCCAATGAACATATTGATATCTATTCCACAAATCTGTGACAGGAATGATCTTTAAACTCTCACTTGCTTATATATCTTTTGTCAATGGCAGGATTCTATTTGGTTTGGATTTTTTTTTAAAAAGTGCTAATTATCATTAAATAAAACAAGTTCAGTCAAAGCTGCAAGTTATGCTATCAACTGCAAACATTTCTGGACTGTACCCTCATTTCAATAGGCTTATAATCCTGCCCCTTATAGGGTCAGCTGGGTAGTTAGTGACAGATTATAATCAATGGGACAGTCATGAACATCTAGCTCAAAAAAAAAATCACTCAATTGAGCTCCCCCTGCCCCATAAAACAAGAAAACAATAGTTACCTGACCATTGGCAGACCAGGTTACTGCTCTGCGCTGTAGCAGCACAGCTTAGCTGTTGGTGCTGATAGCTCATCAACCATGGTCTTGCCCTCCAAAATCCTTTTGGGGAAGAAAGAATGAACTTCAGTAAGCGTAAAAACCATAAGCAGTTTTAAGCAGCACATATTTCAAAATGGACTAAAATATACAAATTAAAAGCCTGTAAACAAAGAAACCTAGGACATTATGTGAAAAATGCAAAATTGCTGGGTCATGAAATGAACAAAACTGGGTATAGTTAAAGAGAAAAATACATCAGCCATTATACACTTTTCCACCTTCCAAAAGCAATGAAATCTAGACACTCCAATTACCCTTAACCACACCCCCTCTCCCCCCCCCCCCCCCCCCCCAAAGTCAGGAACACAAAAATTGCAATATGCCCAGACCCACCCAGCTTTCTTGTTCTTGGAAACTGCAATGATAATTACATTTCCAGATGCAGTTAAGGGCACAGAAGGCTACCACAATAACTGCTTTATGAAAACCAGCATCTTTTTACCCAAGCCACCTCAGTATAGAAAAGTCAAAATTATCACCAGAAAAGTGGAGTTAGCTCAGGAACAGCCTCTGAAGTTTCTGCAGATATTGTCTCAGAAATGCAAGAGACTCATCACAGCTAACAACTCTGTCCAGTTTTTTTTTTAAAGAAAATGATATTGCACAAATCTTCAATTTGTATCACAACCCATCCCAACCAAAATAAAAATAGAATGTAAATCTTATGGCAAGTGACCTACCCAAATCCTGATGCAGGGACTAGTAGCAAGCAGAACTCCAGTATCTACTGGGGCTGAAGCACAAAACATTGATGACAGCCCCACCATTCAGAATGTACAAGCGCTTCCCTTCCTTTAGATCTCTAAGAACTTGACCATCCTACAAAATGAATAGTGAGCAAGCCATAAAAATAAATCCAAAATGGCAGTCATAAAAGTCTATATATTCCCTCTTAAATTTAGAGTGTTCACTTTGTGGGACACTCTTGCATGATGGGACATCTGAGGTAATTATGATCAAAATAAAAAGTAAAAATAGTTCTGTTAAAGAGTCATACGGACTCGAAACGTTAACTGTGTTCCTCTCCGCAGATGCTGCCAGACCTGCTGAGTTTTTCAAGTATTTTTATTTTGGATTTCCAGCATCTGCAGTTTTTTGCTTTTATCTTAGTAATTATGACCAACCTTAGCAGCAGATTAGGCCATAAGGGAAGCTAAGTTGCTCCAAACATTTTAAAGATTACCATTTGATTTAAGGCTTAAATATTGCAATTGTCACAATTGTGAGCAGGGAGGAAGTAAAGTGCAACACTGAAATCTTTATATGGCACCACAAACTGAAAACCATACAGCAGTACAATTTTATCTAGAATAAAAAGCATTTTGCATCACAGAACATGTATGACATTAAAAAAGACAACTCAAATCAAGAGAGGCGAAGGTTGATGCAACTTTTCTCATCATTCCAAAGCTAACAGTAAATAAGTCATTACACTGGTCAAATAAAATCCTGCACTATCCTTTATCTTCCAAAATTCTTTTAATGTTAAACTTAGCTAGCACAGTCATTAAACCACAAAGAATCATCGAAGACAATGCAGTGTAAATGCATATTTTTCCATCTAAGGCACAGAACCATCTGGGGATACTGCCTCAGAATTCAATGTGGTTGGTCTTTGTAAGTTTGCAAGGTTCCAAACCTAGTGATTAGTACAGACAGAGAAAAAAACCTCAAAAATCAGCATGCTCGCTGAAGGAAAATACTACAAGTCATTTGTTCTACTTGACTACATGTCCTCAGCTTTACAACATAATCATAGAAAATCATGATGTGAACAGCAGTGAAAAAGTTTCATCATTGGACATGCATATTCATCATAATCCTTTACACATTTTCTTTGCAAAATCTATTGCAAATGCCAAAAGTAGAAATCATCACAGATGATAAAGAGATTTAAAAGATTAGCTAGGTGATTATATCATTAATCGTTAAAAGAAAATACAACAGACAAAAGATGGTAAAACAAAGCACTCACCTTTAAGGAAGATTGGAACACACATCTTAAATTAAAAGCCCAATCGTCTCCATATTCAGGGAAAGTGTATGGAAACGAGGACAATGCAGCTTAAAGCATGTCCAGACCCATCACATCTGATATTTTATCTCAAGGCGTAGCTGTGAAAGAGAAGTAAAAATTTAGTCCAGGGATACCATTTACCCTTTAACTAATGCACATTAGTTAGATGAACCAAACGATAGAACTGTTCTCTTACTTTACAAACTTGTCTCAGCCACAGGAAACAATGGGGTATTGCTGTTCAGACAGGAACGGGCACAAGATGCCCACTCTGTGTCCATCTTCCTAAAAACAAGAAAATGTCAGTTTAGAAAATTTAGTTTCTATTAACATAGAAGAAAGGGCATTCTATCAACAAACACAGGCAACCCTCATATTTGCAGGACAGGTAGTCTTCTCCTTACAAAAAAGGATAACTCAAATTGTGTGATCCAAGTTTTAATCACCAGGTAACCTGCACTTTGTTTTCTATAAAGCATCTCCAGTAGATATACATTCAATGACGTACTGCAGATCATGAAAACTGGAGCAGTTGTGACATGACAAGAAAAAAGTTAATATGTACCTGTACAGCGGACTTGCACGCTTCTAAAGTGTTCCGCAGCTGGATTGTTTTGTATTGCAAGCCAGATACAATGTGATGGTTCAATGCTCAGAATGCCTTTCATGTGACCAAATTGCTGGGTACATTCTCCACTATTAAGAAAACCTGAAAAAAATAGCATGATTCAGCATTCATCAAGTTGAGTGCAAAGCTACCCAAATGCCAAGAGCAAACCACCTCACCTGAGCTGATTCTAAGCACACAAAAAATGGCCATTTGAAACGTGAAGTTTTGATAGCACTTGCACAATGTCTCCTCCTCCCCCCACCAATTCCCCAAACCAATGACAGCTACCACCCAGGATCTCCTCCAACAAAAAGACAACATGCAACTCTAGGCTAAAAATTTCATTGAAAGCAAAACCTGTAAAACCCCCTACACATCCGTGTTTTTATGGGTCTGGGCATTTTACACTTCCATTTTCTATATACTAGATTAATTGCCTGCACCTCGTAAAGTTAATAGGAATTATTGCCAAATGGTGAACTTGAGCTATCAATAACCACCAAAACTGACATTGTGAAAATGTCCCAGTGCCAACCCATAATCCAGACAGGGCAAACTGTACATCAGAGTTGACCACATCACTGACAAAATGCTGAGGGGCAACATAGTTTGTCTCATGCCTGAACAGTTAAGGCTTCTGTCTATATTAAAAATCAGACATTTAGTAAATTTAGATACTGATTCATCAGCTAATGGAGTGCAGCAGGAAATAATCAAATCATCCTTGCGCATGTTTGACATGACACTTCATGGGATCCAGATTCAACTCTGTCGAACGCCAAGGTCACTGCATTCCGAGTGTGGGTGCTGGGTCTGTACTGCCTGCGGGGCAGGACACACCCATGAATGGTGGAGGCAGAGACCGGGGTGTTGGCTGTATGACTGTCAGGCAACTGGTTTACGAGTCTGTGCACAAGTTCTGAGACCTTAGCGAGGACAACTTGGCTGATTATGACATCAGTGAACCGGATGTTTTAGGACAATCCAAGAGCTAATATGAGCCTCTCTTTCTAGACTTATTTCATTGATTAACAGAACTCAAATTATGTGAACTCCCATCAGTAACACGATCACTGCGTTATCGTCCACCCAGGCCAGCATGGATGGGGAGGCAAACCACATCCGGGGTCAAGAGCTTACGGTCACAGGGTTCGAGGAGAATCCGCCCGCCCACACCCTACAGGGGGCGCCCAGTGGGTCCACGTGGCAACAGGGGAGCACGAGGCCCAAGAGCGGGGAGGGCCCGGCATCAGCCCCAGCACGAGGCACCGGCGCGGGGAGCACGGCCCCAGCCCCAGCACGAGGCCCAAGAGCGGGGAGAGCACCGCCCCAGCACGAGGCCCAAAGGGGGGGGCACCGTCCCAGCACGAGGCCCAAGGGGGGGAGGGGCACCGTCCCAGCACGAGGCCCAAGGGGGGGGGGGGGGGCACGGTCCCAGCACGAGGCCCAAGAGCCGGGGGGGGAAGCACCGTCCCAGCACGAGGCCCAAGAGCCCGGGGGGGGCACCGTCCCAGCACGAGGCCCGGGGGGGGGGGGGCACCGTCCCAGCACGAGGCCCAAAGGGGGGGGGGGCACCGTCCCAGCACGAGGCCCAAAGGGGGGGGGGCACCGTCCCAGCACGAGGCCCAAGAGCCCGGGGGGGGCACCGTCCCAGCACGAGGCCCGGGGGGGGCACCGTCCCAGCACGAGGCCCAAAGGGGGGGGGGGGGGGGGCACCGTCCCAGCACGAGGCCCAAAGGGGGGGGGGGGCACCGTCCCAACACGAGGCACGGGGGGGGGGGGGGGGGGGAAGGAGGAGCACCGTCCCAGCACGAGGCCCAAGAGCCCGGGGGGGGGGGGGGAACCGTCCCAGCACGAGGCCCAAGAGCCCGGGGGGGGGGGGGCACCGTCCCAGCACGAGGCCCAAGAGCCGGGGGGGGGCACCGTCCCAGCACGAGGCCCAAGAGCCGGGGGGGGGGGGGGGGGGGGGGCACCGTCCCAGCGCGAGGCCCAAGAGCCGGGGGGGGGGGGGGGGGGCACCGTTTCAGCACGAGGCCCAAGAGCCCGGGGGGGGCACCGTCCCAGCGCGAGGCCCAAGAGCGGGGGGGGGGGCACCGTCCCAGCACGAGGCCCAAGAGCCGGGGGGGGGGGGGGAGCACCGTTCCAGCACGAGGCCCAAGAGCCCGGGGGGGGCACCGTCCCAGCACGAGGCCCAAGAGCCGGGGGGGGGGGGGGGCACCGTCCCAGCGCGAGGCCCAAGAGCGGGGGGGGGGCACCGTCCCAGCACGAGGCCCAAGAGCCGGGGGGGGGGGGGGGGGGGCACCGTCCCAGCGCGAGGCCCAAGAGCGGGGAGAGCACCGTCCCAGCACGAGGCCCAAGAGCCGGGGGGGGGGGGGGGGGGGCACCGTCCCAGCACGAGGCCCAAGAGCCGGGGGGGGGGGGGGGAGCACCGTTCCAGCACGAGGCCCAAGTGCCGGGGGGGGCACCGTCCCAGCACGAGGCCCAAGAGCGGGGAGAGCACCGTCCCAGCGCGAGGCCCAAGAGCGGGAAAAGCACGGCCCCGGCTCGAGGCCCCAGCGGGGCACGAGCTCAGCAGCTGCCGCTCAGGCCGATCCTTAGCCTCAGCCTCGCCTCTTGCCCCATCACCACCGCCCCGGCTCCTTCCCTGATCCCGCGATCCAAGCGACGGCTCCAGCCCCACTCGGCAACCCGGCCTCCACCTCGCCTCCTTCCCACTCCCCGTGTAGTTACCTGGGGGACACCGACACGATGGTGTCCGGGAACCGCGCTGTGGCGCCGATCTGGGTGAGCCAGCCGCCGTGGCCCTGAAGCGGATCCCGAAACCTCGTCCGGTCACTCATGGTGCCCGATGAGTTCGGATCGCATCGCCACCACTGCCGCCAACATGGAGAAGAGGGAAAGCAGTGGCTCTGCCGCCCGAATATAAGCGGCTGGGCCAGGGGCGGGCGGGCTCTAAGCGGCTGATTGACGGCTCACTGCCCCGCCCCCACCCAGTTGTAAAGGGAACCAGAAAAAGGGGATTGTGGTAAATTGAAACAAATATTTCTATCAAAGCAAAATATTGCGGCTGTTGAAATCGATGGGGTGCTGAATGAATGACCTGAATAGTTAACTTTGTTTTTCACCCACAGACCTGCTGAGTATTTTCTGGTTTTATAAAAACAAGCATTGGTAGAAGTACACAGTAAGATAATCATAGAATGCTTACAGCACGGAAGGGGATTATTTGGTTGGTTGTGTCCCTGTCAGCTCTCTGCAACTCAGCTAATCCCAGTCACCTACCCTTTTTTCCAAGAGCAAGGTAAATGATTTCTCCTTAGATGATTATTCAGTTTCGTTTCAAGAGCCACAATTTTATTTTATTTATTCACGGGATGTGGGCTTTGCTGGCTGGGTCAGCCATTATTGCCCGTTCCTAGTTGAACTTGAGAAGGTGGTGGCGAGCCGCCTTCTTGAACCGCTGCAGTCCATGTGGTGTAGGTACACCCACAGTGCTATTAGGAAGGGAGTTCCAGGATTTTGACCCAGCAACAGGTGAAGGAACAGCGATATATATTTCCAAGTCAGGATGGTGAGTGACTTGGAGGGGAAGGTGGTGTTCCCATCTATCTGCTGCTCTTGTCCTTCCAGATGGTTGCGGTCGTGGGTTTGGAAGGTGCTGTCGAAGGAGCCTTGGTGAATTCCTGCACTGCATCTTGTAGATGGTGCACACTGCTGCTACTGTGCGTTGGTGATGAAGGGAGTGAATGTTTGTGGATGTGGTGCCAATCAAGTGGACATTGTCAAGCTTCTTGAGTGTTGTGGGAGCTGCACTCATCCAGGCAAGTGGGGAGTATTTCATCACACTCCTGACTTGTGCCATGTAGATGGTGGACAGGCTTTGGGGAGTCAGGAGGTGAGTTACTTGTTGCAGGATTCCTAGTCTCTGACCTGCTCTTATAGCCACAGTATTTATATGGCTAGTGCAGTTCAGGTTCTGGTCAATGGTAACCCCGAGGACGTTGATAGTTGGGGATTTAGTGAAGATTAATGCCATTGAACATCAAGGGGCAACGGTTGGATTCTCTTTTGTTGGAGAGTCATTACCTGACACTCGTGTGGTGCGAATGTTACTTGCCACTTGTCAGCCCAAGCCTGGACATTGTCCAGGTCTTGCTGCATTTGGACGTGGACTGCTTCAGTATCTGAGGAGTCGCGATTGGTGCTGAACATTGTGCAAACATCAGTGAACATCTCCACTTCTGACCTTATGATGGAAGGAAGGTTATTGATAAAGCAGCTGAAGATGGTTGGGCTGAGGACTTCTGCAGTGATGTCCTGGAGCTGGGATGACTGTCCTCCAACAACTACAACCATCTTGCTTTGTGCTAGGTATGACTCCAACCAGCAGAGAGTTTTCCCCCGATTCCAATTGACTCCATTTTTGTTAGGGCTCCTTGATGCCACACTCGATCAAATGTGGCCCTGATGTCAAGGGAAGTCACTCTCACCTCAGGAGTTCAGCTCTAGAGATTGACTCTGCATCCACCACAAGCTCAGGCAGATCCTAACTGCATAAAAAATTTCCTCACATTTTAAATCAGTGCCTCTATTTCTTGACTCTTTTGCCAATGAAAAATTTCTTCCTATCTACTCTCCTAGACCTCCTTTGATTTTGAATACCTCTATGAAATTGCCTTTCAATCTTAGACACACAGAAACACAGTCACACTCACACAGATATATTCTCTCACACGCACACACATTCCCTCTTAGAGACACAAACACACAGTCACTCTAACAAAGATATATTCTCCCTCTCGCACACATACACGTACATTCTCTCTCTCACCCACACAGATATATTCTCTCTCACACACACAAACACACACATTCTCTCACTCACACAAACACACCAAGAAAGATATATTCTTTCTCATACATGGAGACACACACACAAACACATGCACACACAGTCACACACACAGATATATTCTCTCTCACATGTGTGCACATTCCCTCTCTTACAGACACCAATTCTCTCTCTCTCCCTCACACACAGACACACACAAAATCACACAGATGTGTGGGCACACTCACACAGATATATTCTCTCTCACACACAGAAGCACACACATTTTATATGCTCTCTCACGCACAGACACACCCAGACAGATATATGCTTTCTCATACATAGACACACACAGTCACACTCACACAGATATATTCTTCTCCTCTCTCTCTCACACACACACACCCTCTCTCTATCACACACACACTCACTCACTCACACGCTCTCTCCTCACTCACACACAGACACACACACACAGACACACAAATTCTCTCTCTCTCACACACACACACATACAGATTTGCACAGATATATTATCTTTCTCACACACACACTCACACACGTGCAGGCATACTCACACAATTATATTTTCTTTCTTACACACAGACACATACACACACAGCCTCACGCTGATATATTCTTTCTTATAGACACAGACACACAAACACACACAAACTCGCAGACAGACACACTCGCGCAGATATATTATTTCTTATACACGCACACACACACACATCCGGTCACATACACACACCCTCTCACACACACAGTCAAACTTACAGAGACATATTCTCTCTTCCACACACAAACACACACAATTCTCTCACGTACACACTCACACAGATATATTCTTTCTCACACACACATTCTCTCTCTCACACACACACTCACACAGATATATTCTTTCTCATACATGTGCACACACACAGTCACACATTATTCTCTCTCACATGCACACACATTCTCTCTCTTACAGACACCAATTCTCTATCCCTCAGAGACACATACAAACACACGCACGCAGTCACACTCACAAAGATTTATTCTCCCTCCTGCACACATACACACACATTCTCTCACATACATGCACACGCAGGCACATTCACACAGATATATACCCTCACACACACAAACATTCTCTTCTTATAGACACAAATTCTCTCTCTCACACACACAACACAGACACCCTCACACACACACAGTCACACTCACAGATATATTATCCCTCTCACATACACACACACTCTCTCTTTCTCTCTCTCACACATACAAACACACACACACATGCACAGATACATTATTTCTTATATACACACACGCACACACACACATATGCCCTCAAATACACAGTCACACTCACACAGGCATATTCTCCCTTCCACACATGGAGAAACACACATATTCTCTCTCACACACTCACACAGATATATTCTCTCATACACACACACACATATATTCTCTGTCACATGCACACATTCTCTCTCACATACACCAATTCTCTCTCACACACATACACACAGACTCACACACACGCGGACACATACACACACATTCTCTTTCTCTCATACACGTGGGAACACTAACACATATATTTTCTCTCTCACACACAAACACAGCCACACACAGATACATTCTATACCATACTCCAGCACTCACACTCGCAGATACATTCTCCCTGACACGCATATTCTCTCCCACACACACACTCACACAGATATATTCTCTCTCACACGCGCACACATTCTCTCTCTTACAGACATCAACTCTCTCTTTCTCTCTCATATACAGGGCACATACACAAGCAAACACCCTCACACACACACACACAATCACATTCACAGATATATTTTCCCTCACACAGACATATTATTTTTCATACACACTCACAAACACACACAGAGTCATACTCATAGATATATTCTCCCTCACACACACATACACACGCATTATCTATCTTATAGACACCAATTCTCTCTCTCTCTCTCACACGCACACACACACAGTCACACATTCTCTCTCTCTCTCTCTCTCTCTGTCCCACAAGCGGGCACACTCACTCATATATTTTGTCTCTCACACACCAACACAGACACACACGCATATATTCTTTCTTATACTCCGGCACACACACAGTCACACTCGCAGATACATTCTCCCTCACACATATGTTCTCTCTCTCTCTCCCTCTCTCTCTCTCACACACAAACACACACACACACACCACAGATATATTCTGTCATACACGCAGACACACACACACAGTCACACTCAGAGATATATTCTCTTTCTCACACACACCACAGACACACATTCTCTCCCTCTCTCACACACACACTCTCACAGACAAATATTCTTTCTCATACACAAACACACAGTCACACTCACACACATATATTCTCCCTCACATTCACACACATACTCTCTCTTACAGACATCAATTCTCTTTCTTTCTCTCTCCCGCTCACACATACAGGCACATACACACACAAACACCCTCACACATACACACAGTCACATTCATATAGATATATTCTCCCTCACACGCACACACACTCTCTCTCTTATGGACACCGATCCTTTCTCTTTCTCTGTCTCTCTCTCTCACACACGCACACAATCACATTCACAGATATATTCCCCCTCACACACGTTCTCTCTGTCTCTCAGACATACACACACACTGGCACAGCTATATTCTTTCTCATAGACGCGTACACACATTTACACAGATATTTTCTTTCTCACACACACACATTCTTCCTCTCTCTCTCACACATTCACACTCACAGTCACACTCACAGATATATTCTCCCTCTCTCACACACATACACACAGATTCTCTCATACGCACACACGCACAGTCACAGACACATTATCTCCCCTCTCTCACTCACTCAGACACACATTCTCTCTCATACACACACGTGCACAGATACATTCTATCATACATGCAGTCACACACACAGTTACACTCACACAGAGTCATACACACAGATATATTCTCTCACACATAAACACACACACACACACATCCTCTCTCTCATACACTCTCACAGACATATTCTTTCTCATATACAAACACACAGTCACACTCACACAGATATATTCTCCCTCACGTGCACACATTCCCTCTCTTACGGACACCGATTCTCTCTCTCTATCTCTCTCTCGCTCACATACACACACCAGATATATTCTTTCTTATACACAAAGACACACATCCACACAGGCACATCTTCACACCATGACACTCACACACAGATATGTCTGCTCTTTCACACACACTCACAGATATATTTTTCTCATGCACCCACACACAGACAAACACACACATATTCACTCACCGATACATTCTCTCTCTTACAGACATCAATTCTCTCTTTCTCTCTCTCACACACAGACAGACAGACAAACGCACACACAGACATACACACAGAGATATAGTCTCTCTCACACAAACACACGCACATTCTCTCACACAAACATACACATATATTCTTTCTCATACATAGACATACACACAAACACGCAGTCACACACACACTCTCTCTCACACACACCCACAGTCACCCACACATTCTCTCCCTCTATCTAACTCACACACACACATGTGCACAGACATATTCTCACATACACACAGACACACGCACACCCTCACACACAGTCACACTCACAGAGATATATTCTCTTTCTCACACACACATGCATCCTCTCACACACACTCACACAGATATATTCTTTCTCATACACACACACGCACAGTCACACTCACACATATATTTTCCCTCACACGCACACATTCTCTCTCTTACAGACATCAATTCTCTCTCTTTCTCTCTCTCTCACACATACAGACACACACACCCACACACTGTCAAACTCACACAGATATATTCTCTCCCACACGCACACACATTCTCTCACAGTCACCAATTCTCTCTCTCTCTCTCTCATACACACAGTCACACACACACCGTCAAACTCACCAAGATATATTCTACTTCTCGCACATACACACACATTCTCTTTCTCTCTCACACACACGCACAAGTGTGGGCACACCACAGGTATATTCTCTCTCACACACACAAACCATTCTCTCTCTCTCACACAAACACACCCACATAAATGTATTATTTCTCATACATAGACACATAAACACCACACACAGAAATATACACGTGCACACACAGCCACACAGATATATTCTCTCTCACACACACACATGCATATTTTCTCTCTCTCTCTCTCTCACACACGCACACACACACACATGCGGGCACACATGCACATGCACACCAACACACGCTCGCACCCTCACACACACAACCATACACACACAGATATTTTCTCCCTCTCTCTCACACACACACACACATTCTCTCTCTCTCCCTCTCTCTCACTCACTCACATGCACACACATACATGCACAAACACACACATTCACACTGACATAGATATATTCTCTCTTTCACACACACACACACACACACATTAGCACACATTGTAGGTTCCAACATTTTCACATCACCATTAAAGATGTAAAAGGGATATCCCTCCTTTTTAAAGATGGGGAAGGGATCTCCCTCCATTTTAAAGGTTTAGAAGGGATCTCCCTCCATTTTGAGGGTGGAGAAGGGATCTCCCTCCATTTTGGAGATGGGGAAGGGATCTCCCTCCATTTTGAAGATGGAGAAGTGATGTCCCCCATTTCCCCGTCTTGCTCCATTTCCCCATCTCTTTCTTTCTCCCTACCTCTTCTGACTTCTCTTGAATTGTCGCTCTGACTCTCTCTCACCCCATCATTTTCCTCTCTCAACCCATCACACTCTCTCTCACCCCATCCCTTTTCTCTCTCTTACCCGTCTGTGTCTCCCCCTCTCGTCCCATCTCTTTTTCTCTCTATCGCCCTGTCTCACTCACTCTCTTGCATAAAAACTTCGCGCTCACCCCACCTCCTTTTCTCTCTTGCCCAGTTTTTCTGTCTCTCTCCATCTCACCCAAGCTCTGTCTCTCTCTGTCTCTGTGTCTCTCTGTCTGTCTCTCTCTCTCTCTCTCGCCAAGTCATTTTTTAGGCAAATTTGGATGTGATGCTGAAGGGAAATTATTTACAGGGTTACAGGCAAAGGGCAGATGAGTGAAACCAGTGAAACTGCTCTTGCAGAGTGTCGACAGTAGCTCGATGGGCTGAATGGCCTCCTCCTGTGCTGTAACCGTTCTGTGATACTCACACAGGTTCCCTTTTCAATCTCGAAAAAACTGTACTCTTTCCTCCATTGTAGGTTCCAGCACGTCCACATCACAAGTTGGGAAATGGATCACCCTCCATTTTAAAGAGGGAGAAGGGATCACCCTCCATTTTAAAGATGGAGAAGAGACAGTGAGTTCCAGTTCCCCACCAGCCTCCGGGTGAAAATATTACTCCCCAATTCCTCTCCCATCCTGCCACAATTTCCATTCAATCTATAGTTATTGACCTCTCTGCCAAGGGAAATGGGCATTGCCATCCACTCTATCTAGGCCCCTGACCATTTTATGCATCTCCATTATTTGGGATCTTGAGAGGGTGCAGAGGAGGTTGAAATGAAACAGACAGACACACAACAGTTAACTTCAATGCTGAGAAATGCAAAGTGATGCATTTTGGACAATAACTGAGGAGAGGCCGTATAAACGAAATGGGACTAGGTTAAAATCTGGGGTTCAGTTTCATTTTTATATCTTAAAGATTCAATATGGGGCTCAGAATCTGTCCGTTGAAGCTACTTTTCTCATCCTGAGAAACTGTTAGCAATGGTGTTGGGGAATGTGACAAAAGCTGACATTCCTGCATAGTGGAATTGTGGTTCTCTTTAGACAGACAGGAGGTTGTTTGAATGGAGATTCTGGGTTTAGTTGATTGCAGAAGCTGTGAATTGTGTCTCATTGCAGAAGCTGTTCACAGGAAATGTCCCGAAAGATATGAAATGGTTTCCCAATGTCTGAATTACTTTCCAAGTCTTCAGACACATGAAGCAGGCAGAGAGATTGTAATTTAGAAAACATGCAATGTCAGAGAATCACAGAATTGAAGTTGTGAGGCCCTCTTCTATTTCACAATGTGAATTTTTATATTTTAATCTGTAAAGCTGGGCTAGTGATTCAGAAAGCAGCAGGTTCCAATCCCACACTTTGCTGTTGTGATTTTGAATTCTGAATTTTCTAAAATTGAATCTGGAATGAATAAAGCTCCAGGATGGAATGATTCACATTCTCTCTGTTGCTGCAAAGCCCGTGTGTGTGTCTCAGCTTCTCTGTATTTATTAACGGTTTAAGATAACAGGATAGAATGCCACAAGTTTGCCAAAGCGCACAAAAAGAGGCAGCATTGTCAGCGTTGTAGCAGGAAGCTTCAGATGACAAAGGGATATGAATGTCTTAAGCTAATGGGCAAAATAGAGAAAGATAGATTAGAACAGATTCCTTTATAAATGGTGAGAAGCTGGAAACAGTGGAGGTCCAAAGAGACTTGGGAGCCCCTGTCCATTTGTGTCAGTGTAGATTTATCAGAATGATACCCGGACAGCAAGGGTTAAATTACAAAGAGGTGTAATAACACAAACGAGGGTTGTATTCCCTGGAATTTCGACGGATCAGGGGTGATTTGATCAAAGATTTCAGGAGAATAATGGAAACGGATAGGGTAGATAGAGAGAAACGCTTTTTGCTGGTTTTGGGGATTCGGACTAGGATCATAATCTAAAATTTTAACGTCAGTCTGAATCCTTTTCAAAGATGACAGAAAGAAATAACAGTGATCAGAAAAGGCTCAGAGATAGAGTGAGAGAATATTCGAGCACTGGAGGAGGCTATTCGGCCCATCCAGATGAGCTGGCTGATTTGAAGAGGAATCCAGTGAGGCCTAACTCGTGCCAGATACAAATTCAACATAACCACCTTGCTCTTGTACTCTATGCCCCTGTTAATAATCGATGTTCCCTGGCTATTGACTTCTCTTTGTCTCTCTATCTCTCTCTCTCTGGGAATCTGTAAAAAAGAAAATTCAAAAACATCAGTCAGCCATTTTAAGTTTTTTCACAGTGGCCATTTTCTCCCCAAATCCATGTCACATCGGAGCAAGATTTACTCTTGTACACCAAATATCTGGCAATGCAAAACAACTGCAGATGGCACTTGTTGCTAAGTCATTTGTTAATGTTTAAATCAGGAGACACAAGCACATATATTTTCTCTCTCTCATACACACACAGATATGTTCATTCTCGTACAGACACACACGTTCTCTCTCACATGCACACACATTCTCTCTCTCTCACACACACACACGGTCACACTCACACTCACAAAGATATATTCTTCCTCTTGCGCACACACACACACATTCTCTATCACACACATACACACACATTCTCTCTCACACACACAGACAGACAGACATGCTCATGCGGGCACACACACAGATATATGCTATCACACACACAAACATGCACACATTCTCTCTCTCACAGAAACACACCCACACAGATATATTCTTTCTCATGCATAGACACACACACACAGATATATTCTGTCTCTGACACACGTACATTTTCTCTCGCTCACACAATCACACACACACACACACACACATTCTCTCCCTCTTCCATGCACACATACAAACTCGCACAGATATATTCTCTCATATGCGCAGACACACACACACCCTCACACACACAGATATATTCTTTCTCACACATAGGCAAACACACATTCACATACTCTCACAGACACACAGTCACATTCATAATATATTGTCCCTCACACACACACACACACACACACACACATTGTCTCTCTCTCTCACACACACAAACACATACAGTCAGAAGCACAGATAAATTCATCCTTAGACACACACACACCCCCCCACCTCACACACACACAGTAACACTCAGATATATTCTCCCTCACACACACATCCTCTCTCTCTCTCTCTCTCACTCACACACACACACACACACATACGCTCTCTCACAAACACACACACAGATATATTCTCCCTCATGAACACATACACACACACCCTCACACACACACACACATACAGACAAACACCCACACACACGGTCACACTCACAGATATATTCTGCGTCTCACACACACACACATTCTCTCTCTCAGACACAGACACACACATTCTCTCTCTCACACACAGATATATTCTTTCTCATACACACACACAAACACACACAGTCGCACATATATTTCTCACGCATACACACATTCTCTCCCCTACAGACACCAATTCTCTCTCTCTCACACGCATACACACAGAGACACACACAAATACCCTTACAGACACACACATAGTCACACTCGCAAAGATATATTCTCCCTCTTGCACACATACACACACACTCTCTCTCACACACACAAGCACACACACATTCTTTCTCTCACACCCACACATACACGGGCACACTCACACAGATATATGCCCTCACACACACAAACATGCACACATTCTCTCTCTCACACAAACACACCCACACAGATATATTCTCTCTCACACGCACCACGTCCTCTCTCTTACAAACACTAATTCTCTCTCTTTCTCTCATACACACGGTCACACACACACAGTCAAACTCACCAAGATATATTCTCCTTCTCACACAAATACACACACATTCTCTCTCTTTCCCAAATGCACATTCTCTCTCTCACTCACACACACACACACGTTCTCTCTCAAACACACACATACAGATATGGTCTCTCATACATGCAGACACACACATGCACCCTCACACTCAGGGATATATTCTCTTTCACACACACACACACATCCTCCCTCACACAGACATTCACTCACTCACACACACACACAGATATATTCTCTCTCATACACCACACACACAGACACACAAATTCTCACTCTCTCTCACACGCACACTCCTACAGACATATTCTTTCTCATACACAAACACACAATCACACTCACACTGATATGTGTTCTCTCACATGCAAACACATTCTCCCTCTTACAGACATCAATTCTCTCTCTTTCTCTTCCCTCACACATACAGGCACACACACAGACAAACACCCTCACACACAGTCACACACACAGATATATTCTCTTTCTCACACACACAAACATCCTCACCACACACATTCTCTCCCTCTCTCTCACACACACACAGAAACACTAACAGCCACACTCGCACAGATATGTTCTCTCTCACATGCACACACATTCGCTCTCTTACTCTCTCACTCACTCACTTACTCACACACACACACAATCAATCACATTCACGGATATATTCTCCCTCACACACAGATACGCTCACATGCTCTCTCTCTCAGACACACACACACACTGGCACAGGCATAATCTTTCTCATACACGCGCGCACACACAGGCATGCACACATACCCTCACACATACATTCACACAGATATTTTCTTTCTCACACACACGCACATTGTTTCTCTCTCACACACTCACACAGATATATTATTTTTCATACACACACACAGACAAACAGTCACACTCACACGGATATATTCTCTCACACGCACACATGCTCTCCCTTACAGATACCAATTCTCTCTCTTTCTCTCACACACACACCCTCACACACAGACCCTCACCCCCCCCCCACACACACACATTCACAAAGATATACTCTACCTCTCGCACACACACATATCTTCTCTCTCAGACACACACACACACACACACACACGTGCATGCGAGCACACTCACACAAATATATGCCCTCACACACACAAACATGCACACATTCTCTCTCTCACACAAACACACACACACACATATATTCTGTCTCACATGCACACACATTCTCTCTCACAGACACCAATTCTTTCTCTCAAACACACTGTCTCACACACACACGGTCAAACTCACCAAGGCATGTTCCCCCTCTCGCACACATACAGACACATTCTCTCTCTCACAGAGACGCAGCCACACTCATACATATATTTTCTCTCTCACACAAACACAGACACACACAGATATATTCTTTCTCTTAATCCGGCACACACACAGTCACACTCGCAGATACATTACACCTCACACACACAATCTCACTCACTCACTCTCTCACACACATACACACACACCCTCACACAGTGACACTCACACACAGATATATTCTCTCTTTCACACATTCACACATATATTGTTTCTCATGCACACACACAGTCACACTCACACAGATATACTCGCTCTCACACATGCACGCATTCTCTCTCTTACAGACACCAATTCTCTTTCTCTCTCTCTCTGTCACACTCTCATAGACACACACACACACAAACATGTGTGGGCATTATCACACAGATATATTCCCACAAACACACAACTGTTTTGCTGAGACCACACCTGGAATACTGAGGAGAGTTTTCATCCCCAGACCTAAGGAAGGATAACAGATATGTGACATGTGGGAATTACTCTCTCCCGTATGTGTGTGTGTGTATGTGTGGGCTGTATTCATACAAATTGTTGAAGGATGGACAGGATTGACAGATAAACGTTCCAGGATTTAGATGTTTCAGGCAGGATAGAGAGGGATGTAGAAGAGGTGGGGGAAGTTGCACTGCTGGTTAAGGGGAATATCACAGCTGTACGACAGGAGGACACCTCGTTGGACTCATGCAGCGAGGCAATATGGGTAGAGCTCCGGAATAGGAAGGGTGCAGTCACAATGTTGGGGGTTTACTATAGGCCTCCCAATTGCCGGCAGGGGATTGAGGAACAGTTATGTAGGCAGATTTTGGAAAGATGTAAAAGCAATAGGGTTGTTGTGGTGGGTGATTTTAACTTTCCCTATATTGACTGGGAATCACTTAGTGCTAGGGGTCTGGATGGTGCAGAATTTGTAAGGTGCATCCAGGAGGGCTTCCTGAGACAATATGCTGATAGTCCAACTAGGGAAGGGGCAATACTGGACCTGGTATTAGGGAATGAACCCGGCCAGGTGGTCGAAGTTTCAGTAGGGGAGCATTTCGGGAAAAGTGACCATAATTCAGTAAGTTTCAAGGTACTGGTGATTAAGGATAACAGGAGTCCTTGGGTTAAGGTGCTTAATTGGGGGAAGGCTAATTATTACAATATTAGGCAGGAACTGAGGAATCTAGACTGGAGGCGGATGTTTGAGGGCAAATCAACAACTGACATGTGGGGGGCTTTCAAACGTCAGTTGATAAGAATTCAGGAACGGTATGTTCCTGCTAGGATGAAGGATAAGCATGGCAAGTTTCAGGAACCTTGGATAACGAAGGATATTGTGAGATTAGTCAAAAAGAAAAGGGAAGCATTTGTAAGGGCTAGAAGGCTGGGAACAGATGAAGCTCGTGGAGAATATAAAGAAAGTAGGAAGAAACTTAAGCAAGGAGTCAGGAGGGCTAAAAGGGGTCATGAAAAGTCACTGGCAACCAGGATTAAGGAAAATCCTAAGGCCTTTTATACATATGTAAAAAGCAAAAGGGTAGCCAGGGAAAGGGTAGGCCCACTCAGGGATAGAGGTGGGAATCTGTGTGTGGAGCCAGAAGAAATGGGAGAGATACTAAATGAATACTTCTCATCAGTATTCACCAAAGAGAAGGACTTAGCAGTCGATTTGTCTAGGGAAGAGTGTGTAGATAGCTTGGATCATGTTGAGATCAAAAAAGAGGAGGTGTTAGGCGTCTTGAAGAATATTAAGGTGGATAAGTCCCCAGGGCCAGATGGGATCTACCCCAGAGTACTGAGGGAGGCAAGGGAGGAGATTGCTGGGGCCTTGACAGAAATCTTTGTATCCTCACTGGCTACGGCTGAGGTCCCTGAGGACTGGAGAATGGCCAATGTTGTTCCATTGTTTAAGAAGGGTAGCAGGGATAATCCAGGAAATTACAGGCCGGTGAGCCTTACGTCAGTGGTAGGGAAATTATTGGAGAAGATTCTTCGTGACAGGATTTACTACCATTTGGAAGCAAATGGGCGTATTAGTGAGAGGCAGCATGGTTTTGTGAAGGGGAGGTCGTGTCTCACTAACTTGATCGAGTTTTTCGAGGAAGTGACAAAGATGATCGACAATGGAAGGGCAGTGGATGTTATATACATGGATTTCAGTAAGGTCTTTGACAAGGTCCCTCATGGCAGACTGGTACAGAAGGTAAAGTCGCACGGGATCAGAGGTGAGCTGGCAGGATGGATACAGAATTGGCTTGGTCATAGAAGACAGAGGGTAGCAGTGGAAGGGTGCTTTTCTGAAAGGAGAGCTGTGACTAGTGGAGTTCCGCAGGGATCAGTGCTGGGACCTTTGTTGTTTGTAGTATACATAAATGATTTGGAGGAAAATGTAACTGGGCTAATTAGTAAGTTTGCAGACGACACTAAGGTTGGAGGAGTTGCAGATAGTGAAGAGGATTGTCAAAGGATACAACGGGATATAGATTGGTTGGAGACTTGGGCAGAGAAATGGCAGATGGAGTTTAATCCAGACAAATGCGAGGTAATGCATTTTGGAAAGTCTAATACAGGCAGGAATTATACAGTAAATGGCAGAACCCTTAAGTGTATTGACGGGCAGAGGGATCTGGGTGTACAGGTCCACAGGTCACTGAAAGTGGCAACGCAGGTGGATAAGGTAGTCAGGAAGGCATATGGAATGCTTGCCTTCATTGGCAGGGGTATTGAGTATAAAAGCTGGAAAGTCATGCTGTAGCTGTATAGAACCTTGGTTAGGCCACACTTGGAATATTGCGTGCAATTCTGGTCGCCACATTACCAGAAGGATATGGAGGCGTTGGAGAGGGTGCAGAGGAGTTTTATCAGGATGCTGTCTGGTCTGGAGGTTATTAGCTATGAAGAGAGGTTGGAGAAACTCGGATTGTTCTCACTAGAGCGACGGAGATTGAGGGGCGACTTGATAGAAGTTTACAAAATTATGAGCGGCATGGACAGAGTAGATAGTCAGAAACTTTTTCCCAGGGTGGAAGAGTCAATTACTAGGGGACATAGATTTAAGGTGAGAGGAGAAAACTATAGAGGAGATGTGCGGGGCAAGTTTTTTACGCAGAGGGTAGTGAGTGTCTGGAATTTGCTGCCAGAGGAGGTGGTGGAAGCAGGTATGATAGTGGTGTTTAAGAGGCAGCTTGACAAATACACGAATAGGTTGGGAATAGAGGGATACAGACCCCGGAAGTGCAAAATGTTTTAGTTGACGGGCAATATGATCGGCGCAGGCTTGGAGGGCCGAAGGACCTGTTCCTGTGCTGTACTTTTCTTTGTTCTTTGTTCTCTAAGGAGAACAGCACCAGTTTAATCATTCTATCTGTGTAACTGAAATCTCTCATCCCTAGAATCATTCTTGTAAATCTTATTTGCACCCTGCCTCCACGTTCTTCCTAACATGTACCCAGAATTGGACACAATGGACGAAATCTAACGCCCTTCCCCCACGGTGAGTTTTGTGTTGGGGGTGTATTTAATTGGGCAGGTGGGTAGGGACCTGTGGCTGAGCCAACCCCCCTGCCCTTGGTGCTGACCCTTCCTGCCCTGCCATCACTCACTTGTGGCCTGGAATCCAGCAACAATACTAGGGCTCAATTTGGTGTCATAACAGTAGCTCTTGGTGGGCAGGACTCCCACCAACTGGAATCCTTGATCCTGGGGAAGGCCCACCACAGTCCGGTTAAGTGCCTGACCGCCACTTAATTTGGTGGGACTTCCCTAAATGAGGTGAATTGTGGCTCTCTCCAGCTGGTGGGCAAGACGCCCGTCACCTCCATTAAATACCACCCAATACTTCATTTGAGGCCAAACCAGTGTTTTATAAAGTTTCACCATAACTTCCATGCTTTTATACACTATGCCCCTAGTTACAAAGTTCAGGATCCTGTTTGTCTTGTTAATTTGAAGAATAAAAGTTAACATGGATGCAAATTTCCAATATTTGTCATTTCTCATCCGGACGATTATGGGTGAGCCTTGCTGGACATGTATATACGGCACAGGATTTCAAACCATAGTTTACTGAACAGGAAAGAGACCTGGGAATTGTAGTATTTGAATCTCTAAAACGATTATGGTTAGGGATACAAAGTTGTAGTAAAGGCTGATGAAGTACCAAGATTAATTATTAAAGCAGACCAGTATCAAACACAAAATACTATATCCCTTTATACAAAACCTTCATTAGAATACAGTGTACAATTTGTGACCCTATCACATGGTGGCCCATATAGAGGTTAAGATTCAAAGAAGAGTTACTAGAACAATTAATAATTTACAACTAGTTTTATAGCCTATCATTATCACAATAGACTCAGATAATTATATATTTTTATACTCTATCACAGAATCGCAGAAGGAGGCCATTTGGCCTATTGTGTCTGCACTGGCTCCCCAAATGAGCATTATGACTTAGTGCCATTCTCCTGCCTTTTCCCCTGTATCCTTGCACATGTTTCTATTCAAATAATCACCCAATGCCCTTTTGAATGCCTTGATTGAACCTGCCTCCACCACATTTCCAGGCAGTGCATTCCAAACTTGAAACATTTGCTGTGTGAAAAAGTTTTTTTCTCACATTACATTTGCTTCTTTTGCAAGTCACTTTACATCTGTGCCCTCTCGTTCTCGATCCTTTTACGAACGGGAACAGTTTCTCCCTGTCTACCCCTGTCATGATTTTGAACATGTCTATCAAATTTCCTCTTAGCCTTCTCTACAGGGAGAACAGTCCCAACCTCTCCAATCTATCTTCATAACTGAAGTTTCTCATCCCTGGAACCATTCTTGTAAACCTCTTCTGCACACTTTCAAATGCGTTCACATCCTTCCTATAGTGTGGTAGCCCAGCACTGTACACAATACTTTAGCTGAGGTCTATTTAGTGTCTTATATAAGCTCAGCAAAACCTTCTTGCTCTTGTACTCTATGCCACTATTGATAAAGCCCAGGATACTATATGCTTTATTAATTACTCTCTCCACCTATCCTGCCACCTTCAATGATCTATGCACATATACACCCAGTTGAATAGGATCAGGGTCAAAACTCGACAATTGAAAATAGGACACACTGGTTGCCCTCTGTTACATATTGGCATTGCCATTATTATGCCAAAAGGAGCTCAATGAAAACTCATGTGATTTACAATCAAACATTACATTTATAACACCTTGCTGAGAAGGCTGAGATTACAAACTATGGGTGGAATTTTCCAAGCCCGCTGGCGGTGGACGTGAGAACTGGCACGCGCAGAAAAAATGGCATGACCGGCTTCACAGTGGCGTGAAGGCAGGTCGCAATCGTCCGCTCAGCCGGCTGACGGCGGGCCGTGTTTCCCGCCATCGGTCAGCGGGGAGCTAATTATAATACATCAGCATATAATTAAAAGACCATCCCGCCAGGCTCTTGGAGCCCCTGTCCGTATTGTCTGTCCACATTGGCAGGAAAGCACGCCGACGTGTTTCACAAAAGCACACAGGCGACATGCACTTGGTGGCCCTTACTTTGGGGGAACTGAGGTGAGTGGGCAGCAGCGTTCTCCACAGCTCGCCCGTTGTTTACAGGCCTCAGGGACACTGGAGGGGTGGGGGCAACTGATGCCTGGCCCCAGAGGCGAATGCTGAGGGGATGGGGGGTCCAGGGGCAAGTGCTGGCCAGCCTCGCAGGTGACTGCTGATGTGGGGTGCAAGTGCTGGCCAGCCTCGGAGGCGACCGTTGTCGGTTGGGGGGGGTGCGGAAGGTCGTGCTGCCCTGGCACGGCATCCCATGCACAAGCAATCAAGGTGGGGGTCAGGGTAAACAAGGGAAGTGGTCACGCTTTAGGGACACCTGTATAAACTGACCAGGCCTCTGCAACTGAGACAGATCAGGCGCAGTCAGAGTGATATGATTGGGGTCAGGCTCCTAGCCTGCCCGCCCACGCAAGCAATGCGGTGGCACCCAGGGGCCACCAAGGGCTCCATACCTTACCAACCCCTGCACCTACCACCCCCCATCCCCACCTCCACAACACAGACTTCGAGTCCACCCACACTTTATTGAAGCAGTTGGACTTCACACGTTGTACAATCTCCTCGCTAATGCTGGCCATGTAGCAGTCACTGCTGGAGATGCTCACAGCCCCTTGCAATCTCAGCATCCCAGTTTGAGCCACTGTCCCTCATGTCACAGGTTGACAGGGCAGCCATGCAGCACACTCACCTCTGGCCATCCGAGGGGTGACCAGCACTCTCCGGAATGCTTTAAGGGACAGTCACACAGGGCCAGGAAAGGTGCTAAGTACAGCCATGATAACCATGTTTCTCTCTCTTTCATGCTGCAGGAGGACCATGTCAGGATCATGGACCCTGGTGACCTAGCTGTATGCCTGATGGCCTCCAGAGACTGTAGAAGATTGAGGAGAGAGCGACTGAGGCTCCTGGCTGCGCAAAGGCAGGAGCAGCAACCTCATGAAGAATAGGCAGCAGCCTACGTCCTGAGTGGCTTGCAGATCCCTGCAGGAGTGACAGCGAGCCATGGCTGGTCGGCGCCTAGCGACGCCCAGGGTCTATAGACGCCGCCTGCCATTCCTGCAGATGACTGAGAACCAGTGTCGCCGACGACTGCACATGTCTGGGGACCTGGTGGCTCACATCTGCCACTCACTGCAGGACTTGGCGCCACGGGGACATGGAGGGCATCCACTGCCAGTGGCTGTGAAAGTGACTGCGGCGCTCAATTTCTATGACAATGGCTCCTTTCAGGGCTCCACAGGTGACGTCTGTGGGATTTCACAATCCACCACCCACAAATGCATCCATGAAGTCACAGATGCCATCTCCTTGGCACACAACTTTGTGCATTTCACCCAGGACCGGGACAGCCAAGATGCAAGGGCCATTGGATTTGCCCTGATCTTGGGATTCCCACAGGTGCAGGGTGCGATTGACTGCACTCATGTGGCGCTCGGGTCTCCATCGCTACACTCGGTGAACTTCATCAACCGCAAGGGCTTCCACTCACTGAATGTGCAGGTGGTCTACAACTACAAGAAACGCATCCTGTAAGTGTGTACACGGTTTCCAGGGAGTGTGCACAACGCCTACATCCTGAGTGGCTTGCAGATCCCTGCAGTCTTCCAGGGTCCACAGAGGCTGCAGGGTTGGCTCCTTGGGGACAAGGGCTACCTGCAGTGGCTGTGGCTGATGACATCCATGTGGTGGCCTCAGACTGCAGCAGAGCATTGCTATAATGAGGCTCATGCAGCAGCTCACAACTTGGGATGCTAAAGATGTCGTTGCGGTGCCTGGACTGGTCTGGTGGAGCCCTGCAATACAGTCTGCAGAGGGTGTCACACATCTTCTTCATCTGCTGCACCCTTTACAACCTGGCACTCCAATGGGGAGATGAGCTGGCTGAGGAGGAGATGGAGGAGCTGGAGGTATCCTCGTATGAGGAGGATGCTGACGGGGATGAGGGTGAGGGGGTCCTCAGTGGTGACAATGATGGGAATGAGGCTCTCGCACTGGCAAGATGAGGCAGGCGCTTGTGAGGCCCTCATAGCTGTAGGATTTGTGGAGGATGATGATGACATGCAGTGAGGTGTCCCTGTAGATCTTCACATCGCAGTTGTGAACGTTTGACTCCAGTCTGGCTTATCGCTGCGCCAATACCCTCTGTGAGAATGCTCCTGTCTGGAGATGCAGTGGAGGCTCTAATCGCCACTCGATCGCAGGAGGATGATGTTGACATGCAGTGAGGACATGCCATAGATCTTCTCACAGCCTCTGAGAATGTCTGATCCTGTCTGGCCGAGGGCAGCTCGCTTGCGCTCCATGATCAGGTCCATCTCAGAGATGCAGCCATGAAACTTTAGACGCATCTGATGCTGTGTCCACCTTCAGTCCTTCAGGAGCTGGTGCACAGCAATACTGGTTGCAGATGCTGGTGTGATGGAGGCCAGCCCCACCTTAAACTGCTGAGAGCACACAGAGAGTATGAGAGAACTCTGTGGTGCCAGCGCAATACATTCTGGCAGCATTGACCAGCACTGCTGAGGTGCAGGCATCAGTAATGTTTCCAGGGAGTGTGAGACTGGACCATCGCTGTGGTCTGAAGGCTGCACAGAGCACAGGGAAGAGGCCCTGGACTGAGACACCTGCCTTTTATCTTGTGCAGAAAGGTTTCACATCTGAGTGACAAGAACACTGCTCATCAGAACAAGGAGCCACAGGCAGGGAGCCATTCTTAGGAGTTTATTGACAATAGTGAACAGTATGTACAAGTGATTAACAACCCGTGCCCAGGTTGTGCAACTACTTTTACGTAACTTTCCAAAGTGTCTTTGCGCTGGTGGAGGGTGTGGGTGAGTGCTGTGACGGGACTTCAGGGAGTGTGCCTCCAGATTCATCTTCAGAGGTTTCTTCGGGGCTTGATTGGAGGTCGTGGCTCATGGACTCTGACGGCTATTTCCCAGATGTACCTGCGAAAGCAAGGGGAGATAATTAGTGCATGGCAGTGGCCTGAGAAAGAGGACACATCACTCACGGCATTGTTGTCTGATGGATGTTGCACTGCTGGATCCTCACTTGATAGAGCAGCATCGACCTCACCGTCAGCACAGGACAGGTCCCAGTCATCGCTGGCCAGCTGGATAGCTCTTTTTTCGAATTCTGTCAGAACTTTGATCTCTGGCATCCCTCCACCTGTCTGCGACCTTTCCTTCCTGTTGTGAGCCAGTTTGTCCTGCGTTGATAGAGATGGGGAGAGTGTATCAGGATGCATGCCATGCCAGGTGATAAGTATGCCTGGCCTGTTGTGAGTGGTGAGTGGTCCCAAGGATGGGATGAGGACAATGACGGTTTGTGTGAAAGAGTGAATGGTGATGTCCCTTGCACTGGCAGTGAGTGAGGGCCCTGTGGATGTGGGATGGGTTTGTGAGTTTGAGAGTTGGGAGTGATGAAAAGAGTGACTTACTCTGGTGGAAGAGGAGATCATTCATCCTTTTTGGCACTGGGTGGCTGTCCTCCTCTGCAGGGCATTTGCACTGACCACCACTGCCACCGCCTCCCAAGCTGGGTTGGTGACTTTGCTGCTTATCTTGCGGCCAGAGTGGGGGGATAGAACACATCCTGGTGGGCCTCCTCGGCATCCAGCAGTCGCTTGAGGGACCTGACGTTGAAGCAGGGGGTTGCAGTCTTTTTTCCTTTGCTGGCCATGTCTCCTGGGCAGCGGTGGTTTGCTGGTGGCAATGAGCACTTTGCTGGCAGCGGCCTTTTGAAAGATGGCGGCTGGTGTGATGCAACAGCGGGGTGGTGGTGTGTGGGTGAATGAGAGCGCCCCCGCCATAATGAGGCGGGATCAGGAAGATATGGCGTGAAAACCCACCATTTTCGTCGGCAGTTAGGACTTCATTTTACCCGCCTGCTATTGCACTTAGTGCAATTCTGGGAAAATTCCGCCCTATATCTTTTTTTAAAAAAAGAGCCCAGTCTTAGATTGTGTAAGTTTAGTTATTGTACTATATGTTGTCTTTTTGTTTTGAAGTGTGGTTTCATAAGTCATTAAACCTGACCAAGTGGTGGAGCCCATCTGCAGTGATCTAACAGAATGCTATTGTCTGCTTTCTGAGGAAGAACATGGTGGATTTTCTGCCTCATCAGCTTGGACCAGGAGAAGACCTTTGACAGAATATTGCATACGTGCATGATGAATGTTTTCTCCAAAATGGGGTTTGAGGATAGAATCCACCGATGGATCCAACTGCTCTACACAAACATCAGGAGCAGAGTTTCAATCATTGGGAGGGAATTGGAAAGCTTTCTGATCAAATCTGGAGTCAGGCAGGGTTGTCCTCTCCCCCCATCTCGTTTATGTGTTGTATCAAACCTTTTACTGAGTCCATCAGGAAGGATGTGAGCAAAAGAGGGCCTGCAATCCCAGGCACTGGAGGCACTCAGGTCAAAACCTCCCTGTGCATGGACGAGTCGCCATCTTCTGCTCAGATCCACTGTCAGGGCGCAGACTGAGGAGCATCTGTGACCATTTCAAACTGGCCTCAGAAGCCATTGTGGCAGGAGTGAGATCATGTTCTTTGGGAACTAGACCAACTGATCCTTTTGTCCCCTTCACCATCAGGCCAGACTACCTGAGGGTGCCTGGGATATGGTTTGGAAGGGCCAGATGTGCTCCAAAAAAAGGAGTATGTAGTCATGGTAAAAAATAAAAACTGGGCACGTGGGAGTGACACTCCATCTCCATTGCAGGTAAGAACCTGGTCCTCAAGTGTGAGGCGCTCTCAGTGTTGCTGTAGGTGGTGCAGATCTGGCCCATACCCCACTCCTGTGCCACGGCGAACACCTGAGCCGTGTTCTGCTTTGTCTGGTGGTGAGAAGGGTCCTCCCCATCAGATCCTTCCTGCACACCCATTGTCCACCTCCTTCTGGAATGTACCTTTGCAAAGCAGGTCTGGAAAAAGTTTCACCTGTAATGATTTTTGTCAACGTTCATCACAAGCAGCCATGTGGCACAGAACTCTCTGCTCTTATGGGCTGTTCCCAGGGACACACACCAAGATAAACATCAACTGCTGCTGGGGGAACCATCAACTTGGTGAAAGGACCTCTTTAGCATGCCCAAAACTTGTTGGTGTTCCAGTGCAAAGAGTTATCCATGACTGAGTGTTGCAGACTGGTACATCCCAAGGTCCAGGGCTACATGCAGAGGGGCACACTAAAGCTTGCAGCAGCTGGCACCAAGGAAGAATGTGGAAAGGCCACTGTCTAAGTAAGGCTGTTCAGCCATAGTACACCAAGGGGCTAGAAACTATGAAAAACCCCTCAGGCTATATATTTGAAATGTATTGAACATTGCAAGACTGTAATTGTAAATTTAGTGAGTAACAAAGTATTGGAACAAACTGATTTGCTTTGCACTTTATATAATGTCAGTTTGAATAGTCTCAACATCTGCTGCTGTTGCCATCAGAAGATCTGGGCCAATGTACTATATGCACATTCACTAACTGAGCACAGCCAAGTGAATAAACTAAACAGCTTCCTGATCCATATGCATCTCATACAAGGTAACCAAGGAAGCAGATAGAGAATTAGAGAGATTATTTATGGTAAATAATTTTTAAAATACTCTTATTTACAATGGTTAAGTTTGGGTCTTTGGAGCACTTTGACAACTGTTAAACCTATTTAATTGCACTATTAGGTGGTTCATATACTACACAATTTCAAAGCTACATCCTTATACATCACAGAAGTGAAAATAACCATTTAAAAATAAGAATTTAAAGAGTTTATAAGCAGACAATTTTCTGTATACACTGATTTCACAGTACTTACAGAGCAGTACATTAATATTTAGATTTGTTGGCACAGCCATGCCTTTAATGGGAGCAACAGAGCTAAATTGCCTTGTTCACTCATGATCCCTGGGATACCACTGAATTGAGAGGAAAATACTCCTGCTCTCATTTTTATTGGTTAGAGTGCAACTATCCCAGCCTGGCTTTAGATAGGTCAGTTTGTTGGCTTATTTTCTTCTCTAAATCTGCCTTCAATCTTCTTTGGGGATGTGTCATCACCTTAAAGAGCCCCATTCTAGATGATACTTACCAATTTCTAGGCAGTAGCCAGATAACATTAATTTCAATTCTTATATGTTCCATAAGTGTGAGAATCTCATGTTGGTTTAGGAAGGGGAAAACCATTTCTTGTCAGCTATCATTGAGATAGCCTCTATTACATCAAGATCTTTATTATTCTGCAGCAGAGAGGCTCAATAAACTGAGGCATGGGTCTTTAGAGATTGCAATGCCCTTCAGTTTAAAATAGTGTACAATACATATTACACCGTGCACATGTTTCCCTTTAATTGACTGCTGGAGGAGCTACAAGCAGGTCATTCTTCTTTCACATAGGGAAAAAAGCTAGAAATTGGCAATAAATACACAGGCTGGAAATATACAGCAAGTCTGTCACCATCCGTTGTGATTAAGAGCAAGTTAATATTTCAGATATTTTTTCTCAATTGTCCTTTACACATTATGATCATGTCCTATATCCAACCATTCTAAATTGTAGATCAGAAGGCCAAAAGCACCAGTTTTAATAGCAATGTTCCAAGCTTCAGCATTATGTTCAAATCAAGACAAATGAGCAATAAAACAAGTGGCCAATGATACAATTTTATTATAAATGCAGTGATCTTTCATATAAAATTAGCATAAGTACATATAAAAATCAGTTTCTAATAAACAGAAGTTATAACTGAAATTGATAAACACTAAAATGAAAGCTTCATTTAAAATGTAAAGTGGGAAATTATCAAATACCTGTACAATTGATGAACCTTGCAGCGTAACACATTCTTATTCATTTTTGTTCTTCCAACTGGAACATTGTTTTCAGCTAAGTAAGCAACTGAAATCCTTTTAATAGAATATAGATTGTGTGGCTGTTGCTTCAAAAGCATATGCCAGTTATAATTAAATCATATTCTATTCATCAAATTGATCTGATCTCAATTTCTCTCCAAAAATTACTTTCAAGAAAAGCAAAATGAAAAACGCTGCAGATCCCTTGTAAGAGGTTGGTTATGTGTGTGGCGTTTAACATGATGATGATTCCCTTCAAATGTGAGAAGTAATGAATGATGTGGAGGATAAAGAATTAGAAAACCCATCGTAGGGTAGTTAAAGCTGATTTATTCTCCACAGAAATACGTGCTGAACAAATTTAACATTCATACCAAGATCATCAAGCAGTGCAGCAAGTCAGAAATCTTTTAGACAGCAGCTGAAATTAAATACATATGTCAGTTTCAGTATACCACACAATATATAAAAAAAAGGTTTAATTCAAAAAGCAGCATAGGAAAAGCAACACAAATGAAAATGTAATGGTCTATGATTTTTTCCCCTCGTTATCAGTCAGAAGCAGATATTTTTTTGAATTTGATGGCAACTGAGCACTGCAAACTCGTACTCTGCCATGAGCACACTGAGTGTACTTACACATGCAAAGTTTTCATCCCTGTCTGTAAATATTAAATGTTATGACAACAGAAGTGAGAACATCTATTTTCTCACAACATTAAAAATTTTTTACTTCAGTTCATAAATTTCTCAGGAAGTCCAACAGCTTGACAGCACAACTGCAGTACAGCGTCAAGTCCAAGTGGTGTGAGATACCTCAATGAAGGGCAAGGGCAAAGCCTTCATTGCTCCACAGTCAAAGTATGACCTAACTTTACAGATATAATCACTTTTACAGTACTGCAAAATGGAAATAATGTAGAAGTGCATGTATAACCTTTAAAAAGAAACATCTTTAAGTTTGATCAATTGTTCTTCAGTCCCTTAATGAGACATTAGAAAGTTGTGCAATAAAATGGCTCCTCATTGCATTCAGTTATATAGAAATACTTCACACACCAGTCTTTGTTACCCCTCTCAGGCAGTGCAACTAGCAAGGTCGTCATGATTTCATCAGGTTTGTTAGGACAATAAATATGTGCACTCATTATAGTCAAGGCTTCTTCAAAAAAAAATTCACCCCTAAAAATACTATAGAACAGTTTTTGTTAACGTGATTTATAATGGAGAAAATCTGGTATTCCCAAATGATCAATAATCACTAAAGGAGAAAGGGCCTTGTTTAGGTTTAGGATGGGGAAAATAAAGGTTTAAATTCCTGATTTAATGTAAATGAAAGTCAAATATCACAAGAGGATCACAGGGTCAAGTAGGACTAAATTACATCGGGAATCCTGGCACCAGCAACATTGACACCACTTTTGAAGCAGTGTTTACTTTAGGGAACATAAACCTATTTTTTCCCACATCCTCCTGGTCTGTGCATCAACCATGGCCAACCTCTTCCTAGGCCTTTGCCAATGGCATTCTGAATTAGCTGTTGCCAAGTATTCAATAACAGGCTGCTGGCCATCCTTCCTGAGGAGGAGACAGGGAGAGAAGGGAAAAAATGCACCGAGGGGTGTTTGGTACCTTATTACAAAACTGACGGCTCAAACACAAATCTGTATCTAGTATATGGTGTCCATGATATGTCATCATAGTTGGAATTTTTAAAAAAATCAGACGCCCAGAAATATTTCTCTGCAAGTGCAGCAAGACAGCATTTAACAAGTTTAACGAACTGTTCCACAAAGGCAGAATAAGGGTTCAAACTCAGTTATTTTATGATTCAGAGTCAGTGGAATAACATCCATAAAAGAAACCCATCAAAACCTTGCTTTGCATAACATGCACATCAAGTTGTTTGCCTTCTCCCTTGGCTGGAAAATGATGTGTACAGACCAAAAACGAGGAAATCCAAACACAAAGCAAGGTTAAACCATAAAAACATCTTATCCAAATTTACTTTTGGGAAGATATGAAACCCTTTTTTCCCTGAATCAGACTCAGAGAGCAAGTGTGAGGGTTGGGGGTCACCTGCTCATTGGTCACTCCAGTGCCACATGACCAGTTGGTAGTATGTGTCCAAGAACAGTCTGCAGATGATCTGTGGGAGTGGATATGCTTCTCTCATTACTTTCCCCTAGCAATATAGCCAGGGAATTGAAACTTAGATCAGAGAATAAAGAATACATGCCCCAGCAATCCATAATATCATATTCTAGTAACTCCAGTGTGTTACACCCTCCCACCCCCTGCAAAAAACAGAAGACGAGTCTCTGCGAGACTTCTCTTCCTTTAAAGGTTCCAGGCCAACACACTTATTTAGCATAAGCACTTCAAAACTGAATTTTTAAACATGAATTATCTTGTGTTTGTCCTCTAAACTTTCTCATCCTTTACTACTCTCTTAAAATCAATACCTAAAAATTATAGATAAATTAAGGTGGGCCCTCCACCATCATAAACTAGTACAAAGCTGATTAGTGATTAGCATGGTAACTCATCAGATAATGAGGGGTTAAATAGAATACTTAATTTATCTTGGATCTGTCTGCATAGGGCTCACTGAGCTATGAAAATGACAGCAATGTCAATAATATGTACTGGTAACCATGCTTTTTGTCATGTCTAATCCTCCCAAAATTAATGAGCTAAAATGCAGTGAACAGTTATAGCATAAATACATTTGAGAAGGTCATATTACTTGGATCACCACAATCAATATTAAGGACAAACACTGCTTTACATCTTAACTTGAAAATTGGAGTCCTGAAGCTTGCATTTGAAATATCAAAATGTGATGGCTATTTCCTGGAGAGCTTATTTGAATTATCCATTCAAACATTGATGTTCATTGATCAGTCTGCCAGCTTAAGGTGTCACAGGGTATTTAAATTACTAATTTTAAAAATAATTGATAAACAGTATTACCTAAAGTTTTATATCTATCATAATCTTTCCAGTTTGCATGAAATACAAGTCTAAACAAATGGATTTAACTGAAGTCAACATAAATAAAGCATACTTCTGCTTGCAAAGGTGACATAGAAGGCAATTAATCTATTTAATATTTAGGTTGTTACAAAAAGCTTCTTGCATTGTATTTGATGAGTGTGAAGATAAGAAAAAAAATACACACAAAATGAAGTACAGATAAATCACAGAGGAAAATACAGGAAAAAAAGGTATGAAATCTGCACCTTCAAATTAATACCCGAAAAACACCCACAGCAATAGTCTCACTATTTTCACAATCTACACATGTATTCAGAATTCCATTTAGATAACCAAAAGTATTGTATACAATATTTAAATATACATAATACAGCTGCAGAAACTAAATTAACATAATATATACAAATTAGTATAGCATTTCAATTCCTGGTACAGCAGAGAAAGACTATGCATATCCCCACTTGAAACCTGATAAAGTACAAGCTTGAGAAGCCAGTTAGCTATTAATATACATTTTATACACCATTACTCACTTAGAATAATTAATCTAAGGCAGGTATGGATTTTAATTAGCATCAAATACCCTGTTCTAACATTCTGTAAAAATACCCTTTAAAAACATCCTCGTCTTTCTTTGTTAGCAGGCTATTCCTTAAGTTATATGAAAATAGCAGTAATTAACAAAAAGGTTGTGTGAAGTTTAGGACACTAAACATTGCTGGTACCAAATTTTACTAAGCCGACTGTTCAATTTTCAGGTCAAACAGGCAAACTTTCAATGTCTTTCTACAGCAAAATCATGTTGCAATACTTTAGAAAGCACATTTTTTTTAGAAGCATCAAGATACTGGAGTTTTAAATGTCAGATTGAAACAAGGGAAATTGTCAGTTTTGTCCACATTTTACAAAAAATGTTTTAAGATTAAAAAAAGGTGTGCCTTGAATTTTTGCATATTGCACTGTCACTGTTAATTGAGAGAGAAGCACTCACTTTCAGGTTCCTATCTCCATTTGTATTATCTTTGAAGTGGTTGTTGCATTTTTATTGAACAGAGCACACTTAGAAAAAGGACGTGCAAATATGCTTTCACGTAAAAAAAAAAACTTACCCTAAAAACTTGTGTTGTTTTTCCATAATGCTAGGTGACCCATGTGTGACAAAATTATGTTCCACTGAAGATCTTTTGTTTGGAAAGATAAAAGAGATGACCCTTGTAGTATTTTTTCCCCCTTTCCTGATCTCCATTCGTATTTGAGACGTTGCTTCTAGGCCTCTGCCCATACTGTTCGTACTAATCCAGGGACGGCTCCTTACTCTGATTTTGCCTTTGGCAAGCAAATGCCTGTGTCTCTGCTTGGAAGTTTTCCATGGCACAAATGGCCAAGCTAGGGAATTTAATGTGGGGGGACCAGAAAATCCATTGCTCTTTATTCTACTGTGCTACCTTGTGGTCTTGTTAATTGGCAGCCTTGTTCAGAGCCTACAAAGTGGTCAGAGGGTCAAGAGTGCTGATAACCAATAATACCCACATAGGTGAATTCTGTAATTCCTGATATAAGGCGCATTCATCAGTTGATCATGAGTGTGATAAAGCACCATTACAGTCTATTACTACCACACAGTAGGTTAACAGATTTTGAAAGTGCTGTGGACAAAGTTACTCAATCCTTGATGATTTATCTTATAAGGAGGCGGGTACATTTACTTTAATAACAAGAAAGGACATATGTAATGCAAAGCTTTACAGCCACACAAAACCTTATTTCCATCCGCTGCCTCTGTTACATTTTTAGAAGTCATTATGTCAAAAACTTGATCCTCATAGTGCTCTTTGCAAGTAATTTCTAGGAGTATCTTTAATTGAAAGTACTGTATTCAGATCATCCACTGTCAAGATCTTCTACTGTCCAGAGACAGTTTGTACCTCAGGCTAACAGATAGTCTTACTTGGGGGATAGAATACCCAAGGTGTCCATGACATCCTAGGGAAAAGAAAGTCAACAAAGAGAAAGCAACCTTGCATAGAGGGATGCAAAATATATAAAATGTCACCACTAGCATCAAAACAGTGTCTCCTTCATGACGGTTTTGCATATTCACACACTGATTTTACATCATAAAATCTACTTTGTATTTTAAGCATTTTAAGTTTAAAAAGGCACCTCAGCCAGACAATGCACTGAAAGTCTGCTAAGAAGGAATAATCTGACTTATTGAAAGTTCTCACTAACTGTACAGCTGTAAAACATCATGGCGAGACCAAAACTCTTCAGTCTTTTATTTTAAAAATTTCTCAGTCAAGTTTTCCCAAGTGATTCTTCCTGTTCAGCTCTCATAGGAGAGCACAAATGGATTAGCAACTCAGAGCACAGGTATCTCCCTTAGCTTTTCCTGCTGAGTTAATAATCTGCATTAAACATCGCCCAAATTCTTCCAGAATCATGCGTTCAGTGACAGCTTTTGTCTGGCTATTCTTCTCTGCTTCCTCAGCTTGTGCCAAAAGACATTCACAAGTTGCTTCTGCCACTTCTTTTGTCACAAATGTGAATGGCAACCTGAAAACAAAAGACAATTATAAAAAACCAGAAGTGAACAAAATGTACTATAGGCTATTTCTACACTTTAGTGAGGAAAAATCTTAGGGAAGATTTCCTCCGTGTTTTTGGTGGTGTAGTCAAGTTTTAAAATATATTACACACCTTCATAGTTTGTTGTCTCATTACAACCGACACACTTTTGCTTTTTTTTGGATGGCAAAAGGGCTAAGTGACTATGGGTATTATGGATTTCCTGCAGTGATTATAAAACTTTCTCATTCTAATTAAGGTCCATTGGTCTGCCTCATTAATTAAAGATCCCCAAGGTGCAGAGAGGAATCTAGGTGAACCTGCCACTGCAGACCTGCACCATAGCTGGCAAAAGGCAGTGG
The DNA here is from genome assembly GCF_964194155.1 of Cetorhinus maximus. Classification (NCBI taxonomy): domain Eukaryota; kingdom Metazoa; phylum Chordata; class Chondrichthyes; order Lamniformes; family Cetorhinidae; genus Cetorhinus; species Cetorhinus maximus. The sequence goes on along the minus strand of NC_135879.1, from coordinate 99,480,852 downwards.
GTTTTAAATTCAAAATTTTAGAATTCTATTAAGTATGTCAAATTCATAAAGGTATTCTACAAATGCTTTTTGGAGGGAGGATTAAACAAAATCTTTATCCACCATGGAGGCCCCTAAAAAAAAAATTCTTGAATGAAACCAGGATTTGAGAGGTTAATCATCAATTTGATTCTTGGTCCAAGTTCAAGTAGAGTCTTTCCATAATGAATTAATGGGAAAATGCTGTTGGTCTAAGCAAAACTAAACTAGGAAAGCATTGGTTTAATCTTGGGACCATTGCCAAGTTAACTGACTTCAGCAAGAATGCTGAATAGGAAAAGTGAATGGCTGTTCAACAGTTGAACAGTGCCCAACTCAAATGCCAATGTTGTACAGATTATGGTTTCATTGCATGCCATTTATTCTCTCTCACTTTATACTTAACACCCCCAAGAGAACAAGAATTGAAAACTTATGGTGAATTGTATTATAGAACAACTGATAACATGAAACATTGTGTTCTATGTAAAGAATTAAAACTGTAAAACTAAACTGATCTGTATAATCAATTTGAAAAGCAAAATTCATTTTTGGTAATCATAACTTGACAAGTATATATGAATGATTACTACAAGGTATGACCACTAAAAATTCTAGTTTACCATCGGAACATTACAAGGGCCTGAGTAGCACATCTGAAAGCAAAAAATAACTCCTTTCCACTGCAACAAATTCAGATCCAACCCAGATAAATGGAATAAAAGGAGTTTGAACAACCTCAGTCTAGTTCTCAATGGATATCGATGCACAGTGTAGAACATCGCTCAACTCTAACAATTCAGTAATATACTCTTTTTGAGTATATATTGTGAATGAAGGTGAGGGGGTGATGGTGGGAAGAGGAAAAACGGAAGTCTGCTGATGGCTCATTAAATTAACAAACCTATCACAACGTTGGGATTAAACAACAGGAATCAATAAGAAATATTACTTCCAGCTGAACAATACATGGATATGGATCATATCAAACAGCATGTCCCTTCCGCTGTTCATAATAGGCAAGGTATAGACCGTACCCAACTAGCCCGTGCTTGCAAAACTCAAAACAGTGTTCAACATTAGATGTGATTCCACAACTGGACATCATTTGCTAAATAATCCTTAGGGTGCTAAGAATTATGCTGATAACCAATTTAAGATTGTCAGTCAGGCTCACAGTGTGGTGCATTTGCATGTACTGGAAGCTACATATACTAATACACAGGGCCCTGTTCTTCGCAGACAGAAAGAACATGTACACACATTGCAACTGTTTCAGCTAAACAAAATAAATAATGGCCATTCGCTGGTTCATTCCTCAGCACAATGCCATGACCAGAGTCAAGATGCGTAGTTTAAATTTCAAATAATGCTTAGCAGTTAACTGTCAGTCACCATAAACTGGTGCATTCTCCATGGCAACGCCTCTACCAATCAGAGTTCACTTGCCAACAAATCAGCAATCCCTTCTCATACAGTGTAAATTGTTGTTCCCTTTACATTTGGTATTCTTGTGAATTGTCCCGATGAGTGCAGGATGAAAGGTTGACAAAAAAGTCTCTTTTTTTCAGCAATACTCAAGTTCTGTACTACCAAATGACTATTTAACAATACAGTTATGCCTAGATTAGCACTCCTAATATGATCCTAAAAATGGCATGCTAAACGAAAACGTGCTAAATGAAAATCAGTTTCCCATAAGAAAACATGCAACAAAGGTGGGTTACATTCCTGATCTGTAATTAATGTAACTAACCGGTTGAAAAATCTTCTTACTAATTCTTAATAACAGATGGTACTAACTCTTTCAACTTAACCTCCTAGTCACCGCTTCCCACCCCCAGTTTGCCACCTCTCCTAATTCTCCAGCTCGGCATCTTTCCTAACTTTCCATCTTGTCACCACCTCCCTCCCTGCCTCTTTGGCTCACCGCTTCCCTCAATAACCGTCCCACTCACTGGCTTCCCGCTTCCCTCTCCCGGACTCTTGCTGTGAGTGAGGACCCAGGAGTGGTTGGGGGGGGGGGGGGGGGGGTGCAGGAGGGATGGAGGGAGCAGAGAAGCGGTAAACGGGAAGGTCGTTGAGGAAAGCGGCAAGCCAGAGAGACCCAGGCCAAACTAGTGGGAACTCAGGGGAGGCCTGGCCCCCAAACATGTGTCATACAGGCCCACCAGTGTGTGGTTACGCCCTGGTGTCCACAAACCAGACCCCCGGCTATGAGTAAATAGTCCCACTGCCTTGTACGTGTCTTGGGAGAGAAGAAAGCTAAGGGAGTAAACCCTAAAAGAAAATCCAGAATAGAGTCCCGTACACAGTGATCTGTCATCTATCAAGCAGTTTTCTGGCAACTCCTATAGCAGAGCTGGTACCAAACAGCACTGGTTTCATCCTTTACTTTGGACTATACTGGTGGCAATGCCGAGAGGGGGCCCCTGATGCTTGGGCAACTCAGGGTCTCTCTATTTGCCTAGGCCTGGCCCTGGAGAGGACACTCCAGCTTTGTGGTTTAAGCTGGCACAACACAAGAAGAAATTGTTACTGGTGATAAGCTCTTACTCGACTGGCATAGAGCATGAACTTCAGGGGCTACTTCCAACAGTGGGAGAGATCATCGCATCTCATGGCATAGATACCGCCCTCCTCAATCTGGGCATCCCCCAGTCAGTTAGGTGCTGTCCTGCCATGGCCCGTTTGCTTCAATGGAGCTTAAGAGAGTCATCTCCCGACAGGCGGGTTGCTAATCTATACAACAGGCAAGACAAATTGAACAAAAGCAGCACCAGTCTTTCACATCGCAACATAAGGACCATGTGTCCTGGCCTTACTGACAACCTTCTGCAGATTGATGATGCACGCAAGAAAGCTATGATCAACAAAAAACTTACAAGTTTCAATGCGGACATTGCTGTGCTGCAAGAAACGTGGCTCGTCGAAAGTGGAGCCCTTAAAAAGAAGCACTACATGTTCTTCTGACAGGAGAAAACTCATGAAGCAACACATTAGCATGTAGTGGATTTCACAGTGAAAAACACCACTTGTGACGACTGAAGGCTCAGAGAGACTTCTTATACTTCACTTGTCAACAAGTGCGGGGCCAGTTAACCTCATGTGCATCAATGCCCCGACACTCACCTCCACCCCAGATTCACAGAATCACACAGTGCAGAAGAGGCCCTTCGGTCCATTGAGTCTGCACCAATACGTGAGAAACACCTGGTCTACCTACCTAACCCCATTTACCAGCACTTGGCCCAAAGCCTTGAATGTTATGATGTGCCAAGTGCTCATCCAGGACTTTTTAAAGGATGTGAGGCAGCCCGCCTCCATCACCCTCCTGGGCAGCGCATTCCAGACCATCACCGCCCTCTGAGTAAAAAAGTTTTTCCTCACATCCCCCCTAAACCTCCTGCCCCTCACCTTGAACTTATGTCCCCTTGTGACTGACCCTTCAACTAAGGGGAACAGCTGCTCCCTATCCACCCTGTCCATGCCCCTCATAATCTTGTACATCTCGATCAGGTTGCCCCTCAGTCTTCTCTGCTCCAACAAAAACATCCCAAGTCTATCCAACCTCTCTTCATAATTAAATGTTTCACCCCAGGCAACATCCTGGTGAATCTCCTTTGCACCCCCTCCAGTGCAATCACATCCTTCCTATAATGTGGCGACCAGAACTGCATAGTACTCCATCTGTGGCCTCACCAAGGTTCTATACAACTCCAACATGACCTCCCTATTTTTGTAATCTATGCCTCGATTGATAAAGGCAAGTATCCCATATGCCCTTTTCACCGCCCCACTAACATGCCCCTCCGCCTTCAGAGATCTATGGACACACACGCCAAGATCCCTTTGTTCCTCAGAACTTCCTAGTGTCATGCCGTTCATTGAATACTTCCTTGTCAAATTACTCCTTCCAAAGTGTCAAGGATCAATTCTAAGAAGCACTTGACACTGCCTTCAGCAGAATTTCCAGCACTGAGGGACTGTACCTTCTAGGGTACTTCAACACAAGGGTGGGTACTGACTACACAGCTTGGCCAACATGCATAGGACACCAGGGAATTGACATGATGTACAAAAATGGACAGAGGTTGCTGGAGCTATGCTGTTAGTATGGCTTCTGTGTGGCGAACAGCTACTTCCGGACTAAGCCATGCCACAAGGTATCCTGGATAAATCAACGAACACGCCACTGTCACCAGTTACATCTCATCACCAGATGTACCACCCCCAACAGTGTCCTCATCACTTGTAGCTATCACAGCGTTGACTGTGACACTGACAACTCCCTGGTGTGTAGCAAGGTCAGGCTTCATCCAAGAAAACTGTACCACTTCAAGAAGAAAGGTAGTCTTTGGATCAACATTTGCCGTACCACTGACCCAGAAAGGCAAGCGCTCCTCAATGTTCTAGATCAGTTTTTTTCGGACAACAACGCCCAAGGCCAGAGTGCGGTGTCAAAGTGGGGTCATCTGCGCAACACCATCTATAACTCTGTACTCGTTGCTTATGGGAAAAGAGATCAGAGTAATGCTGACTGGTTTTAGGCTTATTGGACTGACATGGAATCATTTACTTCAACGAAGAGGAGAGCCCTCATGAACTACAAGCAAGTCCCCAGCAAACAAATTCTAGATGCTCTCAGAGATGCTAGAGTGAAGTCTCAGCAGACAGCTCGGCACTGCACCAATCAATACTGGTTGAAACTCTGTAACAGCATACAATCTGCTGCTGCATCCAGGGATGCTAGAGCGATGTATGAAAGAATCAAGAAAACAATAGGTCCAGCAGCAACCAAATCAGCCTCTGTGAAGACAAAGGAATGATCATCACTGAACCGAGCAAGCAGATGGAAAGATGGGTGGAGCACTCTCTCAAACTCTGTGCAATGGAGAGCATTGTCACCGAAGAATCTCTTAGCACCATTCCAGACACTTTTCTGCCATGGAGGAGTTGGACCACAGTAGAGCTCAACAAGGCCAGTGACCTTCTTGCTAGTGGTAAAGCCCCAGGAAACTATAGCATTCCACCTGAAATCATCAAAAGTGGAAAACTAGCACTGCTGCAGCATCTCCATGAACGTTTATGTCACTGCTGGAAGGAAAAATTCACGCTTCAAAATATGCATGATGGAAAAGTAGTCATCTTGTAAAAAAACAAAGGGGATCGCAGTGACCACAACAATTACCAAGGCATCTCCTTGTTAAGTACTGTGGGGATGGTCACTGCTCACATTGATCTGACCAGATTGCAGATCCTGGCATCACGCATTTACCGAGTCTCAGTTCGGCTTCAGAGCTAGCAGACTGAGTCAACGTGATTTTCACACTTCGACAGTTACAGGAGAAGTGCTGTGAACAGCACAGACCACTCTACATGGCTTTCACACACCTCAACAAGGCCTTCAACCTTGTCAGCAGAGGCGGACTCTGTAAACTGCTGTGGAAAGTAGGCTGCCTGCTTGGTCTCCTCGGTGTCATTTCTTATTTCTACGAGAGCATACATAGTTTCATCATAGGAGGCTTTCAAAATCAACAGCTGGGTAAAGTGGGGTTACATCCTGGCGCCAACTCTCTTTGACATATTTTTTTCCATGCTGCCATTGTATGCTTTCAGTGAATCAAATGGGGGTGCCTACTTGCATGACAGAGCTGATGGAAAGCTGTTTAACTTGGCAAGACTGCGTGCCAAGACCAAAGGGCATAATATCATGTCACTGTTGGCTGATGGCACTACACTGGCATCCCACACTGAAGTTCACTTGCAGCAGCTTGTAGGTCGGTTTGGGCTTGTAAGGAGTTTGAATTGACTGTATCAGGAAGACCAAAGTTACGGGCCAGGACATAGAGCCTCCACCTTCCATCAACATTAACAACCTCACTCTGGAGGTTGTCGACAGCTTCACATACCTTGGATCAACAATGAGCAGTAACCTGTCCCTTGATGCTGAAAACAGCACCAGGATTGCCAACCTCGCAGCTGTCACGTCAAAGTTGAGAAGTCGAGTGTGGACCAACAGCATACTAACCAAAAATACAAAGCCCTGTGTGCATCAGGCTTGTGTTCTCAGCAACCTCCTTTACAGAGGCAAGGCATGCACAACTTATGCAAGTCAAGAAAAGCGGCTGAACAGTTTCCACCTCTGCTGCCTCAGACAAATATTGGACAACAATATGGAAGTATACCAATGTGCAGGGATCCCCAGCATGTTTTGCCTCAAGTCAGTGGTGACTCCATTGGCTGGGTCACGTGAGCTGAATGGACATATTCTATTAAAATACATATACATATACAAAGACATATTTTATGGCGAGCATGCTATCGGCACAAGACCATGTCTGCAATACAAGGGTGTCTGCAAGGGAGACTTCAAGTTGACTGGGATCAGTAAGTGCATGAGAAGTCTTCGCTCCTGACCAGCGTGCCTGGCGTCAAGCAGTCAGGAGGGGTGTGGAAAAAGCGGAGTATGAAAGAAATGACCAGATGGTGGAAAAGAGAAGGCTGGAAGGAAAAAACATCAGTTGACCTCATCTTCTGTGCCAGCTGCGGACACCCATGTTCAATACATACACAAGTGACGTACATTTTGGGCGCAGTCTATCATCTCCTGAGACAGACGGATGCAAATAATATTAATATAGTAGGTACCTTCAATGTTAAACTGGGGTGAAAAGACCACAATTCCAAAGAAAAACAGTGCAGTTATAACAATAGTTGAACAGGAACATAGTCAAATCTCTGCAAAATACATACACATGGAAGAAAATCTCATTTCTCCGGATGATGTTAATCACAGAATCCTAATGGCACAGAAGGAGGCCATTCAGCTCATTGTGTCTGCACCTGCTCTCCAAATGAGTATTATGACCTAGTGCCATTGCCCTGCCTTTTCCCCGTACCCCTGTACCTTGTTTCTATTCAAATAATCATCTAATGCCCTCGAGTGCTTTGATTGAACCTGCCTCCACCACCCTTCCAGGCAGTGCATTCCAGACCCGAACCACTCTTTGTGAGAAAAAGCTTTTTCTCACCTCACATTTGCTTCTTTTGCAAATCACTTTAAATCTGTGCCCTCTCATTCTTGATCCTTTTATGAGTGGGAACAGCTTCTCCCTATCTACTCTGTCCAGCCCCCTCATGATTTTGAAAACTTCTATCAAGTCTCCTCTCGGCCTTCTCCTCTCCAAGGAGAACAGTCCCAACTTCTCCAATCTATCCTCATAGCTGAAATTTCTCATCCCTGGGACCATTCTTGTAAAGCTCTTCTGCACTCTCTCCAATATGTTCACATCCTTCCTTTAATATGGTGCCCAGAACTGTACACAATATTCCAGCTGAGGTCTAATGAGTGTCTTATATAAAATCAGCATAACCTCCCTTGCTCTATGTCCCTATTAATAAAGCCCAGGATATTATATGCTTTATTAATTGCTCTCTTCACCTGTCCTGCCACCTTCAATGATCTATGCACATATACACCCAAGTCTTTCTGCTCCTGCACCCACTTCAAAATTCCACTCCTTATTTTATATTGCTTGTCCATGTTCTTCCTACCAAAATGCATCACCTCACACTTCTCCGTATTGAACTTCATCTGCCATCTATCTGCCCACTCCTCCAACTTGTCTATCTCCTCTTGAAGTCCCACACTGTCCTCCTCACAGTTCACAACACTCCCAAGCTTCATATCATCCGCAAACTTTGAAATTGTCCCCTGCACACCAAGATCTAGATCATTAATATATATCAGGAAAAGCAAGGAACCCAATACCAACCACTGGGGAACTCCACTACAAACCTTCCTCCAGCCTGAACCATTGACCATTACTCTCTGCTTCCTATTTTTCAGCCAATTTTGTATCTATGTTGCTATTGTTCCTTTTATTTCAAAAGCAATAACTTTTCTCACAAGTCTGTTGTGTGGCACTGTGTCAAATGCCTTTTCAAAGTCCATGTACACCACATAAACAGCATTACCTTCATCGACCTTTTCTGTTACCTTTTCAAAAAACTCCAGCAAGTTAGTTAAACACAATTTCCCCTTTAGAAATCCATGCTGGCTCTTCCTCATCAACCCTGTTTCTGGAATCTTGTCCACCACTGAAGATAAACTGACTGGTTTGTAATTGCTGGGCTTATGCTTACAACCTTTTTTGAGCAAGGGCGTAATGTTTGCAATTCTCAGTCCTCTGGCACCACCCCTGAGTCTAGGGAAGACAAAGATTATGGCCAGTGCCCCTGCAATTTCTACTCTCACTGTCTTCAATATCCTTGGGTGCATCTCATCCGCTCCCAATGCCTTGTCAACTTTAAGTGCCGACAGTCTATTCAACGCTTCCTCCTTATCAATTTTGAACACTTCTAGTGACAGATTTTCCTCATCTGTCACCATGGCCTGGTAACAGCTCTTGTCCAGTTAATTATTTTTACTCTGGATTGCCTATCATCCTTTTCTATCATCATCCTAAAACGCACAGCACACTGGTTCACTGTCTCCTAAATGTTCCCCCACTGACACTTGATCTACTTGGCCCACCTCATTTCCAAGAACCAGGTCCAACAGTGCATCTTTTCTTGTTGGATTGGACACATACTGCTGAGAAAATTCTCCTGACACAATTTTGGAACTTTTGCCCCTCTCCGTCCTTTACACTACCACTGTCCCAGTCTACATTTGGGTAATTGAAGTCCCCCATTATAACTACTCTATAATGCTTGCATCTCTCTGTAATTTCCCTGCAATTTGTCCTTCTAACTATTTGGCAGACTATAGACTACGTTGAGCAATGTAACTGCACCCTTTTTGTTCCTTAGCTCTAGCCAAATTGATTCTGTCCTTGAACCCTCTGGGTATCCTCTTTCTCCAGCACTGCAATGCTCTCCATAACCAATACCACCACCCCTCCTCTTTTCCTATCTCTTCTGAACACCTTGTACCCAGGAATATTTAACACCCAGTTCTGCCCTTCCTTGAGCCACGTCTGTGTTATCACCACAACCTCATATTTCTACATAGCAATCTGTGCTTGTAACTCCCCAATCTTATTTACTATACTCCGTACATTCACATACATGCATAGTGACCCTGATTTAGATTTTGTTAAATTTCTCCCTTACCCCAACTTTACCTATTAACTTACTATTCTCTAAACTAGTGCTATCTGTCCCTCCCAGTATTTTGTGCACCCTGGTATTCTTCTATAATATTTTTTCTCGGTTCGCACACCACTGCCAAATTAGTTTAAAGCCCTCCCAATAGCACTTGCAAAATGCCCCGCTGGGAATTCAGTCCCAGCTCTGTTCAGATGCAATCCGTCTGGCTTGTACAGGTGCCATCTTCCTCAGAGCCAGTCCCAGTGTCCCAGGAATCTATAGCCCTCCTTCCTGGACCATCTTTCCAGCCAAGCATTCATGTGCCTTGTCCTCCTGTACTCACTGGTACGTAGCACTGGGAGCAATCTGGAGATTACTACATTAGAGGTCCTGCTTGCTAATTTTCTACCTAGCTCCCTAAATTCTGATTGCAGGACTGCATTCCTCTTCCTACCCAAGTCATTGGTCCTAATGTGGACCATGATCTCTGGCTGATCTGGTTAAGGGGCAGCACGCAGATGAAAATGAGGTGGCCAAGGATAGATCCTTGTGAGAATCTGCATGCAATGCTCAATGCAATGGATGGGCGATGCTATGATTGGTAGTTAAGAGTGGAATCAAGCTAGGGTAGATCCACTGAACAATGGAGGAAGATTGCGTGGTTGACCTTGCTTAAGGCTGCAGAGGTCAAGGAGGGTGAAGGAGGACAACGCACTGGCATAAAGAATGCTAAAGACTGGAAAAGACCTTTTCAATGTTGTGGTCAGGATGGAAACCTCAATGGAAAGATTCAAACATGGAGTTGGTAAAAGATGGACACTGTTTTGGGACATGACAACATATTCAACAGCTGAGAGAAAAGCGGGTTTTGGAAATGGAGCGGTAATTTGCAACTACAGCACTGTTGAGGACAGGTACTTTGAGGGAGGGAATGATGATGGCAGATTTGAAAGTGGGAGGGGGGGAATAGAATCAAAGGTGAGGGAACCACTTACAATAGCCTCTATAACCTCAACAAAAACCCATTATTGCTGAAAGAAGAGACATGCTATCGAAGCTTTTCATCTTGCACTCATCAGGACAGATTTGGAAGACTTCCAAATCTAAAGGGAACATTATACTGCATTAGGAGAGGGACCAATAGGCTGGCAAGTGGACTCCAATTGGTAGAGGCGTTTCCATGAAAAATGCATTAGGGAAAAGCCAAGCTTTTGTTTAAATTCAAATCAGGCAGGTTGGCTCCGATTGGTCAAGGCATTGCCATGGGGAAAGAGCAGGGAATGGCTGTCCTCCAAGCTTTTGTTTAGTTGAAAAAGGTACAATGTGTGGACGTGTTCTTTCTACTTGCCAAGGACAGGGCGCTGTGTGTGAATATTTGTAGCTTCTTGCATGCTTAGGTGAGCCACACTGTGCGACTGACTGATAATCTTAAATTGGTTGTCAGTGTAATTCTTAGCACAATCAGGATTGTTTAGCAAGTGCTGTCTGATTGCAGAATCACATCTAATGTTGGATACTATATTTTGAGTTTTGCAAGCATGGGCAGGTTGAGTATGGTTAGTACTTTGCCTGATGCGAATAGCCGAAGGGACATGCTGTTTGCTATGATCCACCAGTCGTTGGGATGCAGGGCCTGCATACCTGGCATCACAACAGCACTGAAATTCATAAAACACATGACTCATTTGTGTGATAGGCAGAACACCTTTTCAGCTTGACAGCAGCATCCTGTTAATGGAAAAAGCCATTTGTGTTGCTATTGCATAGTAGCAGCGTGAACAGCTGGCTTCACCTGTTGCTGTAATTTTTGAGACACCTTACCTTTCCAGGGTAATCTGAGGTAGACTGAGCACTTTTCAGGGTTGAAAGTGGCAGCCTTAGGTCCATGAGTTTGTGTGATATTCAGCGAGCAATAATCTGAATTTCAGTGCCAGTGTGATGCCAAGTATGTAGGCCATATGTCTCAACGACTGGTGGATCGTATCAAATGATGAGTGCAAAATGAAAAACTTTGACAGCATGTCTCTTTTTTCAGCAGTACTCAAGTTTTGTACTACAAAAAAAAACCATTAGTTAAAAGGAATTAAAACATTTAAAAACTTATGGGGAAACCAAGTAAATGTGCTAAGGTAAGATAGTTTGATACTTTCACTCCAACAACCATGAAACAATGGTATTTTCAGATTGAAGCTAAAATCTGACCCAGGACCCAAGCTCTGGAATCACTGAATGACCTACTTTCCTCCTCCACTTGTAACTGCTGGTGTTGTTCTGGTCAGTAGATCGGAGATCTGTGATGAAAGCTTTGTTTTTGCAGCAGTCTGTTGCTGGACACGCACTTCTGCAGCATCTGCCAAATGCATTAGGGTCTTCCGCTCGGGGCTCTCTTCAAAATTTTTACAGCCGATACATTTACATATCGATGAGCACATGATCTTTGCCTGAGGAACAAAATATGAAAGGAAAATATTAGATCTCAATCCAGTTTATTTCACTCATTCCTCATCATCTGACAGATGGCAATTATTTTGTATTTTTAATGAGCTGAACTATTTTGATAAGATAATGTTACACCTCTCTAAAACAGAGGGCATTCTCAGCAGAACTGTCACATTCTGATTTAAAGATCCACCCAAGACACTGTATTTTCAAGATATCTTCCAAGACCACTAATCCCATCTGTCATTTTAGTCAGAACACACAAGAAATGTAAATGTTCTCAGGTTAATCAGTCAGCTTGTGTCCTAAACTGCTGTTAGGATTACACCAAGTATCAGGCCAAATATCAAGGCTGAGGGGAAGTCCTACATACTCCTCCCATTATCTCATATCCTATGTGGGGATTGCTCTTCTTCAACTAAAAAAAATGTACATTTTAGGTATCATAATGTCTGCAACTAACTTATCCATTTCCATCAAGGCAACATTGAGACAAGACAATCTGCACAAAGGGAAAAAAAGCACAGGTTCCATACACATTAAACTCTTCTTCAGGAGAAGTCATGTTGGACTCGAAATGTTAACTGTTTCTCTCTCCACAGATACTGCCAGACCTGAGGTTTTCCAGTGTTATCTGTTTTTATTTCAGATCTCTAGCATCTGCAGCATTTTGCTTTTATTTCTGCATAAGTTTTGTGTAGTTTACTATCGTAAATGTACTCAAAGGTTTTTCCAAAGGTTCCACTTCACTCTTATAAAGCTTGACATTCGGGTTAGGGCCTTATGAGGAGATTCACAGGTAGCAGAGGATTAGTTGCTTGTTATACACAACCCACAATTTTTATTTTCATTAATGGGAATTTAAAAAAATTCACACAAGGTGTTTACAGGCAGTGGTTCTGATATTGTGTGTTTTATGCCCCCGAAGCTAAAAATTTTGCCCACAGAGTTGAACTTTTATTTGGAGAAAAGATGATTGAGCGGGGCATATTCCAATAAACGAAAGACTATGAAGCACAGATGCACACAGTCTATTTGACAGAGATTGTGAGCACAGGAAAAGGGGAAAAAGATTCAATATCAACAAGTCCCAAGTGAAACCAGAATTTAGAAGAAACATTTTCCAACAAAGCAGCAGGTATATGGAACAGAATGAGCAACTGACTGTGACACTGTTCATTAATTTCTTCATTAAAAATGACGACTAGGTCTCAGTTCATATTCCTAACCTAATAAGCATAGACTAAAAGGATCAAATACTTCACAGGATCCAAAATTTGCCTCTAGATTATCCTGGTTATTGTCATTCATGACCTTTTGTGTATGACTGCACTAACATGCTATCTTGGACTGAAATTTGGCATGTGGCTGACAACATTATTGAAGTCTTTCCCTGCCTGGCAGACATTCCACTATCTACAGTGACAGCAAGTATTACTTTTGTCTCTCTTCCAATTCCGCTGGTACCTCCTTCTAAGCACCTTATCTCGTTTCACCCCCTCACCACTTTAAAATTCTCAGTGTCTACTGACCCTTCAAGACCCATACCAAATATTGTGTGCTGATATTCCCTTTCAAAATCTGAAACGATCCTTATGCTACGATTTCTCTTTCTCAGCTCCACATGCCTTCTCTCCTGAATATATTGCCCTCTTATTCCTCCTACCTAACATCTGCCTCCATAAAAACTTGTGTGCTATTTGCAGCCGTTCCCTCACCTTTGCCATTGTCCATTGCCCCTCTGCTCCCATGGCCATTTATGATTACTTCCATGTACCCCTCAACCACATGTCCTTAACCCTTTCCAAACCCTTTCTGTTCTGCATATATCCTCGGGAAAATGAAACTCTGCTTAGGCCCCATGTTCTGGAATTACCTCCACAAAGACCTTCAACCTTTTCACCTCCCTTTTCTCTGTTAAGACCTTCCTTAAAATTATTTAACCTCACATTTGGCCATCCCTCCTAACATCTTCTCCTTTAAATTGCCATTCATTATTTCCCTTGGGCGCCATGGGACAGGTTTTCTATATTAAAGGCAATATATAAATAAATTCAAGAGACTTGGAGAGGAGGGGTTATAGGATATGGAAGGCAACTACCCTGGGCAGTATAGTAGAGATGTAGGAATTGATATTCTAGTGTGTCAGTATTACCACTAGAATCCAGGATTAATAATGCTGAAGTTCCCACAAAAGGTTATACAAGTGGGATGGAGTCATGATAGGGAAAATTGTACATCAGGGATATTCAAATGGCAGATCCTGGTCTGCATCCAGATTGTTGCTAGAGTCTGAATGCTCTCATCCAGTTGCCGCATCTGTTTCAAGTCTCTCCCACACTGTTGCACTCTACAGCTCTTTCAATATTCCACAATACAATATTTTTCACTGTAGAGGATACAAATAACATTACAGAAACAAGTGTGAAAGTGGGGGAGGAACTTAAAACAATTACAAACACTAGGGAAAGAGTAGTGTGAAAATTATTAGAACTAAAAGCTAACTAGTCCCCAGATCCTGATGGACTTTGCCCTAGGGTCTTAAAGGGAGTAGCTGCTGAGTTAGTAGATGCATTAGTTTTAATTTTCCAAAATTCCCTAGATTCTGGAAAGGTCCCATCAGGTTGGAATATCGTGAACATAATTTCTCTATTCAAGATAAGAGGGAGACAGAAAGCAGGGCCTGAGGACTTGTACAGTTACCACGTATAGAGTAGAGTACAGTTTTGGTCTCCTTATTTAAAAAAGGACATAATTGCATTAGAAGCAATTCAGAGAAGATTTACTCGACTGATGCCTGGAATGAGGGGTGTTTATCCTATGAGGAAAGGTTGGACAGTTTGGGCCTGTATCCACTGAAGTTTAGAAGAATGAGAAGCACACTAATGGAAACATATAAGATCCTGAGGGAACTTGACAGGATGGATGATGTAAGGATGATTCCCCTGTGGAGGGACTAGAACTAGAACATATAGTTGAAAAATGAGGGGTCTCCCATTTAAGATGGAAATGGGGGGAATTTTTTTTCTCTCAGAGTGTTGAGAGTTTGTGGAACTCTCTTCCCAGAGAGTGGTAGAGGCCGGCTCATTGAATATTTTTAAGGCCGAAGTAAACAGATTCTTGATTGACAAGGGAGTCAAAGGTTATAGGGGGTAGGAAGGAAAGTGGAGTTGAGGCCACAATCAGATCAACCATGATCTTACTGAATGGCTGAACAGGCTTGAGAGGCCTAATTGCCTACTCCTGCTCAGAATTCGTATGTTTGTGCTCCATGTGCAAAGTACTTCAACCCAGCATTGGAACGCAACCCAAGTGGCCCAGAACACAAGAAACAGGAGCAGGAGTAGACCATATGGCCTTTTGAGCCTGCTCCGACATTCAATGCAATCATGGTTGATCTTGGGCTTCAACTCCACTTTCCTGCCTCTTCCCCATATCCCTTGATTCCCTGAGACACCAAAAATCTGTCTCTCCCAGCCTTAAATGTGTTCAATGATGGTGCATCCACAACCCTCTGGGGCAGTGAATTCCAATGATTCACAATTCTTTAAGTGAAGTAATTTTCCCTCATCTCAGTCCTAAATGATCATCCCCTTATCCTGAGGCTGTGCCCCAAGTTCTAGGTTTCCTGACCAACGGCAACGATCTCTACACTATCAAGCCCTTTCAGAATCTTGCATGTTTCAATAAGATCAACTCCTCATTCTTCTAAACACTAGAGAAAATAGACCCAATTTGCTCAGCCTCGCATCATAAGACACCCCACCTTAGCCCAGAGACCAATTTAGCGAACCTTCCGCTGTACAGCTTCCAATGCAAGTATATCTTTTCTTAAATGTGGAGACCAAAACTGCACTCAGTACTCCAGATGTGGTCTCACCAAAATCCTGTACAACTCTAGCAAGACTTCTTTAGTCCTGTACTCCAATCCGCTTTGCCTTCCTAATTGCTTGCTGCACCAGTATGTTAACTTCTTGCGTTCCTTGTATGAGCACATCCAAGTCTCTTTGAAAATCCACACTCACAAGTTTCTCACCTTTTAAAAAGAGTCAGTTCTTCTATTCTTTCAATCAAAATGGATAACTTCACACTTCCCTACATTATAATCCATCTGCTATCTTGATGCCCACTCTCTTAACCTGTAGCCTTGACCTGTATCAATTTTCAGCCTCTGTGTCCTCCCCACAGCTTACTTTTCCATCTATCTAGGTATCATTAGTAAACATAGATACATCACTCTGCCTCTTCATCACATCTCAACTCATTAGTTTGGTTAGGATAGATACAATTTATAATAAAACCTTCAATAAATTGAAACAAAATAAAACTTCTGCATGAAGCAAAAACCTGTGAAGAAATGAAGGTGTTAAGTCAATGTTAGGTGGAAGCTGTTTCCATGTAAAAGGCAAATTGATTGAATTTGCAGGTGATATCAAACTAGCAGCAGTAGGAGGGTCAAAGGAGGCAACTCAGAAATTGAGTTAGACAGAATATGAATGGGCAAAATACCTGAAGTTTAATGCAAATAAATTTGAAGTACTGCAAATAGGGAAAGAAAATAAGTGTCCTATATAATCCATGAATGGTGCTGTAATAGCAGGGATGAAGCTGTAAGAGAGCCAAGGGCCTTAACAGACTCAACACATCCAACCAATAGGGAAAAACAACCAAAGCAGCTACATAGCCAAAACAGACAAATAGAAAATTATACAAATTTTATAGTGTGCTGGTCAGATTGCACCTGGAGAAACATGTCTAATTCAGGTCAAGGAAAAGAAACAAGCACACAAAGCAATGTAGAAAACAGCCAGAAGGCAGATTCCTAGCATTGAAAGCCTTCATTTTTGGACAAGATTGGAGATTTTGGTTTTTCAGCCTGGAAAGGAAATTTTCTTTTTATATTCGTTCATGAGATGAGCACGTTGCTGGCAAGGCCATCATGGTCCATCCTTAATTGTCCTTCAGAAGGTGGTGGTGAGCAACCTTTTTAAACCACTTGTCCTTGTGCAGTAGGTACATTCACAGTGTTGCTAGGAAAGGAGCTCCATGATGTTGACGCAGTAACAGTAAAGGAATGCTGATATAGTTCCAAGTCAGGTTGGTGTTAACTCTCAAATGGTCATGTTCTCATGCACCTACTGCCCTTGTTCTTGAAAATGGTAGAGATAATGAATGGTCAAAGAAACCCTTAGGGAGTTGCTGCAGTGCATCTTGTAGACAGTACATACTGCCGCCACTGTGTGCCATGGTGTGGCAAGTGCATGCTTATTCATGCTGGATGGAGTGCCAAACATGCAGGCTGTTTTGTCCTAGATGGCATCACGCTTCTAGTGTTGTTGGAGCTGCACTCAACCATGCAAGTGGAGAGTATTCCATTACACTCCTGACTTGTGCCTTGTAGGTGGCTTTGGGAAGTCGGGAGGTAAGTTACTTGCTGCAGAATTCCTAGCCTCTGACCTGCTCTTGTACACCACAATATTTATATTGGTCCAGTTTGAGTTTCTGATCAATTGTAATGCCCAGGATGTTGACGCTGGGGGATTCAGCAATGGCAATGCCATTGAATGTCAAGGAAAGGTGATTAGATTTTCTCTTGTTGGAGATGGTCATTGCCTGGCACTTGTGTGCTGTGAATGTTACTTGTCACGTCACTTATTAGCCAAGCCTGAATGTTGTCCAGGACTTGCTACACGCAGTCATGGACTGCTTCAGTATCTGTCATTTAATGCCTCCTGTCTTCTGCCCTATCACAGAATTTCCATTTTGATTTTTTCTCACCCTCCCCCCATTTCACCTACTTAAAAGCTATTCCATTCCCAATTCTGATAAAAGGTCACGACCTGAAATGTCAATTCTGTTGCTCTTTCCCCAGATGCTGCCAGACCCGCTGAGTACTTCCAGCATTTTCTGTTGTTATTTCGGTATCTAAGGAGTTGGGTATGGTACTGAACACCGTGCAATCATCAGTGAACATGCTCAACTTTGGGAAGGTTATTGATGAAGTAGCTGAAGATAGTTGGGCTTGGGACCGTACTCTGAGGAATTCTTGCAGCGATGCCCTAGGGCTGAGATGATTGGTTTCGAACAACCACAACCACCATCCTTTGTGCAAGATATGACTCCAACCAGAGGAGGGTTTCCGCCCGATTTCAATTGACTTCAAGTTTGCTAGAGGTTATTGCTCCCGCACTTGGTCAAATGCTGCCTTGATATCAAGGGCATCACTCTCACTTCACCTCTGGAAATCAGTTTGGATAAAGGCTGCAATGTGGTCTGGAGCTGAATGCCCCTGGCAGAACCCAAACTGAGCATCGATGAGCAGGTTATTGCTGAGTAAGTGCTGCTTGATGGCACTGTGAATGGCACCTTTCATCACTTTTCTGATGCTGGGAAGTAGACTAACGGGGTGCTGGGGGAAATGGTGAGATATGTTAGAGATGACCTCAAAAAGGCATCCAAACTATCTAAAGGAATAGAAAAAGCTAAATCCGGACTATTATTTCAAATTAAATTAAGAGTAGGCTCAAACTACTGAAATGTGAATTTAGGTCTGATTTCAGGAAGGGGGGAGGGGAAGGAGAACAAATATGTTCATTTAAAATAATTCATCTATAAAGTCTAGTGAACTGGGTTGAGATTTGGAACCTCTGGACTTGGCTTCATAGTCAAGTAAACATAAATGTACACAAATCCAAATGCCCTGAACAAAATATCTACCAATCATTCTTACCTCATAGCATTCACAGTAATTCTTCAGACACCCTGATCTTTTACAGTTACATCCTTTGCTGTGCCGTCTATCAGATTCACCTTCCTTTCCTTTCCCAATCTTCGGTTTAAATGCTTCTGGATTTCTGTCAAGACATGCCTGGAAAGGAAAGATGATTTTAGGGCATTTAGAGATCCAGATTTATAATGAAGTTAAATGAACAAAAATAGTGCAGTACCCTTTTTTTTATGTTTTGCAATCAAAAATGCTATGCACCAGCTCCACAAAGACATTGCAGGAATCCTTCTGTGGTGAGATGGTATCCTGAGCAAGCGTACAGCTGAAACACAGACTTCAACCAACCCAAGAGTTAACAGACACAAGCTAGGTTTGTGATGATAGTATCCTACCAACTGTCCTTGTTAATCCTTGGTTTAAATAAAAAGTGGGAAAAGAAAATTTTTTCATAACACCAGAAAGTACTAAACCAAAAAAGACTATTTTGGCCTGCCCTAGAGTCGAATGCACAGTTCACTGCCTCAACCCTTAATTAATTCTCTCAACAAATGCCTTACAGCTCCCCCTTCTAGAATCACAGAATTGTAATGGCACAAAGGAGGCCATTCAGCCCATCATATCTGCACGAGCCCTCCAAATGAACAATTCACCTAATGCCATTTCTCCGCCTTCTCCCCATAACCCTGCACATTCTGCTTTTTTAATTAATTCCCTTTTAAATACCTGGATTGTACTTGCCTCCACCACACTCGCAGGCAGTGCATTCCAGATCTTAGCCACTCAGTGTGTGAAAAAGTTTTTCCTCATGTTGTCATTGCTTCTTTTGCTAATTATCTTAAATCTCAGCCCTCTCATTCACAATCCTTTCATGAGTGGAAACAATTTCTCCCTATTTGCTCTATCCAGGCTGCTTCATGATTTTGAATACCTCTATCGAACCTCCCCACAGCCTCGTCTTCAAGGAAAATAGTCTCAACTTCTCCAATTTCATAACTGGAGTTCCTCATCCCTGGAACCATTCTTGTGGGTCTTCTCTGCATTCTGTTCAATGCCTCATATGTTTCCTAACTGGATATAATATTCCAGCGGAGATGGAACTTGTGGCATTTAAAAGTTCAACATAACCTCCTTGCTCCTGTACTCTTATGCCCTAATAATTAAAGCCCAAGATATTGTATGCTTTATTAACTGCTCTTGCAACCTGTTCTTCCACCTTCAATGACTTATGCACATTTTTAAAAAATTCATTCATGGGATGTGGGCGTCGCTAGCTAGGCCAGCATTTATTGCCCATCCCTAATTGCCCATGAGTAGTGGTGGTAAGTTGCCTTCTTGAACCGCTGCAGTCCATGTGGTGTAGGTACACCCACAGTGCTGTTAGGGAGGACAGTGAAGGAACGGCGATATATTTCCAAGTCAGGATGGTGAGTGTCTTGGAGGGTAACTTGCAGATGGTGGTGTTCCCATGTGTCTGCTGCCCTTGTCTTCCTAGATGGTAGTGGTCGTGGGTTTGGAAGGTGCTGTCTAAGGAGCCTTAGTGAGTTCCCGCAGTTCACCTTGTTGATGGTACACACTGCTGCTACTGTGCGTAAGCGGTGGAGGGAGCGAATGTTTGTGGTTAGTGTCAAGCTTCTTGAGTGTTGGAGCTGTACTTATCCAGACAAGTGGAGAGAATTCCATCACACTCCTGACCTGTACTTTGTAGATGGTGGACAGGCTTTGGGGAATCAGGGGGTGAGTTACTCACTGCAGGATTCCTAGTCTCTGACTTGCTCTTGTAGCCACAGTTTTTATATGGCTAGTACAGTTGAGTTTCTAGTCAATGGTAACCCCAGGATATTGATAGTGGGGTATTCAGCGATGGTAATGCCATTGAATGTCAAGGGGCGATGTTAGATTCTTTCTTGTTGGAGATGGTAATTTCCTGGCACTTGCGTGGCACAAATTTTACTTGTCGCTTGTTAGCCCAAGCCTGGATATTGTCCAGGTCTTGCTGCATTTGAACATTGGCTGCTTCAGTATCTGAGGAGTCGCGAATGGTGCTGAACATTGTGCAATCATCAGTGAATATCCCCACTTCTGACCTTATGATGGAAGGAAGGTCGTTGATGAAGCAGCTAAAGATGGTATGGCTTAGGACACTATCCTGAGGAACTCCTGCAGCAATATCCCGGACTGAGATTATTGACCTTGAAAAACCACAACCATCTTCCTTTGCAGTCATACCTAGTACAATCAGCAGAGAGTTTTCCCAGATTCCCACTGACTCCAGTTTTGCTAAGGGTCCTTGATGCCATTCTCGGTCAAATTGCTGCCTTTATGTTAAAGGCAGTCACTCTCACCTCACCTCTGGAATTCAGCTCTTTTGTCCAGGTTTGAACCTTGTCTGTAATGAGGCCAGGAGCTGAGTGACCCTGGTGGAGCCTGAACTGAGAATCAGTGAGCAGGTTATTGCTAAGCAAGTGCAGCTTGATAGCACTGCTGATTGCCCCTTCCATCACTTTACTGATAATCAAGAGCAGACTGATGGGGCCGTAATCGGCCGGGTTGGGTTTATCCTGTTTTTTGTGTACAGGAGATACCTCAGCAATTTTCCACCTTGCTGGGTAGATGGCCATCTTGTAGCTGTACTGGAACAGCTTGGCTAGAGGCGCGGCAAGTTCTGGAGCACAAGTCTTCAGTACTATTGCTGGAATATTGTTAGGGCTCATAGCCTTTGCAGTATCCAGTGCCTTCAGTCGTTTCTTGAATCGAATTGGCAGAAGACTGGCATCTGTGATGCTGCAGCCCTCAGGAGAAGGCCGAGATGGATCATCCATTTGGCACTTCTGGCTGAAGATTGTTGCAAATGCTTTAGCCTTTTTTTTTTTGCACTGACGTGTTGGGCTCCCCCATCATTGTGGGTGGGGATTTTGTAGAGTCTCCTCCTTCAGTGAGTTATTTAATTGTCCACCACCATTCATAACTGGTAGGACTGCAGAGCTTAGATCTGATCCATTGGCTGTGGGATTGCTTAGCTCTGTCTATCACTTGCTGTTTATGCTGTTTGGCACGCAAGTAGTCTTGTGTTGTAGCTTCACCAGGTTGACACCTCATTTTTAGGTATGCCTGGTGCTGCTACTGGCATTCCCTCCTGCACTCTCCATTGAACCAGGGTTGATTCCCTGGCTTGGTGATAATGATAGTGGGGAATATGCCAGGTTACAGATTGTGGTTGAGTGGGGACATCCCTCTTAATTGGTTTCTTAAGTTCAATTAGCTTCCTGCCACTGTTGGGCGGGTAACCATCAGCACATTCAACCTGCCCCATGGAAAAGTGGGAGGATGCAGGAACACATCTGGATACCTGCCCATTGGCAATTTTTCTATTTTTCCTTCTCCCCTTTAGCTCTCACCCTCCATAGGCCTGGGGAAAACTCCCCCCTGTGTATCAGACCAAATTTCAAGTTTAAAATATTAACATTTACTTTACAAAAGCTAAACATACAATCAAACCATATTTGCAGTAGACTTTTCACTTAAGTGGAAAAAATAATTGAGATCACACCTTTTAAAAACTAAGCTAACGCTTTGAGCATAACTTAAACATGATAATTCCCTTTCATTAAATTTCTTGAACACTGTGAAGGCTGAATAAATCTAAACTGTTTTATTAAATATTCAAGCTAAATTTTCTCTTTCAGGAGTTTCAAACTGATGAGTTCTCTAGAGATTTTCAAATCAGACTCAGTAACTTGAATCACATTTTTAAATAAAGATAATTCTTGGGGTTTTGACGTCACTGGTGAGGTTGACATTTATTGTCTATCCCTAGTTGTTCTGTACACCTGAGTTGCTTGCTAGGCCACTTCTGGGGTTATAACCATGATTGAGAGAGGCTGGAGTCACATATAGACCAAGTGTCAGGTTTCCTTCTCTAAAAGGAGATAAATGAACCAGCTGGGTTTGTATGACATTTCAACAACTTCCTAGTTATTTTTACTGAAATCAGTTTTTTATTCCAAATTTATTTATTCATTCTTTTAAAAAAATGAGTTTAAATTCTGAAAACTACCACAGTGGGAACTGATCTAATGTATATTGATTAGTCCAGTATTTCAGATTACCAGTGCAGTAATTTAACAACCACACAACACTATTAATCTTTATATACAAAGCAGACTATCTGAATATTTGCAGACAAATGTAACGTGGAACTGCTATGTACAAACTGAACTAATCACATCAAATTGTTTAAATTTGAATTATTCCTCTGACAAGAGTTACAATATTTTATCAGGATGTACATAATACATGATTCTGATTTTTTTAAAATGTAAAACATATCCAGTGACATGATTTATGAAAAGAGCCACTAAATCAAAGAGAGGTAAAAATGTTGTCACAAGTAATATGAAAAAGAAATTGCAGCCAGTGTATTAGAGAAATAACAAAAGCTTCAAAAATTAAGGTAGGTAGACAATATGGTGGATATTTAATCAATATTTTTGCCTCACAGGAGAGTGAAACAAGCCTTCAAAGACTTGAAGATGAGGACGTGGAAGCGCAACTAATTTTATGCATGAACAGAAGACTTCAGGAAATAAATGTCGCAGGAGCAGAGCAAGACCAGCGAGGGTTAACAAATGGTGACCTGAGGCCCGAGAGAAGAAACAGAGAGAGATCGGCAAGGGTACAAAAAGCTAGGTTTGGAGTGGACTGATGCCATTCCTAAAAAGAAAAGTCCATGTGCAACATCACAGGAAAGCAGATAAGTGGATTGGTTGGTGGGTATTTCTTTTTTTCCTCTGTAAACAAGGGCATTGGTTTAAACTACAAGCCAGGAAATCAAAAATTACAAATTGGTGCAAGTATAACAGAAGTGAATTAATAAGAAACAGTATTAACACATATCAGGTCTAAAGGCATTAATTAAAATTAATTGTCACAACAAGGTACTAACTAGATTCTAAAAGGGGGAGTAGAGATTTTTTTTTAAGATCATGGGTAGACAATTGAGACCTGCTGCTTGCAATTCCTGCACCATGTGGGAACTTCAGGACACTTTATGTGTCTTGGGTGACACACGTGTATGGTGTGTCTCCAGCTGCTTCAGCATGTGTTCAGGGCTCCCGAGCTTGAACGGTAGCTGGAGTCACTGCCGAGCATCAGAGAGGATGAAAGTTACTGGATTGTATGTTCCTGGAAGCGCCACACCACAGGCAGAGTGTGTTCAGGATAGTTGATGGGTGGCCACCCAGAGGACTAGGAAAGGGTAATCGATGCTAGGTCAATTACAGCATGCAAAAGATGCTGAAATAAAAAAAAATGTATGGTAAAAACAGTGGAAAGGAGTGTGCAAAATCCCTTCCCATGTGGAATCTAAATCACATACGTAAAATTATCGAAGTGGCTTCCTGTGCAAAAATCTTTAAATTTGCTAATGTACAGGACCTTAAGGGAGAAGAGTTTCCCATGGCGCATAGAGGATAATTTTATTTTGGGATCATGAATTCAACAAAGAATAAGGGCATTTACTTCTTCTGTTTGAGTACTTTAACATCTTTTGGCTGGCACATTCCATGCTCAGCTTTCAATAAAAGAAGCCAATCTAACCGCTGAGCTCATTCTCCCCGAAATACAAAAGTAAATCTGCAAAATTCCTACATCACTGCATCAACACATTCATTGGGGTTGGCTGGAAAAATACTCATCAACATTTCTATTTAGGACCTCTGGTCAGTTGGTTACACACACGCTTGGCAACACTGGGTCATGACATCCAAGCCCTTTTCTTTTATTTGTTCAGGGGATGGGGTGTTGCTGGCTAGGCCAGCATTTACTGTCCATCTCTAATTGCCCTTCCAGAACATGGTGGTGAGTTGCCTTCTTGAACCTCTGCAATCCAAGTGGTGTAGGTACACCCACAGTGCTGCTAGGGAGGGAGCTCCAGGATTTTGGCCCAGCAACATTAAAGGAATGGTGATTTAGTTCTAAATCAGGTTAGTGAGTGGCTTGGAGGGGAACTTCCAGGTGTTGTTGTTCCTATGTGTCTGCTGCCCTTATCCTTCTAGATGGTAGTGGTCATGGGTTTGGAAGGTTCTGTCAAAGGAGGCTTGGTGAGCTCCTGCAGTGCATCTTGTAGATGGTACACACTGCTGCTACTGTGCGTTAGTGGTCGAGGGAGTGAATGTTTGTGGATGTGGTGCTAATCAAGCAGACTTCTTTGTCCTGGATGGTGTCAAGCTTTTTGAGTGTTGTTGGAGGTACACTCATCCAGGCAAGTGAGGCGTATTCCACACACTCCTGGCTTGTGCCTTGTAGATGGTGGATAGGCTTTGGGGAGTCAGGAGGTGAGTTATTTGCCACAGGATTCCTAGCCTCTGACCTGCTCTTGTAACCACAGTATTTATATGGCGAGTCCAGTTTTGTTTCTGGTCAATGGTAACCCCTAGGATGTTGATAGCAGGGGATTCAGTGATGGTAATGCCATTGAATGTCAAGATTCAAGGTTAGATTCTCTCTTGTTGGAAATGGGTCATTTTCTGGCATTTATGTGGCATGAATGTTACTTGCCACTTGTCAGTCCAAGCCTGGATATTGTCCAGGTCTTGCTGCATTTGGACATGGACTGCTTCAGTATCTGAGAAGTCACGAATGGTGCTGAACACGGTGCAATCATCAGTGGACATCCCCACTTCTGACCTTATGTAGGTGAAGCAGCTGAAGATATTCAGCCCCAAAATCACATCTGACTCAACAGCCAGGAGTTGAGTTTTGCTGAGTTTTTCCAGCTATTTTTGTTTTTGTTTCAGATTTCCAGCATCCGCAATATTTTGCTTTTAGCCAGGAAAAGAAATTAGTTTTTGCTTTTTTGTCCCATTGTCAATTCTCTAGTTCACTCCTTTTCTGAAAACACTAAATACTTGCTAGTACAAATTTGAGGTTTCCATGCACCCTCTGATACCCTGCCCAAGTGTCTAATCTTCACACATGAACTTTAACTATTGAGCTACTGGGACATCACAATCGAGTCCAAACCAATGTCCATCTGTCAGTAACATATGCATTTTCGGCTAGGCTTGCTGGAAGGAAATGCAGACAGCAGAAGTGATTGTTCATTCATTGGCAGAGTCCGAAATGGGTACTGGTGGGTGGAGTGAAAAGGATGAAAGTAGCTTGGTGAGGTTAGTGGGCATCCTGGGCAGAAAAGATCCCACGATCAATCCTGGGCATGCCCTTGTCAGATAACTTTTAATGCTGCATCTTTACATTCTAGAGGTACGACAGAATCTCACCTTTATTGCTTTTAGCCGCTCAGCTTCATGTTCCAGATTGTTGAAGCAGTTAGTACAGTTGCAGTTATTGCAAAATTCACCATTTGCAAAACAATCACAGTATCTAAAACGAAAAGTTTAAATTTTATATTAATTGAAGATTAACGATGTCCATTAATATAAAAAGTCCACAAATACATTAAAATGACAATAAGTTAATCACTATCATAATGTGTACCATTCCTGGTAGCTTGGGCAAGGATGTTAAATAAACTCAGCTTAAATTTTATAAAGGTACTGCAATATAAATACAACAACAAAAAGGGTTGTCACCTATTTTAGTCTTAATAATCTTCTGAGCTGGTCTAGCTGAATGAGGCACAGTGTGTCTGCCATGACCCGTCATGCTGCCTGTATTAAGGGCAAGTGATCAGCTTAATTCCCAGCTGGCAGATCAGCTGTGAACGCAAGCTCCGATGTTGCCTGAATGATTTTCAGAGGCAACAGCTTTTCATTACTTGCACTTTTCTCTTAACTGTGGTTTGGCTGGAGAGCGTCAATGGAGTATGTCAACGTGGCTTCTCCATCACTTGTGGATAAATGGCACTGGGGGAATTCTGTCACTTGCTGGGAGCAGAGAGGGTTAACCACACCAGTTTTTACATTTAAAAAAAAGGACAAAATTAACAAGATACAAATAGAACGCAAAGAAAAGTAAAGCACAACAATTATTTTAGCATTGTCAAATGTTCTGTGGCAAATTGCATCAAATATGCAAGATGAAAACGTGATGTGATGATCAATTGCATTTTCCCCAGCATTAAATTGACTAATTTGAAATCTCTTATTCTTGACATTCACCAAAATTTATTTTTAAACATTCATTAACCATGTTTTTTTTAAAACAAACATGCTTTAAGTTTAGGGTGCCATACATCATAATCTGCTGTATGCAACACTTTAATTCGGTATGTACAAAATTTGTGAGGGTGGAGTGGGGGGGCGGTGGCGGTTTGGAGGTGGTGAAAGAAACAAGAATGGCATAGCAGATGAATGATCAAGTTGTCAATTTTATAAATACCCATAAATTGCTGAGATATTATGTAAATTTATGGCTACAATGGACTAGCCTAGAATACATTATTCAACCACGGAACTACAAGGTGAAATGTGGTGAAGAAATTATTTTTCAAGACTTCTTTTTCCCAGGCTGAAGCTTCACACACCAACTTTTTTCTTTTGCTCATCTCAGCACATTGCTCACCCACTGTCCTCAGCTCATTTGGCCATGCCACAAAGCCCACCCCTCTGCCAGCGGTGCCTCCCTGATCCCTTCCCCCACAATAATTTCTTATCGAACCTTTTTTTTAAACCAGCTTTCCAAAGTCTCACTGTTTTGCCCTCAGTATTTTCAGTCTGTTGAGGCTTCAATCACTGGCTCTCTCTTGGCAGCAATTCCAACTGTATTACTCTTCCAGTGACCATCTCATAGGGCCAGCCTCTCTAATCATCTCTCCATCTTGCCTATTCCATTGACTGACTACTGATCCAGGGGACAGGTCATAAATCATATGCCTGTTCCATACTGTTCTGGAGAGTGTTCACTCTCTTGAAAACAAGGCTCCCATTATCTATAATCTAACAGTGAATGAATCTATCACCATCTTGGTATTGACAAAAACCTTGTTTAGATGTAGGGACGCATGCCCATCTGACTACGATTACGAGTATCTCCTGCTCCTATTTCTTATGATGGCGGATCACCACCTGCCTTGCCTTAACAGTGATGGAATTAGCATAACTCTTGTCAAGTCCCAGCTCAGCTGCATTCCTTACTACTTTGGCATCTTCACTTCCTCTGGCGAGCTCACTCTCTTCCATTGATCCCACTTCCCTTAAAACTTGCGTGTAATAAACATTTAAAACTAAATATTGGTGAATGTAAAGAATAAGAGATTTCAAATTAATCAGTATAATGCTGTGGAAAATGCAACTGATCATCACATCACAACTCCTGACATTTCTTTTAAAACGTTTTCATCTTGCATTTTTGATGCAAGTTGCTGCAGGGCATTTGATGATGCTAAACTAATTGTTGTGCTTTATCTTTTTTCTTTGCATTCTATTTGTTTCTTGATAATTTTGTCTTCCTTTCTTCTCATGTGAGAACTGGAAGGGCTGGCCCTCTCTACTCTACCAAACTCTGTGCCAACTTCCCCACCAATGTCTTTTTACTTTGCACCATAAAACTCCTCACCTTTGCTGATATTAACCTATGCCTCAACTCCCCTGGAATTTCCCTGTTCAATCTTAACTCAATTTCTGCCATATAAATTCAATCATTTTCAGCCTCTCCACTTTAAAGGTCCCAAACATCGATGAAGCTAGAGGTCCCAAACATCGATGAGGCTATCTCTAGGATTACTTTCTGTTCACTCTTACCACTTACATCTCTTTACAGTCTGCAGCCCCACTGCTACAGAATAACTCTCCCCAGTTCCTTCACTAATTTATTCTCAAACTCCCTCTCCCCTGAGTCTTCACCTGTGACAAAACCGCTCCCATTATGAATCTTCAGTCTTCTGCCTTTGATGCCCTCATTCTCATGAAATCATTTACTCCTGTTATTTACTGCAAAAATCTCCAGCCTCTCTTGAGTTCAAAGGTCGCCAACATGAGTGAACTGGTATGTGTGCTGGTCATTCACCACCAAACCTGACTGAATCATATTAAGTACCATCATGTCTTGCTATCTTCAGCAAAGTCATCCTATTACAGCATGATCAATCTCTAGGTCAAGGATGACCCATGGGTCCTTTTCATGCATTGGAAGCCATGGTAGAGCAGTCAGGGGAAGGGAATTGAAGTACAAACCAATCATGTATTTGGTCATTTCTAAGATTTAGATCATTCATATGCCATGTCAACCATTATCTGCACCCCCTCAGATCGTCAGACCTCCCACCTCTTCCCTGACCCCCTAACTCCCTTACTTGGAAAGTCCTCTCCCATATATCCTACCTTCTCCATAACCAATCTCTTTCCTTAATTCCCTCCCTACTTTCCGTCATTTTAAGTAGTTCTCAATTTAAGTTTCTTCCTATCCATAGCAAAACTGTCACTAATCTCTAAAAAAAACATCTTCGTTTAAGCTCTCCGCTTCTCTCTCTACCTTAAAAAACCCAGAAAAATATTTTGATCAAGCTTTTGTTCACTTCTTCTAATTCTTCCATTATACCTTGCTGCTCAGTCCTTCATCTTTTATTTCTACTCCACTGAGCCACCTTGATATGCTTTCTGCTTTGAAGAAACGATATAAGTTAAAGTTGCTGTTTTTATTGTTGTATATACCCTAGAACTACTTGTGCTATTCATCATCTCAATGTTTGACCACCCGTACTGCACTAGGAAAGCGGAGGGTAGAGGGTGGGGAGGGAAGGTGTTGTTCTGAAATACAGAATTGCAGTATATTCTTGAATCAGTCTTATTTCTCATCATCTGCAGTACAATACAGACAAAATTAATTGCTGTTACAAATTCAGAGGAATATAGTAGCCCTTAAAACAAGAGGCATCATTGGTCAGAGGCTATGAAAAGATAGAAAAAAGCAACCCAGAAATGCTCTTCAGTAGTGAGATGGAACTTATTCCGACCAATGGGTAATAGATCTGAATAGTTATCAATGGGTATTGAACCAGATAATATCAATTAATTTAAGTAGTAATTAATGATTTCCTGCGGAGAAACATGGTTAAAGGGAACGGCAAGGAGAAAGAGACCTTGATTTTAATTTTAATTAAGAACTGGTTTGTTGAGCTCAATGGCTGTTTTTTGAACCCAAGGACCTGAAGCACTCTACTAGTTAGGCTGCCAACTGATTGGCCTTTGGCCCTCCATTTGCCATAATACTTCTGTAATCTACTCAACCAATTCCTCATCTCCATCCTCGATGCTCTGTATCAGCAAAACTTTGATCTCTCCCATTGTTGATCCCTCAGCTATGACCTTCATTTTTGTTCCCTCAAACTTCAGGGGGGCACAGACTTGAGCCTGTCTCGCATATAACTGGTTTAGCCATCCAAAACTGAATACACCACGTCATGTGTTACTGGGCCACGCTGTCCCCTATCAGAAAACTACTCTCAGATCATCCTGAAAAACGAAGATAACACCAGCTCATTTTCTCCACTTTGAGCCATGTCTTTAAACCCCTCCTTTGTGCACCCTCACCTCAACAACCTTTTTCTCACTGAGTTTCAGAACATACATTCCTCTTCCCCTTTCCCACCAAGCTGAAGCACCCAACTTCTGTTCCCTAAGATACCTGGTATTTTACTTTGGTTTGTCTCTTCAAGTATAGAAGAATAACTGCAGAAGGGGAGTGCAGAAGGTGTATAGAAGAGGAGTATAGGAGTATAGAACGGAGTATAGAAGAATGAGAGGCAATCTTATTGAAACATAAGATTCTTAGGGGGCTTGACAGAGTAGATGCTGAGAGGTTGTTTTCCCTTGTGGGAGAGTCTCGGACCAGAGGGCATAATCTCAGATTAAGGGGTCGCCCATTTAAGACAGAGATGAGGAGGAATTTCTTCTCTCAGAGGGTAGTTAATCTGTGGAATTCTTTACCACAGAGGGCTGTAGAGGCTGGGTTGTTAAGTATATTCAAGGCTGAGATAGACAGATTTTTAATCAGTAAGGGTATGAGGAAAAGGCAGGAAAAGTGGAGTTGAGGATTATCAGATCAGCCATGATCTCATTGAATGGCGGAGCAGGCTCGATGGGCCAAATAGCCTACTTCTGCTCCTTCAGTCTTATGGTTTTATAGGTACTATCACCCTCTCTTTCTAAATTATTGGTCCCCTCTCAAAAAAAACACCTTCCCAATGTCCTTGCAACATCAACAATCTCCCTTTCCTCTTCCAAGAGCTCAATAGTGTTTTGCTGTTCCCCAAACCCATGCTCATCTTTTTGCAACTCCTTGTTTAAATCCCTATGTTACTTTGATGCTGGCCCTCTACTGCACCTTCCCACTTCACCCCACCACTGATTGCTAATCCTCCAGCTCTAGGCTCCAAGCTCTGGAATTCCCTCCTTAAAACTCTTTGCCTCTTGACCCCTTCCACTTCTTAAAACCCTCCTTAAAACTCACCCCTGACCAAACTTTTTGTCACCTCTTCTAATATCCAAGCTTAAGCTGACCAATTGTGAGTAATGTTCATAAGACCATAAGAAATAGGAGAGGAATATCAGACAGCTCGTCTAGCTTGCTCTGCCATTCAATATGATCATGGCTAATCCTGGGCTTCAACTCCACTTTCCTGGCAATTCCCTATATCCCTTGATTCACGCACAAGAACCAGGCAATAGCTGTCTCAAACAAAAGAGTGCTTAGCCACCTACCTTTATCTTTCAATGACATTACCATTGCTGAGTACCCCACCAACATCTTGGGAGTTACCAATCATTAGAACTCAATTGGCTCAGCCATGTAATTGCTAGAGCTACTAGAGTGAAGGCTGTGCAGACTCCAGCAAATAGCTTACCTCCCATTTCCAAAGGCTCTGCATCACCTTAAAGGCACATACAGAGTGCTGAAATATTCTGCAGTTGCCTGGATCAGTGCAGCTCCAATGCTCAGAACACTCAGCGCCATGCATGATAAAGCAGTTCTGCTTGATCCACTAGCCTAAACATTCTCTCCTTCTTCTTCATTTTTCCAGACGAAGATGACCACATTATCTGGGGTGTTTGGTAGGGTTACAGTGGGTACGTAGGTGACTGCCAAGGCTGATCTGTGCCTGGGGGGGGGGTCTGCTGCGAATAGGACAGGATATTGCAGACAAGTTGCTGGCTCGGGATTTCGTCTCCATGTGTTCTCTCTCTGTCTCTGATGTGCGCTCACTCTCGAAGGAGGCTGCATTGTTTTTTGGTTGCGCCAGATTCAGCAATCCTGCCAAGCTTCTACCAGGACTCGAAGTCAATATCAAAACTCCTAAGTGAAGTGCAGCATCCTAAACATCCACCCCTTCCACCATCAGCACACTGTGGTTGCAGTGTGTATTACCTGTAAGATGTACTGCAGCAACTCACCTTCGAACTCTCCCCTTACTACCTAATACCTAGAAGGGCAGCAGGCACATGGGAA
Source organism: Cetorhinus maximus (assembly GCF_964194155.1). Taxonomy (NCBI): domain Eukaryota; kingdom Metazoa; phylum Chordata; class Chondrichthyes; order Lamniformes; family Cetorhinidae; genus Cetorhinus; species Cetorhinus maximus. The sequence continues at coordinate 99,449,171 of NC_135879.1, read as the reverse complement.
CACTATCAACTCCAAGTCACACACCACTCTGACTTGGACATATAATTGCTGTTCTTTCATCTTTGCTGGGTTAAAATCCTTCAACTTCCTACCTAATAGCACTGCGGCAGCATCATCACAACATGGTCTTCAATGGATCAAGAAGGCAGCCCACCACCTTCAAAGGCAAACAGGCATGTGCAAAAAGTTATGCCCCTGGCAGCATTGTCCACAACCAGAGAATGAATCACCAAAAAAAATCCTTTGGGATCGTGTTCTTTTTGCCTGATTATTCCTTTGTGAAGCACCTTGGAACATTTTTCCATACAGGAAGCATTACGTAAATGGAAGTTGGTTTTCTTTGATATAATTGAAGTATGTAACAGAGAGGGTCGATGAAGGTAATATAGTCAATGTGGTGAATATTGACTTCCAAAAGACATTGGATAAAGTGACACAATAGGGTTGCCAGCAAAGTTGAAGCGTATGGAATAAAAAGCACAGTGGCAGCATGAATACAAAGTTGGCCGAGTGACAGGAAATAGAGTAGTGGTGAATGGTTGTTTTTCCGAACTGGAGCAAGATATACAGCAAGGTTCCCCAAGATCTTTGTTTTTATTGATACATATTAATGACAAGACATGGGTGTGCAGGGCACAATTTTAAAGTTTGCAGATAACACAAAACTTCAAGTATTGTGGACTGTGGGGAGGATAATGATAGGCTTCAAGAGGACATAGGCAGACTGGTGGAATGGGTGGACACCTGGCAAATGAAGTTACATGCAGAGAAATGTGAACTGATATATTTTGGTAGAAAGAACGAGAAAAGGCAATATAAAGGATACAATTCTAAAGGGGATGCAACAGTAAAGGGACCTGGGGGGGCATACATGCACAAATGGTTGAAGGTGGCCTGGTGGGTTGAGAAAGCAGTTAATAAGGCATATGGAATCCTGGGCTTTATAATTAGAGGCAGAGTGTACAAAAGCAAGGAAGTTATGGTGAACCTTTATAAAATACTGGTTCAGCCTCAACTGGAGTATAGTGTCGAATTCTGGGCAACATCTTTTAGGAAGGACATGAAAGCATTGGAAAGGATGCAGAAAAGATTTATGAGAATGGTTTCAAGGATAAGACCCTTCAGTTACATGGATAGATTGGCAAAGCCAAGGCTGTTCTCCTTGGAGAAGAGAAGATTAACAGGAGATTTCATAGAGGTGTTCAAAATCAGTTCTGATGAAAGGTCACCTTGAGCTGAAATGTTAACTCGGTTTCTCGCCACAGATGCTGCCTGACCTGCTAGTATTTCCAGCACTAGCTGTTTTTGTTTCAGATTTCCGGCATTTGCAGTATTTTATTTTACATCAAATCTCAGTCTTGAATACATTCATTGACTGAGCATCCATAGGACTCTGGGGTAGAGAATTCCAAAAGATTCACAAACCCCAGTGAGGAAATTTCTCACCTTTGTCCTAAATGGCCAACACCTTATCTGAGACTAAAGTTTCTGTTCTGGGCTCCCCAGTCAGGGAAACATCCTCTCAGCACCCTCCCTGTAAGGCCCTCTAAGAATTTTATACGTTTCAATGAGATCATCTCTCAGACTTCTGATCTCCAGAGAATACAGGCCCATTCTACTCAATCTCTCCTCGTAGGACAGCTCTCTCATTCCACATCAATCTAGTGAACTCTTATTGTACCCCTTTGAAGGCAAGTATAACCTTTCTTAAGCAACGAGGGCAAAACTGTACACAGGTTTCCAGGTATTATCATAACAAAATGTTTCATAACTGTAGTACTCTTATTCTCCAACCTGCTTGCAATGAAAGCAAACATACCATTTGCCTTGCTAATTGCTTGCTGTATTTGCATGTTAACCTTGTGATTCCTGAACAAAGACATCTAAAGCCTTTTAAATAGTAACATTCATGAGTTTCTCACCTTTTAATATTCTGCTTTTTCATCTTTCATATCTAAATGAGCTTTCATACTTCCCCACATTATACTCAATCTCCCACCTTCTTTCCAACCACTTAACCAGTCTATATCCCTTTACAGTCACTTTGTGCACCCCTCAGAAATAGGAGCTTGGCTAGGCCATTAGACCCTTCAGATCTGTTCTGCCATTCACGAGATCATGGCTGATCTTCTACCTAACCTCCACCTTCCTACATATTTTCTTAAAACCCCAAAATCTATCAACCTCTATCTTGAATATACACAACGATCAAGCATCCACAGCTCTCTGGGGTAGAGAATTTCCAAAATTCATGGCCCTTTGAATTAAGAAGTTTCTCTTCACCTCAGTCCTAAATTGTTGACCCTTTTTTCTAAAGCTGTATACCTGTGTTCTAGATTCCTCAGCCAGGGAAACATTTTCTCAGCCTCTCTCACATCAAACCCCTGAAGAATTTTACATGTTTCTATGAGGTCACCTCACATTCTTCTAATTTCTCCTCATAGAACAATCCCCTCATCCCAGGATCCAGTCTGGTGAACCTTGTTGCATTCCCTCTCAGGAGGGAGCATCCAGAACTCGAGATGTGGCCTCACCAAAGTTCTGTATAATTGGAGGGAGACTGATTTTCTCTTCTATTCCAATTTCTTTGCAACAAAAGCTAACATATCATTTGCCTTCCTAATTGCTTGCTGTACCTGCATGTTAACTTTCTGTGATTGACAAGGACACTCAGATACCACTGAATTCAAACATTTTCCAGTCTTTCACCATTCAAAAAAAAATGCTGCTTCTTTATTTTTTCCATACTGAAGTGGATAACTTCACACTTCACCACATTGTATTCCATCTACCATGTTTTTTCCCACTTCCTCAACCCGTAGATACTCTTCAGCTGCCTCTTTGCGTCCGCCTCACTGTTTACTTCATGACTCAGTTCCCTCATCTAAGTCACTAATAGATTGTAACTAACTGAGGCCCAAATCCTGATGCTTGCAGTACTCTGCTAGTTACAACTTGCTAACCTGAAAATATCCTGTTAATTCCTACTTTCAGTCTACTAACTAATTCTCAATCCATGTTAATGTATCACCTCTAATTTCATGAGTCCTAATTTTGTGTAACAACCCCTTATGTGGCACCTTATCAAATGCTTTTTGAAAATCCAAATACATTGCATCCAATGGTTTCCTCCATATCAATCTTACAAATTACATTCTCAAAAAAGCTCTTAACAGATTTGTCAAGCATAATTTTCCTTTCAGAAATCAGTGTTAACTCTGCTTAATTGTACAGTTATGATGATTTTCTAAGTGCCCTGTTACCATACCCCTAATAATAGATTCTACCATTTTGCCAGCTACTGATGTTAGGCTAACTGTCTTACAGTTCTGTTTCTCTCTTCCTCCTTTCTTAAATAGCGGGCTGTGTTTGCTACCTTCCTTGGGAATTGTTCCAGAATCTAAAGAATTGCGGCAGGTCAAAACCAAGGCCACTACTCTACAGCTACCTCTTTTAAAACGCTCGGATGTAGATTGTCAGGCCCAGGGGATCTTTCGCCACTTTGTCTCATTAAATTCACCAGCACTTTTTAAAAAAGCTCAGACTGATTTCTTTAGTTTCTTATTATTGCTTGATCATTGGTTCCCTATTACATCCTGAATGTTTTTTGTTTCTTGTACTGTGAAAATAGATACAAAGTTAAATGTCTTTGCCATTTCCTTATTCCCCATTATAATTTCACCTGTCTCTGCCTCTAAAGGGCCCATATTGACTTTGATTAATCTCTTCCTATTTACATACCTATAGAAAGGTTTACAATCTGTTTTATGTCACTTGCTAGTCTACCTCTCACATTCTCTTTCCTCATCAATTTCTTGGTCTTCCTTTGTTGAATCTTAAAAATCCTCCCAATCCTCAGGTCCTCTTTTTGGCAATATTATAAGCCTCTTCCTTTGATCTATTACAATCTTTAACTCGTCGTTAGCCATGATTTAACTACTTTCTCTGTGAGGTCTTTGTGCTTTAAAGGAATGTATATTTGTTGCAAATTCTATGTTTTCATTCTTTAAATTTTAGTCATTGTGTGTCCACCATTGTTTTATATTCCCACCTAGTTTTGTGTTGCCCGCAAACTAATATTTATTACTCTTCATTCAGTTCAATCATCTAAGTCACTGATCTTAAATAGTTGACCCAAACACGGATTCTTGTGGCACTCCATTAGTGACACCCTGCCATTCCAAAAGTGACCCATTTGCTCCTACTCTCCATTTTCTGTCAATTAACCAATCCTCAATCCATGCTGATACTTACCTCTCCTCTCATGAGCTCTAATCTTGTGTACAACCTCTTATGTAGTACCTTATTGAATGCCTTCTGCAAATCCAAAATGTGATATTCTTTAGTTTCCCCTGATAGTTACATCCCTGAAAAGCATCTCCCCTGACAGGTCCTGTTTCTCAACTTTCAAATGGCCAGTATTCTAGGAAGGAACAAAGAAAACGCTTCAAAGACAATTTGAAGCTTTACTTGAAGAGTGGCAGCATTGGCATTAATGACTGGGAGGAGCTTGCTACTAAACATTCAAAATGGTGACAACTTGTCCATCAGATTGCATCACGCTTTGAGTCCAAACACCTTAATGATGAGGCAAAGCAGTGGCAGAGAAGGAAAGAAAAGGCAGAAAAGGAAGCAAATCCTGCACTCCAGGACTCCCTACCTCGTGGGATGCCCCATGTGCCCAAAGATTTGCAGCCCAAAAATCTGCCTATTCAGTCACATAAAGACCTATGACAGAAACCCTGAGTACATCATCCTTAAATAGAGGCCGACGACACCCCCAAAAACTAACAGCGTATTGTCTCTTCCCAAGCATGTTGCAACTTCTCAAGTGTCGTTATCAAGGCCGCATTGTAGATTTTTGTTTAGGAACAATATTCCCTCTAAACTGTGCAGTTGTACAGCAGCACAAAAGTTCCAAGCAGGCTGAATACCAGCCATGCAAATAAATATAAAAGTACTGCGCACTTAAATGAATCGGCTAGGCACTACACAAAAAATATTAGAGGGAACATTGCTCAAGAACTGGTTCAACAGTTCCCAACTCCTTCCACACTGGAGCAATGAGAGAAGACTAACCTGTTAGTCTGGGTCGGATGTAAAACCAGGTGCCAGAGGTGATACACAGGCAGTTCATCACCAACTCATTAAAAGGTAGTTCACTTTGAAACTGAAAATATTTCACAGTCCTTGAAGTTGTGGGGTGGGGTGGTGGGGCGTTTCAATAAGACGCTTTATGAAAATCGGACATCAGTGTTTGGCAGTACAACTGAAAACATCTTACTTACAGCTTGAGGCACTGAGACTTTGTACAATTACAAGGTTTCCTAGGCCGTGATCCCGATTCTGATACTGATGACCTACATAAAAGAAAAAGAGGTGAAGAGAGAAAGATGAAAGAAAAATAAAGTTAACTTAACTGACTGATAAACAGTGACACTTTGCTTAATGTAGGAATTGTGTTTAACAAAGCAGAATTAATTTCAACACCCAAGGAATTTTTGGGATTAAGACGGGTATGCAGACTGCTCTTCATACAAATTAATACAATGTACAGTTTGCTCAAATTGGTGGTCTTACCTTAATTTTTCTTAAAAGAAATCTAATTGAAGGCATTATAAAAGTATGGAATTGTTTCCTCAAATCCACACTGATGATTAAAGCAAGTGTTTCAGTAAAGGACCACATTTAACAAGCTGATATTGTCTCAACAGGAGTGAAAATTTCATGAATTACAGCTAGAAAAGTCATTGAAATTTTTGAGTCACCAAATGACCTGACTTAAGGCCACAAATGTGAAAGCGCTTCATAAATGCAGTTCAAGTTAATAATTTAGAAGAGGGTGAAACATCAATATATTAAACTCATATTCCTAAATTTTCCTTCCTCTCAAGTGGTCGGTAGGATTACATTTATGTTCTGCTTTGTCAAAATCTTGTGAGAAGGAAGAAAGGACATTCGTATTGATATTACTTTAACTAAAGATGATGAATACAGAAAGCCTAGTGGCCAGAATTATATCAGTTAACACAGGCAAGTTTCCATTGCCCATCAATACATTATTTTAATGTACAGATAGTTATGGATCCATAAGCTGAAAAATAAAAGACACCTGAAACTTAGGTTCAAGGAAGTCAACAGCAGAACTTTGATCAGTGCTGGAACCACGGTTGCTCACAATTTATATCAATCATTTAGACTTTGGTATCAAAAAATACAATTTATAAGATTGTGGTGACAGCAGGTTGGCAGGGAGGGGTAGTGGTGGTGCGGGAATGGCCAATACTGAGGGGGAAAGCAATAAATTACAAGACAACATTAATAACTTGCAGAATTTGCATATAATTAGCAAATTAATTTCAACACAAATGTCAGGTATTATATTTTGGTAAGAAAAATAACTAGGTCATAATTTATTTGGAAAATAATAATCTAAATGGGATGGAGGAGCAAAGGGATCTTGGAATGTAAATACACAAATCACTTAAAATAGCGATAAGGGCATAAAAAAGCAAACCAGGCACTAGGGTTTCATCTCTCAAAGTTTAGAATTGTAAAATGAATAAGTTATTAGATGCATTTGGCATTATACTATTCACCTCAACCACTTCCTGTGGTAGAGTTCTGCAGTCATTGAACCTTGGTTAGACCACACTTATATTGTGCACAGTTCTGGTTGGCACAAAATGGATAGATACACTGGAGAGAGTGAGATGATGATTTACAAGGATGATGCGAGGCTATACCCATCAGGAAATGATGAACAGGCTGGGTCTCTTTTCTCTTGATAGAAAGCTGAGGGGTGACCAAATGAAGGTTTTTAAATTTATGTTAGATTTCGATAGAATAGACACAGAGAACTTTCCCATTGGGGATAAGCAAAACTAGTGGCCATTAAGAAAGTCACCAACAAATCCATTAGGAAATTCAGCACAAAACTATTTTACATGGAACTCCCTACCACAAATGCATCTAAAGACTAGATAAGCATGAGGGAAAAGGAAATAGAGGGGAAATACTGATATAGCATTAGGTGAATGAGGATGGGAGGAGGCTCAAGTGGGGCATAAATGCTAACAGGGACTGGTTGGGCCAAATGGCCTATTATTGTACTGCATATTCAATGTAATTCTATGTAACCCTGCAATCATTATACATGCTAGCATTAAGATTTTTTTAATGACTTACCCATTGATTGGTAGTTTTGCTTGAGTCTGAATATTGGATGTTCCAGAAAACCCATTGTTACTGGATATTGAAACATATGACGTCTGTTGTAACTAATGAAAGGAAAAGTTAAATAACTTGTTGAATATTTTGTCACTTTGCGCATCCATTTACTAACATTTCATATGCCCCATAATAGTTTAAAAATTACTTATAAATGCATTATCTAACCAAACATAGTATCTATGAAGCATTACTTCAATGTACTTTTAGGGAAAATGATAATGCTTCTCAGTTTTCTTCTCCCTTCTCAAGGATAATGTAATACTGGGTATCTTAATGTATGAATTAAAACAACTATTCAGAAACCTGAATAATGTTTCCTTTTCATAACGAGGGGCATTAATGCTATTTGTAGCATCACAGTAGCTCTCTTTGCTGAGATCAGCAGTGAAACCTGGGATCTTCTGGGCTCCATGGCTTCGATTAACATTACTGAGCACTTATAAATCTGGGAATCAGGGCACATTCACTTGCGTACACTTCAATAATAGGGAGAATGGAATCCTGATCCAACTGGTCAATGTAATTTGTCAATCAAGAATTGAAAGAAATTATTAATTTATATAGTGCTTTTCATGATTTCAGGGCATCTAAAGCACTTTACAGCCAATGAAATACTTCAGAAGTATAGTAATGGAGGAAATGCCATAGCCAATTTTCACACAGCAAGGTCTCACAAAAAGCAAGGTGATAAAAAAAAAATCAGGTTATCTGGTGATTGAAATTGTTGGTTGAGGGATAAATATTGGCCAGGATACAGGGCCAAGTAGTGGCACGACACCTTTTGCGTCCACTCAAGGGAGACTGATGGACCTCGGTTTAATGTTTCATTTCAAAGATGGCATTTGTACAGTACTGAGGGAGTGCTGCATGGTTGTAATCAGTCAAGACTTTGTGCTGAAGTCTTTGCAGTGAAGCTTGAAACCACAACTTTCTGATTTAGAGGTCAGAGTGTTACCACTGAGCCATTTGTTGACATCTGCTATACATGAGCTGTTCAATTATTATATATACTAATTATTGAAGAGTTACAGGATTAGAGTGAAGAGCTTGAAAAATGCTGTTCTGTAGATGGAATAATAATTCAAAGGAATGATGGGTTATCTTCAAGCTTAAAAGAGGTCAGTAGTTTTACGTCAATACTGGAACATTACAGGTGCAATCTTTCACCAAAACTGATGAAGCATCTTACCTGAAATACTCTCTTCACAGATGCTAAGGATCTGTATGATTCCATCCCATCATTTCAGATTTGCAGTTTTTTTAAACTCACTCTTTTTTCTTAAATAAAGACATTTATGGAGACAGAAAAACTAAAAAGCCTGTAATCATCAGGTGCAATCAATGGCAGGATGATATTCTAATCGAAATGTGTTGTTTATCACAGCATGATAATCAGTGCTCGGTGTATTAACAAACATTTTCTTTTGCTTTCAAGGCAAGGACCAGTACCTACTGCGAGCTAATGCCATTGTTCTTCAGATCACAGATCCACAATACCAGGGAAAAACGTAAATAATTAGTGAATCGTGATTACAAATATAGTTTTATAGCTGCTTTTATACCACATAAACCCAATAGTTGCACCTGTCCTTTGGGCATGCCCCTCAGCAAACCTCAGTAGGTTTAATTCCCAGTTGCAGCAGACTGTATGATGCAGCGTATTCCAATAGTGCTATAACAGAATCTTGCATGGTATAAAAGCAGCCCTGGGTTTTTAAAGCAAACAACTGAATTAGGTTACATTCATCTTATATTTATGAAAAGAACTTAATTTCTGAAAGTCCTAGCAAAGTAATTCTTCCACTTGCCTGTGTAACGTATTGAGCTGGGACAACTGCATAGCCCATGCTGCCAGTTCCAGGCGCTGGTGCCAGAACAGTGCCTGGTGGGAGATTTGTTAAATTAGGCTGGATCTGTGGCAGTGCAGTTGCAGGCATAATGAGTCTCTGTTGGGGCTGGCTGGTGGTAACTATTTGTGTAGTGCTGCCGATGGGTTTAGGAACCACCTAAAGCCAGAATTTAAAAAAAAGTGTGTCTTAAAGTTTGAATACCAGCCGCTGCAAAATAGAAAGTTAGGTTTGGTTTGTACACAATCAAACTCAAAAGCATTTTTTTTTAATTAAGCGTTAGATTAATTTGGGTTTGAATTTATCTGCCTGCATTAAAGGAAACTTCAGCAAGGACCAAAGAATTTTCATTTTAGGAGAGGTTTGCAATATCTGTTAATGATTACATCCAATCACTTCACAGACTAAAGAAAACAGGTGCACAAAGTGGAGGGAAAAAGTAATGGAAAGGCATTTCAGACTGAAGGGAAACATGGAGTGCTGCCCCCCACCATCGCCACCCCTCCCCACCCCACCACGCCCCACTCCCCACCACCACCCCCACAGGATGGTGTTAGGACAACCGTTCTCTTTGATATACATTAATGACACGGACTTCAATAAAATTTCAAAGCTTGCAGACGACATGAAATTTGGAAATGGGAGTCAATAGCAAGGAGGGAACTCTCAGAATTCAGTAGGACATGCACAAACTGATGAAAGGAGCAGACACATGGCAAATGAAATTAACACAGTGAAATAATTTTGCTTGGAAGAGTGAGGAAAGACATTATAAACTGAATTGTATGATCTTAAAGGGTGCAGGAACAGATAGGGTTGTTATGTGCACAAATCTTTGAAGGTGGCATGACAGCATGACAAGTTGAGACGGTTGTCAAAAAGGTATATGGGATCCTTGGCTTTTTAGACAAAGATATAGAGTATAAGAACATAAGAAATAGGAACAGGAGTAGACCATTCGGCTCCTCGAGCCTGCTCCGCCATTCAATAAGGTCATGGCTGATGATCTTGTGTTTCAATTTCCACGTTCCCATCTCACCCTGATAATCTTTGACTCCCTTGCCTAGCAAGAATCTATCTACCTCTGCCTTAAAAATATTCAATGACCCCGCCTCCACTGCCTTCTGAGTCAGAGAATTCCAAAGTCGCATAACCCTGAGAAAAAATTTCTCCTCATCTCTGTCCTAAAAGGGCAATCCCTAATTATAAAACAGTGCTCCTAGTTCTGGACAAGAGGAAACATTCTTTCCATATCCACCTTGTCAAGACCCTTCAGGATCCTGTATACTTCAATCAAATCACCCCTCACTCTTATCACCTCCAGTGGAAACAAGCCCAGTCTGTCCAACCTTTCCTCATAAGACAACCCACTCACTCCAGGTATCAATCTAGTAATCCTTTGAACCGCCTCCAATGCACTGACATCCTTCCTTAAATAAGGAGACCAAAACTGCACACAGTATTTGAGGTGCGGTTTCACCAATGCCCTGACTTTTAGGTTCAATCTCTTTCGTAATAAAGGATAGTATTCCATTAGCCTTCTTAATTACTTACTGTGCCTGCATACTAACTTTTTGTGACTCATACTAGAACACCTAGATCCCTCTGCACCTCAGAATTATGCAGCCGTTCTCCATTTAAGTAACTCTCCTTTATGTTCTTCCTGCCAAAGTGAACAGCTTTACATTTTCCCACATTAAACTCCATCTGCCAGATCTTTGCCCACTCACTCAACCTATCTATATCCATCTGCAACCTCGTGTCCTCTTCACAACATTCCTATTTTCCTACTTATCTTCGTGTCACCTGCAAATTTAACTACCTTGTCTTCACTCCCCCCATCGAAGTCATTAATGTAAATTGTAAAAAGCTGAGGCCCCAGTACAGACCCCCTGTGAGACTCCACTTGTCACACCTGTCAATCAGAAAAAGACCCATTTATGCACACTTATGCTAATATGTTACCCACTACACCATGCACTTTTATTTTTCGAAATAATCTTTGACATGGCATCTTATCAAATGCTTTCTGGAAATCCAAGTAGAGTACGTCTACAGGCTCCCCATTATCCATTGCACATGCTATTCCATCAAAAACACTAATAAATTGGTTAAACATGATTTTCCTTTCACAAAACCATGCTGACTCTTCCCTATTGCCTTGAGCTCCTTAATGATCGATTCTAATAACTTCCCCACGACAGATGTCAAGCTAACCGGGTTATATTTGCTACATTCCAATCTGATGGAACCTTTCCAGAATCTAATGAATTTTGGAAAATTAACACCAGTGCATCAACTACCTCATTAGTCACCTCTTTTAAGACCCTAGGATGTAGTCCATCAGGACCCGGAGACTTGCCAGCCTACAGCTCCAACAATTTGCTCAGTACCGTTTCCCTAGTGATTTAAATTTCACCAAGTTCCTTTCTCCCGTTCACCTCCTGATTTGCAGCTAATACTGGAGTGTTTTTTGTATCCTCTACAGTGAACACAGAAGCAAAATATTTGTTCATTTCTTCAAAAACAAGGAAGTTATGGTAATTCTTTATAAATCATTGGTTAGGACCCAGCTGGAGTATTGTGGCCAATTCTGGGCATCGCACTTTAGTATGAATGTCAAAACCTTTGACAGCGTGCAGAAAAGATTTACTAAAATGATCAGGGATGAAAGGTTTCCATTATGTGGAGTGACTAGAGAAATTCGGGTCGTTTTCAGAACAAAGAAGGTTAAGGAAAAAATTTACGCAAGTGTTCAAAATGGCAAAGACTTTAATTGAGTAAATAAGGAGAAACTGCTACCAGTGGCAAAAAAGATCAGTAACTAGAGGACAGAAATTTAACATGATTGACAAAAGAACAAGGGACAAGAGGCACATGGAACAGACAGACCTCTTAAAAGAAATGATGGTGTAACGATGTGGAGATGACAGACAAATTTATAGTTAACATTATAAATGTGTTGTTTTGTTTTTACAAATGCTGGATCAAACAAAGTGGCACTATTTTACAAAACTTCATGAGTATTAGACCAGTGAACAGTTATTGGAATGCCAGTTTGTCAGTGACGTGGCTGACATTACAATAGATGTAAAGGCAAACTATATAATAACTTTTGGCTTATTACTCACATTTTTTATGCCCTGTGCTGGTGCAATTGGGACAGACATACGAACTTGTGGATTCAGTACAACTGTCTTAGCTGCTTGAGAGAAGTAGAAATGTGTTATAGAACAGGACAAGGTAGATAACTTACTTTAAATATATTATAATTTTACACAACACTTTATACCCTACAAAAAAACTATGAAATCATATGCTGCTCAGAATAAAATTTATAATAACTGGTAATATACAGAGTGGAAACAACTTTTGTAGCTTTGGAAAACTGCTAGGAGTTCGAGCACACAAAGGATTAAAAATAATTTTTAAAAAAAGTAAAGTTGCTCTGCTTCATCAACAGAAGATAGGTATGAAGAAACCATTGAGGTTTAAAATCTTGTTCAACTGTGGTTCAAGAGAACTTGTAATAATTTCACATACATCCGTTTACAAAGTGTAGATGAGACGATCCAATCAGGTGTCTACGCTTCCCTTCCTATACAAATCTAATGATCCTTCATCACAGCATCCAACTGCGCCTTGAATTAATTCAGATTGTGCCTTCTACTTCTCTTGCCCTTGTGCTGATTTAATTTCACGTGCACTCAGGAATAACTTTCTTTTTAAAGTTCATTTAGCATCTTTCAATCTCTATAATGGTCTCCTATTAATCACCCCTTTTCAGGGTTGAAGACTGACCTTTTCATTTAACTCAGTCTTGACAGAAGAATCAGCCTTGTCAGCCTTCTTGATAATGCTTTTCAGGGCTTGTGCTTTGATGACAAAAATGAATGCAGTACTCAAAATGTGGCCTGATCAGAGCAGTGTATGATTTTACCATGACAGCCCAGATTTATACTTTCTTTATTTGGCAATAGCTCAGCATTCATAAATAAAAATATGGCAATGTAGATAGGAATTTGAAGGTTAGAAAGTGCAGAGTAATAGTTGATACATGTTTTTTTGTCTGGAAGGATACAGTGATGTCAGTGTTGAAACCAATGCGCTTTTATGGATTGGGCCATTGTTGTCCGAAATCTAAATTTTAGGTTCGTGAGATAAATTTGAATTACTGCCAAACAGTCTTTCTGACTTTTACAATTGTGGAGTCTCATTCCTTCAGATTTTAAAAATTGTTGGCGATCTTGAAAACCTAACAATGTAACTAATATTAAATGTTTTCTTCTTTTTCATCTCAGTCTCATCTTTCCTTCTATTTCATTTTCTGTACCTTGTTTTACATTAAATACTCTGATACATCCCTTTTCAAACTTAGTGCAGCACATTAACATCTGGTTGGTTAAGAAGATTCACAGTCACTTGCCCTTGTCATGAAGAGATTAATGTCTATAATGTTATTGGAAATTGTTTTTTTTAAATAGAGTTTAGTAGTGTCTATGTGTGTCTGTGTCTTAATTGGATTAAAGCCAGCTAGTCTGGGTGCTTTTATGTATAGAAAGAAGTAGGTTTGAAATGGTAATTAGATAAACATGGGGAAGTTAGAAACATAGGTGTTAAGGGTGTACATTTGCATTTGTTGAAAAAAGCATTCAAGAGTGGGAGTAAAATCTTGCATCTAGCTGGAAGAAGCCAAGCAGTGTTTATATTACTAATAAAATTAGTGGGATGAAAATATTATTGTTAGGAGGTGTAACGTTACAAGCCTGGTGGTACAATGGAAAATTTACATTCAAAGGAAAAGCTAGGTATAAACAGAAAGGAGTGTGTGTGTGTAAGGCAGAGGCATTTAAGATCTAACCAGCCTGTACGCCTGCAACTGTGTCTGCAAGGAACCTTCTTTTTGAATCTGTATGGTCAAATGTGCTTTGCCTGGGGTCTTTTAAAATCTGAGTTTTACTGTTGCCTTAACAGGGGTGTAACTGAGAGTCAGATTAATTAGGGGATTTTTGTAATTATAGTAGTAATTTTGTAGACAGATATTTGTGCTTACAATTTTTCTTGTATTAATAAATGTTTCATTTAGTTTTATAAAAAAAACTCTCGAAACTCGGTGATCTTATTTCTACTGAATTCAAAGCCTGCATCTCGAAACATACAAATTGCAAAAATGGATTATGACAATTGTTTCAAGTTTCCCTCTGGGATTTGAACAACTCAGCCCTTACCATCGACTGTGTCACAATACCCCGTTCACACAGGTCCCAGGTCTCCGGTAAAGGGTGCAGTGCTGAAATGGCTCTCTGATTACTGCAAGTTGCGGGGCTGATGTAGAGTTAGGTTTGAGTGTTGTCAGAATACATGTAGAAGTGCACAACATCTGTGGATGATGTCGCCAAGAACTATCAAATAGATGAAAAGAAGGCGAAGGATAGTTCCTTGGGGCACCTGAGGCAACAGTGCAAAGGCAGAAAGAGGAGTCCTTTTTAAGAGATATTCTGCCTACAATCAAATTGATGTGAAAGAAACCAAGCAGGGCTTTCCAACTGAGGTGGGCAGTGAGGCTGAGGTGTTGGAGGCAGATAGTGATTATATCAAAGACTGCAGAGAGGTTGAGGATAAAGGATAATGTACTCTGGTATTAGTGGATGTAATTTGGGGGTTAGGGCTATTTCAGTGTGGTGACTGGGGTGGAAACTTGATTACAGCGCTTCAAACAGAGTTTCAGAGTATGAAGTTCCATTCTGGAACAATCTAAACCCATCAAGAAAATCCAGAGAACAACTTCCATTTTTCCCCACCCTTCCTGCTCTGCTTGCACCTCTCCACATTATTGAAGCAAATACTGAGAACTCAAGATTAGTAAACTAATTACATTGAGCACAGATGTCCCAAAACATGGCACATTTTTGCTCGCGCTTAAACGATTTCTGGAAATTGTAGTGGGCTGAAAATTGCATTTTGTCCACTTGAGGCTACCATGCACACATGTATCAGCAGAGGGAATCTGCTAGGAAGAGATAATAAACGATTCATGTTTAACAGCTCCTGCAATTCTAAATGTTCCTGCTGAATATATAACTGTCTCTGTCCCAAGAACTTCACAGAAAAGCAATGATAATGAATCCTGTTGTTACAAATTCTAAAAGCATAGAGCTACAATAATCTTTTGAAGACTACAGAAAGTTCGGCACCAAAATAAAAAGTAAAACAAAGCTTTCCATGTTTCTAAATTATATAATAGGATACCTCAAGTGCCCCTTTATACTGGAGAGATTTGACTATAATAGGCAGTAGGATTGGATTTTCACGCCTCTGTCTGTGTCGGAACAAAGATGGGAAAACTTAGCCGAAATGATGCAATTCAGAGGTTCCTGCCCCCATTCCCGTCATCAGCAATTTTCAGCAGCGTGGGATATGGGTGCGAGTTCACAAGGTGCTGCCAACTTCACATAATCCTGAGATGTTATATGTTAATTTATAGTTGTTTGGTAATACAAAATGTATGTATTGCTGAAAAAAAGACATTTTGTCATAGCTTTTTTTGTCTTGCACTCATCAGGACAATCGCAAGAATACCAATGTTAGGGGAAGCAACAACTTTATGCTGTATGAGAAGAGTACTGATTGGTTGGCAAGTAGAGTCTGATTCGTAGAGGCACCAATTAATGGTGACTGATAGTTAACTGCCAAGCAGTGTTTGAAACTTAAACCAAGCAACTTGACCCTGATTAGTCTAGACATTGCCCTGAGGAATGAGTCAGCGAATGGCTATCACTTATTTTGTTTAGCTGAAACAGGCACAATGTGTGTACATGTTCTTTCTGTCTGCAAAGAACAGGGCCCTGTGTATAAATATATATAGCTTCCAGTACACACAAATGTGCCATGCTGCGAGCCCAACTGACGATCTTAAATTGGTTGTCAGCATAATTTTTGGCACATTGAGTATTATTTAGTAAATATCCAATTGCAGAATCACACCTAATGTTGGACACTGTATTTTGGGTTTTGCAAGGACGGGCTGGTTGGGTACAGTCTGTACCTTTCCTGTTGCAAACAGTGGAAGGGGCATGCTATTTGATATGATCTGCCAGTCTTTTGGACTTCCCAATGTCATTATGGGGCTCAAAAGTTCTATACATAAGGAATGCTGGATGAGAGCGCATAGGGAGGTGGGTAAGTGGGCATGGGGAGGGGTGAAAGGGTTGAAGGGGTGTGAAGGGGGTATGAGGTGCGAGTTAGTGGGGGCTCACATCCACAGACTGAGCCAATGTCCCAAGGAATGGAGGCAGGCCTTGTAACCAGGCCAAGGCGCCCGTCAACCTCCGCTTCCTCCTCTGGCCTGCTGCCATAGGTGGCAGGCCCAATTCCAACCTGTCCCCTACTCCCTCCCCCATCATGAAAATAGCTTCGGCGGGCACTGCCGATCAGGAGGCAGGAGCATGATGTAGGGAAACCTCCAGGTTCCCAGTTCCCACCTCCAAAGTAGAAAAACCAGCCCCAGAAGTTTTCATATTTTTCTGAAATAAATTTTCTGGAAGAGAAACAGTTGAACCGAAAATTCTAGGCATATCTTTATGAGTTCTCTGCCCAAAGGCAGGTCCTTAAGGATTATATGTGGAACCATGGCAAAGTGCTGTGATTTTTTTTTTAAAACTATGGGTAGGACAAGAAGCCAGGCCAGAGCCTACCTCAGCCAGAATGGGGATTGAACTAGACATAGTTCATAGGGTGGGTCACTAAATGAGTTTACAAATAAAACACTTACTCTTCACATAAAACTATTACTACTCCTTGTAAATCTACCATTAACCTTTCCCTCCAAACCTTGTAACCGTTATAATTATTGGTAGGAAAGCTTTCGTTCTTAATACTGACACCAACCAATGCCAAGATCAGAAAATTGACATTTCAGAGATATTTTAATATTGGTTATTAAACTCCATGACTCAGAATGAATTCCAAAAATTAAATTTTCTTGAATCAAACCTTGTGATAAGGGTTGTGTGTTGGTGCTGGAGCTGGAGTTGACCGTCTGAGGGGAGCCGCTGGCTGTCGTTGCAGTAACTAGGCGCACATAATGAAACTTGCTGCCTGGTACTTGTATCTGCTGAACGTTGGGTGGTGTTGCCAGAGGAATGATGGTTTTGAACTGGGTGGCATTCATTGTTCCCACAGTTAGTGTTTGGGCAGCTGGTTTCACCGTCTGCTCAGGAAGTCCATACATAGTGTTCAGTTAAAAACAGATCAGGATTCTCAAACTGACAAAAAACAATTGCATTACCCAAAAACCTTTAAAGTAGTTTACTTACTAGGCCATTTAAAAAAAAACTCAAAAATCGTATGATTTGTGCAATGAAATCAATTTTCTTTGCTGGGTTAGCTTTAAAATTGGTTTTGCATTTAAAGTAGTATTTTATTTTAATACCAGATCTCTTGTGACAGTACTTGTAGTAATTCAGGAGATAGTCTTCTTTCAACAAGGGTGTTACCAAAGTTTGGCAGAGAAAGCATTGCAGAAAACGACAGGACGTGCACATAACATGCAAAGCTTTTAATATGTAACTAGTCCATCTCCCATATCAATGTATGTGGTGAATGGAGCCTAATTGTGGCATTTAGGTGAAATGAGGTTAAAGGAATGGGGGAGCTTTTGGACCACAGTATAGAGATTATAATTCAGTCCCAATTTTAAATTAATGTATTTAGGGGAGACAATGGCATAGTGGTATTGTTGCTGGACTAGCGATCCAGAGACCCAGGGTAATGTTCCGGGGACCCGGGCTCGAATCCCACCACGGCAGATGGTGGAATTTGAATTCAATAAAAATTTGGTATTAAAAGTCTAATGATGACCATGAAACCATTGCTGTAAAAGCCCATCTGGTTCACTAATGTCCTTTAGGGAAGGAAATCTGCCATCCTTAACTGGCCTACATGTCACTCCAGACCCACAGCAATGTGGTTGGCTCTTAAATGCCCTCTGAACAAGGACAATTAGGGATGGGCAATAAATGCTGGTCTAGTCAGCAATGCCCACATCCCATGAATAAAAATAATCATTATTTGTAGTTGCAGATAAACTTGCAGTAATTACTGAAACAGATGTAGAGATGGAGCACAGAAAGCTTTCTACAGCACAGGATAAGGAATGGTGAGACAAAAAAAAGATTCAGCAGCATCAGTGTTGGTTTATAAACATGAACATAGAAATTTATGATAAGCAGAAGCTAATGCAAGTGGCAATGGGAACTAAGTTTTTACATACAGGAAGTGTGTACAGAATAAGTTTTTTAATACATTACAGATTGCACGAGTTTACAACAGTCATCCAGAATTGCAATTAACATTTATATAATACAATGCTTGATGTTTGGGTTTAGAAGCACAAGAAAAATAATTAATCCATTAAGTTTGCTCTTCCCATAAGATCACTGTTGTGGTTTCTTCCAAATTTATATAAAATTTGAAAAGTTGATAGCAAGTTATGGTGAAGCCATGGCAGTTATATTTTCCACTATTAACATGCATTTATATAGTGCCTTCAATGCAGTAAAAATCCAAACGCGCTTCAAAAATTAGAAACTGAGTAGACTAAAAGCATGGTTGAGGAGGTTTTTAAAGATGGGGATAGCAAGTGGAGGCAGGGGGCTTTAGGAACCTAGTGAAACAAAAAAAGGATAAAAAAAAGCACATGGAACAAGATGAGGGCAGAGGTTATGATCTAAAGAATAGTGCCCAAACGTCTGAAGATTATAAACCCATTGAGTACCAATTTCCAAAATTGTTGTTTACTGACAAAATAGCTTTCCCAGTGGTGATCGAAGCTAAAATGATATATAACAGAATGCATAGTTTCAGGTTTCAGTTTAGAGAACATCCCTTAAATGTGAGGGGTTTAGCTAAAAGTTTAATTAGTTTGCAAGTCTCTTCCCTGCATAAAATGCTGTAATATTTTACAAGGAAAACAAACTGATTTAACTAAACCACCAGAAGAATGAGCTTTACAACAGATTACAGAAAGTAGTATGTGGCCTAAATCATGCCACTTCTAAATACAGTTGGTACTGAGTGTCTTTAGCAATCAAGAAGTATGGAGGTAGAGTTTAAGCTTCAAAAATTCTTCAAAATTCCAGTGTTGCTGCAAGATCAAATAAAAGATGTTTTCTGTGGGGTGCATGAGGTCTTGCTGCTTGTCCTTCCTTTGTTGTACAGAACTCCATCTAAAGTTCCAGTGAACAATTGGATAGCTCAACCAGTAAAGTCAGTGTCTGAACATGACTCCAGCTTCTCCCCAAATAGCAACTCAGTCACATGATTATAACACTTCTGAGCAGGGTAGAATAATGATTAAACATGTTTATTTTTGTTTCTTGACCATGTGATTTTCATCTCCATTACTTCATTTTTTCTTCTTCTCTGCTGCCATTTCACTCTGCATCCTCCTCTCATTCAGTTTGATTCTCTCTCTTTCTGTTCCTTTATTTTTCATTTTTTCCTCTTCTTTAAAAACTTTTTTTTTAAATCACAAATGTGGTCAGGTAGCAAGATCAGTATCAGAACTCAAGCAAACAACTGAATTAGAAGTAACAGTATTGGGATTCAAGGGAACTAGAGACAGCGGCATCAGTGGACAGGGTTCAGTGGGAAAGAATGGTGAAGAAAGTTTAATTGTCGAAAGAGTCTGGTCACCTCCAGCTGCTGGGTTTCCATAATCTGTTGAGGCTGTGGTGTTTTCATCCTTGGCATAGCAGCCTTGTGTGGGCTCCTTTTTTCAAAACGCTAAATGAAAATAGGTGTACAAACCCAACTGCAAGCCAGCCTCCCTCTTATGACGAGGTGATGCTATAAAAAGCTGCCATTTCTGAAAAAAGCCTGCTGACTGAAAATCTGATCTGTTACAAGAATTAAACAGCTAGCATTCACTTCCACTGTTGTAAAGCTCGTTCTGCTTTCCTCTCTCAAATCAGGGCCTGTTATATTATGGATTGAAAAACAAAAACTAAGTGAGAAAGATCCAGTGAGGGAATTAAGGTGATTAACATCAGCAGAGAAAAAGTACGAGAGAAACTCAAGGGACTAAAATATGACAAATCCGCAGGACCTGATGGCCCACATCTTAGTGCTCTAAAAGAGATAGCTACAGAGACAGTGGATGTGCTGGCTATGACTTTCCAAAATTCTGGAACAGTCCCACCAGATTGGAAGTTGGCACATGTAACACTGCTATTCAAGAAAGGAGGGGGAGACAAAACAGGAAATTACAGGTCAGTTAACCTGTCATCGGGAACGTGTGGGAATCTATTACCAAGGAAGTCTTAACAATGCCCTTAGAAAAGTGATTTTACAGGAGGAAAATCCTGTTTGGAAAATTTACAGTTTTTTTGAGGGTGTAACTGGTAGCGCAGAAAAAGGGGAAACCAGTAGATGTAGACTGGATTTTCAAAAGGTATTCAATAAGGTGCTACACAAAAGGTTAATATACAAGATAAGAACTCATGGAGCTGGGGGTGATATACAAGCATGGATATGGATATAGGGTTGGTTAACCAACAGGAAGTGAAGAGTAGGCATAAATTGGTTATTTTCAAGTTGACAGGCTGTGACTAGTGGAGTACTGCAAGGAGCAGCGCTGTGGCCTCAGCTATTTACAATCTATATTAACGCCTTAGATAGATTGTTCTCTGTCTCTTGGCTTAAGTTTGTTGGCAATACAAAGCTAGGTCGGAAGGCAAGCGATGAGTTCATAAAGAGGCTGCAAGGAGATATAGACAGGTTAAATGAGTGAACAACAAGGTGGCAGGTGAAGTAATAATGTGAGGGAAGTATGAGGATATTCATTTTGTTTGTAAATAGAAAAGCAGGCTTTTTAAAAAAAAAGGCATGAAACTTGTAAACAAAAGCAAAGTACTGTGGATGCTGGAAATCTGAAATTTAAAAAAAAATACTGGAACTATTCAGCAGGTCAGGCAGTATCTGTGGAGGGAAACGGAGTTAACATTTCAGGCCAAGATGACCTTTCATCAGAACTGAAGATAAAAAGAGATCTAAGAAATTTTAAGCCTGTGGAAGTTGGTGGGGGTGGGGGGAGGTTTGGTGCTGGCAATGGGTGAGAGAAGGGGCAGGAACAACAAAAAGGAGGGTCTGTGATAGGGTGGATGGCAGGGGACATTAAATGACAAAATATTTCATGTTGCAACAGCCAAAGAGGGTGGTAATGAGTGTAGTAAAGAAACAAAAATTGTGTCCAAATTGGATGGAGACAAGCTAGATGGACCAGTCCAAATGCAGCCTGCAGCTATTGTTGGATCATTTCCCTGCCAACCAGCCACCCAAAAAAGGGGGAAAAAAGTGCACAGCAACTGCCTGAATGCAACATGAAGGGATAAAGAAAGAAACAAGACAAGACCAACCCAGCAAAACAAAACAGAGAAGAAAAAGCACACAGTACAAGATGAAGGCAGGGGTTATGATGCGAGCTCAAGGAACAGCACTATATCTTTCAAATTGGTGCTCTGCAGTGTTCTGGACTCAGCATTGAGTTGAACAACTTTAGATTATGACCTCTGCCTTCATCTCACTCCATGTGTTTTTTTTCCTTTTGGCTATAAGGGAAGGAAATCTACCGTTCTTACCTGGTCTGGCCTACAAACGACACTCCATACCCACAGAAATGTTGTTAACTTTTAAATGCCCTCTGAAATCGCCTACAAAGCCTCTCAATTGTATCAAACCTCTACAGAGAGAGAACTAGAGAGAAAGTAAGAGAGCTAACCTTATTTGGAGATTTCAGTGGAGAGATAGCAATCTTGTTGGCTGTCTGTTGTGCTGCAGAGTTGAGATTGGACCCAATAGCACCACCTTCAGAAATGGTGATAGTGTTTGGGGCAGCTCCAAGTGCATTCTGAGGAAGGACTCTACCTGCAAAATATCACAAAACCAGAAGTAAATAGATTTGAATACCTGTATACACATTGTAGAATAAAGTTCACATAAAAACAAATCGGTAAATCACAGAGAACACTGGTAGAGTGACCTGTTATAAGGTTCTTGTTGTGGACGGGTTTGGCAATGATGAATTTTGTGATCATTGGTCCTGCAGCAGACGTGGATGTGCATTTCTTGGCAATCTGTAAAATACATAAACTTCTGTAAAAAGGAAAATAATACATTTTTAAATTGGTCTAAAGTTTCTTTTGCTAGCTTTGTGAATAGGAGGGGGTCTGTAAAGGTACATACGGGAGAAATAATGCTTGGATGGAGACAAGCTAGATGGACCAGTCCAAATGCAGCCTGCAGCTATTGTTGCATCATTTCCCTGCCAACCAGCCACCCAAAAGGGGGAGGAAAAAAAAGAGATAAAACCAAGATATGTGGAAAGTAGTAAAAAAGGAGGGGGTACTCTATCACAGTCTACCTCAAGCCTACCTTCACTGGTCAATATTTGCATTGGGATTCTTGCAGTTCCACACACTCTAAGGCTGGTCTTACCGGCAACCCTATAAATAGGGCCCGAGCCATTTGCTCACCATGCAAACTTGATGCTGAAATAGAGCACATCAAAGACGGCAGGATGATGGCTACCCTGATCAGATCATTTCACGCTGTATATCACGCAAACTCGAACGGCCTAAGGCGGTCACTTTCGGACGTGAAAAGTGCCCAGTCTATCTCAGATTACCCTGGAAGGGCAGGGCATCTCAAAAATTTGAGCAACAGGTGAAGCTAGCTGTTTCACACTGCTACTATGCAGTATCGACACGAGTGGTATTCACCACTGACAGGATGCTGCCATCAAGCCAAAAAGACGTTATGCCAATCACACAAATGAGTAATGTGGTATATTAATTTCAGTGCCAGTGTGATGCTAGGTATGTAGGCCATACGTTCCAAAGACTGGCAGTTCATATCAAACAGCATGTCCCAGCCGCTGTTCACAACGGGCAAGGTACATACCGTACCAACCAACTCATGGTTGCAAAACTCAAAACACAGTGTCCAACATTAGATGTGATTCAACAATTTTCAACATTTGCTAAATAATGCTCAATGTGCTAAGATTTATGCTGACAACCAATTTAAGATTGTCAGTTGGGTTTGTAGTGTGGCACATTTGCATGTACTGGAATCTACATGTATTAATACACAGGGCCCTGTTCTTTGTAGACAGAAAGAACATGTACACACATTGTGGCTGTTTCAGCTAAACAAAATAAATGACAGCCATTCGCTGACTCAGTCCTCAGGGCAATACCTTGACTAATCAGGGTCAAGTTGCCTGGTTTAAATTTCAAACAATGTTTGGCAGTTAACTGTCAGTCACCATCACTGGTGCATTCTCCGTGGCAACGCCTCTACCAGAGTTCACTTGCCAACTAATCGGTACTCTGTTCACATACAGTATAAATTGCTGTTTCCTCCTTATACTGGTAATCTCGCGAAGTGCCCTGATGAGTGCAAGATGAAAAGCTTCGACATGTCTCTTCTTTCAGCAATACTTAAGTTCTGTACTGCCAAATGACCAAAAAAAAGAGAAACAGAAGTACTGAAGAGATAGAGAAACAGCAGGAGAAGAACAACAGAAACAGATAGAGATTGAATCCTCTGACTTGCGCACGCACTATTTGGGGTGGATTAATTAATATATACTTAGGTTATGAGTATCAGACTTTAAGCAAAAATCAGTGTCAGTTACATCATTTAGCCCCATTATGCCTCACTACTTCATGGCGCTGGACGCTTGGACCCCACCTGACTTTGTAGAATGCAAAGAGATGGACATATAACTGATGCAATTTAAAAATGCATTTTTAAGATTCTCTAGAATATTCAGTTTTTGATTTCCTCAATACCAATTTTTTGCCTGAAGAGTCTGACTTATTAGTTTTTGTCCGTTTTATAGATACCATTGAAAGGAAGGAGGCAGAAATCCTGCCAGAAATCAGAAAGTTGGCAAGAGAGGAGATTTGTGAAAATAGCTGGAACACAAAAGGAAGAATGTCTTTCTGCAGTAATTTGTCAAGGGGATGGAGGAGTAAGGGAGGAGAGGGGAGAATCAGATAAGTGTTTCATGTAAGATGATTCATACTGCATATTAATTTAGCATCAATAAAACAGGAAAGCTCAGTGATTTAACTTTGATTTCCATTTTAGTGACTTAGAAGCTGCATGGGCATTCATAGTCATGACTGCAGAACTTTCAGGTCCGACTAAAGTATGGTAGCCTTAATTCCAAAAAAACTTTACATGCACTACTGAAATGGCTAATGAGGAATGATAATGAGATTACAATGCAATTGCTTTGAATATATTGGAACCTTCATTATTTATTCTCTACCAGAATGAGAGAGAATGAGTTATGGAAGCTATTATTTCATTGCACTGTCCTTTAACATTAACCTCTCCTGTCGAACATAAATCAATCTCACGGCCTACAACAGATCGAATTCAAATTTTATTGTACTACGCTTGCCCGCATTTCTGTGGCTAATGCATTGCTGTGCCATATTCTTTTTATTCATTCACGGAATGTGGGCTTCGCTGGCTGGGCCAGCATTTATTGCCCATTCCTAGTTGCCCTTGAGAAGGTGGTGGGGAGCTGCCTTCTTGAACCACTGCAGTCAGTGTGGTGTAGGTACACCCACAGCGATGTTAGGAAAGGAGTTCAAGGATTTTGACCCAGCAACAGTGAAGGAACGGCGATATATTTCCAAGTCAGGATGGTGAGTGACTTGGAGGGGAACTTCCAGGCGGTGGTGTTCCCATATAAGTATGCCAAATTGTGTGGCTTCTCGCTAACATTCCTATTTGCTTTCAGTGGGGAAATTATGTTCCACTGTATAGTCATTTCAGTTTGAGCTCTCCAACCACCTCAAAAGACATTACATTGAATGGTAAATCCAGCATGATGAAAACGTTCTTCAATCCTTTTAACTGCCTGAGTATTAAATGTCACCAAAAGTGATTTTTAAGTCAAGAGTGCACACTGTAGATTTGGGATTCAACTAAGGATATGCAAAGAAATGAATTGTTGCAACTATAAGCATGTAAAAGAAAGCAAGCCGTACTCAAGGACAGCTGTATCCTGGTGCCCCCAATCTTCCTATCTCACACTGCAGACTATAAAATGAAGCTACTAGTAACATGGCACAATAATATTTTAAACCAAAACTAAATAAAGTAGTTAGCTCTTTTTTTAGATTGGTTGCAGTTTTTAAAGCCAAATCTGATTGCTTTAAACTGTAAATTTTCCCCAATCCAAATGCCACCTGAGGTTTAATATATTTATTAAAATGGATTCCATCTAAAGGGAAAGATTCGGTACAAAACTATAAGTTCGTAACTGGGCATTCATGAGGAGCTGAGGGCCATCAGCAGCAACAGCAAAATTGTATTCCACCACATCTATAACCTCATGGCCCAGCATATCACTCAGTCTAGCCTTACCATCACGCCAGGGGACCAATCCTGGTTCAATGAGGAGTGCAGAAAAATATATCAGGTGCAGAACAGGCATACCAAAAAATAAGGTTGCAACCTGCTGCAGCTGCAACACAGGACTACATGCATG
Source organism: Cetorhinus maximus (assembly GCF_964194155.1). NCBI lineage: Eukaryota > Metazoa > Chordata > Chondrichthyes > Lamniformes > Cetorhinidae > Cetorhinus > Cetorhinus maximus. Next base: position 99,423,518 of record NC_135879.1, on the reverse strand, counting down.
CGAAACAGCAGAAGCAGCATGCAACAGAGTTAAGTGGTCCCACAACCAACTAATCGGATCAAAACTCTGCAATTCTGCAACATCCAATTGTGAATGGTGGTGGACAACTGAACAACTAATTGGAGAAGGATTCACAAACATCACTATACTAATAGGCTGAAACATTTGCAGTCATCTTCAGCCAGAAGTGCCATGTGGTGATCCATTTCGGTCTCCTCCTGAGGTCCCCAGCATCATAGATGTGAGCCTTTGGCCGATTCATTCAAAGTAATATCAACAAATGTTGAACACACTGGGTATTGAAAGGGTATGGGCGCTGACAACATCCTGGCTGCAGTACAGAAGACATGTTCCAGAACCAGCCATGCTCCTGGCCAAGCAGTTTCAGCACAACCACAACATAACTATCCAACCATGTGGAAAATTGTCCATATATGTCCTGCCTTCAAAAAGCAGGATAATTTCAACCTGGCTGTAATAACGGATTTTGTTTTCATATTTTGTGGAATATTCTGTAAAGAAGAGTGTGTGTGTGTGTGTGTGTGTGTGTGTGTGTGTGTGAGATTTTATTAAGCTAGGCAAGGGGTTGATAGGAGTCAGGCTGTCTGGGTGTTTGGAAACATGAAAAGGTTAAAGATAAAAAACAAAAACAGAATTACCTGGAAAAACTCAGCAGGTCTGGCAGCATCGGTGGAGAAGAAATCAGTTAACGTCTCGAGCCTTCACGGCCCTTCGGCAGAACTGAAGCATAGTTAGGAGAGGGGTGAAATATAAGCTGGTTTGGGGGGGGGGGGGAGAGAAGTTGAGGGTGTGGTGATTGTGGAGATAAGCAAGCAGTGATAGGAGCAGATAATCAAAAGATGTCACAGACAAAAGGATCAAAGAGGTGTTGAAGGTGGTGATATTTGTCTAAGAAAAGTGCTAATTAAGAATGGAAGACAGGACACTCAAAGTACAGCTCTAGTGGGGGTGGGGTGGAAAAGACTAACAAGGTTTTAGTTTTAGATTTAAAAATAATGGAAATAGGTGGGGAAAGAAGAATCTATTCCCCACCTATTTCCATTATTTTTAAATCTAAAACTAAAACCTTGTTAGTCTTTTCCACCCCACCCCCACTAGAGCTGTACTTTGAGTGTCCTGTCTTCCATTCTTAATTAGCACTTTTCTTAGACAAATATCACCACCTTCAACACCTCTTTGATCCTTTTGTCTGTGACATCTTTTGATTATCTGCTCCTATCACTGCTTGCTTATCTCCACAATCACCACACCCTCAACTTCTCTCCCCCCCCCCCCCCAAACCAGCTTATATTTCACCCCTCTCCTAACTATGCTTCAGTTCTGCCGAAGGGCCGTGAAGGCTCGAGACGTTAACTGATTTCTTCTCCTCTCCACCGATGCTGCCAGACCTGCTGAGTTTTTCCAGGTAATTCTGTTTTTGTTTTGGATTTCCAGCATCCGCAGCAGCTTTTTGTTTTTATAAAAGGTTAAAGATGTTAAGTTTAAGATACAAGTAAATAGATTAGATCTAACATTTTCAGTTTTAGATAAGTTGGGAGGTGTTTTGAATTTCAAAGGAGTATCAGGGGTAACAAGGAAAATGTTTGCATCTTGCAGGAGTCCACTGGCAAATAGTAGTGGGGATATTATATTTTTATTCACCCAAAAGCAAAGACATGATGGAGACATGAAAGATCTTATATTTGGAAGGGTTTGAGCTTCAAAGGGGTGTGAGAACAATGGGACTGAGATGAAAGGGGAAAAAAAATATTTGAGTTACTGTGGATAGCTGTTGAGCTAGCTATTGAACTGGATAGCTGTTGAGCCTTTAAACTGGAGATGGCTGGGAGCTGTTTGAGCTGTTGAGAAGTATTGGCTGCAGCAAGCAGTTTTATTCTGAAGTGAATTTCATAGCAAAGTGGAAGAGGGTACAGGTCATGTGGTACACCTTTATTGATGCTACAGCATTCTGCCTTGTAGGATTACATATTTAAATATCTATAAGGGAGTGTTGCCTGGAAAGTGTTTACTTGTGGATTTGACCAAGTGGTGTGTTTTGGGGAATGTTTTGTAAGACTGACCTTAATTGTATAACTATAATCCTGTGTGTTTAAGTCTTTTTTGTTAATAAAACTTTTACTTTTAATTTTTAAAAGCCGAAAAGTGTTACTGGACCTCTTACTGCTGAGAGTGGTACGCCTTCCTCTCGTTATTAGAATACAAAAAAAAGGTTGTGGCCCGTAAGCCAAGTTTCCCTCTGGGATTTGGTTTGCGCAGCAATTAGCACCAGCTGTGGCCATAACATGGCCAATTACCCTCCCTATTCCTGATCATCAGGAAAGTGATGGAAGGCGTCGTTGACAGTGCTATCAAGCATCACCTGCTCAGCAGTAACCTGCTCACCGATGCTCAGTGTGGGTTCCACTCGGACCACTCAGCCTCTGACCTCACTACAGCCTTGGTCCAAACAAAAAAGCTGAAACCCAGAGGTGAGGTGAGAGTGATTGCCCTTGACATCAAGGCAGCATTTGACAGAGTGTGGCATCAAGGAGCCCGAGCAAAACTGAAGTCAATGAGAATCAGGTGAGGAGGAGAGACGGACTGGTTGGAGTCATATCAAGCACAAAGGGAGATGGTTGTGGTTATTGGAGGACAATCATCTCAGTCTCATGACACTGCTCCAGGGGTTCCTCAGAGTAGTGTACTAGGCCCAGCCGTCTCATCAGTGATCTTTCCTCCAACATTAGGTCAGAAGTGAGGATGTCTGCCGATGGTGCAGTGTTCAGTACCATTCACAATTCCTCAAATGCTGAAGCAGTCCATGTCCACATGCAGCAAGACCTGGACAACAACCAAGTCAGACTTGGACTGATAAGTGGCAAGTAGCATTTGTACCAGGCAATGACCATCTCCATCTTTCCTTGATGTTTATCAGCATGATCAGTGCCAAATCCCTCACCATCAATATCCAGAGGTTTACCATTGACCAGAAACTGAATTGGACAAGCCATATGAATACTGTGGTTACAAGAGCAGGTCAGAGACAGGTGAATTCTGTGGTGATTAACTCACCTCCCGACTCCCAAAGCCTGTCCACCATCTACAAGGCATAAGTCAGGAGTGTGATGGAATACTCCCCACTTGCCTTGAATGTTGTTGGAACGGCACTCATTAGGAAGCTCGACACCATCCATAAAGTTACTGAACAGAATTTAATAAAACAGAACCACAAGATAATGCTCTACCACCTCGCTCAACTCCCCACTGGGGTGCCAGTGAGAAACACACAAAGCCTTGGCTGCTGCCTACCAGTGCCGGTCACTCTCAAGGTGCAAACCTGCCCCAGTAGAAGCCAGGCCCAGACACAGTTATGGATCCTCTAGGGTGTATAGCTGGGCATAGTGAGCCTCCGCCAGCAGAGGAACATGCATAGGACAGAGAGAGCACGCAGCCTGCGGTGACTCCTCCTTGACAGGCAGCGGCCCTAGTAGCTGATACCTGTTCAGTCCAAAGCCAAGACCTACTGCCGCAGTTCTCCAGTTCCCTGTCAGCCGCATTCACCGGTTGCTACACAGTGCACTATGCCAAGCATGTAAAGGCTAGAGTCCCCGACTACCTGACTGTCAAGATCCTGGAGCTGGCGGCAATGCAGCTGGGAGAAGAGGACAAACTGCATCATCCCCTACCACCTCCAGCTCACCTTCAGCAATGGCGAGACATCAACAAGCTGCTGAAAGGGCATCATACCCATGGCGGAGTCCTGCTCAACATCCAGGCTATGCTACTACCCAGGAAAACCAGGTACCCCAGCAAGCTAAAAGGACAAGAACAGAAAAAAAGAGAGTGGGATGGAGGAACCTGTGATTGGACGACCTGGAGCAACATGGGAGAGACATATGATTGAGAGAACAGCTCCTCGCAGATTCTACCTCCTGCACTCACTGGTCCTCCAATCAAAATACCTGGGGTGGCATTTCTTGAGTATTTCACCCATAATTGAGTTTTTGGGGGCTATATATGAGGTTTCCAAGGCAAATCCATCCACCACCCCCATGTATTTGAACCCTGCTCACGACCACCTTCCCAATGGCAATTAGGAATGTGCGATAAATGCTGGCCTTGCCAAGCAATGCTTATATCCCATCCCAGTTTCAACAGTCAGCTTTTCAGGATTCTTTGGCTTTGCCATTATGCCTCAAGAAAAAAATATAGCTGTGAGGCATGTGAATTTAAACCTCAAGGATAATATGGCTCTTCAGGAGAGAAACTAATTTAATGACCTGTGAATATGCACTGCAAACAGTATCATAGTTAAATTAAACCTAGCATGCTAGGAGGTTTCCAGGGGAGCCTGATAACCATTGTCTATTCTAACATCTTCTGCTTGAATGGAAAAAGAAAACAGAAAAGCCCCTACGAACCCCAGCCATACATATTCAAGAATTTGACTTCAGTATTATAAAATAATATCCCAGCTTGGATTTAAGACTGAAACATCACAAATGGCAACAATCAGCTCAAATTGCTCATCAATTCAAACCCTTTGATGCATTACTGCTTTACAATATTTAGCTTCTGGGTTATCTTAAATCTGGGTGTCTTAACTGCAGCTTGTAAATAATACATTGTCAATAAGATGGAGATAATTTGTTAACTTCAACAAATACAGCTCCGAATGTTACCTGCATTGACCATTCTCAAATACTTAGGGGGAGAAATAGAACAACAAACTTTTGGAAGAAGAAGTTCATCACAACTCCTTGTAGAGGTAAAATGCTTTGCTTTCATTGCGGTTTTTCCACATTTGCCTGGTATGTGTATTTTTTTTTGAAGTGCCACATTTTATATTATTTCCTTCACTTGTAGGGGACTTGATGTCCCCGACACACCATGCATGGGGACAACGTGGGACAGGAAAGCTATGCTCTGACTTCATTGTTGGATGTTCAAATACACCAGTTTTGACTTACTTCTCAAGAAAATTACTGGTGTTCATCCTTAACCTCTGAATGCAAGGTGAATTCTCAATGCAAAAGCCTGTTCCATCGATATAATAAAAAACATAATATTTTTCTTATATAATAAAAGCAAAAAACTGCGGATGCTGGAAATCCGAAACAAAAACAAAAATACCTGGAAAAACTCAGTAGGTCTGACAGCATCTTTGGAGAGGAGTACAGTTAACGTTTCGAGTCCGTATGACTCTTCAACAGAACTAAGGAAAAATAGAAAAGAGGTGAAATATAAGCTGGTTTAAGACAAAGAGGTGTTGACAGTGGTGATATTAGCTAAGAAATGTGCTAATGGTGACATTAAGGGTAGAAAGCAGGACGAGCAAGGTACAGGTAACCCTAGTGGGGGTGGGGTGGGGGGAAGGGATTGAAATAGGCTAAAAGGTAGAGATAAAACAATGGATGGAAATACATTTAAAAATAATGGAAATAGGTGGGAAAAGAAAAATCTATATAAATTATTGGAAAAAGGGGAATCGGAAAGGGGGTGGGAATGGAGGAGAGAGTTCATGATCTAAAGTTGTTGAACTCAATATTCAGTCTGGAAGGCTGTAAAGTGCCTAGTCGGAAGATGAGGTGCTGTTCCTCCAGTTTGCGTTGAGCTTCACTGGAACATTGCAGCAGGCCAAAGACGGACATGTGGGCATGAGAGCAGGGTGGTGTGTTGAAATGGCAAGCGACAGGGAGGTCTGGGTAATGCTTGCGGACAGACCGAAGGTGTTCCGCAAAGCGGTCACCCAGTCTGCGTTTGGTCTCTCCAATGTCGAGGAAACCGCATTGGGAGCAGCGAATGCAGTAGACTAAATTGAGGGAAGTGCAAGTGAAATGCTACTTCACTTGAAAGGAGTGTTTGGGTCCCTGGACAGTGAGGAGGGGGGAAGTAAAAGGGCAGGTGTTGCACCTTCCGTGGTTGCGTGGGAAGGTACCATGGGAGGGGGTTGAGGTGTAGGGGGTGATGGAGGAGTGGACCAGGGTGTCCCGGAGGGAATGATCCCTGCAGAAAGCCGCCGGGGGTGGGGGGGAATGTGTTTGGTGGTGGCCATCGTGCTGAAGTTGGCAGAAATGGCGGAGGATGATCCTTTGAATGCGGAGGCTGGTGGGGTGATAAGTGAGGACAAGGGGGACCCTATCATGGTTCTGGGAGGGAGAGGAAGGTGTGAGGGCGGATGCGCCGGAGATGGGCTGGACACGGTTGAGGGCCCTGTCAGCCACCATGGGTGGAAAACCTCGGTTAAGGAAGAAGGAAGACATGTCAGAGGAACTGTTTTGGAAAGTGGCATCATCAGAACAGATGCGACAGAGGCGAAGGAACTGAGAAAATGGGATGGAGTCCTTACAGGAAGCGGGGTGTGAAGAGCTGTAGTCAAGGTAGCTGTGAGAGTTGGCGGGCTTGTAATGAATATTGGTTGACAGTCTATCACCAGAAATTGAGACAGAGAGGTCAAGGAAGGGAACCATTGTGTCACAAGGTTTAGGTTGGTCATGGAAAAGGACAGGGGCATAAACTAGAGCACGGATAATCAATTGGGGGAAATCCAACTTTGATGGGGTGAGAATGCATCTGAGTCAAGTGAGTTGGAATCAAATGCTGGCAGAAAGGACAGTAGCTGAACAATGGGCCACCTTCAAGGAAAAGCTATTGCAGGCAATGCCAAGGTATATTCCCTTGAAGGGGAAAGGTAGGACAAATAAATCCAGAGCACCCTGGATGAGGAGAGAGGTAGAGGTGAAGATGAAAAGAAAGAAATGCGCGTATGGCCGATATCAGGTAAAAAATATAATGGAGAATCAGGCAGAATATAGAAGGACCAGAGAGGAAAGTAATAAGAAAAGCAAGGAGAGAGCATGAAAGGAGGCTGGCAGCTAACATAAAAAGGAATTGGAAAGTCTTCTATAAGCACGTAAATAATAAAAGGGTGGTAAAAGAAAGAGTAGGGCCAGTTAGGGACAGAAAAAGGGGACTTACATGTGGAGGCTGGAGAAATGGCGGAGGTATTGAATGAGTACTTTGCACCTGTCTTTACAAAGGAAGAAGATGCTACCCAGGCCAAAGTGGGAGAGGAGTTAACTGGCACACCAGAAGAATTTACAATTGGGGAGGAAGTGGTGTTAGAAAGGCTATCTTTACTTAAAATAGATAAGGTACCAGGGCAGGATGAGATGCATCCAACAAGGGTACTGAGGGAAGTGAGTGTGGAAATTGCAGAGGCACTAGTGATAATCTTCCAGTCTTCTTTAGACACAGGGGAGCTGCCAAAGGACTGGAGAATTGTGAATGTTACACCATTGTTCAAAAAAGGGTGCAAGGATAAAGCTGGCAACTACAGACCAGTCAGTTTGATCTCAGTGGCAGGGAAACCTCTGGAAACTATAGTATGGGATAAAATAAAGAGTCACTTAGAGAAGTGCAGGATAATTAAGGAAAGCCTGCATGGATTCATTAGGGGAAAATCACGTTCAACTAATTTGCTGGAGTATTTTTGAGGTGGTAATAGAGAAGGTTGATAAGGGAAATGTTGTTGATGTGGTATATATGGATTTTCAAAAGGCATTTGATACAGTGCCACATAACAGACTTGTTAGCAAAATTCTAGCTCATGGAATAAAAGGGAAAGTAGGTACTTAGATAAGAAATTGGCAGAGTGACAGGAAACAGAGAGTAGTGATAAATGGTTGCTTTTCAGATTGGAGGAAGGTTTGTAGTGGAGTCTCCCAGGGGTTAGTGTTGGGACCCTTGCTCTTCCTGATACATATTAATGACCTAGACTGTGGTGTGCAGGGCATGACTTCAAAATTTGCAGATGATACGAAGATTGGAAATGTTGTCAACTGTGATGGGGATAGTCCTGAACATCAAAAGGACAAAGACATGTTGGCGGATTGGGCAAACAAGTGGCAGATGAAGTTCAATGCAGAGAAGTGTGAGGTGATCCATTTTGGAAGGAAGGATATGGTGAGACGATATAAAATAAAGGGAGAGACTCTAAAGGAGGTGCAGGAACAGAGGGATCTCTGTGTATATATGTACATGTGTCATTGAAGATGGCAAGACAATTTGAGAGAGCAGTTAATAAAGCATATAGTATCTTAGGCTTTATTAATAGGGGCATTGAATACAAGGGTAAGGAAGTCATGTTGAACTTGTATAAGACACTAGTTAGGCCTCATCTGGAGTACTGTGTCCAGTTCTGGGTGCCATACTTGAGGAAGGGTGTAAAGGCATTGGAAAGAGTACAATGGAAATTCACAAGAATGATTCCAGGGATAAAGAACTATAAGGATAGTTTTGGAGAGTTTGGGACTCTCTTCCTTGGAGAAAAGGCAGCTGAGATGAGACTTGATAAAGGTATTCAAGATCTTGAGGGGTATGGACAGGGTAAATAGTGAGTAACTGTTCCTACTCAAGAGAACATCAAGAACTAGAGGGCACAGATTCAAAATAATTGGCAAAAGGAGTAAATGTGATGTGAGGAAAAATTTTTTCACCAGAGGGTGGTTGGACTCTGGAACGAACTTCCTGAAAGGGTGGTGGAGGCAGGTTCGATCATATTCAAAAGGGAATTGGGATTCCTACCTGAAAAGAAACAACATGCAAGGTTATGGGGATAAGGCAGGGGAGTGGGGCTAGGTGGAATGCTCTTTCAGAGAGCCAGTGCATAATCGATGGGCTGAATGGCCTACTTCTGCACTGTAAAGATTCCGTGATCTGTGAAAGGCTCAGTTCACAACTTCAGCAGAAATTATTTATAAACCATCAAAGCACTATAATTCGCTTTGGGGTCTGGTTAATACTGTAGGTTAGACAATGACAAGCCTTACACCTCTGGGACCTGGGTTCAAATCCAGTCCAGACTGATGACAGGCTAAACTCAGTCACTTGGCAATGAGGGTCCTATATAAATCCAATTTGACAGACTCAATTCAGTCCAAGTGAGTATGAGCCGACAGCACAAACTGTCCATGAATGGTTTTCAAACAGCTGGTTTTCAAACAAGGGATCAAAGTACGTCCATAAACAAGACGACATTTCAACATGTCTGGAACATACTGCACAGCAAGAACAACATCATTAATCTTATACTGTACCAAGTCCCATTCTCCCATCTGTTCTTGCATCAGACCTACATCGACTTATGGTCAGCAATGTTTCCAACTGCATTTTCTCAATTTTTTTTGAATCACTCGTGACCTCATTCCTCCCTATCTCAACGTCCTACATCTTCCCTACACCACCCCACCCCCACAAACACTCCATACCACCGAGATCTGGTCTTTTGGGGAAGTCCTCCCTTTCTCTACTGTTGACAATGTATCTTCGATTATTGTGGCCCTACACTCTGGAATTACCTGCCCAAGCCTATTTGCCTTTCAATCCCTTCTCTTATTAAAAGCCATCTATTTTATCAATTTTTTGATGCCACTCTTTAACATCTCCTTCTTTGAATAAGCGTTTATTTTTAGTTGGTTACACCCATGAAACATTCTTCCACATTAAATTTGCAATATAAATGCAAGCTGTTGTTGAAAATGCTGTTTTCTGTATTTTTCTATACCTACAGAAAGCTTTTAGCACACTTTCTAAATACGAATTAACATATTCTCCAAGGGTTGCCTACCAGAAATTGGAAGATGGGACCTTCCAGAGTATTTTAATATTTAAAGCATTAGCATCATAGCACTAACATCCTTTACACCGATTAGCTCAAAGTGTAATTGTAATATTACTGACACTATATTCACATTTCTCTTTATTATTCAGAATTAGTTTACTGTTATGCATATCATATTAAATCAATTGTTTCAAGTTGTCAATAAATTGCATTTGAAGTCTATTACAACACTTTCAATTTTAACAACAGTTTTTGCCTTTGAATGGAAGCCGATTGAGCCACAACAGCCAATGGAATTTGAAAGTGCTGCAGCAGCATTTCTTTCAGTACATTGGAGGCCATCCCTTCAGCTGCCTAGGCCCCAAGCTCTGGAATTCACTGCCTACCCTTACCTGTTTCTCTCCCCTCCTTTAAATTGCTACTAAATCTACCTTGACCAAATTTTCATTCAGCTGTCCCAAAAATCACTGAGACAAGGTACAAATTTTGTTCAGTAATGCGCCCGAGATGTCCCATTTGGATGCTTTATATGTTGAAGGTGCTATACTTGCCTGTTGTTTTATTGCAATTTATGATTCTGTGGTCATGCGCACAGACAAACCACGTATCACAAGAACAGAACAGAGCAGAGCAGGATTTCAACCATGAGTAAAAATCTGATTAATCTAAGACTAAAGACCTTTCATTTTATGGTCCAGAGTAGCACAAAGTAACTTTAAAAAAAGATTTGAGACTGGTGTTTGATTAGGGTTACTGCCAAAATAGTAATTAACAATAAGGCAGGAACACCATGCCCTCCCTACCACAACCCAGAAAGAGTACCAAGGAAAAATTCAAAACATCAATGTAAATGAGATGGAATTATTACACATGATTAAAGTTCTGATAACCAAGTAAATCCTCAGGGTTAGCTGGTATGTTAACCAGAATGTTCAGAGATTTGCGAGACACTGACAATTATGGGCACTGCAAGAAACACCAAGAGATCAGAAAAAGGCTAATGTGGTGCCCATATTCAAAATAGGTGACAAAACAGACACAGGCAACTACAGAGTCATTAGTCATACGAACATACAAACAAGGAACTGGAGTAGGCCATTCAGCCCCTCGAGTCTGCTCCGCCATTTAATAAGTTCATGCCTGATCTCACAGTAGCCTGAAATCTGCATCCCACATACCCCCGATAACATATCACCCCCTTGCTTACCAAGAATCTATCCACCTCTGTCTTAAAAATATTCAAAGACTCTGCTTCGACCACCTTTTCAGGAAGAGTGTTTCAAAGACACACAACCCTGAGTGAAAAAATTTCACCTCATCCCTGTTTTAAACGGGCAACTCATTTTTAAGCAGTAACCCCTAGTTCTAGGTTTTTCCACAAGAGGAAACATCCTCTCCATATTGACCCTGTCAAGATCCCTCAGGGTCTTATATGTTTCAATCAAGCCACCTCTTACTCTAAACTCCAGCGGATACAAGCCTAGTCTGTCCAACTATTCCTCATAAAACAACCCACCCATTCCAGGTATTAGTCCGGTGAACCTTCTCTGAACTGCTTCCAATGCATTTACATCCTTCCTTAAATAAGGTGACCAATACTGTACACAGTACTCCAAATGTGGTCTCACTAGTGCCTTGCACAACCTCCCTACTTTTGTATTCAATTCCCCTCACGATAAATGATAACATTCTATTAGCTTTCCCAATTACTTACTGTACTTGCAAATTGGCCTTTTGTGATTCATGCACTAGGACACCTAGATCTCTCTGCACCTCAGAGCTCTGCAATCCCTCACTATTTAGATAATATGCTTCTCTTTTATTCTTCCTGCCAAAATGGACAATTTCACATTTTCCAACATTATACTCCATTTGCCAGATCTTTGCCCACTCACTTAATCTAAATCTTTTTGTGGCCTCATGTCCTCTTCACAACTTACTTTCCTACTTATCTTTGTGTCACCAGCAAATTTGGCAACCATCCCTTCAATTGCTTCATCCAAGTCATTTATATAAACAGTTGAGGTCCCAGCACTGATCCCAGCACTCGTTACATCTTGCCAACCTGAAAAAGACCTATTCGTGCTGACTCTCTGCTTCCTGTTAGACAGCCAATCTTCTATTCATGCCAATACGTTACCCCCCATACCGTTAGCTTTTATTTTCCGCAATAACCTTTGATGTGGCACTTTACCAAATGCCTTCTGGAAATCTAAGTGCAGTACATCCTCCGGTTCCCCTTTATCCACAGCACATGTTACTTCCTCAAAGAACTCCAATAAGTTGATTAAACACGATTTCTCTTTCACAAAAAGAATGTAAAATTCTTAGTCTTACCTCAATTTCATGCAAATTAAATGAATCGCTCAGGAGTAAACTTGAGGAACATACGATAAGTTAACAGCAGTTAACACAGGTTTATATATAGAACATACTGCCTGATCAACACACCTTGATTTCTTTGAGGAAGTGACAACCCAGTCACTTACAGCAAACATGACATTGTGCACATGGGCTTCCAAAACATATTTTGTGAATGGCGTTGAAATAATCAAGGATGAAGTTTAAAGAAACCCACCTTTTAGAAGACTTAATGTTCAACATGTAGAGCTAATGCACAGCAGTAATCAATAAAGCCAATAGGTGACTGACTGAACTATATTGTCAAAACTGTAGGATGCGTCAGAGGAAATCACATCAAACTGGATAGTGCTCTTGTCAGAACATACCAAATACTATGTCCAGTTCTGGTTGCTGAGCAACAAAAGATATTCAGCTGTCAGAGGCACTGCAGAGGAGAGCCATGAGGCTGATCCCTCATCAGGAATATGATCACTGCTAAATAGTGGAAAACACAGGGTTTTTAAGTCTAAAAATAGGTATTGGAGAAATGATCTTACAAAGTTATATAAAAATAGTATGGAAGTGGCTAATCTTGAATGTTATTTTAAATGAAATAGTAGCACTTCAACAGGCACTTGAACAAATTCAAACTGGTTAAAACAAAAACTGATATCTCGAGGTTTTCTTCAGGCAATTAATGGTCACATGGAATTCATTTCTGTTCAAAGTGGTGGAGGCAAAGACACTGCAATCATAAACAACTGAAAGCAGCAACGAAATTAAGAGAAAGATATTTCTTTTATTTTTTCCAGGGGATGTGAGCATCACTGGCTAAGTCAGCATTTATTGCCTATCCTTAATTGCCCTCAAGAAGGTGGTGGTTAGCTGCCATCTTGAACTGCTAAGCCATGTGGTGTAGGCACACGCACAGTGCTGTTAGCAAAAGGGGAATTCTGATCCAGCGCTTTTCACAAACTCAGGGCATCCAAAGCGCTTTGCAGTTAACAAAGTACCTTTTGGAGTGTAGTCATTGTTGCAGTGTAGGAAATGCGGCAGCCAATTTGTGCACAGCAAGCTCCCATGAACAGTAATGTGATAATGACCGGATAACCTGTTTTTAGGATGTTGATTGAGCCAGGATTCTGCTTTGCCCTGCTCTTCTTTTAAATAGTGCCATCTGAGAGTGCAGATAGGTCCTTGGTTTTTAACATGTCACCTGGAAGATTGACACCTCTAGAATGTTGGTCTAGATTTTTGTGCCTGGGTCTCTGGAGTGGGACTTGAATTCATGACCTTCTGACTCAGAGATATGAGTGGTACCAACTGTGATTTGTAAGTGTAAGGCTACTCCATATGAAATAAGTTGGACCAAGTGCCCTTCATTAGTAATATCTTGTGATCTCTTATATTTAGCATTTCTTACTAGGGAATAAAATAAACCATCAGAAGTGATGAACCCAGCATTCACAGCAATGAATGCGAAAGCCCTTTAGAAAAGAAACAGGGCCAATCCCAGAGTCAAGCTTGCTGTGGGGCAAGAAAAAGGGAGAGAGCGAGAGAGAGATAGGGAAATAAATTAACGAGACAGAGAAAAGAAGCTGGGAGAAGAGACAATGTTCTAATGCCACTTAGTCGTGGCCTATGACCCACTTGACGGGCACAGCTTACTGCTTTTATCCAACTATACTGCAAACCATCCTCATGTGGCATAGTTTACTAATGACAATGTCACATGAGGCTTTTCCTATGCTGACACCTACAGGTCTGTCATTAAATAACTGTCATTCAATAACTTCATCAGCTATACAATCTATAAAGTTTCAGTACAGTCATTGAATCTTATTAGAAAAATCTCATCACTTACCTGGTTTTGTGTAGGTTGAGCTGATGCATTTAGAGATGGATTCCCGGAACTCAACACATTTGATATTCCAGTTACCGCTTTTCCCTCAACTCTTCCACCAAGAGTAACCACCTTTATTTGTTTCTGCACCTGTGGGTCCATAGCTTGTAATTGAGATGAGACTTGAAGGTGGGCTGCTTGACTTGGTGGTAATGAAAGTACAATGGACTGTCGAGACTTTCCGAGAGTAGTTACGACCAGCTGCTGTCCGACTGGCTCTGACTTGATAGTTTGGCTGGAGATGTTGTAATCAGAGGGTTCTGATACTGGGTTAAGGACAATCTGACTTGCTGCTAAAGACATTGGTGTTCCAACAGTTGTGCTTGGGAGGCTGATTTTACCAGTAGCCTTTGATGTACTATCATCAAGATTAATTTCCATTTTTATACTTGGGTCACTTAAAACAAGTGGGGTAGCATTATTTGTCAACACAGTGACATGGTCTGCAATGCTCGACAGAATCTCGGAGTTCTTGCCTTCATTTGGATCTATAATTTCCTCAAGCTCAGTTTCCATGGGAACTGGATCCCCATGCTCTGATGTTATTGTGACAGCCTCAATACTGTCATCTTCAATGATGGTTGTGTCCATTATTTCCTCAGGAAGCAGGCTGTTCACCTCAGCCGACACCACCTCCATGTTAACAACGCAGATACTTTGTAAGGACCGGGTAACTGAAACAAAAAGGGGACGAGAAAAGTAAAATCTGCTTTTGCAACAATTGAAATAACCATAGATCAGGTTTTAAAAATAGACTTGACATAAAGAAAAGTTCTCTCAGTATTCGCCCCTGGTGGCCAGCTCAATGACTATTCTACTTTTACTAATATTAACATTAGGAGAGATAACAAAAGCTTAGACAAAGCAAAAGGTTTTAAAGAGGGTCTTAACAGTAGAAGAGGTAGAGGGATTTAGGGAGAGAATTTCAGAGCTTAGGGCCCAGACAGTTGAAGGCCACTAATGGTGAAAGTGGCATGAGTGGGGTGGGGTAGGGGAGTTCATTTTATGGGTCCAGGGGGGCTCAAAATGGGCTCCAGCCCACCTTGCCCGACACCAGCCCACACAACTAAAGTTGCCAGGCTTCCCACCTGTTGTGGGCCTCTCCTGCCATGGGTAAAATACCAGTGGCAACAGGATGTGGCCTCAATAGGCACATGGGCAGACTGGCCGCCCGATGCCTCCCATAACATTTCAGACAGGTCAGGGATGGGTGGGTAGCTGGCAGGAAGGCCACCCACTGGATTTTACATCTCCCCCCCCACCCCACCAACAGTCTTCAAAGCTGCCTGCAGGGGAGTACAAAATCCAGCCCAAGGATGACAATTTTATAAAGGAGCTGTTTGGAGATCAGGAGCCAAGGTAGATCAGCAAGCACAGGGCTGATGGATGGGATTTGATGCATTATAGAATTATAGAATGGTTACAGCAGAGAAGGAGGCTACATGGCTCATTGCATCCATACCGGCTCTTGACATGAGCAACTAACTCCCATGCTCTTTGCCCACAACCATGGAAATTTTCTTTCTTCAGGGGCTTATCCCATCTTTTTTGAAGCCCCAATTTAATCTGCCTCCAACACACTCAGGTTGTGAATTCCAGATACTAATGATTCACTGCTTTAAAAAGTTTCTCTCATGTCGCCGTTAATTCTTTGGCCAAATACCTTAAAAGTGTCCCATGGTTCTCACCCCTTCCACCAATGGGAATAGTTTCAATCTAATCTGCTTACACTTCTCAATTTTGAATGCCTCTATCAAATCTCGTCTCAATTTCTCCAAGGACGATATAGATGGGTTGGTGGAGTGGGCGGTAAAGTGGCAGATGGATTTTAACACAGAGAAGTGTGAGGTCATACATTTAGGGAGGTCAAACAGTTATAGGGATTACACAATAAATGGGAATATACTAAGAGGGGTAGATGAAGTGAGAGATCTTGGCGTACAAGTACACAGGTCCCTGAAGGCAGCAGTTCAAGTAGACAAGGTTATAAAGAAGGCATATGGAATGCTCTCCTTCATTGGCAGAGGTATAGAATATAAAAGTAAGGATATAATGTTGGAATTGTATAAAACATTTGTGAGGCCACAACTGGAGTAGTGTGTGCAGTTCTGGTCACCACATTACAGGAAGGACGTAATAGCTCTGGAGAGTGTTCAGAGGAGGTTTACAAGAATGTTGCCAGGGTTAGAAAAGTGTAGCTACAAGGAGAGATTGCATAGGTTGGGGTTATTTTCCTTAGAACAAAGAAGGCTGAGAGGTGACTTGATTGAGGTGTACAAAATTATGGGGGGAATAGATAGAGTGGACAGGATAAAATTGTTTCCCTTGGTGGAGAATTCCAGAACCGGGGACATAGATTCAAGATAAGTGGCAGAAGGTGTAGGGGGGACATGAGGAAGAACTTTTTTATGCAGAGGGTAGTGGGTGTCTGGAATTCGTTGCCCAAGTTGGTGGTAGAGGCAGAAACTCTGAACTCATTTAAAAAGTACCTGGATCTGCACCTTAAGTGCTGTAGGCTGCAGGGCAATGGGCCAGGTGCAGGAAGGTGGGATTAGAAAGGGCACCTGGGTGTCCTCGGGCTAGCATGGGCAAGATAGGTCAAATGGCCTCCTTCTGAGCTGTAACTTTTCTATGGTTCTATGAGAACAATCCCAGCTTCTCCAATCTATCCATGTAACTGAAGCCCTCATCCTTGGAACTATTCTTGTAAATCTTGGCTACACGCTCTCTAAAATGTTCACTTCCCTCCCGAAATGTGGTGCTCAGAATTGAAAAGAATACTTCAATTGTGGCCGCACCAGAGTTTTATAAGGGTTTTTCATAACTTCTTTGCCTTTGTGCTCTATGGTCTATTTATAAAAGCCAGGATCCCATGTGCCTTTTAGCTACTTTCTCAAAGTGCCCTTCTAGCTTCATCAATTTGCACAAATGTACCCTCAGGTCTCTCTATTCCTGCATCCCCTTTAGAATTGTGCCCTTTATTTTATATTGCCTTTCCTCAGTCTTCCTAACAAAATGTACCACTTCACACTTGCTACATTAAATTTCAACTGCCGCGGATCAGCCCATTCCAGCAGTCTGACTACGTCCTCTTGAAGTCTATCATGATCCTCCTCACAGTTCGTAATACATCTAAGCTTTGTGTCATCTGCACATTTTGAAATTGTGCCCTGCACACCCAAGGCTAGGTCATTCATGTAGAACAAGAAAAGTCATAGTCCTAGTACCAATCTCTTAAGAGCCCCACTGTATACCTTCTTCTAGTCTGAAAATAACATTCACTACTCTCTGTTTACTGTCATTCATTTGACTTCATATCCATGCTGCCATTTCATTTTATTTCCTGGGGTTCAACTTTGCTGGCAAGTCTATTTTGTGGCACTTTATCAAAATGCCTTTTGAAAGTCTAAATACAACACAACCTCATTACCTTCATCAACTATTTCTGTTACCTCATCAAAAAAACTCAATCAAGTTAGTTAAACACAATTTGTCTTGAACAAATCCATGCTGGTTTTCCTTAATTAATCTGCCCTTGCCCAAGTGACTGTTGATTTTGTCGTGGATTAATGTCTCTAAAAGTTTTCCCACCGCCAAGGTTAAACTGACTGGCCTGTAGTTGTTGGATTTATCCTTACACCCTTTTTTGAACAAGGATGCAACATGCGCAATTCTCCAGTCCTCTGGCACTGCCGCAGTATCCAAGGAAGATTGGAAGGTGATGGCCCATATCGCCACAATTTCCCTCAGCATCCTTGGATGCATCCCATCCAGTCCCGGTGACGTATCAACTTTAAGTACTGTCTTTCTAATGCCTCCTCTTTAGCAATTTTTAGCCCATCTGGTGTCTCAATTACCTCCTCTTTCATTAATATTTGGGCAGTATCTTCTTCCTTGGTAAAGACAGATGCAAAGTACTCATTCAGTACCTCAGCCATGCCCTCTACCTCCATATGTAGAAACCCTTTTGGCCCCTAATCAGCACCCACCTCCTCTTACAACCTTTTAACTATTTATAAGTTGACAGAAGACTTTTGGATTCCCTTTTATGTTAGCTGCCAGTCTCCTCTTCTACTCCCTCTTTACTTTTCACTTTTCCTCTGAACTTTCTATTTTCAGCCTGGCTTATCAACCTGATGTCCATCACACGCACTCTTTTTCTGCTTCAACTTACTGTGTTTACCTCCCTCGCTATCCAGAAAGCTCTTTCTTTGGTTGCCCTACCTTTCCCCTTTGTGGAATGCACCTTAGTTGTATCCTAAACATCTCCTCTTCAAAAGCAATCCATCGTTCCCCTACATGTCTGCCTGCCAATACTTGATTCCAATATAGTTGAGGAAGATCCGCTCTCATTCCAGTGAAATTGGCTCTCCTCTAATCTAGTATTTTTAGTTTTGGTTGCTCCTTGTTCTTTTCCATGGCTAGGCTAAACCTTATGATATCACTATTGCTTATAAGTTCCCTGATTAACACTTGATGCACTTGACCCACCTCATTCCCCAGAGCCAGATCCAGTAATGCCTCCTTCCTCATTGGGCTGGAAACATCAATAGAATTAGGATAAGGACAGCCGAGTTTTGGATAAGTCCAAGTTTATGGAGTCCAGAAGATGAAAGTCAGGCCAGGAGATGCTTAGAATAGTCCAGTCTGAAGGAAACAAAAGCGCAGATGAAGGTTTCAGCAGCAGCTGGGCTAAGGCATGGGTGAAGACAGGCAATATTATGGAGATGTAAGTAAGCAATAATGCTGATGGCGAGGATAAGTGGTCAGAAGCTCAGCTCTGGGTCAAAGGTTAAATCAAGGTTATTCATGGTCTAATGCAACCTAAGACAGTGGTCAGAGAACATGGACTAAATAACTAGGGAATAGAGTTTGTGATGAGGAGCGAAGACAATGGCTTTGGTCTTCCCACTGTTATTTAGAAGACGCTTCTGCTTATCTAACACTATGTCAACAAGCAACGTCAGAGGCAGTTGTGGGGTGGGGGGGCAGGGAGGTTTGAGAGAGACAAAGAGCAAACAAAAGGGCGGATGAGCATTGGGGTGGGTGACCAAGCAGAAATATAGATGAATTTTAAATAGGCACTTCTAAACTCACAAGCAAGGTTGCATGTTGATTTAAAAGTTATATACAAATAATTGACAATTAATATGAAAAATGCTGAATGTTTTTAAAAGTTGCCTATGAACTTACTCTACTTCAGATTTTTGATTCAAAATATCTTCTGTAGTTACATGTTGATAGTTATCCAGTCTTTGGCATGGACATTTCTTTTGAATATAACAATTAATGGGATCTGTGATATATTCATATACAAAAATAACGGGGTGTGTGTGTGTGTGCGTCTGCTGCGTAGATATATATAAATATATATGTGTATATATAAATAGAGTTGATAACAACTTGTGCCATGAACTCATCTTTGCAGACCTAGAATCTGAAATACCTCATTTGAACACTAGATTAGTGAGGTTTATGTCCTTGCAGATGGAGAACCTGGCAGTGTTGGGAAATGTGCTTTTTTTTCTTCATTTTGAATCTTTGTTTATATCTGTTACTGGACCAGCACCACTGCAGTTTAGTCCTGGAATCCAAGAGGGTCTAAACTACTCCAGAACAGCACTATGGTCATAATTATTATGGACACATATGCAGCCAAAAACAGATAATGAGATTAAATCGACAAATTACACACAGGTTATGACCAATACTTCTAATTTTTTTGGAGTGCGTGGGTGATTTTTTTCTTTAAGTGCGTGGCTCCTATCATTTTCCTTTGCGCAGTTGCACACACATGGTAATTTGATGTGTGGCCTGTGTGGGAACGTTTGGCTTGCTGTGTGGCTGCACAGCTTAAAGGGAATATTGTTACGAAAACCATTAGGCCAAATAATGGCATATTTCATGGACGAACACTAACATTTGGCAGCACACACCAAGCTCAGAGCTCACGACTGAAGCTCATGATAACAGCAGTGAATTAAAACACCACAATACTTAAATCAGTGGCTGAGAAAGATGTGCCCTTGTGTTGGAGTGGAGGAGAAACTTAATACACACTCCTCAATTGCACCTGAGGCATCTCCTCTAAAAGCAGCCCATTATTCTGCTACAGTTTTCCATAGAGGGACAGTAGCCTAGTGGTAATGTTACTGGGCTAATAATCCAGAGGTCTGGACTAATGCTTGGGAGAAACAAGTTCAAATTCCACCATGGCAGCTGGAGGAATTTAAATTCAATTAGTTAATAAATCTGGAATAAAATGCTAGTCTCACTAATAATCATGAAACTATCAGATTGTCATAAAAACCCATCTGGTTCACTAATGTTTTTCAGGGAGGAAATCTGCTGTCCTTGGCTGGTCTGGCCCATATGTGACTCCAGATCCTTGGTAATGTAGTTGACTCTTAACTGCCCTAGCAAGCCACTCAATTGTATCAAACAGCTACAGGAAAAAAACATTCTCAAGGGCAATAAATGCTGGCCTTACCAGTGACGCTCACATTTCAAGGATCAATATATATTCAAAAAAATCACTACTGTGGCCTTATTTGTTTGAAGCATATGCCCAATGGGGAAAGCGGAATGCATTTACCAGTACAAAGGAAAAAAGGAGTCTATTCCACTCCCCTACACCCAAGCATGCTAAACCATGCCCTCCGATAGTAGTTAGCATAAGTTGCCATGAACTTTTAACATGCTGTATTGGTGATAAAAAGAAGAAGCATCAGAGCTGCACCTGATTTTTCTTAATCCATTGCCCAAAGGAGTCCCAGGTTTGATCCTTGATCCAAGCTGAGTTAGCTCATCTCATTATGAGTAGCACTAAGGTGCTAAAATTGACCTCTGGCCAAGGGAGGGAAAAATCCTGGATTTCCCCGAATTCATCAACATTCAATGAGACAGGCTGGAATAAAAAAGACAGACAGAAGAAGAAACAGATCAGGGCATATTATAGCCTGGTTGGGATACTCTATGCAGCTGAACAGCCCATCAGCAGTTCCCATATAGACTGGTTTACCAGATTAACAGAAGGCAAGGAGGAGACAGGGTGTGGGAGTCAAGAGTTTTTTTTTGAGGATTGGATGATGACAGGGAGAGCACCCAAGGAGTGTGAACCATTTACAATTAGCTGCCATGGAGGCTTCATCAATGCCCTTGAAACTGTTGTCACCTTTTAGGTTCACTTCAGTTTCCCCAGTTAGGTTCCTACCCCACACAGTACAGTGACCAATAACATCTGATACAGTGACCATGGTGCATTATTTCTCCATGACCTTTCTGCAGTTTTTGACACAGTTGATAATGTCATCCTCCACCAATGCCTTTCTACTACCCAGCTCAATGGGACTGCTTTCATTTGGTCCTACTGTTAATAATCCAATTATTGCCAGAACATTTGTAGCTATACCTCTGTTACAATCTCTAGACAGTCACCTTGGGAGTCATCCAAACATTCATCCATTGACTACACCCGCAACCTCCCCTCCACCCCCTGACCCCTTTATCTAAATGTCGTCCTTTGGTGTCATCATCCACATAAACTGAGTCAGTTTACATACTCATCCACACTGTGGGGAACTACTTAGTCTCTGAACAGCAATTTCCTACAACACAACTGAAATGCGGATGTCCAGTGATAACCAAGAGGAGTGTGGAAGCAGCAAGGGAGATAACATTACTCATCCACACTGTGGGAAACTACTTAGTCTCTGAACAGCAATTTCCTACAACACAACTGAAATGCGGATGTCCACTGATAACCTGGATGGCCACAATTGCTTTTCCTTCTAAACTTCAGTTCACTCAAACTCCTGCCCATTTCCTGCTCCGCACCAAGTCCGAGTTGCTCATCACCCCAGTCTTTGCTGTCTTAAAATTAACTTCCAGTTTCACATTTAAAATTCTCAGCCTTTTTAAATTCTTTCATGGTCTTGTTCCTCCCCATTTCTAAAGTCCTCCCCCTACCCCAAAGTTTGCTAGAGAGAAAAGGGAGGTTGGAATCTCACTTTGTGAGAAAAGATAGGGATGCGGGGATGATGACAGCAATTTTCAAAGGGAGTGGAAGCTGTAAGGGTATGTTGGCTGGCTAGCAGTTAAATTATGTTCTTATGTTCTAAATGAAGGTGGGGTTGAGTGAGCAGGATATTGATCTCTTGGATGAGATAAGCTTGGAGAGAGCATGGGGAGAGATAGAGAAGCTTGAGAGACAGGCAGAAGTTCAGGGCTAGGTTGAGAGGAGATGTGGGAGAATGTTTGACGTAGTAGGAAAAGACAGGAAAGTAGCAGTAGAAGCAATTGAAGGGATGGTGCCTAAATGACAAAATAATTTGTTAGTAATGAGGATGAAGGCACTGGCAGAGAGGTTTATAGACATAACTGACAGCAGATAAAAGCAGCCTGGTCTTATTGTTGTTTTCTAGGTTGAAGCAAGCATAGTGGATTGTTTTTTCAGAAAACAAATTATAATGAAGGATTCAGGGGAATGAAGAGAGTCAGGTTGTACTAGCTGACTTAAGGAGAAACACACTTTCATTAGATGGGCCAAATGGCACCTTTGAGTACAAGACTCCAGAAGCCTCAAGTAGTACCTACAGAAATGTTCCCTCTTTCTCTTTTCCCTATTTCTCAGAGCCTGTTCCTTCATCAATCTGGGGGTGCATTTGGTCAGTGTTCAGCTTTGTCCGAGCCAATTAATTACTTTTGATGATCCGTCAAAACTCGTTATAATGTCACAGGATCTAGCCACCAGTTTGCATGCATCAATGTCCCACAAACAATGAGAAAAATTATGTTAGTCTGTTTTCATGATGTTGATTGAGTAATAAGTGCGGGCCAGAGCATAGGAAGAATTCCCCTGCTTTTCTTTGAACAGTGCCATGAGACCATTTATGACCACCCCAGGGGGCTGGAGGGATTAAACATTTCAACCAAAAGGAAGTTTTCCATTGTAAATAGCTTAAGTGATAATACATACTAGAGATTTTTTTCATGAGATCTAGTTTGTCAATATTTCAAAAATAATTGTTGCCCTTTTTAGGCACACATTTTAACCCAACAAAACATATGAGCAGACAACCTTTTTCCACACAAAGTGGTGGAATGGGGAAGTAGCAATATGACTTCCACAAACTGCCCTTCAATTTCCTTTGGAGAAAGCAGGTATTTTTTTTCCCTACAGAGCATTTAATGGTGAAGAATGCATTATGGAAATGATGGGCATAAATGCACATCTATTATTGCAATGGTACAACTCATTAGGAAGCAATGTATTAAACCTTCCAAATAGTGATGTTTCACTCAACTGACAGGATTTACAATGTCAACCCAAGGTTCTAGGAATAATTGAAGTGTACATCAAAATGGTAGTGATGCTACAGCACTTTATACAAGTTACTTCCAGCTGAGCAGACTAACAGGCAGCCACTGTTAGCACAACAGCTGTTGTCTCTGTACTTTCGCATCAAAAATTGCATTGGCCCTTGGTTTGCTACACATTCCTTCACCTTAACAGGCCATACAGCAATTGCAACCAAGAGGAAACACAAGTGGCTTTCTTGATTTCTGCTAAGTATTCTCTGAACCAATCACCAAGAGGAGTGTGGAAGCAGCAAGGGAGATAATATTACTCATCCACGCTGTGGAAAACTACTTAGTCTCTGAACAGCAATTTCCTACAACACAACTGAAATAAGAACCATATCACACAGCAAAATGCCAAGGAGCACATTACTGTAACACATGATGGTGCCCCAAATTGCTGCATCACCATTCCAGAGTAACATTTTACCATGAAGTTCCTTTACAAATTGGCTTACAAAAATAGATAGCTAACAGATAATTTAGGAGCTATTAATTTTCAGGATGTTGTGGACATTCATAAATTATAAAAGATTGCCTGTTATAATATGATTTCTATTAATTATATGATAACAATTAATATCATGCCAACCATCTATTATTACTTTATATATATTTCAATATATTCATTCCAGAAAAAGTAGTCAAGTTGTTTAAATAGCCAAACAACTACAACATTATAGATCAGCTGGAATGAATAAGGTCCTTTCTTCCCTAATAGTAATTGTGCTAGATTCTTTGGAGTTTTAATTTTCTCATTTCTCCAACCCTTTGCATCAACTGTGACACATACTGGCGCAAGAAATAGTTTGCATACAGAATGTGATTCAAACAACAAGTCTACATTTTGAACCTTGACAGCGAGCATTAGCAGGCTATTAGACTTATTTTCTAGGTCTTCTTTGCATTTTGTTGATCTGACATAAGCTAAATAATAATGGCTAATTCAATAAAGTGACATAATTAACTGGTTTCCTACAATTTTGCTCATCCCCCTTGTTTCAGTGTTGGATAATTTGGAGACTAATACAGTAGCAAAAAACTGCGGGTGCTGGAAATCTGAAATAGAAACAAAAAATGTTGTAAATACTCAGCAGGTCAGGCAGTATCTGTGGGGAGAAACAGCGCTAATGTTTCAGGTTGAGATGACCTTACATTTCTATCTTTCTTCAGTTCTGACAAAAGAGTTTTTAAGCCAGTGGAAGGGGGGTGCGGGGTGATGGAGGGCAGGAGACATTGAGTAACAAAAGATTTCATGATGCAGCAGCCAAAGAGAGTGCTAATGGATATAGTAAAGAAAAAAGTTGTGTCCAAATGAGGCATAAATGGCTACATAGCAGCCATCAGAAACATGAAGGGGTAAAGAAACAAGGCAAGACCAACCTAGCAAAACAACAAAATAAAAGATAAAGCACATAGAACATGAGGAAGACAGAGCTTATGATCTAAAGTTGTTGAACTTAATGTTGAGCCCAGAAGGCTGTACAGTACCTAGTCAAAAGATAAAGGTGCTGTTCCTCGAGTTTGCATTGAGCTTCACTGGAATAATGGAGCAGACCATGGACAGAAAGTCAGCATCGGAACAAGGTGGAGAATTTAAATGACAAGCAACCGGAAGCTCGGGGTCGTGCTTGTGGACTGAACAGAGGTGTTCTGCAGTGATCACCTAGTCTATGTTTGGTCTCTCCAGTATAGAGGGGGCTACATAATGAACAGAGGATACAGTATATTAAATTGAAAGAGGTAAATCACTTTCACCTGGAAGGACCCTTGGATGATGAGAAGGGAGGAGGTGAAATGACAGGTGTTGCATCTCCTGCGTTTGCACAGAAGGGTGCTGCAGGGAAGAAAGGTGGTGTTCAGGGTGACTGAAGAGTTGACCAGGGTGTCACAGAGGAAACGGTCCCTTCAGAATGCGGAAAAGAGAGGGGAGGGAAAGATGTGTTTGGTGATGGTTTTATGCTGGAGTTAGCAGAAATGGTAGAGGATGATCAGTTCAATACAGAGGCTGGTAGGTTGGAAGGGGAGGACAAGGGGAATTCCATCATAATTCTGGGAACGAGGGGAAGGGGTAAGATAAGCGCATGAAATGGATCGGACATGGTGGAGGACCCTGTCAATCAGGCAGGGGTAGAAAGTTGCATCATCAGAACAGACAAAATGGAATCAAGGCCTTATAGGAGGTAGAGTGTGAAGAAAATAGTTGAGGTAGCTGTGGGTTTGTAGTGCACATTAGTTGATAGATTAACTCCAGAAATAGAGGCAGAGAAGTCGAGGAAGGGAAGGAAAGAGTCAAAGATGGACCGGGTGAAGGGAACAAAGTTGATGAAGTTTTCCAGTTCATGGCGAGAGCAGGAGGCAGCACCAATTCAGTCATCAATATACTGGGAAAACAGATGAGGGAGGGGACCTGAGCAGTACTGGAATAATGAATGTTCCACATATCCCATAAAAAGGTAGGCATAACTAGGACCCATGTGGGTACTCATAGCAACACCCTTTATTTGGAAGAAGGGAGTAAAGTCAAAAGGAGGAGTTGTTCAGAGTGAGAACAAGCTCAGCCAGGTGGAGGAGGGTGATGGTGGGTGGGGGCTGGTTTGGTCTCAGGTTGAAGAAGAAGCGAAGAGCTCAGAGACCTTCCTGGTGGGGGATGGAGGTATAGAGGGATTGAATGTTGAATGTCCATGGTGTAGAGGAAGTGGAAACTGTTGAAATCACGGAGGGCATTGGAAGAGTTGTGGATGTAGGTAGTAAAGAGTTTGTACAAGGGGAGAAAAAATGAGTCAAGATAGGAAGAAATAAGTTCAGTGGGACAGGAACAGGCTGACATAATGGCGCAACCAGGGCATTCTTGTTTATGGATTATGAATAAATTGGAATTTTGCTCATCTAACCATGAGAGTACTGAACACAATAAGCAAACATAGTTTGTTGGAAGATTACAGCTTTACCTATTTGCACTATCCTTCACTGTCTCCAATTGCCATCCCTATTCCTCCTTCAGCAAGGGGAACAGTCAGTGTTTTTAAAAGTCATACTTATCAAGTTATCTCATTAATCGTGTTAATGCTCAGATTGATTCTTCTCCACCACCATGTAGAGAAAACAATCAAAACAGATCAAGCCAAACAAACAATCTCTTCCCAGCTAACGCATAGATAAAATATCTC
The DNA here is from genome assembly GCF_964194155.1 of Cetorhinus maximus. Classification (NCBI taxonomy): domain Eukaryota; kingdom Metazoa; phylum Chordata; class Chondrichthyes; order Lamniformes; family Cetorhinidae; genus Cetorhinus; species Cetorhinus maximus. The sequence continues at coordinate 99,397,120 of NC_135879.1, read as the reverse complement.
ATCAACTCAAGTATGAGTCAGCATGGTTGAAGTAAAGAAGCAGATTTTACTCCTCTCTGGAATTTCCTTCCAATACTCTTCCTCCTTTCCATTTCCCCTTTTCTTAAGGAACTCCATAAGCCCAGCTCTGGCTAAGCTTCTGATCACCCCTTCAAATTGCTCCTCCTTTGGTTTGTGCCCATTTTTGTCTGATTACATCCGTGTAACACCTGGAGGCATTCTTCTATACTAAAAGGTGCTATATAAATACAAGCGGTCATCTTTCAAATACTTCACAGAAAGAGACACTGAACCTTTGTCAAGGAATGAAGAGCAATGCCTGTTTGCTTTATCAAACTGATGGGTTTTCAGGAAGCTTTTAGAAATGTAGAGAGAAACGAACCTTGGAAGTAGTTTAGGGAAGGAGCTCCTATGAGTATGAATGAAGTGATTGAAGACTGTGTCACAATGATGGAGCAGGAAGAGGGGAATGGAAGTGTAAAGAAGGTCAGTCAGAACACCTGAAGCAGCCCAAGGGGGAAAAAGGTCCAGCTGAAAAAAGAGGTGAGGTCATGATGGAATTTGTAGGAGATTGAGGATTTTAAAGTTAATATGATGGGGAGTGAGAATTGAGAACAGGCCAGTGAGGAAAGGGGTAACAGGTAGGAGAGGCGGTGGGGAAAAGACATGAATAGAGGTGACTGATGTTTTGAAGTGGCAGCCCGCTGCTTGGTGATGATTAGAACATGTATGAAACAGATGTGGGGTGGACAGGGCATCAAGACTTTGCCCAGCCTAGTTTAGCTTGAATGTGCAGTAAGCAAATGGAATGGAGTCAATGTTAAAGGGAGCTAATTACTTGACAGAGATGTTTTTTAATCTTTCATGGGATATGGTGTCACTGGCTAAGCCCACATTTTTTTTTGCCCATACCTAATTTCCCTTAAGGCGGTGGTGGTGAGCCGCCTTGTTGAACTGCTGCAGTCCTTGTGGTGTAGGTACACCCAAGGGCTGTTAGTGAGGGAGTTCCAGGATTTTGACCCAGCAACAGCAAAGGAACGGCGATATAGTTCCAAGTCAGGATGGTGTGTGGCTTGAAGGGGAACTTGCAGATGGTGGTGTTCCCATGTGTCTGCTGCCCTTGTCCTTCTAGATGGTGGGAGTCATGGGTTTGGAATGTGTTGTTGGAAGAGCCTTGGTGAGTTGCTGCAATGCATCTTGTAGATGTTACACACTGCTGCCACTACGCGTCCAGTGATAGAGGGAGTAGACGTTGGAGGTGGTGAATGGGGTGCCACTTAAGTGGGCTGCTTTGTCCTGGATAGTGTCAAGCTTCGAGTGTTGTTGGAGCTGCACTCATCCAGGCAAGTGGAGAGTATTCCATCACACTCCTCACTTGTGCCTTGTAGATGGCAGGCAGGCTTTGGGGAGTCAGGAGGTGTATTCTCCCAGGGTGCTGATAGTTACAAACATATGTACTAGGAACAGGAGTAGACCACTCAGCCCCTCAAGCCTGCCTGACCTTGGCTCAGTCATTCCTTCTGGGCCAAAATCCTAGAATTCTACCCCTAACTGCATCTTGGGAATATTACATCACAACCTTCTCGTGGACAACTGGGAATAGGCAATAAATGCAAGCCTCATCAGCAATGCCCCATCCCATGAACAAGAAAAAAAAAATGTGACGGTTACAGATATGTATTGACAGCCAGAATTAAATAGGATACAGAGCTTGTTGTGACCAAGCAAACTGTAATCTGTAAAAACCAGCCACAGGTTTGAAACCCATCTGGTTCACTTAAGCCCTTTACGGAAGGAAATCTGTCATCCTTACCTGGTCAGGCCCACACGTGACTCCAGACCCGCAGCAATGTGGTTGACTCTTAAATGCCCTCTGAAATGGCCCAGCAAGCCATTCAGTTCAAACATGGACAAAAGAGCTGAACTCCCGAGGTGAGGTGAGAGTGACTGCTCTTGACATCAAGGCAGCATTTGACAAAATATGGCATCAGGGAGCCCTAGCAAAACTGGAGTCAATGGGAATCAGGGGGAAAACTCTCCACTGGTTCGAGTCAGACCTAGCACAATTGAAAATGTTTGTGGTTGTTGGAGGCGAGTCATCTCAGCTCTAAGACATCACTGCAGGAGTTCCTCAGGATAGTGTCCTAGGCCCAACCATCTTCAGCTGCTTCATCATCAATGACCTTCCTTCCACCATAAGGGCGGAGATGCTCGCTGATGATCGCACAATGTTCAGCAACATTTGCGACTCCTCAGATACTAAAGCAATATCCAGGCTTGGGCTGACAAGTGGCAAGTAACATTCGCACCACATAAGTTTTAGGCAATGGCCATCTCCAACAAGAGAGAATCCAAACATCGCCCCTTGATGTTCAATGGCATTACCATCACTGAATCCCTCACTATCGACATCCTGGGGGTTACCACTGACCAGAAACTGAACTGGACTAGCCATATAAATACTGTGGCTACAAGAGCAGGTCACAAGCTAGGAATCGTACAACAAGTAACTCACCTCCTGACTTCCCAAAGCCTGTCAGGAGTGTGATGGAACACTCCCCACTTGCATGAGTGCAGCTCTCACAACGCTCAAGAAGCTTGACACCACCTTGGATAAGTGCACTTGTAATGTCATGGCATACAAGGCAATGGGCCTAGTGCTGGAAAATGGGAAGTTAGGTATTTGTTTGACCGGCGCAGACTCGATGGGCCAAAGGGACCTTTTCTGTGCTATAGACCTCTATGACTCTATGACAAAGCAGCCTGCTTGATTGGCACCACACCCACAAACATTCACTCCCTCCACCACCGACACACAGTTGCACTGTGTACCATCTGCAAGATGCACTGCAGGAATTCACCAAGGCTCCTTCAACAGCACCTTCCAAACCCATGACCACTACCATCTAGAAGGTCAAGGCCAGCAGATAGACAGGAAGACCACCAACTGAAAGTTCCCCTCCAAGTCACTCAGCATCCTGACTTGGAAATATATCGTCATTCCTTCACTGTCGCTGGGTCAAAATCCTGGAATTCCCTTCCTAACAGCAACTGTGGATGTACCAACACCACATGGACTGCAGCAGTTCAAGAAGGCAGCTCACCACCACCTTCTCAAGGGCAACGAGCGATGGACAATAAATGCAGGCCCAGCCAGCAAAGCCATGAATGAATAATAATGAAGAAAAAATATCAGTGAGAGTATACAGATACTCTGGAGCTTCACTCAACAACCTCACAGGTCAGGGCGAAATTATACTTGAATTTTCTGCATGTGCTAAAATAGAAAGGGGATTAAATAATTGGGCAAGAATTAATGAAAGAATAAGCAGTGGGGATCGAAGGCTTGATGGAATGAATAGCCTGTACTTGTTCTATGCTTTTGACTAACCCCAAGCTAATAAAAAAAGCATCCTGTAACTAAGTCATTGTGACATTTCAATTTCCCACACCAAATATTAGCTCCTTTTACATGAGTGCTACATCCAAAGACAAGAATGTAGCCAATGAGAACTTTGCAATTCAAACAGGACAAACAAGTGGTTTGTAGTTGTTCTCCAGCAGAAATGTCAATAAAAATAGACAAATGGCCACACAAAAAAAACCTCACTGGTTGAAAGCATTTGCCACAGGCTACTGCATATAAATACAAGTTCTTTGTTATTCCCATTTTCAAATTCATCCAAGGCCCTGTTTCCCAACCCTCTCCCCAAACAAACTTCTCCAGCCCTCTTTCCTCGTCTGCACCCTCTGATAGTTCGACTTTTGCCTACAGCGTGTTCCCTCCTCCTTTCCATATTGCCATTGGTCACACAACCTACATCACAGAATGATGCACACAGGAAGCCATTGTGCCAAAGCAATTTTGCAACATTCTTTGTAATTTGCTCCTTGCTAGATCTCTCACTAATTTTAAAACTTTTGTCGACTTTCTGTAACCTTGCCCCCAAGTGAGATGTTTTGCTACGTTAAAAGGTGATAGACCATTAACTTGTAGGTGTTGAAGACTGATAAAATATCTGAAAATTGGAGCTAAACATCCATGCCCACAGACAACATCACCATCTGTTATACAGGATCATTGCCTCCAATGTTGAAACAGAGCTGATAATGTAATCAGGTTAACAGTTGTGAATGTGACCATTACAATTTAGCTGTACACTCTGGGAGGGGGATGGGAGTGGGGGTTAATGTCTATATATGCGGTGTGCGCTCTAAAAATTAATATGACAGCTGGGTAAAGAAGAGGTCCGGGAATTAGGATTTTTGCGACATTCATTATATGCATGACCTCTATTTGCTAGTACCTTTATTGGTAAAAACCCTAAACAGAAATGCCACGAAGTACTGCTTCTTGGCTCATGAAATTTATCATACATTAAGTGAATGATCTCACATCGTACTTAGAACGGGCAAACTTGATGGCTAGACAACTTCCAAACGTAACCTTTGAGAGTCGGAATCTGGGCATACGTTACTGTATCTTTAAGAGAGCCACGTCTCTCCAGACGATCTCAAAAAGGAAAACAGAACTGCAGGCCTTTGCAGCCGAATTGTTCGTGCTTGGCAAGGAAATCTGACGTGTTACAAGCGTGACATCTGGGTGTAAAAAGGGAGAATGTGTCATTTTGTGATTGTGCGGCCGGGGAGAGTCCAAAGCCAGCTCAGGCTTTTCAGACTAGGCTCGGGTGTATTATTAGGCAGGGATTGCATTTCGAAAGGTCCGCCATTTTCACCTCGTCATCACATTTCCAGAGAAAGGCAGGGCCTGAACGAGACTGGGAGACACACAAAATAATACGAAAAAACCGCGGAAAAAAAAACTTAACAGGAAATAACACAGTTGTCAAACAAACCCCACAAACATTCAGTCTGACGCCCTGGCGTATTCCCCACCCCTCCACCACCACCCCCACCGCCCACCCCACCCCCCAAAAAAAACAAACTTACAAATCAACAATCTACCTGCTGGAAATAAAATCTCCAACACAAAAATACACTTCTCCCTCCAGTTCAAATCGCTGGCGGCTTACGGAAATGATTCCTGTACATAGACAGCACGAAAAGAAAACTAGACCCGGGGTTTGTTCTGCCCGTTCCTGATAACATTGACAGTACAAAGCCTTTTGGATCATTATCCCAGGGGCGGGGGAATCTGTAACTAGGGAGATCAGTCAGCAGCCAAGATTAAACTCCATCATGAAATGTTACAACTGCAACACAAATTATAGGTGTCGGTTGAGACCAATCCGGACACAGCAACTACTTAGATTAATAACATTTTAAAAACGCAGATCATTTTTGAAGTGCTTACCGGTGTAAATATATTTTCTAAACAGTGAGTTATGATGGTGACCGTGAACCTCTCATGACCCAGAAATGTATTAGTTACACAATATAAAAATTATGCTTCAATATAACAAAAACGAGACCCACGGCTGAAGTATGGGGGAAGGAGTTTCAAACAAATTAAGGTGACATAAAAGGAGGAACAAAGGGGTAAGCGGACGATCAAAGAACTGTCACCAGAGCAGAGTCTCGAAAAAGGAGAGTCAGTGAAGCGACTGAAGCAAGACCGGGGAACAACTTCAACTGGAGACACCTCAGACTGAGCAGGGGGGGAGCCCGGATCGGGGGCTCCGGCCCCAGCCCGGATCGGGGGCTCCGGCCCCAGCCCGGATCGGGGGCTCCGGCCCCAGCCCGGATCGGGGGCTCCGGCCCCAGCCCGGATCGGGGGCTCCGGCCCCAGCCCGGATCGGGGGCTCCGGCCCCAGCCGAGATCGGGGGGGGGGGGGGCTTCACTCTCACTCAAGCACAGTGGCCATCAGCCGGTGTTCCCGAAGCTCTGGAAGCCGCCCAGCTCCTGTCTCCTCGCCCGCCCGCCGTCAGTCACATCAGGGCCAGAGGCAGTGCTGAAGCCTCTCCCCCACCTTCAGACATAAACACACCCGTTTCGCTGACGGCGCTCTCAGTAACTCACCGGCTATGCTGCCCGGGCCGCTCGGAGCTGAAAGCGGGCGGCATGGAGGATCCTGCCCGCTGCTTGGTGCCTGGGGCCTGAGGCGGCGCTACTGCTCCCGGTTACCACACACACAGCCCTCGTCACCGGGAGACCGACCGTGTTTGTTCAAAATAACGCGCCCAGCGCCATTCCTCCTGCTCTAACATCCCATAATATCACTCGGCACCCCGGGAGACCACGGTCCCGCTCCGCGGAGCACGTCATCGCCCCTCCCCCGGCATAACGTCATCGCATGGTGGCTCTGCGGGATTACGTCATGATGTTCATCATCTCTCCAACACGCACGGCGCGGCTTTCGTAACCCCGCCCACTCTATTACCTGTGTGCTCAACATAGACAAAAATAAAAATACCTGGAAAAACTCAGCAGGTCTGGCAGCATCTGTGGAGAGGAACACAGTTAACGTTTCGAGTCCGAATGACCCTTCAATAGAACTAAGTAAAAATAGAAAAGAGGTGAAATATAAGCTGGTTTAAGGAGGGGTGGGACAAGTAGAGCTGGATAGAGGGCCAGTGATAGGTGGAGATAACCAAAAGATGTCACAGACAAAAGGACAAAGAGGTGTTGAAGGTGGTGATTTTATCTAAGGAATGTGCTAAGGGTAGAAAGCAGGACAAGCACACTGGAGAACTACCACCAATGGTCCCTTCGCAAGGTCCACCAAATCCAGTGACAAGAAAGGTGGTCCAATAGCAATGTCCTCTCCTGAGCCAACCTTCCTGGCATCAAGGTGCTAATCACTCAAAATGAGCTTTGCTGGGCAGGACATGTAGTTCGTATGCCTGACACCAGAGTCTTGAGGTCACTGCTCTATTTGGAATTTGGTCGCAAAAGAACACTTCCAAATGGACAGCAGAAACGCTTCAGGGATGTCCTGAAAGCATCCCTGAAAAATTCAAACATCCCCGATAACTCATTGCAGACCCTGACTTGTGGCCAACCAAAATGGAGAAGGCTTACCTGGGAAGGCACCAAACACATTGAGAGCCTTTGTCAGGAACATACAGAGGTGAAATTAAGGCATTGGATGGAGCACACAAACCTTCAAACAACCCATCTTCCCCAACTCTCCAAGTACCTCTTGCCCTGCATGTGGCAAGGTCTGCGGATCATACATTGGACTTGTCAGCCATCTCAGAACTTATCGAACTGGACTGGAAGCATGTCATCCTCAATCTTATGGGAATGCCCAAGAGAAGAGAGACAATAGTGCAATGGGCTAAAGGAAAAACAAATTCTGCAATGGATTTTCTCTCCCTCCACACCTGCCCAACCCCCCCGCCCCCCCCCTTACCAAACTAATTACTCTAAATTTCTTCCATGTTTTAGAAAAATTCAACTTTATCATAAACATGGCGACCCTCCAACTGGGTCAACCCTCTGCTCGGTTCTTTGTGTGATACCATTTACAGTAACTGTCTCTAAGTGTTTGAAATTTTCTTTGTTGCAAATAACTGCTGGCAAAACCCAGCCTAAGAACCACTCTAAAGGTGTTTGGACCTACAAAATAATGTTTCTTCTTCCATTTTACTCCACTCTGAAAGCATGAGGTAGCAGGCCTTCATGAACTAATGCAGACAATACAAGGATCGAACTAACACTATTGGCGTTATTCTATCTCATATTCTAGCTATCTAGCCAACTGAGCTAACCACAGTCTGATTTAGGCTTAGACTGTTGCCAGGGAGAGGGTTGGAGTCAGTAGCCAGGGAGAAAAGTTTGGAATGGAAACTGAAAACAATGGCCTCTGTCTTCCCAATATTTAATTGGAGGAAATTTCAGCTTATCCAGTACTGGATGTCAGAGAAGCAGTCTGATAATTCAGCAACTGGGAGAGGTGAAAGAGGTGGTGGTGAGGTAGAACTAGGTGTCGTCAGTATACATGTGAAAACTACCACAGTGAATAGGAGAGGGCCTGTCTAGATCCTTGCGGGAAACCATAGGTAATAGTGCGGGAGCAGGAAGAGAAACCATTGCAAGTGATATTATTATTACAATTAGACAGATAAGAATGGAACCAGTTGCGAGCAGTCCCATCCAGCTGGATCACAATGGGGAGGTATTGGAGGGGGATGGTGTGGCTAACCATTTAAGAGGCTACAGAAGGATGAGGAGTGATAGTTTACTTTTTTCACTGTCACGTAGGGCGTCATTTGGTGCTGTGGCAGGGATAAAACCTGATTGGACAGATTCAAAAATGGAGTTCTGGTAAAGGTGGGCAGGGATTTGGGAGGTATGAGACATTCTTGGACCTTGAAAGGGAGGTTGAAGATGGGACAGTAATTTGCAAGGATGGTGGGGTCAAGAATTGTTTTTTTGCAGAGAGGATTGATAACAGCAGATTTAAAGAGAGAGGGACAATACCCAAAGAGGGAGAGACATTGGTAATAGTGGCTAACATGGGGCCCAGGAGAGAAGTTGGGTGGTCAACTGTTTCATGGGAATATGGTTGAGGAAGCAAGAGGTGAGTCTCATGGATAAGATGTACTCAGAGGGGACATGAGGGGAGATAGGAGAGAAACTGGAGAAAGATATGAGTTCAGGGTTAGGGTGGGGGGGCGGGGGGAGCTTTGGAGGAAGTTTGACCCAGTGGGCTAGTGGAAGAGAGGGATGTAGCAGATGCAGCTAATCAGAAGGAATTGATCTTTAGTAACAAAGAAGTCCAAGAGCTTCTCACACTTATTGTTGGGGGTGAGGGTGGAGGAGACAGGGCAGAATGGTTTAAGAAATTTGCGGTATAGAAAAGAAGACAGAAGTTACCTTGTATAATCCTGGATGGTGAGCAGTTTTAGCAAAAAATCCACACAGTCATACAAAAAGTTGGCCTCTTGATGAGAAAATAAAGGATGCACAGCATCCAACACTGTACTCTAAAAAGGAGTTAAAGCCTTTTGAAGAGAGGAGAGAAAAAAAGGGACAAGGATTGTCAACAAAAGGAAGGAGAAAATGTGATAATAATGAAAAAATATTCATGAGTGTCAAGAATAAACACAGCTCCGTGTGCTAAGAGGTGCGTAGCCATTCAGCTCCTAACCTTATTACAGCCTTGGTCCAAACATAGACAAAAGAATTCAACTCAATGGGTGAGGTGAGACTGACTGTCCTTGACATCAAGGCAGCAGTTGACCAAGCATGGCATCAAGGAGCCCACAGAAAACCAGCTTCTGACTTGTTCTTGTAGCCCCACAACATTTATATGGCTGATCCAGTTAAGTTTCTGGTCAACGGCAACCCCCGCAAGATGCTGATAGTGGGGGATTCAGCGATGGTAATGCCAATGACTGTCAAGGAGAAATGGTTAGATTCTCTCTTGTTGGAGATGGTCATTGCCTGGCACTTGTGTAATGCTATTGTTACTTACCAGTTATCAGCCCAAGCCTGAATGTTGTCCACGTCTTGTTGCATATGGACATGGACTGCTTCAGTATTTGAGGAGTCGTGAATGGTGTTGAACATTGAGCAATCATCAGCGAACATCCCCACTTCTGACCTTATGATGGAAGGAAGGTCATTGATGAAACAGTTGAAGATGGTTTGGCCTAGTACTCTCCCCTGTGGAACTTCTGCAGCAATGCCCTGGGACTAAGATGATAAACTTCCAACAACCACATTCATCTTCCTTTGTGCTAGGTATGACTCCAACCAGTGGAGAGTTTTCCCCCTGAGTTCCAATGACTTTGTTATTTTTGGGCTCCTTGAAGCCACACTCGGTCAGAAAAAAAGAGCCAACTGTCTGATTTTTCCCCCTTTCAAGTTCAGAGGTACTGAGACCAATTGTAATATGCTAATTTTTGCCCTATATGAGGTCAACTAGTTCAGCACAAACCAGGAATTGATTTGAGTTCTGTCTGGCACTGTGTCTGGCAAATATGTCTAGCATCAGTTACTGAAGTTCAAACCTCATGATACAAGTTTGAAAAGATTGTTGCAGTACTGAAACAAAATACAATTTCACAATAGCATGTTATCATATTTTCAGGTCATATATCAATGATTTGTGTAGCAGGAATATAATCATGAGAAGAGAGTTAATGCACAACTTCTTAGTCTATGTCTTGGATAAGTGGATGGTACAGTGGGATAAATACTGGGATTGAAATACAGCCCAATCTACCTGCTGATTGAACGTAGACCTGTGTTAAATGAATTGTTCAATTTCTAATGAAAAATAACTAATCTTTCTAAACCACAGGATAGAAGAAGGCTGATGTAGGAAATGACAAAACGTCAGATAAGTGTATCAGAGAGTACTGTGAGTTAGAACTGAGGTTCCTTGATGGGCAGAGAGCAAAATTTATTCTATGTTTAACTGTGTTTGATGTTGGATCCCGTAAAATTGATTTTTTTTTTCTCATTTGCCACCAATAATATCAGAAAACATACCAAAAAAGTGCCCATATAATTTAAAATAACAGCAGACACAACAGAATTCAACTTTCATGACTGTATGTTAACATTATTTTTATGTTGACATTACTATTGGTTTGAAAAGTGTTGCGTGTTTTAGAGAAACAAATTTATTAAGCCTCTAGCCAAAAATTGGGTTTTGTATTGAGCTCGCAGTGCAGAGCTCCTGGAGCTGTACAATGCTTTAAAAATTGCCATATCCATATTGACGAGTCAGCCCAATTTAAAATAATACAATCACTGTTCAAAGATCTGGTGACAGAGATATATATATTATTGTCATTGGCCTTCAATGGACTGAAATAAAGCTTTTGTGGAGAGAAGATTGTGAGAGGGATTTCATTTTGGTTTTGTGCCAGAACTGAAAATTCTGCGATTACCTGGAGAGAGAAATATCACTGAAAACAGATCAAGGTATCTTATTTCAATGTTTCTCCATTATCAAAGCCTTTCCACCTGCAAAAAGATAACATTAAAAGTTCATGCCTTGAAAAATCATGTCTGTGAACACAGGACAGCATATAAGAGCAGGAAGTAATGCTAGAACTCTATAAAACATGACTTAGGCTGCTGCTAGAATATAGTGCACAGTTTTGTTCACTACATTACAAAGAAATAGATCCTTTCTATCCACTCTGTCTCGGTCCCTCATTATTTTATACACTCAATTAAATCTTCCCTCAGCCTCCTCTATTCCAAAGAAACCAACCTCAGCCTTTCCAATCTTTCCTCATAGTTAAAATTCTCCAGTCCTGGAGAATTCTGTACCCTCTCTGGTGTGAATAGGAAGGTCCTATTTCCCTTAATAGAGAGGTCAATAGCCAAGCAACATAGATTTAAAGTAATTGGCAGAAAGATTAAAGGGAGATGAGGGGAAATTCTTTCACCCAGAGTGTGGTAGAACTCACTGCCTGAAAAGAGGTAGAAACTCTCAACACTTTTAAAAAGTATTTTGACATGCATTTGAAGTGCTGTAACCAATAAGGTTATGCACCAAAAGCCTTCTTCTGTGCTGTAAATTTCTATGATTCTACAAGAAAGGAACAGTTGTCTTCAAAGGTTTCCTAGTGTTGATCTTTTCAGGACTACAGGTAAATTATACAGTAATACATTTGTACATACAGTTATGATGTAATTATACACCATAACATTTCTTATTTTATCATATATAAACATATATGATATGTTTCTTAGTGATTTGGAACAACAACTTGCATTCCATAACATATGTTATGCACAAAAATGCACTTCACAAAGGGGAAACAAAGTGTTAAAAGGGATGACTGAAAGCTTGATCAGAGAGATATCCTTTGAGATTTTTAAAGGTAGTGTGGAGAGGTTTGGTGAAGAATTTGGAAGAGCAGAACTGAAAGCTCTGCCAGTGATGGTGGAGTGGAGGAAGGGTGAATCACAAAGTGTCAAAGTGGGAGGGTCCTAGGACATGGAAGTGGATGCAAGGTTGGAGAGAACTGTCAAGAAAGGATGAGCCATGCAAGAGTTTATTGATGAGGGCAAGGACTTCAAATTTGATCTTTTGAGGAAAAGAAGCTAATGTATGTCAGTGTGGAGATGGAAGATAGTTGATCAGCTCTTAATCCAGAACAAAATGTGACTGGTGGAGTTTTGAATGATGGAGTTTGGTAAGGAGACAGACAGGGAATTCAAGTCTGAGATGATGAATGTGAAGGCATGAATAGGAAAGGTAGGGATGGAGGTGGGTAATGCTTTGGATGTGGGAATAAAGGATCTTGGGATGGGATTTGAAACTCAACTCTGACCAAACTGAAAGCAAGAAAGAATGGATGAAGGCTGTATTCTACATGACACCTGGATGCACTGTACTGCAAACAGAAGACTAAAACATGATGTTTTAAAAACTTGCACACTTAACACTAAGAAACATAACAGAAAGCCTGCTTTCACTGTCAATAGGTTTGGAATTAAAATATGTCAATATAACTTCTTTAGATATTATGTTCTCTTCTGCGTTCTGTACAACGAGGGGCTAAATCTCCATTTTCTGTTGCAATTTAGCGGCTTTATTGCCAGTGGGGATTTCATGTACATCGTCTATGTAAATAACACAGACAAACTGTTAGCATCTATTAATTAAGTTGCAGTTGCCTTATGTTACACACTAAGTGCGCTCCAGGATCACTACATTGGAAACATTATCAATGGCTACCATTGCACTACCTAATGGGATACGGACTCTGTCTATACATCAAGCAACCATGACCGTTCCGAAGAATGGTATAAGAACTGGTACAACTTCAACGACATTGGAGTAGCTGAATTATGATATATTTGTTCTATTAATTACAATTGCACCAGAATAAAATGTATAAACTTACAGAAAGTAGAGAGAACGTTATAAAAATCCGATAACACTGAAACTGAGGGATAAGTAGATTGGAATGATCTTGATAAATTCATTGATCCGTGCTGACTTCAGACTGTCCAGGGTAAATGGGTTCCACAAACATCATATAGAAATTCTTATCAGTGTTTATTCTGCAGAGGAAGTTAGCCATATGTCGACCACGGCCGGATTTATTCATTTCCGTAAATAGGAACATAGCACATAACCATGATAATACTAAATAATAGTTTTATTAATATTCTTTGTGGTAACACTGCTGATAACATTGACACTTATCGCCCATTCCTAAATTAATCCCTCCAGTCACAATTTATTTTGTGGAAACAGCCGAAGATCGTACATCTATCAACTCATGCAGGACTATCTTTCACAATATTATTTTATATTTGGTAAGTTCTTGTCTGAGACAGTGGAAATTCTGGGAATAGGATAGAGCAGCTGCATTCACCACATTCTATGAAGTCAAGGAAAGACTGGGATATGTGGAAATGCTGAGGAAAAGTGAACTGCAATTTTTATTTCCCTCAATCCAGTTGCAGTACCGATTGGATTCCCTGCCCCTCATCCAATGGAGATTGCTGTGAAGTGAACTCAATATTTTCATCGAATTGATTTCAACCTCTTGTTAACTTCAGCTAATTTGCTGCATTCACACATTTTGTACTTTTTTCTCTCCTGTTCTGACTCTCACGAGGGAATAGTTCCACAGGCTCCAGCAATCGTCATGTAATTCAGTCTGTGACCTTCTTCATCTTTGACCTTAGACAATTAGTGTGGGCAGGACATCCCAAAGTGGGTGGTGATGAAGCACGAGAGTTGCCTCACTTCACATCTATAGATCCAGCAGAGATCGTAAGAAAGTGACCAAGAATGTCAACCCCTTCCTAAATTTCTCCTTCCTAGTTCGAATTACCGAGAGCATCGTTTAGGAACAATTTCAACACAATACAGAGTTCTTTAAGCGAGATGGAAATGGAAATTGAGATCATACACAACTGAAAACAGTTACTGGTTTTAAATTACTGGGTAGATGTGGTCCGAACGCAATCTTACTGGAAAAATTAGAGGGTAACTTAAGATGAGTTGACCCTTCAATCCATTTGATCTTATCTGAACAGAGGTCCTATCTCTCTATTCAGATAGACATTAGGCAAACAGTGATGGGAAGGCGGTCAGTTTGGCATTGGGGAAGGGATAAAAATCGCAAATGCACAATGTGTCACGTACTGATTTAGGTGCGAGCACCAATTCTCTGAATCCTCTCTTCTAGGATGCGGTGCCCCTGCTACTGGAGGATTTCTGCAGACCTCCAAAGGGCAGATGGCGCTGTTGTCCCCGGGTGACGGACGGAGAGCAGCTCTTGTGGTCGGGGGAAGCTCTTTGCTGGAGGCGGGGGAACATGGCGGCGGCGGCGATGAGGCAGGAGTTGGCTGTGCTGATGAACTCCAGCGGCTCCCACAAGGATCTGGCCGGCAAGTGAGTAAAACAAGGAGACTGGGTGAGCGTGTGCAGGCCGCGGCCCGATCGCCGGCAGCTGGAGAAGGCAGTTGGCGGAGCTCTGGCTCCTAACGGCCCAGACTCAGCAGCCCTCCCCGAGCCTGGAGACCGGTTATCATTACAGAGCCGTCAGCCAGGTTGATGTCTCAGTGGTAAATGTGACTCGGCGCTCCATGGGCTTGTGTCAGTCTTGTCTAGTGAAACTATCTCGCCTCCAGGCTGGGATCTCCAGGTTACCTGGGGTTTAAAATCTGTTCTTAGATTTGGGCGGGGGATCAGATTCCTCCTGTCAATTTTTAGCAAAATATCCAAATAAGTATCATTTTTTACTCATTAACCTTTTTTTTGCTAAAATTATTGACAACATGGATTTTTGTTTCCACCATTCATGGATTTCATGATTCAAGGAGCTCCCTCACCCCGTGGTGTGAAGACATCAACCCATGTTTATCATGATTGCCCCAGATCCAATCTTCAGTCTGTGTGGTAACTGTTATCGGGTACCCAAGATTAGAGAGGGATTCTTGCTGTATGGGTTTAAGCTGGGGTGTAATATCCTTTGCAGTTAAATCTCCTTCAAGGACTCATTGTCCAGGCTCTCTCATAAGAAGAATGACCAATTACGCACAGTATTTGAAGGTACTAGTGGCCATGGTGTGACCATGGCCATAGATGAGCGCAGATGTGGGATTTGTCCCTGAAATGCTGAGATTACTGGTGCAAAGTACCAGTAATTGGCCAATATATTCATACCATGTCGCTTCTATACAATGATGTGAGCATGACTTTGTGCTCTTTAATTGTGAGCAAATAGTGTGTTTTTTTCCTAGCGTAAATGTAAGGATGTTGATCCTGAGGAAAGAACAAGTAGAGCTGGCAAAAGGTAAATGGGAAATATAACTCTTCCTATTTAAACTGAGAGTTTCCATTTACCAGTTCTTGACTACAGTGTGTTATTTCCTTGAAAAAGGGAAGTATGTGAGTGGGACATGAATCTCCAGAAAGGGGATTCAGCAAAAAAAATGTTTTGGGAACCTCTATCCTAGCATGTGTCAATCACTGCCTTAGCAGAGAAGGAGAAAAGATTGGAAGAAAAAAAAGATACTCTTTAAATTATAAAGAAGAACTGTTTCTAAGAAGAGCAACTTGATTTTATACAGCTTGTATTTATTATATCTGTACTATATATTCCTCCTATTATGTTCAGTGGAATTAAGTTAATTGCATTTTTAAATGCTATAGGTCACAGGAACCTGCTATCTGTTGAGAACAAAAAACAAACTGATTGTAAGTCACTACATTTATAAACATAAAATGGCTTTGAAACATTTTCACATGAAAACTAGTATATGAATGCAACAATTATTCAATTTTGATATTGTCACTAGGATTTCATTCAAACATAATGTTGGACAGCCAATTATATATTTGGACTGTCCAAATTTAGGTGTGTCTTGAAAAAGCAGTTTGAGCTGTAGAATTGTAGGGAAAATATGCTTGAGTTATTAAAACACAATGTCATTTGATGTTATGATTTATGGTGGCACAGCTTTCAGTGGCCTTTGCTTGAAATGGTTTCCTATCCAGCAGCATTCATTGTGATTTTCACATTGTTACTGCTTTGGAGAGTTAGAACAATAGTAATGGTTGGTCTTTGTTCGCACACAAGATGTAATAGAATTGGTATCTTCACTTAACCATTCCTTGTTGAAACATATATTTAAGGAAAAAAGCTTTCTTAAAGACTTTACATTAGTAGTACATTGTTTGAGATTGTTGCACATCTTATTTTTAAGTTGTCACAGCTTATTTTTATAATGCAGGCTCTGATGTTAAACTTAAGACCTTTCTGATTTGAATGTAACAAATGATATACTGAGGCATCAGGATAGTCTATAAAATTCCTTTAAAAAATTGTGCGGCTGCATTTAAAATTAAACCCCTTGGACTTAAACAACCCTTCTTGATATTCCTGTGGAAATGTAATTACATTATGTGCCGTTCCCAACTTAATTCGTGATGGCATTTGAAGTCTTTAATTCACTTGCTACCTTAACCCGATTGCAAGTCCCTCCTCAGTAATCTTGCAGATTGTCACTTAAGGCTATCTTTGAATAGGAATTTGTGAAAGCAGTACTGTCCTGTATTCAGGGAAGCCTTTGTTATTTGCTATTTTCTAGATGTCATGTTTGATTTTTATTCACTTGGGGTAACCTTAGCAATCAGAGAAACATCTATCAAATTTTACTCCCTGGTGCTGGTGAAACCAGATGACTACAGGATAGACATCAGCGTTTTGAGGCGCAGGATGTTTATTCAAGGCTGATTCTGGTTAAATAATATTACAAGTGATGAAATTGCAATATCAATCACGTTTGTGCCTTGTTATTGTATGGAACAGGTCCCTGCTCCATGGGTCACAGAAATTTTTAAAATTGTATTTGGGAGGAAAAACAAAGCAGGTGCAGGTAACATGATGAATGGTAATCACACTGAGAAGTACAACTGTCAGCATGGTGATTGTGGGAACTGATTTCCTGGTATAGTATCAGTCTCTTCCATGTGCTTACGTTGATGGTATTTAGTTGCAAAAGAGATTTTTTTTATACCTGATATTTTCCTATAATAGGCTGATGAAGGAATACTGGCTACCCTTAGTTTATAAAATCAGCATGTCTCAAAAAGAACACTGCTGAACTGGAGAGGCCTCAAAGAAAAGCAACAAGGATAATTTAGGACTTTGGTGCTCTAAATTATGTACAGCATCTTGTGATACTGATGTGTTTTAGCTAGAGAATAGATATAATGTGGGTTTTTAAAATGCTATATAGATAATATAGTGGCAAGCAGATTTCTTAAATTGCACTGGGAATGAAGACCTGGAGTAAACAATATAAAATGAACAAGCCTCAGGCAAGATTTGAGACTAGAATTTTTCCCTCAGAGCTGTGTGTGGAATCAATTCCTGGCTAGTAGTGGCTAGATCTTGCCTCACTAGCCTCATAGACTGTTGTTAAAGAGGATATCCTGTTGACTGGATTTTTCCCCCTTTGTTGGTAGGGGTTTGAAGGGAGAGGGGGGCATTAACAAGCTATAAGGCCTGTGTATCTAGACTTCCAAAAGAGTTTTTTAATTAAAGCACTGCGTGTAAACATTCTTTACAAAATAAGTGTAGTGTAAACAAGGGTGGATGCCAATTTATTAATTAGTAATTGGCTAAACGGAAGGCAGGCAATACTAGTAAGGAGAACTAAATTGCCTTGAGGAGAACTATTGAATGAGGTGCTGAGATGTCTGTGATGGGATTCCCTCCCATGTTTGGTATGAATAAATGATCTGGAACCGGGTTCAGCAACCTGTGGCTCCGAAGCCATATGTAGCTCTTTAACATCCATTTTGTGACTCCGAACCTTTTCCAGTTGAATTGCATTAACATGAAAAAAGCCTAAAAAAATTAAGAGCTGCATTTTTATTGTCATAATGAAAGGGTAATGATGCTTCATCTTATGGTTTCAAATCATTATTTTAGCAAAAAGCATCATGCTCTAAATAAACCTGTTGGAGTGGTATAGCTATACCATGGTTAGATAATGCATTTTGGTTGAAGGAATATAGCTGAGATGATAAATTCTTCTGAATGTGCTGAAATAAACTTTTTTATCCCCGGCATCAATTGTCAAAAAAAATGGCCTTAATTCTACAACCCTTAAATTAAAAGTTTGTTTTAAAGATGACATTACTGACAAAGTTAGGGTTTAAAAAAAAGTCAAATCAGTGTTAGATCTACCTTAATTCTAAATATTTTTCTATTTATATATGCAATTTATGTATTCTACCAGAGACACCTGCAATTTGCCAAGTATTTGCTTCATAAATGCCAAATTTTCATTTTGCCACTCCCAGTAGCTTTTATCTTGGGCAAATATTTTTTAAATGGTTCTTCAGGTAAAAATGGTTGCTGACCCCTGATCTGGAGTCAAAGCTGGAATTTCAGGAAGACATTTAAGACTACCGCAGGGACGGTTTTGTGAGGTATGTGCCCATTGGATTAATGGCAAAGTATTAGCTTGGATTGATGTATGGCTGATTGGTCAACAGAGGAAAGGTGAAGTGTGGAGAGCTGTTTGAGGAAAAATTAGTTGCTGGTGTGCAATCCCACCACAGGCATTTGTATTGGAAGTGGTGTTTGTTTAACAAATTTTATAAATGGTTTAACAGAAAGGAATATTGTACAAGATGTTTTAATTTTGTGAATGACAGCAAATTAGATATGATGACCAATCACAATACTTACTGATGTTTGCTAATTCAAAGGCATATTTGATCAGACTTCGTTGAGGGACAGAGAGGTGGCTGGTGTTACTTTCCACTTGTGCGAAATTCCAAGATCAGGTCATGGAGCAAAGAATGTAGTTTACACATTAAATGACAAATGTGCTTGAGGCAACAGCAGGAAAGAGATCCGGGGGTTTGTATGGATATGTTGTTAAAAGCATTGGTTCCATGTTTGTAGATGTGGAGAAAACCAATAAAATGCAGGATGTATTGCTAACTGAGAGGTTTGTAAGTCTAAGCATCTGGTGAAGTAGTTATATTTTGCCTTGATGATGCCATACCTGAGTGAATTGTTGAGTTTTGTTCTCTTTATTACATGAAAGATGTATAATTTTTGGTGGGAATCCAAGCGAGGGATAGGAGGTCAATTCCTGAGCTTGGAGGGCTGATTTATGAGGGAGGATTGTCTGCCTTAGTCTCTGCAGAAGAGGAGGGAATTTATCGATAGAGGTCTAAGAATTTCACTTGTAGAGAAGTTCTTCTGTTGAGTACAGTATTCAGAAGTTAAGGGACACAAATGTTGAGTGTCAAAAGAAAATAGGAACCTTGAGTAGCATTTTTTTCATAACAGGGTGATAGAATGACAAAACATTACCAGTGGAGGTAGGGGAACAGAAAACCATGGCAGGTTTCAAAAAAGGATTGGATGAATTCCTGATAATATCAGCCTTGGCTCAGAGGTTGCACTCTCACCTCTGAATTTGAAGGTCATAGGTACAAGCCTCAAGCTGCAGGCTTGGCACATAATCTAGACTGACCCTTCAGTGCAGTACTGAGGGAGTGCTGCATTGTTGCAGGTGGTTTTGTCTTTCATCCAAGTGGATGTAAAAGATCTCTTGCCACTACTTGAAGAGGAGCAGAGGAGTCCCAGCCAATTTTTGTACCTTAACCAGTATCACTAAAGCAAATTATCTGATTTGCAACACATCTTGTTGTTTATGGACCTTGTTTTGTGTAAATTAACTGCCATATTTGCATACATTACAATAGTCATTGTGTTTATGTAGGAGCATAGCAACCTCTTAGGCCACTTCAAAGGTCCTTCATTAGAAGTTTGGTGCTTTCGGACATTCTGAGGTCATGAATGGCGCAATAGAAATGCAAGTTCGGGATGAAAGTGGGGAGGCAGTGACGTAGTGTAATGTCACTGGACTAGTAATCCAGAGGCCCAGCTAATGCTTTGGGGACATGGGTTCAAATCCCACCATGGCAGCTTGCGAAATTTAAATTCAATCAGTAAATCTGGAATATAAAGCTAGTCTCAGTAATGGTGACCTTGACAACTATTATTGATTGTTGTAAAAACCCATCTGGTTCACTCATATCCTACGGTCTTTAAATCTGCCATCCTATATGTGATTCCAGACCTACAGTAATGTGGTTGACTCTTAACTGCTCTCTGAAAAGGCTTAACAAGCCACTCAGTTCAGGGATGGGCAACAAACGCTGGCCTTGTCAGCGACGCCCATATCTCATGAAAGGAAAAAAAAAGAAATACAGAATTATGGTAAGGAAACTGCAGACTCTGACAGCTTGATCTAAGACTGTTGATAGGGTTGACTGAGGAGAGGGAGGCCATAAGGACCATAATGGTCTTTTGCCTAAAGCATTACTATGTAAAGATAAGCTAACAGAATTAACAAAGTGAATGTGAAATAATAATTTACAGGTATGCTAGGAGAGTACATTAGGTGAATTGAGTGTGCAGGATGTACATCAACATTTTTTTGGTGTAATCTACTTCACAAACAGGTTGGCAAGAAAGGTACTTGAGGCCAAGATATTGGAATCATTTAAGGAACAGTTACTATAATGGAAATGAAGGTGTGATATGCCAGAAGATATTAAGTATGCTGAAGAGCTTTCTTTATCTGAGCTGATCTTGTGGTTAATTGATGTCATGTGAATAAACTCGTTAAACACAGTACCTGAATATAGGATTGCGGAATAGGATAAGTATTGAGTTGCACAATTAATCAAATGCCCTGTGCAACATGATGGTTTCTGAGTAGCTAGGTCACAGATATCACAGCAAGGAAAGCAGCTGGTATGGAATGCACAGTGTGGAATCGAAGGTCAAATTGTTAATGCAACGTTTTATTTAATTTTTCTTTGAATTTTTCAAAAGATTAAGTGATTTTGTGTATGCATGATCTGTGGAAGGAATGGTCACAGTGGGCAAGTTCCATATTTTCCTACATTCAAACATACTCACATATGGAGTAAAAGTAGTTCTGTGAAAATCATTCCCAGAATGATTGCATGAATGTGATGAATATTACAGCATATTATAAAGATCCAGCCTGAAGCATATTGATATGAATGTGAGGTCAGTAATCATAGATAACATGACCACCTTTCCAGCTGTATTAATAATTTTTTTCTAACTGCATTATGATATGCATTAAGAACATAAGGAGCAGTGTAGGCCATTTGGGCCTTCAAGCCTGCTGTACCATTCAATAATGGCTGATCTGATTGTGGCTTCAAGTCCACTTTTCTTTCTGCACACTCCACCCCACCCCCCCAACCCCATAATTTTGACTCCTTTCTTGACTACTTAGCCAACCCATCTATCCCTCTGCAAACTTCTTTGCATCCTCCTCATCACTTACTTTCCCACTTAACTTTATACTATATTGTAGCAAACTTAGATACATTTCACTCAGTTCCTTTATCTAATTAATTAATATAGATTGCAAGTAGCTGAGGCCCAAGTGCTGATTGTTCAGTACTTAGTTAGCTACAGCCAACCAACCTGAAAATGTCCCAATTATTCCTACTCTCTGTATTCTGTTCATTAACCAATCTATTCATGTATACCCCAGTCATATTACCGCAGTCCCATGAGCTCTATTTTTGTATAATAGCCTCTTATATGGCACATTATTGAATAACTTTTGAAAATCCAAATACACTATGTAAGCATTTAACAGAAGGGATAGGGAGAGGCCTTATATATACTTGATGGCACCGTTGTAGGGAGTGTGCAGGGACAGAAGGACCTGAGGGCTTATGAGTGCAGATCTTTGAAGGTGGATGACAAATTGAGAGAGTGATTAGCAAAACATTTGGAATCTTAGGCTTCATAAATAGAGGTATTGAGTGCGAAAGCAAAAAAGTTATGCTGAACCTTTATAAAGCTGTGGTTAGGGCTCATCCGGAGTATTGCATCCAGTTCTGGCACCACGTTTTAGGAAGAATATGAGGGTCTCTGAGTTGGTGCAGAGGAGATGTACCAGAGTGATTTTAGGGATGGGGGATTTTAGCTACATTATTGGGTTGGAGAAGTTGGAGTTGTTCTTGGAGCAAAGAAAGTTGAGGGGAGATTTGATAGAGTTGTACAAGATGATGTCAGGTTTAGATAAGGTAGACAAAGAAATGCTGTTCCCATTAGCTGATGATGCAAGGACCAGAGGACACAGATTTAAGGTTTTGGAAAGAAATAGAGGGGGGAATGTGAGGAAGAACATTTTGACATAGCAGTTAGTAATAAGCTGGAACTTTCTGCCTGTAAGGGTAGTGGAAGTGATGATGATCAATGATTTCAAAAGGAAATTGGATGGGCGCTTCAGGGAATTAAACTTGCAGAGCTACGGGGATGGAGTGGAGGAATGGTATTGACTGGATTGGCCTACAGGGAGCCAGCATGGACTTGATGGGCAGAATGCCAGCCTTCTGTGCCATAATAACTCTATGACTACATTCACTGTTTCCTCCTTATCCATTATACTAGTTACCCCTCAAATTTGTCAAAAATATGCCCTTTCATAAATCCCTGTTGACTCTGCTTAATCATATTATGATTTTTTTTAAGTGATCTGGTACCATGTCTCTAACAATAAATTCTAGCATTTCGTCTACTACTGACGTTATCCTAGCTAGTCTTTCTCTCTTCCTCTTCCAAAGAACAGGGTCATTAATTATTTCCCAGTTGTTGTGGAGTTGGGGGGGGAGGGGTTCCTGTCTGTACATGTGTGTGTACGTGTGCAAGTGAATAGGTTACATCTAACATAAGGGGAGAGTTTCTTTGAATATCAGAGGAGATTCAGAGGTGCCAAGTAACGTGTTTACGTCTTGCAGGAGTTCCATAGGTAAATAGAAAGGGTTTATTATATTTTATTGATCTAGAAGCAAAGACAAGGTGGAAACATGAAAGATCTTATATTTGGAAGGATCTGAGTTTCAAAGAGGTGTGAAAACAATGGAACCCGAGATGGAAGGGAAAAATGGGTACTTTAGAGTTACTGTGGAGAGCTTAGGTAGGTTTTCAGCTGTTGAGCTGGAGGTGTGAGATATACCAGCTGGAGCTGTGGCTGAGAGAGGATGCAGTTTGAATCAACCATCCAATCAAACCAGAAAAATCTTGGGCTGGAAAAAGGAGTTATATTTTGAAGCTTGGATTTTCACAGCAGAGTGGAAGAGAGTTACAGGTCATGTAGTATGCCTTTTTTGAAGTTACAACAGTTTTCCTTGGGTAATATTACTTGATTTTAAAAAAATAGTTAAACATCAATGGGGAGTGTTGCCTGAAAAGTGTTTACTTATGGGTCTGACCAAGTGGACAGTCTTTTTGGGGGAGTGTTTTGTAAGACCAAATTTAACTGTGTAACTGTAATCTTGTGTGCTTAAGTTTTCTTTCATTCTTGTTATTAAGACTTTTACTTTTAATTTTTAAAATCCCAGAAGTGTTACTGGGCTTCTTACTGCTGAGATCAGTATGCCTTCTAGTTTTCAGAATTGAAAAAAAGGCTATGGCCCATAAGCCAAGTTTCCCTCTAGGATTTGGTTTATGCAGCAATTAACATCGGCTATGGCCATAATAATACAGGTCGTCAGGTTCAGGGGATTTGTTGCCACTTGGTACTGGAGAAATTAATAGGACTATCTCTTAAATTGATTTCAAGTTCTCATTCTCGCTAAACTATTGGTTTCCCCATTATTTCGGGATCTTTTTGTGTCTTCTACTGTGAAGCCAGATACTAAGTATTTGTTTAATGTCTCTGCCATTTCCTTACTTCCCATTATAATTTCACCCGTCTTTGCCTCTAATGGGCCCACATTACCTTTCACTAATCTCTTCCTAGTTACATGTCTATAGAAATGTTTACCATCTGTTTTTATGTCTCTTGCCATTCTATTCTCATGTTCTCTTCTCTTTTCTTATCAATCTCTTGTCCCTGCTTTGCTGAATTCAAAAACCTTACCAATCCTCAGGCTTATCACTCTTTGTGGCAACATTATATGCCTCTTCCTTTGATCTAATACAATCTTTAACTCCTCTAGCCACAGTTGAGCCACTTTGCGTGGGCTTTTTGTGCTGTAAGGGAATGTATATTTGTAGCAAGTTATGTATTAATTCTTTCAATGTAGTTTCCAAATCTACCGTAACACTCAGCCCTCATACCTATGTAGTTTGCTTTTTTCGGATTTAAGACCCTAGTTTCGGAGTTAACCGAATCACTTTAAAATTCTATATAAATTTCTTTTCATATGGTCACTTCCTTAGGGGCCCCTTTACTATGAATATTAAATAACACATTGCACAATATTCGATCCAAAATAGCCTGTTTCCTAGTTGGTTCCTCAATATACTGACCTAGAAAACTATCTCGTATGCATTCCGCGAACTCATCCTCCATATTGACTGCAAAAGCTTGTCGTAATATAAACTGAATGCAAAACACTGCTCCAAGATTGTACTAAAAACTTTGTTTTCAAAGCCCTGTGAATTTATTAACCAATGTTCAGTATTGTAATAAAGACAAAGTGCTGGAACTACTCAGGTCTTGGCAGCATCAGAGAAGGAGAGTCATATTCGATTCAAAACATTAACTCTGTTTCTCTCTCCATGGGTGCTGCCAGACCTGTTGAATATTTTCAACACCGCCTGTGTTTATTTCAGGGCTCTAGCATCGACTGTATTTTGCTTTTAGTTCCATATTGTTTAGTGGTCAGAAATACAAACAATAGGATGTAATTTTATGTGTATGAATATGTTTTCTGATTATGGTACAGATTAGCCTTCTATTATTTCTGTCTGATTTGTTCAGTTAGCCAGCTACACTCGAGTTCACATCAGGTCCGTAGTCTAATAAACCTAGATTAAAGCCGCCCTAATCATCCTGTGCTAAAGTGCTTGTTCCAATTTCCTTCTCCTATCGCTTGACTGGCATGCTGAGATACAGTTCCCTAGTCAATGTAACCTTCCAGTACCTTGTGCAAATAACCATTTTTCATGTGTCTAGATGGTGAGTGCTAATAAGCTATTTAGGTGTGGTATTATGACACAGCCGATGGTAAAGGCTGAGTTGCTCAAATCCCAGAGGGAATCTTGAAACAACTGTCATAACCCATTTTTGCAGTTTGTATGTTTCGAGATGCAGGCTTTGAATTCAGTAGTAATAAGACCACTGAGCCTCGAGAGGTTTTTTATAAAAAACTAAATTAAACATTTATTAATTCAAGAAAAATTGTAAGCCCATACATTTTCCTACAAAATTACTACTATAATAACTACAAAAATGCCCTAATTAATCTGACTCCCAGTTACACCCCCTTTAAGGCAACAGTAAAACACATAGATTTTAAAGAGACACCTGGCAGAGCACACCCTGGACTGTCACATTCAAAATGAGTTTCTTTCAGCCCAGGGCCCTTGCAGACAGACTTGAGGTGTACAGGCTGGAGGCTTCTTGATGGATCTTAAAATGCCTCTGCCTTACACACAATCTCCTTTCTCCTTTATACAGATCTTTCTCTTTGAATGTAAATTTTCCGTTGTATTACTAGGTTTTTAATTTTTCTTCTAACAATAATATCCTTTGATTCCACCAATTTTATTAATAAGCTGAAAAAAATGAACACATTGCTTGGCGTCTTCTAGCTAGGTACAAGATTTCACCTATTCTTTTGAATGGTTTATTTAAAAATGCAAATTCCCCCCTTGACACCTATGTTTCTTCCCCATGTTTATCTAATTACCATTTCAGACCTACTTCTTTCTATACATCAAAGCCTCTAGACCAGCTGGCTTTAATTCAATTAAGACACACACAGATACATACACATAGACACAGACACCACTAAACTCTATTTAAAAAAAAAAATAATTTCCAATAACATTATAGATATTAATCTCTTCATGACATGCGGTGTGGATTATAGCTGAATGCAGCATCCACAAATGTATACTTTGGAGTGAAAACCTTGAGCTGTCCCCCTACTCTTCTCAGACAGGGAGGTCGTTTGGCCAATTGCAGCACTTTTAATGTTGCTCTGCTTGAGTTTGGTCAGCTAAACTGAGCACTGTCTATGACCTGATTCTGGGATCCCCTCATTCGTAAGGCTTAGAACTTAAGCTAGTAATGTTAATTCTTCTCTTTGACACAGATATCCTTGACGCCAGTTAACTTTAACTGGAACTATTGTTTATGTAGGTTTATAAAAACAAGAAATGATATAATCTTTAAAAATTGTAACTTTCCATAAAAGCCCTGAAATGCAATTTTGTGTAAAGACTGTGACGTTTGATCCCTGACAGCTTTTTGTCCCCTTTAATAGATATCGCCAGATCCTGGAAAAAGCCTTGCAATTAACAGGGGCTGAGCAACTGGAGGCTTTGAAAGCCTTTGTCGAGGCTAGTGAGTATTGCACTTTATATATTGTGTACTATATTCAGCAAAGATTGTGTTATGCCTTACATGCTATATTTTTTATCAACACTCTGATCAAAAAATATCTCCATCACACTCTCCCAGCTTGAGGTGGCTCTCTTCCCCTGTCCATTGACACACCTACCCCGAGTTCAAACTAACAATCTTCTCATCTACACCCCAGCTCATGATGACATTTTTCTCCCCTTGTCCCCCTTTTCATCTGATCCTCCCCTGCACATTTGTGCTGACACTGCAATGTAGCCCATCACCACTCCCCCCAATTTTGGAGTGGCATTCCTAAGTAAACAAATTTCACTGTATCCTATTGGCAAGAACTTTCTCCATGAGGAAGGAGGGTGGACATGGGGAGAGAAGGGCAGAGAGAGATGGAGAAGGAGGATGGAGGGAGAGAGAGGGGAATGCAGCGATGGTTGGGGAAAGAGATGAGGCATCAGTGTTTTTCCTTTACAGGGAGAAGTGGGTATGTGGCTTAATTTTCTTTAGTGTAGTAGTTTGCCAGAGACCTTCTTGTTTTTCTTCAGTGGAGGGGGGAAATGGGATGCGCACAGTGTATGGGTACCAGGACTTTTTTTTTTGATGTGTGATGGGTGATGGTGGGTTGTCGGGTTTGCCTCAGCAAGTAGAGGGTGTTGGTGTTTTCTTTGGGAGTTTGGGATTGCTGGTGGTGGTGTTAGGTTGCTTCATCAGCGGAAGGAAGGATGCATCTCATGCAGTCCCAGTGCCTTGTCAACTTTAAGTACAGGCAATCTATCCAATACCTTCTTATAAATTTTAAACTCTTCTTGTGACTGAATTTTCTCCTCTTTCACCAGGGTTGGTTAGCATCTTCTTCCTTAGTAAAGACAGATGCAAAGTATTCATTTAATACCTCAGCCATGCCCCCTGCCTCCATGTGTAAATCTGCTTTATGGTCCATAAAGCAGCTCTGCTCCTCCTTTTAACCATCCTTTTACTATTTATATGCCTTTAGAAAACCTTGGGATTCCCTTTTGTGTTAGCTGCAAGTCTCTTTACATCTCCCTCTTTGTTTTTCTTATTTGCTTTTTCACCTCCCCACTGAATCTTCTGTATTCAGCCTGGTCCTCAGTTGTGTTTTCCACCTGACACCTGTCATAAGTACTTTTTCTTCTTTATCTTAATTTCTACTTCCATTTTCATCCAGGGAGCTCTGGATTTGTTTGCCCTACCTTTCCCTTTTGAGGGAACATAACTTGACTGCCCTTACCTGATCTGACCTATATGTGATCCAGACCCACAGCAATGTGGTTGACTATTAACTGCCCTCTGAAATAGCTGCTCCAAGGCAATTAGGGATGGGCAATAAATGTTGGTCTTACCAGCGATGCCCACATTCCATGAAAGAATAAAGAATATGAAGTGACAGACTTTGTTTTTTAAAATGATGTATCAAATCTTAAAATAACTTCAGTTAGGGTTTATAAGCACTGCAACTGAGGAAAAGAAGCCTTTATTGTTCATCAGGTGAAGGCTTGAAAATAGTGATTTTAAAAAAGGGAATGAAAGACTCCTTCGAGCTTGAGCTCTGTCAGCTGACATTCTGTGCGTGAGCACTCTGGCAAGAGTGCTCAGAGTAAATTAAATTACTTAGTTTAGTTGGTCTATATTTTTTTTAAACAAAGACTTCCTGTAAATGTGAAGGTTTGGACAACAGTCTTCTAGTACAAATCTGTATAAGAATCAAATAACAATGTGGCTTACTGTAGGGTATTGACAACAGTGGAGGGGATCAATTAAGAATACCATGTAGAATTAAACTATATATGGCTCCTGTGCAATCTTTGCTATTGTATATTGATATCAGTACGTTACATAATCCCAGTGACAACATTGTTTTCTTATAAAATTATGATTTATGTTTCTCATCAAACTTATGATTTTAGGATAGATTGTGCTGAATAGAATTTTTAAGACTATTAAAAACTCAGGTTTTGAAAGTTGATTTGTCTGCATAATAAATGGTCAGTCATGTTTTAAGTGTTGAACTGGAAAGTGTGTTGTCAAATGATAGCTCCAGAGTGTGTCATATCCAGATTAATAAACTCCTCTGTCTAACTTCTTGTGGTTTGGATCTTTTCTACCCTTCTCACTCGGTTATTTTGGCTTTCTTGTCTCAGATCGTTTTGAGCAAGCCCCAACTCCTTATATCCTCGACACTGTCTAAACTGGTCTTGAGAATAGTTACGTTTTCAATAACATGCCTGGGATAATGAACAGCACACGGTGTGTGGTAATTTTTAAGCTTTCACAGGATCTCTCCAGTCTTCGAAAGCATCATATGGTGTTATTTTAAGTTTAAAATATTATTCAAATGATAAACAAGTGCTTAATTTAACATTAATATAATACAATTATATCTTTACAATAGGAATATTATCTTCAAGTAAAAGTAAATTAATTCTAAGCTATTCTATTATAGATAACTTTGATAAACATTCTTCTCTCTCATAATCCTTTCTGACTTTGGGATTTCTACCTTTTCTTGTGAAAGTTCTAATTAATTTAATTATATTCTACTAACTCAGCTTAATCAACACAACCAGCTATGTCTCCATCTTACTCCTTGACTTGGCTTGTATTGATTGTCATAACTGGCACTCTGGTTCAAAAATAGTTGACTACCATATTGAATTAGACAAATTACATCACCTGTATTTCATTAAAATGCCATCAAACTATTTGTTTTGGATTCAGGATTTTTTTTCTGCCACTGGTATCAAGCATCAGGCATATTACAGCAGAATTTAAAGGTATAGGCGCCAAGCCAAGCCTAAACAAAGTACTACATTTTTGTCTGTACTCAATGTTAAAAACCTACAACATGTAACATAAAATAACAACTTTTTCATGATGAATCCTTTATAAGTGAAGAATCTGATTTCCATCAAATTATACTTGCAACATGCGAAAAGAAACTGCAGTTGTCACATTTCAGGCAGTGAACTGAAATATGTACATTGATAATTGTGAATTATGTTTTTCAAGGAGTCTAGCTCTTCTGACAAACCATAATGAAATATAACAGCTAGTCTCAATAAATTGTTAGTGCTATGTTAACTGTGGAAGGTTTGTGATTCAATGTTTTCCTTTGTTTTTATACAGTGGTTAATGAAAATGTCAGTCTAGTGATTTCCCGGCAACTGCTGACTGACTTTTGCTCCCACCTACCGAATCTTCCAGATGGCACAGCCAAAGAAATATATCACTTTACTTTGGAAAAGATCCAGCCTAGAGTCATTTCGTTTGAAGAGCAGGTATGAGCATGATGGACAGCAAGCGACAATATTTCTTTTCATTAAAATAAGTGCGGTTTCACTTTTAATTGTGAAAACGTTTAATTGATTTCTTTTATTTGAACCATGTAAAGCAAACAAAACCTCAGAATATTTCGTAAATTTTCTTGTCCTGTGCTGATATGAATAAATTGTAATGTGAAATATCAATTGCCCTTTGCTTCAAGCCACTGGAAAACAATGAAAACAGGAATGTGAAGCAGAGAATCTTCACAGTCTCTAAATTCAGAATACGTGTATTAAAATGCTTTGGTTCAGACATAAAGAACTGTGGTGTGTGAAGGCTTCCAGAATCAATGAAGCACAAAAATATCTTACCCATTCTGACCCAGTTCAAGTCAGCTGAAAATAACACCTTGTATTGCTTTTAGGACCTCTAGCTCATCCATCCTCATTTTAGGTTTTAAAACAGGACAGTACCACTTTTATTCTATTTTCAGACATCTCCATTTAAATGTTCTATGGCGCACATGCATGGAACCTATAGTCCATTGTTTATACTCTCAGCTGCCCTTCATTGAGGATGATTAAATGGACGTTCCCAATCATACCTGAGTGAGTTACATCAGTCAGTTTACTATGTATTCAAACGTATTCTTCAGTTCTTGGTTCAATTTTTGTTACCCAATTTAGTGTCATAGCCTGTTCATTGTTGCAAATGTGGCTGGTGAATTGGGTGTGACCGTAAGACTGGTAGTAAGCTTGTTTATGCTGTGGTGGTATAGCAGGTTGATATTCAAAGATATTCTGCTGCAGAATGGGACATAACTGCATTTCCATATATAATCAGTCCTGGGGGTGATGGTGAACAGCACAACTTAGGTCTGCACAGGTAGGGAAAATTTGCAGGTGAGTTTCCCACTTCCTCTTTAGTTACCTGGATCAAGGGTAGCATTCATATAGCCTTTGGAGCAGATCCTCTGATGCCATTTTTGATTGTGGATGGTCATGGAGGCCTAATAAGAGGATGAACAATCTAGAGAAAAATATTCTTATATTCCATGCAATGATAAAAAATGATTTTTATTTTAAATAAAAGTGTATAATCTTAAAATAGGTTCAAGGACAACTTATTCAGTAGCTACTAATCATTTACCTTTGTTTTTAGTTATTTGGTAGTACAGAACTTGAGTATTGCTGAAAAAAAGACGTCAAAGCTTCTCATCTTGCACTAATAAGGACGTTTCACAAGAATACCAATATAAGGGGAAAACAACGATTTATACTATATGTGAAGAGAGTGCTGATTGGTTGGCAAGTGGACTCTGATTGGTAGAGGCGTTGCCATGGAGAATGCACCGGTGATGGTTACTGACAGTTAACTGCCAAGCATTGTTTTTAATATAAACCAAGCAGCTTGACCCTGATTGCTCTGAGGCATTGCCCTGAGGAATGCCTATCACTTATTTTGACAACTAATTTAAGATTATCAGTTGGGCTCGCAGTGTGGTGCGTTTGTGTGTAGTGGAAGCTACATATATTAATACACAGGGCCCTGTTCTTTGCAGTCAGAAAGAACATGTGCACACATTGTGCCTGTTTCAGCAAAACAAAATAAATTTCAGCCATTCATGGACTCATTCCTCAGGGCAACGTCTTGACCAATACTTGGCAATTACCTGTCAGTCACCATCACTTGTGCATTCTCTATGGCAATGCCTCTACCAATCAGAGCTCACTTGCCAACCAATCAGCACTGTGTTCACATACAGTATAAATTGTTGTCTTCCCCTTATATTGGTATTCTTGCAAAGTGTCCCAATGGTTGCAGGATGAAAAGCTTCAACATGTCCCTTTTTTCAGCAGTACCTTTTGCTTTTCTTATCATGAATTGCCTTCATTGTTGTGCTTAATTTCTCAGGTGGCTTCCATTAGACAGCATCTGGCCACCATCTATGAGAAGGAAGAAGACTGGAGAAATGCTGCTCAAGTTTTGGTGGGAATTCCATTAGAAACTGGACAAAAGTGTGTATTGGATGAGTTTCCATTCTCCTTCAAATGTAGTGTGCAGTATTGTAGCTATTTCAAACAAAGTGGTTGCTTTTAAAATTAGTGTCCACAAATCATTGCACAAAGAAACATTTCAATATTTCCCTGAAATAACATTGTAAATAGCAAACAGTGTACAGCTGATTTAGTTGACAGCTATCTTTGGTTCCTTTGGCACCCTCAAGACAATTGTATAGTCACAGATGGCATATTTAGATAGTTGATCATAGACAATGACGTAGAAGAGTTACTGCCTTCCCAATGTATAGAACTTGTTTTTGCAGCATATTTTGCTATCTGTCTGCCTTTCCCCACCAGGGATCTCTGGGCCATATCTTTTGGGAAGAGAGTGAGTGGGTGAATTACCTGCTCTCAGCCCTCTGCCAGTATCACTGTGAAGCTATCCACTGGGAATTGTTTGAAATTGGCTTGGCAATGTCTCCTGATTTCCCCCTTACTCCTTATTGGGAATGTTTTGGTGTCAAGATAAAAAGCTCACTAGAGTGGGGAAACAGGCCTCCATTCCCGTCATTCCACAAAATGTTTTATATTTGTGTTGCCTGAATTTACCAGTTGCTTCTGCTTCTTGGTTGAAATTGTGCCTTGCAACTTAACAAAAGTTTAAACAACCTCATGGTTTGACATATCCTTCACTCTACCATTATCATCAGGCTAAGGGACCAGCCCTGGTTCAATGAAGAGTGTAGGAGAGCATGCCAGGAGCAGGATCAGGCATACCAAAAAGTGAGGTGCCAACCTGGTGAAGCTACAACACAGAACTACATCCATGCTAAACAGTGTAAACAGCATGCTCTAGACAGAGTGATCCCACAACCAACAGATCAGGTTAAGCTCTGCAATCCTCCCACATCCAATCTTGAATGGTGGTGAACAATTTAAACTACTAACCAAGGAGGAAGTTCCATAAGTATCCCCATTGTTAATAATGGGAGAACTCAGCATGTCAGTGCAAAAGACAAGTCTGAAGCATTTGCAACCATCTTCAGCCAGATGTACTAATTGGATGATTCACCTCAGCCTAGTCCTGAGGTCCCCACCAGCATTGATGTCAGTCTTGAGCCAATTCAATTCACTGGGCAGAATTTTCTGCCTGCTGGGCAGGCGGGCCTGACCCAATCTCCGGCGGGCGGGGAGATGATCCCCGCCGGAGAAGCAGGCCCTGTAGCCATTTTACGCTATGCGCTTCCTGTGCGGGTGGGAGGGGATTCCCCAAAAGCGAGAGTGTGCTCTTTCGCGCATGCGCATGAAAGAGCGCACATCTCTCTGAGGCTAAGTGCTGCCTCAGGGAGATCACTAACACTTCTAAAAAGAATAAAAATAGAAAAAAAAATTCCCTAACATGTCACCCTCATGTGACAATGTCACATGAGATGGGACATGTTCATAAATTACAGTAAAACTTTATTAAACGTTTTAGAACCCTTCGTGAAACCTCGTCCCGCCGGTGGATGAGGTTTTGTGTTTTTTTTATTTACCGCCGGGGCTCCTGGCCTGTCCACCAACCTTAAGGTTGGACGGGCAGGTCCCTTAATTGTTTAAATGACTCTGTCAATGGCCTCAATTGGCCGTTGACAGGTCGGCGGGTGCACAGCTGATTTTGCTGTGCCCCTGCCTCCCTGAAAATTTAAATGAGGCAGGATGATGTTGGGGGTTCCGCCCAACGTCATCCCATGTCATTTTACGCGTCGGCGAGCGGGCCCCGCCCCCTGCTCGCTGACGGCAAAACTCAGCCCACTGTGTGTGATATCAAGAAATGGCTGAAGGCATTGGATGTGGCAAAGACAATGGCCGTGGAGCTTAGACTGATTTCTGACAGTTGCAGGGCCCCTTTAAATCCTTGCATGTTTTTGTTGGTGGGTGTGGCCTAATGGACTGCTCTCTGAAGCCCAATTGCGGCTGCAGAAACAGCCTGTAACAAGGTAGGTGTTCATTACTTTTACAGAAAGCCCATTCCTTCAATAATCAGAATCATCAGGATCATGATGTAATAGAATCATGATTATTAAGGCATTAAAAATTGAATGCTATGGATCAATAATGAGGATCTAATTACATCAATGCGCATAGTCCTATTACATTAATAAATAGGTTCCTATCATTTTAAGATTCAGAATGCTACTACATTAATAATCAGGGAACTATAATGTTAAAAATCTGGTGCCTATTGCATCAGTGGTCAGATCTTATTGCATAAACAATCTGTCCTATTATGTTAATAATCAGGATCTAATTACATTAATAATTAGCTGCCTATTGCTTCAATAATCAGGGAATTATTGCATCAAGAATATGGATGTTAATACATATTAATACATGTTAATAATCAGCATTATTTCAATTAATAATCAGAGTCCCATTGCAGCTGAAGTCACCATCACCCCCACCCCACCACTCAACAAATCTCATACCCCCAAATTTTCACTCTGGGGTTGCACAAACTCTGAGGCATTAAATGGGTCATACCGGGAAAAAGTTTGGGAAGCACTTGGCTATGGGCTCTGACAACATCCCAGCTGTAGTACTGGAGTCTTGAGGCATTGAAACACCACTACCTGCAAGTTCCTCTTCAGCTTGTTGACCATTCTGACTTGGAAATATATTGCCTTTCCTTCACTGTCAATTGTTCAAAATCCTTGAACTCCCTCCCTACCAGTACTGTGGGAGGACCTCCATTAGATGGGCTGCAACAATTCAAGAAGGTGGCTCACCACCACCTTGTCAAGGGCAATTACAAAGCTCACATCCAAAGAACAAATAAAAAAGGAATGTTGGAACTTTTAAAATAAAATCATAAATTTGCTGAATGTTAAGTAAATGAGCAAATGAACAATAGCTACCTTGAGTTTAGTATCCAAAGGAAACCAAAACTTTTCTAATTTGAATCCTGGAGGTATGTTCATAGTCTGCAAGACATCAGGTAATTTTCATTGGTTTTTAAGTTTAAAAAAAAAATCTTATTTGTTTACTTTTAAATCTTCCTATTCTTTTTAAAGACAATATAATGTGGACTATAAACTGGACACCTATCTGAAAATTGCTCGTTTGTACCTGGAAGATGATGATCCTGTGCAAGCAGAAGCTTACATAAACCGGGCTTCTCTACTTCAAAATGAATCAACCAATGAGCAGCTGCAGATACATTACAAGGTAGAATTCCGCTTTTGAAAAATAGCTGTTATTTACATGGCTAAAGACCAGCGGATCAGTGCAAATATTTCTACAGTCTGAAGAGTTCCATCTCTGTGACCATCTCAAATAATATGAGCCTCAAGTTCAATTCCCTATCTGATTTGAGCTAGCTGATCAAGCTAAGAGAGCAGTGTGGACATTATATTCACCCTAGAACTGTTGGGTCAGAGAGGGGGAGAGTCAGCTGGGGTTCCCACTCCTGCTCACGATTCAGTGACTGTTGCTAAAAAAAATTCTCTTTTGACATTAAGTTAGATTGTGCTCCACTCTCGTGCCTCACTGTTTAAGATTGCCTATTGAGTCTGCTTCCTTCACCCTTTCAGGGAGTACATAACAACTCACTTTGGCTTCAGCTTTAATGCTTTGTTAACAGTCCCAAATCCCCCTGCCAACTGTGGTCATGCTTTTCTCCAATGACCACCATTACCTTTGGTTTTAAATGTGTACATGCCAAAAACCATTACTCGAAAAGTTGCATTTATTTAGGTCGATCGTAGAGTGGCTAGAGCACCAATAATCCTGAAGAAATAGAAAACTCAATACATGAAAATGAATGTAAGGACAAAAATTACTTACTAGATTTAAGGAAAACTTGCGGAAGACATAATCCAGTGTAAAAGGACAAAACAACTTATCTAAACCAAGCTTGACTGACAGATACGTACTTTGCAGACAGATTCAAATTCCAGTTCAAATATCTTCAAGTGTAAGTAAGAGGTCATTAGGTTAGAATGTTAGATGGTCAGCCAGCAACAGCAACTTAAATTTAAGTTTAAAATATCATAATCAACAAGTTACCAACTACAATAAAGTAACGACCATTGTAGAAGTTGGTCTGAATCATTCGAACAAAAAGCAATTAGTTATAGCAATCTCTATGAAGCTAGTTAAATGTTTATGAGTTAATTGTAGAAAATATTAAGCACTTTTTCTCTCATCTTTTAAAAATGTTTTCATTTTTAGCTGCTGTTCAGTCTATAATAAGCAGTTGCTTGTTTGGGGTTGGAGGGGTGGAGGAAGAAAGATTAAGAGGAATAGGTTAAAAAATAAATTAAAAAATGGATAACTGGAAGAAGAAAAATTTATGACCCAATTATGTAACCCACAAAAGTATGATGCATCAGTCTTTGCAGTTTCCCAAGAGATTGATCTTGACTGATATGTATTTTTAATGTTTTCTATTGTTTCCTACATTTGTATTTTTTTCTTTTTATCTCTTCTTAGTTATAATTAAATTGCATTGCTTTCAGATGTATTGTGTGTTTTGAGAAACACATAATGACAATTGTACAGATAAGAAAAAAAATCCTACTAATTTCTCATAGATCTTGGAATCAATTATTTTATTATTTGTGCTCACCTTTTTAGCTTTTAATCACTATTCTACTGTATAAGTTGTTTATTTACAAACATATCACTCTTTTCTTCCCTTTTCCATCCCTTAATAAAATATTTTGTATCAGTGTACTCTTTAGTTTGTGATAGACTAACCATCAAATTTTAATTCAATTTTTTTAATGCTAATCATCATAAATAATCATTTTGATATCTAGCTTGGATGTTATGTTATCCAGAAAAATAAGATGAGTCCATGTTTATCACCTAGTTGCTTTAGAACTTCATAATGGTTATGTTTTTTTCTCTCTGAGAAGTTAAATATTCTTCTATGATTTTGTCTTCAGGTGTGCTACGCTCGTGTCCTTGACTACAGAAGGAAATTCATAGAAGCTGCTCAGCGATATAATGAACTTTCATATAAGTCTATAGTACATGAGACTGAGCGACTAGAGGCATTAAAGCATGCACTACACTGTACCATTCTCGCATCAGCAGGTAATATATTTACATTGTAGGCCAGTAATGCCAAGGCTGTGGGTAGTTCTAGCAGCAATGTGGACGATAAATGTTTAATTGACTTGACCTATTTTGGTTTGCAGTTCCAAATTTGAATCAGCGTGCTTGTAGATTTATTAGATTAGGGACCAATGTCTTTGTCTCCATCAATCGAAAAGTGTACCAACAAATTAAAAGTGGAGTTCTAAAAATTATAAATATATTTTTAGTGTAAATTTACTTTCGTTCAATCCCTTCTTGAATTTCTGCATCAAGACTCCTCCTGAATCAGGAACACAAGAATGGCCTGGGCTCCAGACTCCTTCACAGCAGTCCTCTATTCTCTCAAGTAAACCAGTTGCGAGCTCAGGAAACATTTCCATAGAGAGTTACTTTTAAAAATTGAAGTATGAGATATGAATTTAACTGTCTTGTTGCTGGGATCCAAACATTACTAATAGAGCAATTAACTAGCTTCAATAACAAAATTTAGAACATTTTAAAGATTCTGCATTTCATTGTCATGCCATCAATTCAGAAAACCATAAAATTATAGCTTTGCGTTTCACATTAAAGGTTGACAAATCACATGGCTGCTA
Organism: Cetorhinus maximus; assembly: GCF_964194155.1. Classification (NCBI taxonomy): domain Eukaryota; kingdom Metazoa; phylum Chordata; class Chondrichthyes; order Lamniformes; family Cetorhinidae; genus Cetorhinus; species Cetorhinus maximus. Next base: position 99,359,855 of record NC_135879.1, on the reverse strand, counting down.
CATAAGCATGTTTGAAAATGGCAAACCAATTGTTCAGTTCTGAAAGCAGGTTTATTGTTGGTAAATAGTTTTTTTGAACCATCATTTATTTCAAATATAAATGCATCAGATGAGATGAATTTCATGTGTAACATGATACACAGTCAAAGTTTAGTGTGGAAAATAAACTAGTTTTGTTATTCATTCAGCTTTGGAATCTGGACCCTTATCAGCCTTTTTGGTTTTGATTTCAATGTTATAGCGCAAAACTACAGAATTCTGAGAGAAAAAATCAAAACTTTCTTAAGTGGCTTTTTGGCAAATCAGAATTGATCCAAAAAGAGCCCAAGCACACCTTTAGGAGCAATTTTTGGAACAGTGAATCATCTTGGCAGTTGCATTCAAATAAAATTTAGAATTTGAATATCAATAAGACATTTGCTTGCCTAAATACACGCATTTGTTGTGGTCACATTTTGCTTTTGGGAACATCTACATTGAAATTCATAGGATAGAGGGGTCAAAGTGAAGCCAATGGCTAAATACAGGACATGCATATAAATAATTTTTCTCCAATTTGGAAAGCGATCTAGATGCACACCATAGAAATTTATTCAAGTAAATTTGGCCAATGTTTCAATCAGGTACATCTAGGCCTTTATGTTTCCACAGTTTGTCATAGGTTTGGCAAACAGGCTTGGTTTAATCCTTCCAATCATACTAATTAATTTAGAGCTTTATTATGTGAAATGTCAAGTGTTATTAAAAAGTGGATGTGTCATAGAAATATTTATACATCTAAAATAAGACATTAAAATAGAATGAATGTAAAGCAGATGATTTTTTTGGCAAGAATGAATGGGAAGCCCAATTCCATGTATGGATGTAACATTGTGAACAAATACTGCAGTGTAACAAAGTTCAGTTTTAAAATTCACAGCAATCCTGTTGGTTGTATTTCCCCTGCAGGACAGCAGCGTTCCCGTATGCTGGCAACCCTGTTTAAGGATGAACGCTGCCAGCAACTTGCAGCTTATGGCATTCTAGAGAAAATGTATCTGGATAGAATTATTCGAGGGAACCAGCTGCAGGAGTTTGCTGCCATGCTGATGCCTCACCAGAAAGCAACGACTGCTGATGGTAAAGTCTTCACAGTCAGTTTTTGTCCTGAAGGTGTGTGTTTCACACCTTTTTTTGGTAGTGTGTAGCAGAATGATTTGTGCATGATGAACCTAAAGCATATCTTTGGAACTGTAAATTTTATTTTTAAGTGAATATTGGCACCCTGCCAGGCCAAGGACACACGTGCGCGATGTTGTTTTAAGTCCAGCCCGAGTGTTAATGCTGTGCTGTGTTGAAGCACGATATATGTTGAAGCACGATATATGTTGAAGCACGATATATGTTGAAGCACGATATATTTTGAAGCACAATACATTGTTGAGTCCTGCACCAAACCACGTGGAGAACTTCAGTGCAGTACTGTCTGTCTAAAGCCTGACTGCAAAAAATTGCACATTGCACTTCTTCATTAGTTGTATTATTGTTGTCCTCCTTCCTGGTAGTGCAGCTAAAATTCTTGTTAATGGTTGAGTGATGAGACTAAAGGCAGACTGATGTACATTTAAGGGTTTAGTCAAGGTCACCTTATTTATTGTTTTAAATTAAAATGAATGGAATTGCAGAAAAGGTTTCACAATTCTATGTAATAAAAACATATTTTAACATTTTTAGTTAAATCAATAACCTTTGTTATATTCATTCATCCTGCGGTTGCTAGTGAATTGTTTTAAACCATTGTGGAATAGGCACCCTCAACTCAGCTGATCCACTTGCTTCCGGTATGTGTCTGGGAGAAGTAAAGGAAGAAATATAATATTCTTTTCCTGTGCAATGTGGCACACTAAAGGAGACCAGCAATTTCCATAGCTTGTCTATGTTGAAAGTAGTGATCCTGGTCAGAGTGGCAAAAAGCCATACATATATTTTTAAAAATTCATTGAGGGCATCTTGGATGAAGAAAACACTGATGGTAGTACAGAAGAATGCAGATTCAATCACATTGTTAGCTGACTTCAACCTGGATAGCACTTAAGGTGCTACAATTTCCTTGTGTTGGGGGGAGGAATCAACCAGTTTCCATTTCTGATCAGAGTTCAATGGAAAGTTTATATAAGTGGAGAGCATCCGAGAACGTGATTAAGTGTAACTGTGATGCCCTGCACAGTAGAATATCCCACCTTTACTCACTGCCAAGGTCCATGTATGAAGATTAACCACAGGGTTAATGTATAAAATGACTAGTATTTCCATTGAAACTGTACCTTAGCATGAATCAGTGCCTTCAGGTGAGGGGCAGGGACAAAATTGGAAGTTTTTAAAATTCAAAATCTTAAAACAGTATTTGTACAGCAGCTTGTTACTGGTTGAATTAGCATGTTAACAATTCAGTCACTGATAGCAATCCCTTTAATTGGAAAACACTTCAATAAATGGAGGCTATGTAATGGCAAACCATTGATTCATTTATCTCCTGGGGCGAATTGCTTTGTTTCAGTTCATGAGTGGGATAACTTGTCTGTACAATGCCTTGTCACCAAGTATTCCATTTATACTTTATGATATCAAGGATTTTTTTGTTATTGTATAAATTTTGTTTTAGCCTAGACTATTGTGGTAAGTACTTTGACATCGCTGTTGATTTTTATTATGTTTTTTGCTCACAAGCTTGAAATGACCAGAGGAGAGATTGTGAGCAGGTATAGCTATTGAGTCTAGATCTATCTGCCCATAACTTCTAATTTATCTTGCCTTTTTCATTTGAATTTGCCAAGTCAGGCACTGTCTTTTGTGCTCTTGGTTCAGACACACTAACTGTGCCACTGTTTAACTAACTAGCTCACAGCTATCCACCTTTTTGCTTTTGGAAGCTGTGTAGATGCATACCAAGGAGCCTTAGGCCACACACCATGTTTAAATTCATGCTCACATAATTTGCATGTATTTCAAGCTGCTGATACCAACAGATCTTGTGTCCTGATTTTGATTCGTTCATCAAAGTATTAACAGTACTGAAACAGCCCTATTCAAACCTCCAGCCCAATAAAGTTCAAACAGAATGAGCTAGTATATCAGAATTACAAGTACAAATAGAACAAGGGATGAATTCCCAGATCTCAGAGACTGTGTAGCTTGAGCGCTGTGAATTAGGCATCTGAGGTAATAGACTGTTTAGAAGTGCCTGATATTGTTTTTATGTTTGCAGTGGCCTGCCAATACAGACCAGGTGCTTTGTCTCATCCTATGTGGCACAGCATTTTGGATCACCTGCGTGACACTAGTGTTTTTAAAATGTTATGGAACTAATTTAGATTTGTAGAAAAGAAATTTAGATTTTATTTTTAGAGTATCATTTGAGCTACTAGTAGGGTTAGAATGGTGTCGAGTAAAGTACTTGCCATATCCACAGCTAAATAAATCATGCAAGTTCAAGGTGATATTAAATAATGCAAATAGTCTCTATTCCACATGTGCTATAAATGATGGGTTCTTCAGTAAATTTTGTGTTAAATGTTTTCCTCCTTCTTAGAAATGGAAAATTCATTTGCATTTATTTAAAAAGGTCACTCTAGCTTTTCTTTAAAGGAGCTGTTAATTTATCATTTGCTTAATCCTCCTGGGGATGCTACTTTTGAAACTGAGTTTTGCCAATTTGGAGATCTATTATGTCACCATAGATTGATAAAAATGTGCTTATGCTCATGATTCTCTATATTTAAGCTACTTCTTTAATAATATTTGTCATGGAGTGTGTAGAGCAAATCAGAAGCTCACCTAAAGGGAAAAGTAAAAACCCTGGACTTTTATTTAGTGGTTGGATATGTTGCAGCTTTGTGAGAGGCATAAGAGCTGTCCACAGACATATAAGTACAGTATGGTGAGGGTTTCTCTTCTGACTGTACCTCCCCGAATGTTCCTCCCAATGGGGAAGCTGAGAGCTCGCCAAGTGCAAACTACCACTGTACTTCAATTACTGCACTGTCCCTAAGTTGAATGCTTATTGCAGTATTATTCCCCTTTCTGGTGACTTCAAATTTAAGACTTTTGGCCAGCAACTCCCAACCCTTGGGTTTCTTTGTAATCAAAGTTTAAGTGTTTTAAAAATTTCTGTGACATTGTATCTATTGTAATGATGTGATGTTTCCTCCCTAATACCAGGTTCCAGTATACTGGACAGGGCAGTCATTGAGCACAACCTGCTTTCTGCCAGTAAACTGTACAATAATATTACATTTGAAGAGCTTGGAGCTTTGCTAGAAATACCGCCAGCCAAGGTAAGCTCTCAAAGTACTGACTTATTTTCTTATGTTTAACCTTGAAGGAAAATCCCAGGCAGCCAGACGCCAAACCAACAGACAGTATGAGCCTTCAGTGTTTATGTCTCGGCATTAATTCATTTTATTTATGCAAGAAAAACAGCTTTTAAAGTGAGCATTTCCTACTTACTGAGAGCACTACTTTGGATAGATTATTTGAACTTGTTTTTCATGGTTTTTCCTCATTGAGCGATAAATAGATGCTGGGAGCTAGATACTGCAGCAACATTGACAAAATAAATATAAATTCTTGGCAGCTCGGTATTTTCTTTCAGATTTAAGGTTACAGGAGACTGATATTGCAATGGATTAGGATGCTGTGTTTTCGCCTTCCTGCATTCTCAACTATCCTAGATTAATGAACAAGAGTGCACTTAAAACTGTATAACTTAGTATTACTAGCCAATCCTACTGAGAATTGGCAACGATTGGAAATATTTCACCATTGAAGTAGGAGACACTTTTCTAAGGTTTGAATTAATCTTGACCTCATTGTAAAATCATTTTAATGGAGGCTGACTATAGTCCCATTATGCTGGACTGTGTTAAATTTGGTTTCTTTATCAAGTGTAAGTTGGAAACCACTTCCAGCATAATTAGGTATCCAGCATCATTAAAGAAGTGCTCTTTGGACCCAAGTGCTCCTTAAGGAGAGAAGGGTAATTTTGACAATAATTACCCATCCACCATCTATCTGGAAAATAACATCAGTAATATAGAATCATCTAATGGTTGATTGTAAAGCAAAAAAAGACTGTCCACTTTCCTGTCCTTCTTTGTCACCAGTTGCCTTACTGAGCTATATTGTTCCACATCAAGCAATAATCCTATTTAGATTTAGCATTTATTAACTCCCCTATTATTTGACAGTACTGAACAAAACACAAGTTACTTATGACCAGACCTTGATGCGCATCCAAACAATACAAAATTATTGGCATCTTGAAAGGAATGCCAGGTACAAGACTTGTTTTTTTGTGGAACTAATTAGAACAGTCTCAGATAAGGAGTTGTCATCTTTGGAATTGGGATTTCACCTAACACTGAAACATTTGGGGATTTATCTGGCTCAGTAAGACTATTGTATCTGATGATGTTCAACACAATCGAACAGCTAAGCAGTGGCTCATAGCCTGGATCTATGAAAGATATGTTGCAGCATTATTCAACAATTCAAAGAAACATAGAAAATCCTATGGCCAGAAAAGACCATAAGTCCATCTTCCTGCTATTCTGTGTAATCGATGTGTTTCTCTTCTAGATGTTTGTACATTTTCTACTTGCTACTTACTCCCACCACCTTCCTTGAGGTATTCTAAAAATTGACACTGATGTAATGCTTAACCTCTATATTTCAGCTTATACTTGCCTACTGTTCTATACTGTGCCAAATCAAATGTCCCTGACTGACCCTCTACACTCCTAGCCATTACTAATTTGAATGCCTCAATCATGCCCCCCCCCACCAAGCTTTTTTTTATCGCTCATGGGATGTGAACAAGGCAAGGCCAGCATTTATTGCCCATCCCCAATTGCCCATGAAAAGGTGTACCAATCTTTCATAACATTACCCATCCTTGCTGTTTTGGTGTAATATACAAGCTTTATGGTGAAGCTGCTGACACCTTCTTCCAGATTATTTCTGAAAATATTTGAGTGCAATTCCCAACACCAGTTCAGAAATGGGGATCATTAAACAATCAATTTTGAATAATGAATGAATGGCATCAGCTGTTCAGCGGCACAAAGCTGTGATAAACACCAAAGCCTGATGAAGGATAGTCAGATCTGTTGCCAAGCCAAAGTCACCTTCACGTCTCTTGGAAACAGTTTGCTTGCCAAACCTTGCCGGATAAGACAAATGTTAAACACCATAAGGCCCAATTTTTCTTATGTGAATGGTCCATGTGCGCGGGGGGTTATAGTAAGTAAAATGGAGCAGAAATTCATTTGTATCCCAGCCCTCTTGAGGTAAATGCCAACATTCTGTTTGCCTTTTTGTATCTGTGCATGAGCTTTTAGTGACCTGTGAACTTGAACACTCAAATGTGGTATTACCTTACATTTCAGAAGATTAATTCAGATGGATATTTAACATCCATCTCAGAGAGCAGATAGGGCCTCGGTTTAATGTCTCATCCAAAAGATGGGTTCTCCAACAATGCAGCATTCCACTAATACTATGCTAAAGTGTCAGTCTATATTTTGAACTCAAGTCTTTGGAGTGGCTCTTGAACCTACAACCTTCTGATTCGGGGGGAGAGTGCTACCAGCTGAGCCATGGTTGACACTGCCATGATTTGTGACAATGCATGAAAAAGTCCTGTCAAGATGATCATCAGCCAGCAAACTGGTTAATTCTCAAGTTATCACAAACTATTTTTGCATGTAGGTAGGTGGAGCACCTTTCTATAATTGTGGGGGACTGACTTCACAGTGTACAGGTTAACAGAGAACTAAATGCATGGTTGCTTTTTTTTTATCTGAAGGGGCTGCGTCTCAATTTCTGGTAACACTTCAGTTCCGTGCTCCTGATCTTTGGCCATCTGATGTGGAGGGAAGCGGGCAGATCAGGAGACCTCCTCATGCGACTACTCCTGGGCCTGACCAAGGTGGCCATTATTAACAGGTGCAGGCTGTGGGCAGCTGAGGGGATCATTCAGCCTGCCTCTTTTCTGCAGCTACGCCTGCACCTGGTTGTCCCTGGAAAGGGAGCATGTGCTTTCTGCTGGTACGTTTGAGGCCTTCCACTACCAGTGGGCATGGGGATGGGGGGGACTGGAATTCATCATCAGCCCCAGGAATATAATTTTATAACTTTACTTTAAGTTATTAAGTTTCCCTTCAAGTTTTGGTTTGTTTTTGTTACAGTGGAGTAGTAGTGCCCCTTTCAAATGGGGCACTTAATTGGTTATGGGTTCAAAAGTGTATAAAGACAGAAATTGCAATGGCTGAGTTAGGAGGTGCATGTAAATGTATCCCTGTAAATAAAAGCCCATACAAGTATGTAAAAATTGGCTCCAGTTCTACCCTTCACCGCCTGGCTTTCTGTACCATAAGATGCAATGGATGGTTGCTTCAAGGTGAAGGTTGGAAACTAAAAGTTTTTCAGACAGAAGACTAAAATCCCAATAGCTATTGTGGAAAAAGGCAGTAGCAAGTGTAAATTGGGATAGAATTGTTTGGTAGTACAAAACCTGAGTATTGCTGAAAAAAGAGACATGTCTAAGCTTTTCATTTGCACTCATCAGGACACTTGCAAGCATATAAGGGGGAAACAGCAATTTATACTCTGTGAAAAGAGTCCTGATTGGTTGGCAAGTGGCATTGCCATGGAGAATGTACCAGTGATGGTGACTGGCATTTAACTGCCAAGCATTGTTTGAAATTTAAATGAGATGAGTGCAAGACGAAAAGCAGAGACATGTCTCTTTTTTTCAGCAATACTCAAACTGAGATATGATCATCCTCCAATGTTCTCAGACTCTGAACCATATGGCCAGTGAAAGAATGCGCTGGGTATGCAAACCCAAATGTCACTACGAAAGAGAAGTATGCCCTTGGCATTGTCACTTCCTATAAGAAATAAAGTCAGAAGTAAAGTATTTTGTGAGCTGAAGGCAAAATACTGCGGATGCTGGAATTCTGAAACAAAAACAAAAAATGCTGGAAAAGCTCAGCAGGTCTGACAGCATCTGTGGAGAGAAAGACAGAGTTAAGGTTTCAAGTCCATATGACTTCTTCAGAGCTAAAGGGAAGTGGAAATGTGGTGAAATATATACTGTTTAAGGGGGTTAGGACAGGTGAAGCTGGATAGAAGGCCAGCGATAGGTGGAGGCAAAGGAGAGATTGCAAAAGATGTCATAAACAAAAGGTCAAAGGGTTGTTAATAGTGGTGGCACTGGCTAAAGGTGGTGCTAATGGTGACAATGAGTGGAAAGCAGAATGTCATAATGGCCGGACCATGGTGAGCACTCTGGAAAGTGACAGATGGCCCTAAATGGGGGTGGGGTGGGGGGAGGGGACGGTGATGGGAAAAGAGATCGAAAATAGGCTAAAAGCTGGGGATAAAACAATGAATAAAAATGGAAATAAATTTTTAGAATAATAATGAAAATAAGTGGAAAAAAATTAAATAAAAATTTAAAAATAAAAATGAATATAGGAAAAGGGGGATCAAAAAGGGGTGGGGATGGAGAGAGAGTTTATGGTCTGAAGCTGTTGAACTTAATGTTAAGTCCAGAAGGCTATAAAGTGCCTAATCGGAAGATGAGGTGCTGTTCCTCCAGCTTTGTTGAGCTTCACTGGAAGATTGCAGCAGGCCAAGGACGGACATGTGAGCATGAGAGCAGGTTGGGGTGTTGAAATGGCAAGCGACAGGAAGGTCTGGGTCATGCTTGCGGAGAGAATGAAGGTGTTCCACAAAATGGACACCCAGTCTGGTTTTGGTCTCTCCAATGTGGAGGAGACCGCCTTGGGAGCAGCGAATGCAGTAGACCAAATTGAGGGAATTGCAAGTGAAGCGCTGCTTCACTTGAAAGGAATGTTTGGGCCCTTGGATGGTGAGGAGGGGGGGAAGTAAAGGGACAGGTTTTGCACCTTCTGTGATTGCATGGGAAGGTGCCATGGAGGGGTTGAGATGTTGGGCGTGATGGAGGAGTGACCCCCTCCCATTGGCACCTTCCCATGCAATCGCAGAAGGTGCAACACCTGCCCCTTTACATCCCCCCCTCACCATCCAAGGGCCCAAACATACTTTTCAGGCGAGGCAGCACTTCATTTGCATTTCCCTCAATTTGGTCACTGCACTCGCTGCTCCCAATGCGGTCTCCTCTACATTGGAGAGACCAAACGCAGACTGGGTGACCACTTTGCGGAACACCTTTGGGCTGTCCGCAAGCATGACCCAGACCTTCCTGTCGCTTGCCATTTCAACACACCATCCTTATAGCCAGGATACTGCCAGGGCCAATCGATATTAATGTATTTAGTGCACGCAGCCATATCTTGATATCATGTGGAGTGAATCGAATTGGCTGAAATGGTAGGAACCTCAGGAGGAGACAGAAATGGATCATCCGCTTGGCACTTCTGCTGACGATGGTTGTGAATTCTTAAGCTTTGTCTGCAGCCTCTCAGAGCTTGCTAACCTTTGGTGGTTAGGATACAATTTCTCAGTGTTTTTCTGTGTTTTGGGATGTGGGGCTTTGAAGCAGGAGTGGGTTGATGGTGCTTGTAAGCTGTACCTTAGAAAATGATAATATGATTAGAGTCAACATGGTTTAATGAAAAGCAAAGTGTGCTTTATAAATCTATTTGTTATTTGAGGATGTAACTAGCAGAATAGATAAAGGGTACCCAGAGGAGGTAGTATATTTTCAGAAGGTAGTCAATAAGGTGCCACATGAAAGGTGTTGCACAAGATAAGGATTCATCAGGTTGAGTGTAATATATTAGCACGGCTAAAGCATTGGCCAACGGATAGAAGTCAAAGAGTAGGAATAAAAGGATCATTTTCGATTAGTAGGCTATTACTCGGGTGCTACAAGGATCAGTGCTGAGTCCTCAGCTATTTATAGTCTTCTATATTAATGACTTAGATGAAGGAACTGAGTGTAATCTATTAAAATTTGCTGACAATACAAGGTTAGGTGCAAAAGTAAGCTTTGAGAAGGCACAAAGAGTCTGCAAATGAATATTGACAGGTTAAATGACTGGACAAGAAGGTGGCAGATGGAGCATAACATGGGGAGATGCGAGGTTATTCACTTTGGTAGGAAGAATAAAAGAATATTTTTTTTAATGGTGAAAACTATTAAATGTACTGTATTCATAGGGATTTGGATGCTTGTACATGAAACACAAAGTTAACATGCAGGTACTGCAACCAATTAGGGAGGCAAATGGTATGTTGGTCTTTATTGAAAGGGTGTTAGAGGACAAGAATAAGGATGCCTTGCTGCAATTGTACAGTGCTTTGCTGAGACCACACCTAAAGTACTGTGTACAACTTTGGTTTGTTACCTAAGGAAGAGTATACTTGTCTTAGGATGGGGGGCAATGAAAGTTTACCAGATTGATTCCTGGATTGAGAGTTTTGACCTATTGGGATTGAGTAGAATGGGTCTATACTCTCCAGTGTTTAAAAGACCGAGAGGAGATCTCATTGACATATCTAAGATTCTGAGTGGGCTTGATAGGTTAGGTGCTGAGAGGCTGTTTTCCATGGCTTGTGAGTTTAGAACTAGGGAAATAGTCTCAGGAAAAGGGATTGGCCATTTAGGACTGAGATGAGATATTTCTCCCGAGAGGATTGTGAATTTTTGGAATTCTGTACCTCAAAGGGTTGTGGTCGTATTCAAGGCTGAGATCGATAGATTTTTGCAATCTAAAGGACGTAAGGGTTATGGGGGTCTGGCACTAAAGTGGAGTTGTGGTCAAGGATCAGCCACAAACTTACAGACTGGCGGAGCAGGCTTGAGAGGCCGTCGGACCTATCCCTGCTCTAATTTCTTATCTGTGTCGGAGTGAAGCAGGCTGGATGGACAGTTACTCGTCATATTTTTAACCAATAGGCTTGATGAGAATTACCTGCTTTGCGACAAACTGAAGCTTAATGGGCATTGGTCTTTTACCAAATAATGATGAGGCAGTATGGCAACAACTTGTGGCACTTAAGCCAGATACCATCTGTCTGTCAAGATCGCAAAAACAGTATAGCCATGTATCAAGTCGTTTTGATCGAGAAGATGTGCATGGAATATCAATAGTGAAGCCTCACACAGTACTTTTTGTGCCATTGAAGCAATCCTACATTGTGTGCTATCACCTTAAACTTTCTTCACTCTATACAGATTTTAAAGTAATCACTTGTTGGACCAGAATTGCATAATACATTACTACCACTGGAATCATTTGAGCCAATCCATTTGTCTACACAGCCACTTCTGGAATATCCAATGTTGCCATTCTTTGTTCCTTTTCTTTCTTGTTCTGCTGTTCTTTGAAGGTGTTATCCACAGATCTACCCTTCAATATTCATATGTTCGTTAATGATGACCTTCTCTGCCTTTTCATGACCACCTCTAACTGTCAGACTATTAAATATTGAAAACAAAAACAGAATTACCTGGAAAAACTCAGCAGGTCTGGCAGCATCGGTGGAGAAGAAATCAGTTAACGTTTCAAGCCTTCACGGCCCTTCGGCAGAACTGAAGCATAGTTAGGAGAGGGGTGAAATATAAGCTGGTTTAAGGTGGGGGGGCCGGTGGGGGCGGGGGGGGGAGGGGGAAGAGAAGTTGAGGGTGTGGTGATTGTGGAGATAAGCAAGCAGTATATTAAATATTGAAGTTTTGGCTCATGCACATTAAGAAAATCCAAACCTGAATTATTCGACTCTGACTCAACATCTTTGTTCCTCATGCATTTCCCCACTTTTGCTGTTAATTCAGATTAAACTAGAAAGTGCACAACCTCACATTCTTACTCAACCTTGGACTGATGTTTAAACCCTATATCCTAACCGTTACGAAGACCACCTCAGTAACACCACCTGCCTTTGCACTACCTCATCCAATCTGGTATTGAAATCCCTATCCATGCTTTCCTTCCTTTCTAAATATTCTCCTTGCGACTAAACTGCTTCCTACATGCACTCAAAATTTTCCAACACCTCACTACCTACTTCCTGTCCCACTCATCCGTCATCCCCTGATCTTGTTGAATTTCAGTGGCTCCCTGCTCCCAAAGAGTTGAATTCAAAATCATTCAAAAGCACTATTTGAAGAACAGCAGCAAGTGCTCCTGGTGTCCTGATTAACATTGTTTCACCAGAAAACTAATTAAGTGGTTATTCATCTCATTACTATTTCTGTGCAGTGGCTGCTACACATGCCTGTTTAGCAACAAGTACTGAATTCAAACAAATCAATTACATGCAAAACATTTTGGGATTTTTAAAGAGACCTGATAAGTTATACAAATGAGTTTTTCTGCCTCTTCTCAGTGGGGTTGAGTTGTATCCTTTCATCTCTTTCTCGCTCTCCCCCTCTCTCCTACTCCATGGGCTCTGAAATCATGGCTTTCTCTTCTCTTCTGCTGACTCCATTGTCTGTGTGAGTAGTTCATTCTTCCCTGCAAGCACCTAGGGACAACAACAAATGAAAGGGGGGATTCTTTGTTGTAGAAGGAGCAACAGTAGAAAAGGGAAAACTCCTGGCATAGAATGCGTATGAGCAAAACATCAGTGGAACACTTCGTACATGCGGTAACTGACTTAGATCAAGGCCTACAAATTGATGCTTTGTTGGGGTGTAAACAATTACTTTTTCGCCTGATCAGACCTCAGCAGATTTCTAGAGGATCTGCTTTCAGACCTGTGTAAAGCTGCTCTTGAGCTGGCTGATCGGTACACAACGCAGACAAGCAACAACTTATTTTTCCCCTTGTGATGCAGTACTGTGGTACATTGTGTTGGTGCATCTAAGCAGCAATGGTGCATAGACCACTGGAGTTTAGAACTGAGTGTTATTAAAAGTCATGAATGATTGTTAGGGAATCAATGTTCTTCCTTACAGGTTTATGAGTTACTGCACAAGACAATAAAATTCTATGGCATTTATTGGATTTCATAGGGAATAAGTATACATTAATAACTAGTATTACTGATAATGACACATATGCTGTGACAATTATAGATAGTTATATATACTTAAGTCACACTTGCAATGGAAGACCAGAAAATTCACTATGTTACTTGTTTTGAGCTTGAAGATTTAATGGCTGATCAGGCCACTTCTGAAGTATCTATTCTAATGTCCCTCTTTTTATAGCTTTCTTTTACTCTGGCTATGGGAGAATCCATATGGTTCAAAGTATTACTTAATCCAATTAGCTGGGCTAATGTTTTGATAAGAATAACTTCCATAATTTGATTCACACTCCTTAATTTTCCAGATCTATGGCAGTTACCTTTCCTAGTCTAGAGCTAAAAAAGACGGTTCGCTTTTTCTGCTCAATCTTATCAGCAAAGATTGTCCCTATTGTGCCTATGTACTAACTTGTTAACAGCAAGCCTCCGACTTGCATTTTTTAAAATTTAAATTGTCCTTCTAACAGAAGCTTACGTAATAGGTAAAAGTTAATAAGTATTAATCACTTCCTTACAATTCTCTGATGTGTAAGTGCACTTTGTGCTGTGGTACAGAGCCAGTAGGTAAGTTATTGGTTTGATTCTTTGGTCTCTGCCAAGTTTGCTGATCTCAGTCAGGGCAGTAGTGGAAGCAACTGCAACAACAACTTGTATTTATGTAGCACTTTTAATGCAGTAAAATGTTCCACGCTGCTTCAAAGGAGTGTTATCAGGCATAATTTGACATCGGGCCACTTAAAGAAGTATTAGGGTAGGTGACCAGAGTCAAAGATTTAAGTTTTCAGGAGCAACTGAAGAGATTAGAGAGGCAAATAGGTTTATGGGATGGAAGTCCAGAGATTAGAGTTTAGGTGGCTGAAAGCATAGCCACCAATGGTGGAGTGATAAAAATCAGGGATGTGCAGGAGCCAGAATTGGAAGCAGCACAAACTTCAACGGATTTTAGAGCTCGAGGAGTTCACAGACATAGGGCGGGGTGAGGCCGTGGAAGGATTTGAACAGAATGGGAAGAATTTTAAAATCTAAGGTTGCTGATCTGGTAACCCATGTCGGACAGCGGGTAGAGGGTTGATGAGTGAGCAAAGATTGAAGCGAGTTAGGAGGTAACAAAGTGTTTTAATAGAAGATGAGCTGATGCAGGGGTGGAAATGGATGATATTACAGAGGCGGAGTGGGGTAGTCTAGGTGATGGAGAGGATATGGGGTTGGACACTTAACCCAGGGTCGGTGATTAAGGAACAGAGTTTGTCATGAAGACAACAACTTTGGTCTTCCCAGTATTCAATTGGAGAAAATTTCTCTTCATCCAATACTCAATATTGGATAAGCAGCATGACAAAAAAAGTGAGTGGAGGAGTGGAGAGAGTTGATGGTGAGGTAGAGCTGCAAATCATCAGCGTACATGTGGAATCTGATTTGTTTGTGGGTGATGTCACCAAGGTGCAGCATTTGGTGAGAACTAGGCTGGGGCCAATGTGGGAATTGTTATTTTTTCAAAATATTTTTGGGGAATATTGTGTTATTCTGTGAAGAAGTGTGTGTCTGTGTGTAGGCATTAGGTTTGAGGTACAAGTGAGTAGGTTGGATATAACATTTGCATTTTTGGATAATTTGAGAGTTTGAATATCAAAGGGAAGCCAGAGGAGACAAGAAACATGTTTGCATCTTGCAGGAGTTCCATAGGTAAATAGAAGAGGGTATATTACGTTTTATTGACTCAAAAGTGGACACGATAGAAACTGGAAAGATTTTAAGTTTGGAAGGATTTGAGTTTCAAAGAGGTGTGAGAGCAATGAAACATGAGTTGAAAGGGGGTAAAGGGTATTTTAGAGTTACTGTGGGAAGCTTAAGGTAGCTGTTGAGCTACTGGCTGTTAGCTGTTCTCTGTGAGGAAAATTTCCTGGAAACAGCTGTTGGCTAGGAGAAGAGGCAGTTTGAATCAGCCATCTGGTCAAGCCAGAAAAGTCTTGGACTGCAACAAGCAAGAAAAGAGAGTTTGGAGATAGCGCTAGTGCAAAGACTGCGGGAGTGGGGGCCTGGGTCAAGGATAGGTTTTTGAGGTGGGTGGTACTGATGGCAGATTTTAAGGGGAGAATGATAATACCTGCCCTTGGTCTCCCTGAAGATTGAAAAACCAGTCATCATTCCCATTTCTGTTCACTTTCCAGTGAAGTGTGTTGGGAAGTGAGCCCCACAGTCAAAATGCCTGCTGACACTCACTGTCTGTACACAAACGTGAAGGATCACCAAGTGAGTGAGATTTTGCTGCACATTAGAGTGCCTGTGAAACCAATTCTCCAGTGTGATTCCACCGGTATGAATCATTGTCTTTAGTAGGATGGGGAAAAAAACTGGAAAAGCAAATTGATAAGCAAGATATTGAATCCTTCTTATCCTACTTGTGAACTTTATGGCTGAAATTTTGCATTCAGCAGCAAGCGAATGGCATCACCATTCATTAGACTTACAGCTACCCACACACTTTCCATAGGCTTTTGAGTGTCAACTTATGGCTGTTGAGTGTCTGAAAATGCAATATGCCCTCCGTAGGGGTACTTGGACCTGTGTGAATGTGGCAAGCAACAATCAGATTGAAGAATTCCCATTGAAACACGCAGATTTTAAACCAGTAACAACGGTCATGTTCAGAAAGCAAAATAAAGAAGGAGAAAGAAAGAAGGGATAGAGAGAGATGAAAGACCAGGAAAAAGTTTTTTTAAAAAAATCTGCAATAGTTAGTTCCTGAAGAAATAAAACTTCACACTTGTAAAAATTAACTTTCATTGTCGGAGAGGTTGTTAGATGGTAATTAAAACTTCTGCGTTTGCAGAAGTTGCTGTCCAATTTACTCATTAACCGTGAATGCTGTAATCTCACTGTTATTCTTAACGCAAAATCCAGGTCTATGTTATTTATACCATCCTGTAGAATGCTCTCAAGCATGTGTTTCAATTCGGCTGTTGGGCTTATTGGCTTTTAATTATCAGGTTTGAGCCATGCTATTTTCTTTCAATATTGGAACTACATTTTTGTCCTCCAGTGTTTGGAACTACCCCAATGTTTATGGATGTTGAAAAAATATCTGAACTGTCATTCATCAAGGATTCTAACATGTATCTCATCTGGCCCATGAGCTTTGTGGATATTACAGCTCTTCAAGTTTTTGCAACACTTCATTAACCTACCTGTGCTTTGGATCTTGTAACCACATTTGCAATGACTGTAATTTTTAAATGTATTTTTCATATTATTTCATGGGATGTGACAAGGCCAGCCTTCGTCGCCCATCCTAATTGCCCTTGAGAAGGTGGTGGTGAGGTGCTGGCTTGTACAGCTGTAGGGCAAATGGCGTAGATACTGAGTGCTGTCAGGAAGGGAGTTCTGGGCTTTTAGCCTAACAACAAGGAAAAAAGGCAATATATTTCAAGGTCAGGATTCTGTGTGGCTTGGAGGGGAACTTGCAGTGTTCCCATGCCACTGCTGCCCTTGTTCTTCTAGGTGATAGAAGTTGCAGGTTTGGAAAGTCACAGAATCACAGTGCTGAAGAGGCCCTTCGGCCCATCAAGTCTGCACCGACGCATGAGAGACACCTGACCTACCTACCTAATCCCATTTACCAGCACTTGGCCCATAGCCTTGAATGTTATGATGTGCCAAGTGCTCATCCAGGTACTTTTTAAAGGATGTGAGGCAACCCGCCTCCACCACCCTCCCAGGCAGCGCATTCCAGACCGTCACCACCCTCTGGGTAAAAATGTTTTTCCTCACATCCCCCCTAAACCTCCTGCCCCTCACCTTGAACTTATGCCCCCTTGTGACTGACCCTTCAACTAAGGGGAACAGCTGCTCCCTATCCACCCTGTCTATGCCCCACCATAATCTTGTACACCTCGATCAGGTCTCCCCTCAGTCTTCTCTGCTCCAACGAAAACAACCCAAGTCTATCCAACCTCTCTTCATAACTTAAATGTTTCATCCCAGGCAACATCCTGGTAAATCTCCTCTGCAGTCCCTCCAGTGCAATCACATCCTTCCTATAATGTGGCAACCAGAACTGCACACAGTACAGTACTCCATCTGTGGCCTCACTAAGGTTCTATACAACTCCAACATGACCTCCCTACTTTTGTAATCCATGCCTCGATTGATAAAGGCAAGTGTCCCATATGCCTTTTTTACCACCCCACTAGAATGCCCCTCAGCTTTCAGAGATCTATGGACACACATGCCAAGGTCCCGTTATTCCTCAGAATTTCCTAGTGTCATGCCATTCATTAAATACTCCTTCCAAAGTGTATCACCTCTCACTTTTCAGGGTTAAATTCCATCTGCCACTTATCTGCCCATTTGACCATCCCGTCTATATCTTCCTGTAGCCCAAGACACTTAACGTCACTGTTAACCTCCCGGCCAATCTTTGTGTCATCCGAAAAATTACTAATCCTACCCCCCACATAGTCATCTATGTCATTTATATAAATGACAAATAATAGGGGACCGAGCACAGATCCCTGTGGTACGCCATTGGACACTGGCTTCCAGTCACTAAAGCGTCCTCCTGTCATCACCCTCTGTCTCCTACAACTAAGCCAATTTTGAATCCACCTTATCAAATTACCCTGTATCCCATGTGCATTTGCCTTATTTATAAGTCTCCCACGTGGGACCTTGTCAAAGGCTTTGCTGAAATCCATATAAACTACATCAACTACACTACCCTCATCTACACATCTGGCCACCTCCTTAAAAAATTCAATCAAATTTGTTAGGCATGACCTCCCTCTGACGAAGCCATGCTGACTATCCCTGATCAAACCTTGCCTCTCCAAGTGGAGATAGATACTGTCCTTCAGAACTTTCTCCAATAGCTTCCCTACCACTGACGTGACACTCACTGGCCTGTAGTTCCCTGGCTTATCTCTACGACCCTTCTTAAATAGAGGAACCACATTAGCTGTTCTCCAGTCCTCTGGCACCTCCCCCGTAGCCAGAGAGGAATTAAAAATTTGGGTCAGAGCCCCTGTGATCTCCTCCCTTGCCTCCCTCAGCAGTCTGGGACACAAATCATCTGGACCTGGAGATTTGTCCATTTTTAAGCCTGCCAACACCTCCAATACCTTGTCACTCCCTATATCAGTTTGCTTAAGAACCTCGCAGTCTCTCTCCCCGAGTTCGATACCTTCATCCTCATTCTCTTGGGTGAAGACAGATGTGAAGTATTGGTTCAACACTCTAGCGATGTCCTCTGGCTCCACCCACAGATTGCCCCCTTGGTCCCTTATGGGCCCTACTCTTTCTCTGGTTATCCTCTTCCCATTGATATACTTATAGAATGCCAGAGCTTTCTCATATCCCCTCTTTGCTCTCCTAATTGCTTTCTTAAACTCCACCCTGCACTTTCTGTACTCCACTAATGCCTCTGCTGTTTTGCTTCCCTTGTACCTGCTAAAAGCCTCTCTAAAAGTCACGTCAAATGATGCTTGGTAAGATACTGCAGTTCATCTTTGAGATGGTACATACTGGCACTGTATGCCAGTGATGAAGGGGTTGATGTTTAAGGTGATGGGTGGGATGCTGATCATGCTAGTTGCTTGTCCTGAATGGTGTTGAGCTTCTTGAATGTTATTGGAGCTATTCTCATCCAGGCAATCGGAGAGTATTCCATCAGACACCTGACTTGTGCCTTGCAGATGGTAAACAAGTTTTGAAGAGTCAGGAGGTGAGTTATTTGCCACAGAATTCCCAACCTCTCTCCTCCTGTTGTAGTGATCGTATTTATATGGTTGATCCAGTTCAGTTTCTGGTCAATGGTAACTCTTCAGGATGTTGATGTTGGGGTATTCAGCGATGGTAATGCCCTTGAACCACATGGAGAGATCGTGAGATTCTCACTTGTTGGAGACATTGCCTGGCACTTGTTTGGTGTGAATGTTACTTGCCATTTATCAGCCCAAGCCTGCACATTGTCCACCTTTTGCTGCTTGAGGACACAGATGGCTTCAGTATCTGAGGAGTCATGAATGGTACTGATCACTGTATCTACTTTCAGTTATAAACTTGAATGTGAAAAATTAATTTAATATACCCAATCAACTGCAATAGTTTTACCCATGTTATTCCATAATTGAATCAATTATCCCGTTATCTTTCTATTAACATAGTAAAACTTTTCAGTGGATTTCAGTACAAGCTTTCCATTAGATCACCTAAATTAACATATTTGGTGAATTAATCAGTTCTTTCTGTCTTGAAGAATATTAAGGTGGATAAGTCCCCAGGGCCAGATGGGATTTACCCCAGAGTACTGAGGGAGGCAAGGGAGGAGATTGCTGGGGCCTTGACAGAAATCTTTGTATCCTCACTGGCTACGGGTGAGGTCCCAGAGGACTGGAGAATGGCCAAAGTTGTTCCATTGTTTAAGAAGGGTAGCGGGGATAATCCAGGAAATTACAGGCCGGTGAGCCTTACGTCAGTGGTAGGGAAATTATTGGAGAAGATTCTTCGTGACAGGATTTACTACCATTTGGAAGCAAATGGGCGTATTAGTGAGAGGCAGCATGGTTTTGTGAAGGGGAGGTCGTGTCTCACTAACTTGATCGAGTTTTTTGAGGAAGTGACAAAAATGATCGATGATGGAAGGGCAGCAGATGTTATATACATGGATTTCAGTAAGGCCTTTGACAAGGTCCCTCATGGCAGACTGGTACAGAAGGTAAAGTCGCACGGGATCAGAGGTGAGCTGGCAGGATGGACACAGAATTGGCTTGGTCATAGAAGACAGAGGGTAGCAGTGGAAGGGTGCTTTTCTGAATGGAGAGCTATGACTAGTGGAGTTCCGCAGGGATCAGTGCTGGGACCTTTGTTGTTTGTGGTATACATAAATGATTTGGAGGAAAATGTAACTGGGCTAATTAGTAAGTTTGCAGACGACACTAAGGTTGGAGGAGTTGCAGATAGTGAAGAGGATTGCCAAAGGATACAACGGGATATAGATCGGTTGGAGGCTTGGGCGCAGAAACGGCAGATAGAGTTTAATCCGGACAAATGCGAGGTAATGCATTTTGGAAAGTCTAATACAGGCAGGAATTATACAGTAAATGGCAGAACCCTTAAGTGCATCAACGGGCAGAGGGATCTGGGTGTACAGGTCCACAGGTTACTGAAAGTGGCAACGCAGGTGGATAAGGTAGTCAGGAAGGCATATGGCATGCTTGCCTTCATTGGCAGGGGTATTGAGTATAAAAGCTGGGAAGTCATGCTGCAGCTGTATAGAACCTTGGTTAGGCCACACTTGGAATATTGCGTGCAATTCTGGTCACCACATTACCAGAAGGATATGGAGGCGTTGGAGAGGGTGCAGAGGAGGTTTACCAGGATGCTGCCTGGTCTGGAGGTTATTAGCTATGAAGAGAGGTTGGAGAAACTCGGATTGTTCTCACTAGAGCGACGGAGATTGAGGGGCGACGTGATAGAAATTTACAAAATTATGAGTGGCATGGACAGAGTAGATAGAAGCTTTTTCCCAGGGTGGAAGAGTCAATTACTAGGGGACATAGATTTAAGGTAAGAGGAGAAAACTATAGAGGAGATGTGCGGGGCAAGTTTTTTACGCAGAGGGTAGTGAGTGTCTGAAATTCGCTGCCAGAGGAGGTGGTGGAAGCAGGTATGATAGTGGTGTTTAAGAGGCAGCTTGACAAATACATGAATAGGATGGGAATAGAGGGATACGGAACCCGGAAGTGCAAAATGTTTTAGTTGACGGGCAATATGATCAGCGCAGGCTTGGAGGGCCGAAGGGCCTGTTCCTGTGCTGTACTTTTCTTTGTTCTTTTCTTTCTTTGTTCTATCCCAGTGTACATTAAAGCAGAGGTCTATGCTAACCTTTTTGCTGAAACTATATTGTTTCATGTCAATTTACCTAAGGACTGCACTCTCAGATTAATTGAGAGCTTTCTATTCTTCTGCATTTATTTTTGCAAAAACTGTTTCTCTTTTTTTAGTCAGGTGGTGTTAATTTTTCAATGTCTATTTGTGATACTTTTATTCCAATGTGGATCATACTGATGAGGTGCACTTTTCTAAGTCTGAGGCACATTGGACAAAATAAATTAATCTTTGCTCTACAAATAAAAATTGCCAAACACTGGAAATCTAAAATAAAATCAGGAAATGCTAGAAATGCACAACAGCTGAGGCAGCACTGGCAAAAAGAAAAGACAATTCAATGTTTTTGGTATAGATGCTTTGGCTATACAAAAATGTGAACTTGTGTTTTCTCCAAACATATACTGACTGGACTGCTGTATAGTTCCAGTACCTTTTCTCTTTACTCTGCATTGTGTCTATGTTATCCCTAGCCTGATATCCCCTACTTTAATGAACAGTTAAGTAGTTTGTGTTTAAATTTTGGTGTTAAAGACACAAATATAAAACTTAGTCGTCTTCATTTATTGTCAAAGACTGTTTTATCATATGATTTTATATGATCAGAAACATCAGAAGTGATCATATCTTTTGTGATATGCATCACAGCATTTATTCCACCTGTCCTCTCTGGTACTTTCATATATGGATGATGCATTACTGCATTTGTGCAGGAGTTTATACATCAAATAAGGGTTGGTTTTGACATCTAAAAAGGTAAAAGCAAGAACTTGAAAAAGAATCTGCTCTGGTGCATAGTTTCACTTCTTGCTTAAGGGACATGCTGAAGATTTATAAAAGTGAAATAGGCTAATCTTCGGTAGCATCAGAACTTAGTTCAACATTTATTCTAGATTTTGATATACAATCTAAAGCTGTTTATGAAGGGAGATTGACTCATTGCAAACTTCCTCATATATACTGGTAAATAAAATTGTGCATATCCCATTTTTGTACTTAACTCTACTATTTATTATAAATAAAGGCTACTTTTATGTAAACATCTGGGCCTTGACATTAACAAGGTGAGAGGAAGCGTTTAATTGGTTGAAGAACTCAGCAAGGCTCGGGAGGTAAAGGCCTGCATGGCGCTCATATTGTTGGTCCGTCTCTGGCCTGGCAGATGCTCAAAATAATAGCCTGGCTGGCAGGCAGTGGGGAAAGCTAGCAGCAGGAAGCTGTAGCCAAGGATCCCAGCACTTGGAAGGGAATTGGTACCTCTAGTTGAGATTGGGAGGAATGGTGGGAGGCTTAAAGTTGGAATCGGAGTGCATAGTCGGCATGGGGTTGGCGGTGGTGGGGGACAGTGATCGGAGATGGGTTGGGATGCCAGGCTCCTCCTGGCCCACAAAGAGTGCTAAAAGAGCAGCTCTTCAGCACATATCTCTGGGAATTGTCAACTCTTGCCTTGGATCAACAGCCAGGCAGCTGACAGCTCTAGCTACCCCCTCCCTTCCAGTTAAATAAATTGTGATGCTGATGATGTCTTTCAGTCACAACTTTGGAATATCATTTAAAACCCCACCTGACTTTTGCAGGAAGCTTGTCACTGGCCTGATTCCTTTATGTTAAGATTGAATGGGATCAAGTTGGTCAACACTGATATTTTAACCTGAGACCCTAGTCTCCGTAGCAATATCCGTGATTTCAGAGAGAGTTGGTGGCGTAGCACAATTAAAAAATAACTGAATCCACAGAAAGCGTTGACCCTTTAAGTACCACCTATGAGGACAGAGTACAGTAAAAAGTATTCCTGCAGATCACAGGGGCAAGGAACTTGGCATACTAGATGTGACACCAGGATGGAATGTTGCCTCCCTAGTGCAAGGGTCAAGAATGTCACTGAGTGGCTGCAGGACATTCTGAAGGGGGAAGGTGAACAGCCAGAGGTCATGATCCATATCAGCACCAATAACGTAGGTTAAAAAAAGGGATGAAGTCCTGAAAGCCGAATATAGGGAGCTAGGAAATAAATTTAAAAGCAGGACCTCAAAGGTAGTAATCTCGGGATCACTCCTGATGCCACATGCTAGCAAGATCGAAAATAGACCAGATGAATGCGTGGCTGGAGAGATGGTGTAGGAGGGAGGGATTTAGATTCATGAGGCATTGGGACCAATTCTGGGAAGGAAGGGATGTCTACAAGCTGGACAGGTTGCATCCCAGCAGGACCATGACCAATATCCTCACAGGGGTATTCGCTAATACTGTGGGGGAGGGTTTAAACTAGAGTGGCAGGGGGATGGGAACTTGAGCCAGGAGACATGAGAGGGAAGCAAAGACAAAAATGAAGAAAGCACAAGTGGAAGGCAGAGGAAACAAGGGCTGGCAGAAAATAAGGCCATGGTACAAAAAAAATCTGTAAAAAATTTTAAAAAGACAAGTCTAAAGGCACTGTGTCTGAATGCATGGAGCATTTGCAATAAGGTAGACGCAGTTACAGCACAAATGATGTTAGTGGGTTTGATATTGCAATTACGGAGCCATGGCTGCAGCATGACCAAGACTGGGAGCTGAATATCAGAGGGTATTCGATGTTTAGGAAGGACAGCCAAAAAGTAAAAGGAGGTGGGGCGCTGTTGTTAGTTAAGGATGAAATCAATGAAATATCGAGGGATGATATTGGCTCAGAAAATCTAGATGTAGAATCAGTCTGGGTGGAGCTAAGAAGCAACATGGGGCAGAAAACATTAGTGGGAGTTGTCTCTAGGTCTTCAAACAGTAGTGATAAGTAGGGAATGGCATTAAACAGGAAATTAGAGATGCATGTAACAAGGGTGCTACAGTAATCATGGGTGACGTTAATCTGCATATAGACTGGCAAACCAAATTAGCAATAATACTTTGGCCAGTGAATTCCTGGAGTGTGTATGAGATAGTATTTCAGACCATTACATCGAGGAACCAACTAGGAAACAGGCTATCTTAGATTTGATATTGTGCAATGCGAAGGAGTTAATTAATCTTGTTGAGCGGGCTCCTTTAGGGAACAGTGACCTTAACATGATAGAATTCTTCATTAGGATGGAAAGTGAAGTAGTCCAATCCCAAACTAGGGTCCCAATTCTAAACAAAGTAAACTACGAAGGATGAGGTGCAAGTTGACTACGATAGATTGGGGAACTTCATTAAAGGCATGACGATGGGTAGGCAATGGCCAACATTTAAGGAATGAATGTACGCATTGCAACAGTTATGCATTCCTTTCTGGCGCAGAAACACAACAGGAAAACACAACCATGGCTTAAAAAAGAAATTAAGGATAGTATTAGATCCAAAGAGGAGTCATATAAAGTTGCTAGAAAAAGTAGCAAGCCTGAGGATTGGGAACAGTTTAGAATTCAGCAAAGGAGGACTGAGGGATTGATTAAGAGTGGAAAAATAGACTATGAGAGTAAACTTACAAGGAACATAAAAGCAGACTGTAAAAGCTTCTATAAGTATGTAAAAAGAAAAAGATTAGCGAAGACAAATGTGGGTCCCTTACAGTCCAAAAGGGGAGGATTTATAATTGAGATCAAGGAAATGGCAGAGCAATTAAACAGCTACTTTACTTCTGTCTTTACAAAGGAAGACACAAGTAACTTCCCTGAAATACTAGGGAACCAGGGTCTAGTGAGAAGGAGAACTGAAGGAAATTATTATTACTAAAAAAGTACTGCTGGAGAAATTAATGGGACTGAAGGCCAATAAATCCCCAGAGCCTGATAATCTCCATCCCAGGGTACTAAAGGAGATGGCCGTGGAAATAGTGGATGCGGTGGTTGTCACCTTCCAAAATTCAATACATTCTGGAACAGTCCCGGCAGATTGGAGGGTGGCAAATGTAATCCCAATATTTAAAAAAGGAAGGAGGGAGAAAACAGTGAATTACAGACTGGTTAGCCTAACATCAGTAGTAGGGAAAATGCTAGATTATATTATAAAAGATGTGACAACAGGACACTTACAAAATATTAACAGGATTAGACAAAGTCAACATGGATTTGTGAAAAGGAAACGTTTGACAAACCTACTGGAGTTTTTTGAGGACGTAACTAGCAGAATAGCTAAGGGAGAACCAGTGGATATGGTGTATTTAGATTTTCAGAAAGCTTTTGATAAAGTCCCACATAAGAGGTCAGTGTGCAAAATTAAAATAAATGGGATTGGGAAGGTAATACATTTGCATGAATTGAGAATTGTTTAGCAAACAGGAAACAAAGAGTAGGGATAAATGGGTCTTTTTCAGAGTGGCAGGCAGTGACTAGTGGGGTACCACAGGGATCAGTGCTTGAGCCCCAGCTATTCGCAATATATATGAATGATTTTGATGAGGGAACCAAATGTAATATTTCCAAGTTTGCTGACGACACAAAAACTAGGTGGAAATGTGAGTGGTGAGGAGGATGTTAAGAGGCTTCAAGGCGATTTAGACAAGTAGAATGAGTGGGCAAATACATGGCAGATGCAGCATAACATGGATAAGTGCGAAGCTATCCACTTAGATAGGAAAAACTGAATGGCAGAGTATTATTTAAATGGCGGTAGATTGAGAAATATTGATATACAAAGGGACCTGGGGTCCTTGTACACCAATCACTGAAAGCAAGCATGCAGGTACAGCAAGCAGTTAAGAAGGCAAATTGTATGTTGGCCTTCGTTGCAAGAGGATTTGAGTACAGGAGCAAGGATGTTTTACTGCAGCTGCACAGGGCCTTGGTGAGACCACATCTGGAGCATTGTGTGCAGTTTTGGTTTCCCTACCTAAGAAAGCATATACTTACCATAGAGGGAGTGCAGCAAAGGTTCACTAGCCTGATTCCTGGGATGGCAGGGTTGTCATATAAGGAGAGATTGGGTCAACTTGGCCGGTATTCACTGGAGTTTAGAAGAATGAGAGAGGGTCTCATTGAAATGTATAAAATTCTGACAGGGTGGGACAAACTGGATGCAGGGATGATGTTACCTCTGGTTAGGGTGTCTAGAATAAGGGGTCACAGTCTTGGGATACGGGGTAGGCCATTTAGGACTGAGATGGGGAGAAATTTCTTCACTCAGGGTGGTGAACCTGTGGGGCTGAATTTTGCCCTCGATGGGCGGGCGGGCCCAACCGACTCGGCGGCAGGCAGGCAGCCGATCGCCGCCGCTGGAACGGGCCCTGCCACCATTTTACGTGGGCGGGCCAATTAAGGCCCACCCAGCGTGACGCCCGATGGGAAGCGCTATGTGCTTCCTGTGCGTGCGGGGGGTACTCCCCAACTGCGAGAGTGCACTCTTTCGCGCATGCGCACACATCTCCCTGAGGCACCGCTTAGCCTCAGGGAGATCGCTGAAAGGTTGTGAAAGTTGAAAAATAAAAAAATCATTAACATGTCCCTCTCATGTGAAAATGTCACATGAGATGGGACATGTTAATAAAGTACACGAAAACTTTATTAAACTTTTTAAAATCCGAACTAAAACCTCATCCCGCCAGTGGATGAGGTTTGTTTAAAAAATCACTTGCCCGCCTGCCTGTTGGGCTCGTGCGCCGAGCCGAAGTTCGCACAGGCCCCTCAAAATCGTTGTCAATTGCTGACTTAATGGCCTTAACAAGGCCTTTAATTAATGGCGGGCGCACGTCGCGCTGCATAGTATGCCCGCCGACCTAAACATCGCGATGCCGCGTGCTGACATCGGGACGCTTGTGTGACGTCAGCGCGTGACATTTTAAGAGCTGACGTGCGGGATCCACCACCTGCACGTCAGCCAGAAAATTTAGCCCATGGAATTCTCTACCACAGATGACTGTGGAGGCCAAGCCACTGAATATATTTAAGAAGGAAATAGATTTCTGGACTCTAAAGGCATAAAGGGGTATGGGGAGAGTGCGGGAACATGGCATTGAGATAGAGGATCAGGCATGATCATACTGAATGACAGAGCAGGCTTGAAGGACCGAATGACTTAGTACTCCTCCTATTTTCTGTTTTCTATGTTTAGAAAAAGCTAAAACTGTTAACAAATACAGATGGAGATCAAGTCAAAATTTTGAAAGCTTTTGTTGAGCTTTTTTTCAGTTTTTCAATTCAAAATGCTTTTCTTATGATATTGGTAGATGAAAATGGTTCACAATTAACCTTTTATATAGGGAAAATAAATTAAATAGTTCAGTAGCATGAGAAACAAAGTCTTTGTTTAGTCCCAGTAGGTCTCTTAGAATTTCTCCCAGCTATAAGTTTACAATGTCATTCATTCAGTATCTCGTTTAACTAATAGAAAAATTATAGTTAATTTGAAAAACCTCTATCGCTTTCTCCTCATTTAGGTTTGATGATAGTGTTAATCCATTATTTCCTCGGTATGCTGAACTATTGATTAACATAAATTCTTTGCCTTTGCCGCTTTAGTGATAATTGAGAGTGTTGAGCTCGGAAATGAATTGCTCGTGTCAGCTCCAGCATGATGCCACCACCATACACATCTTCCCCTGACCTCCCCTTTCAGCATTCTGAAGAGATCATTGCCTCTTCAACATCCTGGTCCACTCTGTGACTACTCCACTCCTCAGTCAACCCTAATACACCCTGCCTTCCCTTCAGCACCAAGACGTTCTGCTCATCTCCAACGGGATTTTTGTTTGCCTTTTCTACCTTTGCTTCCACTTCTCATGTTTAATCAGGTATCTAAAAAAAAACACTTCCACAGCCACATTTTCTTCCTCAAAACTGTCTTTGACTTCAACTTATCTCATAAGGATTCCAACTTAAATTCCACTCTTTGTGTTATGAGTACAGATATCTCTAAAACATCCAGAAGTCCTCAAACCACTGTTCTCGCTGCATCCTTCAATGCACTCTCCATGCCATGCGTGGTCATGTGCATACTCTTGATCTCTCCCTTAAGAAACATCAACTCATCCTCCTAAAGCTGTCCTGGTCTACAATTTCATTTCGTGCTTCGCCTCATTCAACACTTTAACAAAATCTTTTTCTCTTCCTTTCAAGTGTGAAGGATCGCAAACTTCACCAGCTCATGGGTATCAACACCCTTCCGTCTCTTTCCTCCCCTTTCCTTCCCTCCGACCCCTCTCACCCCATGCCGTGTTTTCACAATACTTTCTGATCTTTCCCCTCTCTGACTTTGAAAGCTCTATCTCAGTAAAAGCCTTGATTTCATTCCCTTACGTCTCTGCTTCAATGAATTTCAAGCTCAGCACGATGCTGAGCTCTTCCTCCATTGCCTCTGTGCCCACTTCTTTGACCAGGTGTCCTCCCCCCATTCAACAGACCCTTTCATTTGTCCAACACTTTCCCTCCACTTGGACTCCTCCCTCTGGCCTCCTACCCTCACTAGATCTTTTCTTTGATATCTGCCAGTGTGACATTGGCCATCTCAATTTTGCTACTTCTCTCATTCACTCTAGCCTATCCCTCTCTGAACTTGCTGCATTCCATTCTTTCTGATCCAACCCTATTATTATCATCAAATCTGCTGACAAGAGAGGCAGTGTTGTTGTCTGGCGTACTGACCTCTGCCTTGCAGATGCCGAACAACAACTCTCTGACACTTACTCCTGCTTCTCCCTGGACCATGACCCCACTACCAAACATCAGCCATTGTGTCCAAGACTGTCACTGACCACGTATCATCTGGAGATCTTCCCTCCACAGCCTCCAATTTCATAGTCCCGCAACCCCGAAGAGCCCGCTTCTACTTCCTCCCCAAGATCCATAAACAAGAACTGATGGTAGACCCATTGTTTCAGCCTGTTTCTATCCCACTGACCTTCTTCCTATCTCAACTCCATTTTTTCTCCCCTTGTACACTCTTTTTCTACACCCTCCTCTGCCTGGCTGAGCTTGTTCTCACTCTGAACAACTCCACTCATTTCTTCAAATAAAAGGCGTTGTTATGGGTCCCAGTTATGCCTGCCATTTTGTCAAATATGTGGAACATTCATTATTCCAGTCCTGCTCAGGTCCCCTCCCCCATTTCTTTTTCTGATACACTGATGACTGCATCGATGCCGCCCCCTGCCCTTGCCATGAACTGGAAAACTTAAATGACTTTGTTTCCAATTTCCACTCCTCCCTACCCTTCACCTGGTCCATCTCTGACTCTTCCCTTCTCTCCTTTGACTTCTCTGCCTCTATTTCTGAAGTTCGGTCTTCAACTATTATTGGCTGCAAACCCACAGACTCCCACAGCGACTACTTATTCTCACACCCTGCTCGATATAAGGACTCAATTCCGTTCTTCTAGTTTGTCTCAGTCGCACCTGTTCTGATGATGAAACCTTCCACACCAGCGCTTCTGATATGTCTTGCTTTTTCATCAACTGAGGATTCCCATCCAGCATGGTTGACAGAGCTCTCCACTGTGTCTGATCCATTTTTCCCACTTCTGCTCTCACCCCTTCCTCTCCCTCCCAAAACCATGATAGGGATCCTCTTGTCTTCACCATGCACCTCACCAACCTCCATATTTACTGGATTATACTTTATCAGCTCCAGTGTGATGTCATCACCAAACATATCTTCCCTCCCCTTTCAGCATGCTGAAGGAACTGTTCCTGTGTGACACCCTTGTCCACTCTTCAGTCGCCCCTAACAGCTCCCCACTTCCCTACAGCACCTTTTCGTGCAAGCACAGGTGACACATCACCTGTCCTTTCACCTCCCTTCTTACTGTCCAGACCTCCCACACACTTTCCAAGTGAAACAGTGATTTACTTGTACTTTCAATTTAGTATACTATATTCGCTGCTCATGATGTGGTCGTTTCTACCTTGGGGAAACCAAATGCAGACTGGGTGACTGCTTTGCAGAACACCTCTGCTCAGTCCGCAAGCATGACACTGAATTTCCGGTTGCTTAACATTTTAATTCTCCACCTTGCTCCGATGCTAACCTTTCTGTCCATGGGCGGCTACATTCTTACAGTGAAACTCAGCACAAGCTCGAGGAACAGCACCTTATCTTTCCACTCGGCACTCTACAGCCTTCTGCACTAAATGCCGAGTTCAGCAACTTTAGATCATAGCCTCTGCCTCCATCGTGTTCCATGTGCTTTTCTTTTTTTTTATTTTTGCTGGGTTTGTCTTGTCTTGTTTCTTTCTTTATTCCTTTAAATTGCATCCAGACAGCTGCAATGTACCTCATTTGGACACAATCTTTGTGTCTTTACCATAATCATTACCACTCTGTTTGGCTGGAGCATCGTGTAACCTTTTATTATTTAATCTCCCCTGCCCTCCAACCTATCACAGACCTTCTCCTTTGTTCTACCTGCCCCCTCCCATCTTTCCACTGTCTTAAAATCTCTTTCATTTCCACCTTTCTTCACTTCTGATGAAGGATCATTGACCTGAAGCGTTAACTCTGTTTCATTCCACAGATGCTTCCTTACCTGCTGAGCACTTAGTTGTTTTTATTTCAGATTTCCAGCATCTGCAGTATTTGGCTTTTGAATTAATTGCTTCCTTTTGTTTCTCACTAGGCAGAAAAAATTGCCTCTCAGATGATCACTGAAGGGCGAATGAATGGGTTTATTGATCAAATTGATGGAATTGTCCACTTTGAAAGTGAGTGCATTTCTTCTGAAATTTTTCCTGTTTCTATATTTTGGGTTTTCATAACACACAGAATCCTACACGTTTAAATTTAGATGCTGACCTCAGGCAAATCTACCCACAAAAACTAAAGTTCACTGTGTTGGGAATTTTCCCCTTTTTCCAACAGCAGTTTAAATTTAGTACCAAGACGAGGGGATATCTTGGCATGCAGCAGCAGTGATTTAGCAAGCAGCTAGGCAATCAATCACATTGCAATATACATATACAGCAAACCAGGAACTTGAAAGCACTTCAAATTTTTCACTTTTTATTTTAATTTTCAGAAAGTGAAATAAATGTATGACTGTATTGAGATGGAAGCTAAAATAAAGGCTAATGGGCTTTAAAATTGTTATGTTTTTATATATTTTTTTGAAATTTTTAAAAATCATTGTGGAGACACTTAGCATTCCACAAATATAAAATTAACTATTCAGGGTTACTAAGGCTGTTTTGCAGTAATTTTGAATTTTGTATGCTATTTAAAAACTCCGTTACACCCCATTCAGCAAGGTGTAACTTTTTTTTAAGGGCTTTTATAGTGGGACAAGCAATGTAAAAGTGGAAGTTCTCATCAATTCGTGGTTGAAATGGAAATTGCCGTCTGGGAACTTCTAAAGTGCACCCTTTGGAAGGGTAGGCTCTCAGGCAGCAACTCTGGATTTCTGTGTTACTCGGAGCATGCCCAGACTCTCAAAGTTACCACCAGTTTCAATGGACTCATGATGGCCATGCTGACAGTTTCGCCGACATTATCAGAACAAAATCTGGGCCTCTTAGACAGCTTGATAGTATAATATGTCAGGGTATGGATGCCTATTGTTTTCAATACAGCAAACTCCCACCTGTTATAAATTAAGGATATTTTGAAAGATATTAGATCAGATCTTGCTGGAAAAATGATGCTAACAAGTGCTAATGGCTCATGTCGTTATTGATGCATAAATTGGCCAGCAAATTGAGGGAATTAAGAGATAACAGCATGAGTTGCAAATCTCCTGAATTTGCTGGTGCATTTAGAATTATAGAGTCATAGATATCTACAGCGCAGAAAAAGGCCCTTCAGCCCATCGAGTCTGTGCCAGTGAAACAAGTACCTTACTATTCTAATCCCATTTTCCAGCACTAGGCCCATAACCTTGTATGCCATGGCATCGCAAGTGCACATCCAAATACTTCTTAAATGTTATGAGGGTTTCTGCCTCTACCACCCTTTTAGGCAGTGAGTTCCAGATTCCCACCACCCTCTGGGTGAAAAAATTCTTCCTCACATCCCCTCTAAACCTCCTGCCCCTAACCTTAAATCTATGCCCCCCTGGCTATTGATCCCTCCACCAAGGACATAAGTTCCTTCCTGTCTATCCTATCTATGCCCCTCATAATTTTATACACCTCAATCACGTCCCCCCTCAATCTCCTCTGCTCCGGGGAAAATAACCCCAGTCTATCCAATCTCTCCTCATAACTAAAACTCTCCAGCCCAGGCAACATCCTGGTAGATCTCCTCTGCACTCTCTCTAGTGCAATCACATCCTTCCTATATTCCAGATTCCATAACTGCACGCAATACTCTAGCTGTGTTTTAAGCCATGCTCATGGCATCTTACCTTTAGCCATCCCATTATTTCTAAGAACCTGCTAGATTTCCACATTAATTGCCTATTAAACCTGCCTCAGAAAGTTAAATTGATAATTAAGAGCATAAGTACCCCTTGAACAATATAATTGTTAATGTAATGCCAATCGATCTCTCTGGCCCAGAAAGGAAACAATTTAAAATGAAAACAAAAACACTGGAAAAACTCAGGTCTAACAGCATCTGTGGAGAGAAAGACAGAGTTAACGTTTCAAGTCCATATGACTCTTCTTCATAACTGGTTTGTCTAACATGTGAGTCCAGACCCACAGCAATATGATTGACTCTTAAATGCCCTCTGAAATGGCCTAGGAAGCCACTCGGTTGTATCAAACCACTACAGAAAAGTCAATAAGGAGTGAAACCGGACGGACCACCTGGTATCGACCTTGGCAAAGCCAGTCCTATTGACCTTGCAAAGTCCTCCTTACTAACGTCTGGGGGTTTGTGCCAAGATAGGGAGAGCTGTCCCACAGATTAATCAAGCAACAGCCTAATGGAGTCATGCTTACAGGATTATACCTTACAGACAATGTACCAGAAACCGTCATCACAATCCTTAGGTATGGCCTGGCCCACCGGAAGGACAGACCCAGCAGAGGTGGTGACATGGTGGTATACAGTTGGGAGGGAATAGCCCTGGGAGACCTCGGCATTGACTCCAGACCCTGTGAAGTCTCCTGGCATCAGGCCAAACATGGGCAAGGAAACCTCCTGCTGCTTAACACTTACTGCTCTCCTCTCCTCAGCCTATGAATCAGTACTCCTCAATGCGGAACACCACTTAGAAGAAGCACTGACTGTGGCAAAGACGCAGAATGCACTCTGGGTGGGGGACTTAAATGTTCATCACCAAGAATGGCTCAGTAGCACCACTGCTGACCGAGCTAGCTAAGTCCTCAAGGATATAACTGCTAGGCTGAGTCTGCAGCAGGTGGTGAGAGAACCGAAAAGAGGGAAAAACCTACCTGACCTCACCCTCACCAATCAACCTGTCGCATATGCATCTGTCCATGAGAGCATTGGTAGGAGTTTTTAAAAAATTCTTTCATTGGGTGTGGGCGTTGCTGACTAGCCCAGCGTTTTTATTGCCCATTCCTAATTGCCCTTGAGAAGTTGATGGTGGACCACCTTGAACTGCTGCAGTCTCTGGTGTAGGTACACCTACAGTGCTGTTAGGGAGGGAATTCCAGGATTTTGACCCAGCCACAGTAAAAGAAAGGTGATGAAGTTTCAAGTCAGGATGGTGTGTGCTTGGAGGGGCTTTTGCAGATGGTGGTGTTCCCATGCATCTGCTGCCCTTGCCCTTCTAGGTGATAGAGGTTATGGGTTTGGAATGTGCTGTCACAGGAGCTTGGTGAGTTGCTGCAATACATTTTGTAGATGGTACATACTGCTACTGCTGTGTGTCGGTGGTGGAGGGAGTGAATGTTGGAAGTGGCAGATGGGCTGCCAATCAAGTGGGCTGCTTTGTCCTGGATGTTGTCGAGCATCTTGAGTGTTAATGGAGCTGCACTCATCCAGGCAAGTGGAGATTGTTCCATCAAACTCCTGACTTGTGCCTTGTAAATGGCCTGGAGTGACCACCACACAGTACTTGTGGCGACAAAGTCCCATCTTTACATTGAGGACACCATCCATCATGTTATTTGGCACTACTGCTATCTAAATGGAATAGATTTCAATCAGATCTAGCAACTCAAGACTGGGCATTCATGAGGCACTATGGGCCATCAGCAGCAGCAGAATTGTACTCATCCACAATCTGTAACCTCATGGCCTGGCATATCATGCACACTACCATTACCATCAAGCTGGGGGATCAATCCTAGTTAGATGAAGAGTGCAAGAGAGCATGCCAGGAACAGCACCAGGCATACCTAAAAATGAGCTGTCAACCTGGTGAAGCTATAGCACAGACTCATATGCCAAACAGTGTAAGCAGCATATGATAGACCGATCTAAGTGATCACACAACCAACAGATCAGATCTAAGCTCTGCAGTCCTGCCACATCCAGTTGTAAATGGAGGTGGATAATTAAACAACTCACTGGAGGCGAAGGAGGCTCAACAAATATCCCCACCCTCAATAATGGGAGAGCCCAGCACATCAGTGCAAAAGACAAGGTTGAAGCATTTGCAGCCATCTCCAGCCAGAAGTGCCGAGTAAATGATCCATCTTGGCCTCCTGAGGTTCCCACCATCATAGATGTCAGTCTTCAGCCAGTTCAATTCACTTCACGTGATATCAAGAAACGGCCGAAGACATTGGATACTGCAAAGGCTATGGACCGTGACAACATTCCAGCAATAGCACTGAAGACTCGTGCTCCAGAACTAGCCGTGCCCCTGGCCAAGCTGTTCCAGTGCAGCTTCAACACTGGCAATTACCCAGCAATGTAGAAAATTTCCCACGCATTCCCTGTCCACAAAAAGCAGGACAAATCAAACCTGGCCAATTACTACCCCATCAGTCTACTCTCCATCATTAGCAAAGTGATGAAAAGTGCAGTCAAGTGGCACTTACTCAGTAATAACCTGCTCACTGACATTCTGTTTGTGTTCTGCCATGGCCACTCAGCCCCTGACCTCATTACAGCCTTGGTCCAAACATGAACAATAGATCTGAACTCAAGAGATGAGGTGAGAAAGACTGTCCTTGACATCATGGCAGCTTTTGGCAGTGTGTGGCATCAAGGAGACCTAGCAAAAGTGGAGTCAATAGAAATCGGAGGGAAAACTCTCCACTAGTTGGAATCAAAGCTAGCACAAAGGAAGATGGTTGGAGCTGTTGGAAGTCGATCATCTCGGTCCCAGAACATCACTGCAGGAGTTTCTCAGGGTAGTGTCCTCGGCCCAACCATCTTCAGCTCCTCCGTCAATGACCTTGCCTCCATCATAAGCTCAGAAGTGAGGATGTTTACTGATGATTGCACAATATTCAGCACCATTTACGACTCTTCAGATACTGAAGCAGCCCATGTCCATACACAGCAAGACCTGGACAACATTCGGGCTTGGGTTGATACGTGACATGTAACATTTGTGCCATACAAGTCCCAGGCAATGGCCATTTCCAACAAAAGAGAATCTAACCATCTCCCCATGGCATTCAGTTCATTACCATTACTAAATCCTTGACTATCAACATCCTAATACCATATACCACTTGCCTGGATGAGTCAGCTCAAATAACATTCAAGAAGCTCGACACCATCCAGGACAATGCAGCCCGCTTGATTGGCCCCATCCACCACCTTAAACATTCACTTCCTGCATTACTGATGCACAATGGCAGCAGTGTGTACCATCTACAAGATGTACTGCAGCAATTCACCAACACTCTTTCAACAGCACCTTCCAAACCCGTGACTGCTACCAAGTAGAAGGACAAGGGCAGCAGATGCATGGGAACACATTCCCTTTCAAGCCACACACCATCCTGACTTAGAAATATATTGCCGTTCCTTCACTGTTGCTGGGTCAAAATCCTGGAACTCCCTCCCTATCAGCACTGTGGGTGTACCTACATCAGATGGACTGCAGCGGTTCAAGAAGGCGGCTGACCGCCACCTTCTCAAGTACAGTTAGGAATGGGCAGTAAATGCTGGCTGAATGCCCCCATCCTATTAAAGTATAAATATAAAAAAAACTCTTGCTGGTAGCTCAAAACAGACTAGACATCAAACCTGGAACCTTCCCATTTAATATGGCTAAGCTATATGCTGCCTTTATGAAAAGAGCCACTAGGAAAATTAATTTACATTTTGTAATTAATTTCTATATTTTTGAAAGAATTCAAATTTTTGGAGAGATTGTGGTTGAAGAAGACAATGCAGTTTTCCTAAGTTTCTTGTGGAAAAAATAATCTTAGCAATATTGAATTATAGTTGTAGATTTATGAAGTTTCACGTAAGTACAGAGTACACTATTGCTTACTTTCCTGAAAATTTTTAATTATGCTGGAAGTTGAGTATATCCGTGTACATGGAGTGCTTATTCCTGTCATGATCTCCACTATTTTTATTTTTAATTTTTAGTACTATTGTGGAAGCAGCAAGCCTTTTTATACAAAAAGGTATTTTTTAATGGGTATGTTCTGCGCAGCAACCTTGACAGTTAATTTGCTTATAATTCATTAAAATTATTTAAGTCTTGGTGCATTTGCAAATGGAATTTTTAAAAAATCCATAAAATTTTGAAAGTGAATTTACTTCGGGAAAGAGGTCACTGTGTTAGTAAAATGAGCTTAATTGATGGCTGTGTTTTTATGTATTTTGGAAATCTTAGTTGGTTAACACATGAGAGTTCCAGGTGAAGAAGAAACTCTGGAGAAAATTAATGGTCAAATATTCATAAATGTAAATGAATAAAATAACTTTAATCATATTCTTTATACATATTTTAAGTGTAAGATGTATTTCTGATGCAATTTATTCATGGATGCACCTAGCATGGAATGATTTGAATTGATTCATTTTCTCACTAAAATGTGTAATTTCCCTCTGCTTTCACCAACCAGTCTATTTTCTTCTCAAGTAAAGAGACAAGAAATTGCCAGCAGCTATGCCTCATGCTGATTTCCAATATGGCAATGCATTATGTTCTTCAGCATTTAACAATGCTACTGATTTTAAACCAATTATTTCCATTCTTCCCCTTCCTCCCAATTCACTTACCCATTTTGGATGGAGTATTCTCATTTCACAACTTGACTAACAGCTAACTAGGCACCTCCATTGAAAACAAAAGTTTAAATGTCAGAAGAATCTCATTTGAAGTACATCCAAACTGCTGAATAGAATATACAAGAAATGGACTAATTTAATTGGTAATAATTAATTTAGTCTAGTAGTTTGGGGTAGGAGAGAAAAATGGAAGAGATTACTTATGTTTAAAAAATGTAATGATTAAAGTGATTTTTTTAAATTGGAAGGAAGGTAGCATTAAAATAATCTATAGTGGCTGATATTAGCTTATCAGAGGTGAGTTCATCTGTCATCTGAACCAAGGTCCAGGGAACAGTGAGCTGAAATGAGTGTATGTTATGTGTTTTTTATTCCCTCACTCAGTCAGTGAGATGAGGGGAGCGTGCAAACTTCAATATACAATAGATTTTCTGGCCTCTTGAGTTGCACAGAAGAAAAACAAATATTTGAATTAAAGTTTCTTTAACTACCTTTTAATTTTTTTCCCTTCTAATTTTCGCCCTTTCCTGGTTTCTTCTGATGCTGGGAAATTGTTATGGCCTTTCTTGTACCTCACCTAAGTGACATTGCTCTTGTGATAACTTGGATGAGTTGACTGATTTAATCCAGTTCCAGGAGAGGTCAGTAGATAATGGTCAAGACTTGCTGCCTTAACTGATTTCATTCCCCTTTCTGTAGCTCATTAAGACTGGGTTCTATGGTCAATTGATATTTTCAAGACTCAGATTTATATTGGGTAAGGGTATCAAGGGATGTGGAGCAAAGTTGGGTAAATGGAATTAAGATATATGGTGGCCATGATCTGATTGAAAAGGGAATAGGCTCAGGGGGCTCACTGGTACTTATCTTCGTATGTAACTTGCCTGCTCCCCCTGCTTCACATTGTCATAACTAAAATCAGAAACCTACTGTTAGGAGAAGTCACAATTTTATCATTCTGGCACAATACATTGGTACACCAGCACTCTTCAAACAACACATCTTTTGTTATTGGAGTAGTTGACTAGTACATTCTATCTATCTCTTATTCTTACAGCTCGTGAAGCTTTGCCCACATGGGACAAACAGATCCAGTCCCTTTGTTTCCAAGTGAATAATCTACTGGAAAAGATCAGCCAGGCTGCTCCCGAGTGGACAGCACAGGCAATGGAAGCTCAGATGTCACAGTAATAACTCCAACCAAATTTATGGAATTGCAGCCGCCATCAAGATTCAGTTGTCCCTGTATTTAAAATATTGAATTTGTTTCTTCCAGAACTTAATTTGCAGTTGTGGTTATTTAAAGTCTTTATACAAGAATAGGAAGCTCATTTCCACTGTGTCTGCATTGAATTTGGAAGTATTTTCTTCAATTACACTGGATCCAAAATAGCACCATAGTCACTATTAAAGGGGGTTCTGTTTGTGAATGTAGCAATGAGATTTGTTTCTGGTGAGTTTGGTTGCTCTTTGTTGAAAGACTGTAGCCCAGTTTGTTATCAAACAGTGTGGTTTAATTAGGAAACTGCAAACCTTTATTTTTGACCCTCTATCAAAGGAAGTCAATCCATGTTCTTTGAGAATTGTTTGCCGAACTCTGAAGAAAAAAATGGATCGAATCTGAGCTAACACAGCTTGTCATTCAAGAAAATAAACCCTTAAAGCAGTTAGTGGCACCAACTGTATTACTTTGAGTGTCATCTTTTTCCACTGAATTAACTGTATATTTAAAAAGCCCCTTTGCCTTTGCTATTGCGATGACAAAACTGTTTTTGTTTTACAGATTTTCTTTTTTTAAAAAAAAATAAAATGTTGATTTTTCTTTTGCTCTTCAAGATGACTGATGTTCATGTTTATGAATGAAACATTTTTTCCATTAGTTCTATTTATGGTATTTATTTATTGATTTAGTGTGTGAAGAGTCACAGAGTCAAGCAATAGCCCTGTCAGTGGCTAAATGGAGTTCTTTAAGCCTGCCTTCAAGTTTAGTCAGTGGACACTCCTCAACAATGTGAGTTATTGATTGGACTTGAGATAGTTGAATATCTAGTATTTGAGGAAGTGAGAAATACAGGTAGTGGGAAGAATGGTACTATTGTATGGGGAAATGCAGTCAGAGGTGAGGAAATGAAATAAAGTTGACTAGTTAGCAGAAACACTATAGCCCGTATGTGGGTGAAGTTGGAAAGGAGGTGAACTTGGCATTTAGGGAGGGGAGATGCAGCCAGTTAATTTACTGCTAAGTTGGGGGAGCGGACCTCTGATTCCTGCTCAGGTCAGTGGACCCCTATGTTCAAGGGATAAGCAGATGTAGTGGCTTATAAAGTAGGGAACTTATGGTTCATGTCCTAGTTTAATTTTTGCCAATTGTTTCTCTGATGCTGTAGCTTCAAAAATTCTTGCTGCTTGGACTCGCTGATATCCTTCAAGAATTTTTAAGGGGCTCTTTTTCTCTTTCTTCAATATAGAGGTTTGTTTCCACCCATGGGCCACATTCCTTTGTGTATTCATGAACACACACCCTGAAATACTTTTACTTTGATTTCAATTTAAAGGTGCAATCATTGAAATTGGATTAAATATACTACTCTCTTCATTTGTCTTTTTTTTTGATACCATAAGCACTGATTGTTTTCTGAGACAATTATTTATTCAGAGTACGTTTTGGGGTGATACACAACATTAGGTGGTGCATCAGTCTTTTCAAAAGTCACATAATAGTGACTTGACAGCACCATTTACCAAGACAACACTACTGAAATCTTGAAACCACTTATCTTCTGAGGGAAAGTTCTGCATAAATATATCCTGATTCTCAAAGCCAATTAATCAAAATTCAGAATATTTATCCATCCCCAGCTCTGTTACTCAGCCTTAGCCTGCTGCCCTGCATAGATGATAAACACCTACCTTTGTCTTAGTAACATACTGACTCTTGTATCCCATTAAATATTTGATCATCTAAGTATGTGTTTATGCCCGTTATAATCCACCAGCTTTTTGTTCCACTTATCCACTACTCTATGTGGATAGGAAGTTTCTTTAAGTCTCTGATCTTATTTTAAGGCATATTATTGTTAGACCCATATCCTAAACTCTTGCAGATTGGAAGGTAGCAAATATAACTCCGCTATTTAAGAAAGGAGGGAGAGAGAAAACGGGGAATGACAGACCTCCTGACAGTAGTAGGGAGTATGCTAGAATCTATTATAAAGGATGTGATAACTGGACACTTAGAAAATAGTGGTAGGATTGGGCAGAGTCAACATGAATTTATGAGATGGAAATCATGTTTGACAAACCTGCTGGAGTTTTTTGAGGATGTAACTAGCAGAATAAGTAAGGGAGAACCAGTGGATGTGGTGTATTTGGATTTTCAGAAGGCTTTAATAAGTTCCCATGCAAGAGGCTAGTAAGCAAAGTTAGAGCACATGGGATTGTGGGTAATATACTGGTATCGATTGAGGATTGGTTAACAGACAGAAAACAGTGTTGGAATAAATGTCTCATTCACACGTTGGCAGGCTGTGGCTCATGGGGTACTGAAAGGATCAGTGCTTGGGCCCCAGCTATTCACAGTCTACACCAATGATTTGGATATGTGGACCAAATGTAATATTTCCATGTTTTTGTGGGTGATGCAAAACTTGGTGGGAATGTGAGTTGTAAAGAGGATGCAAAGAAGCTTAAAGGGGATTTAGGAAGGTTAAATGAGTGGACAAGAACATGGCAGATGGAAGATAAGGTGGAAAAATGTGAAGTTATCCACTTTGGTAGGAAAAACAGAAATGCAGAGTATTTCTTGAATTGTGAGAGATTGGGAAGTGTTGATGCCCAAAGGGACCTGGGTTTCCTTGTTCATAAGTCACTGACAGCTAACATGAAGGTGGAACAAGCAATTAAAGGCCAACATACCATTTGCTGCCTTATTGCAAGGGGATTTGAGTACAGGAGTAAAGAAGTCTTGTTACAATTGTATAGTGCCTGCACTTGGAGTATTGTGTGCAGTTTTGGTCTCCTTGCCTAAGGAAAGATACACTTGCCATGAAGGAAGTGCAACAAAGGTTCACCAGACTGATTCCTGGGGTTGGAGAATTGTCTCATCATGAGAGATTGAGAAAACTGAGCCTATATTCTCTAGCGTTTAGAAGAATGAGAGGTGATCTCATTGAAGCATACAAAATTCCTGCAAGGCTTGACAGGTTGGATGCAGGAAGGATGTTTCCCCTGCCTGGGGGGGATCTAGTACCAGGGGCCACAGTCTCAGAATAAGAGGCTGGCCATTTGGGACTGAGATGAGGGGGAATTTCTTCACTCAGAGGGTGTTGAATCTTTGGAATTCTCTACCCCTGAGGGCTGTGGAGGCTCAGTCATTGCCTATATGTAAGGCAGAGATCGATAGATTTTTAGATAATAAAGTTATCAAGGGTTAAGGGGATAGTGTGGGAAAATGGCTTTGAGGTAAAGATCAGCTATGATCTATTTGAATGGCGGCGCAGGTTCGAGGGGCCAAATGGCCTACTCCAGCTCTGATCATAGAACACAGGAACATGGTAAATAGGAGCAGAAGTCAAATAGCTTACCTGATTCTGCATCAGCCATCCCCCCAAGCTTTCTTTCTGTGATTAAAATCAAATTAAGTCCAACAAATCACCCCTCATGATTTAGAAGCTCTAAATCCTTCCTGATGATTCAAGCTGTATTTTGCCTAGATTCTAAGGGGCCATTAAGTAGTCCCTCTAGTGCAGTAACCCGGCAGAAGTGCAGCAGAAAACTTGCAATAGAGCTTTGCTCTAGTCTTTCTGTCTGACCTTGTGAGGTGGGGGGGACTCTGCTCATCCTATATTAAGCTACTGATGTAGGTGGGGGCAGAGAGTCTGAAAATAAGAGCTTGCACATTTCCAGTCTCTGAGCCATAGACTCATAGATGTTTACAGCACTGAAGGAGCCATTCGGCCCATTGTGTCTGCTCTGGTTAGCAAAGATCTGACAACACTAATCCCATTTCCCAGCTCTTGGCCCATAGCCCTGGAGGCTATGGCAATGCAAGTGAATACCTAAATACTTCTTAAATGTTGCGAGAGTTTCTGACTCAACTGCCCTTTCAGGCAGTGAGTTCTAGACTCCCACCACCCCCTGGCTGAACAACTCTCTCCTCAACTCCCCTCTTAGCCTTCTAACTCTTACCTTAAGTCTATACACCCTGGTTATTGACCCCTCTACGAATGGAAAAAGTGCCTTCCTATCCACCCTATCTTTGCCTTTCATAATCTTATACACCTCTATTAGGTCCCCTCTCAACCTTCGCTGCTCCAAGGAAAACAACCCCAGCCTATCCAATCTTTTCTCATAGCTCAGAGCCTCGAGCCCAGTCGGCATCCTGGTAAATCTCCTCTGCACACTGTCCAGTGCAATCACATCCTTCATATGGCGTGGTGACCAGAACTGCACGCAATACTCCAGTTGTGGCCTAACTAATGTTTTATACAGTTCCAGCATAACCTCCCTGCTCTTGTATTCTATACCTTGGCTAATAAAGACAAATATCCCATATGCCTTCTTAACCACCTTATCTACCTGCCCTACTATCCTCAGGGATCTGTGGATATGCACACCAAGCTCCCTCTGATCTTCAGTACTTTCCAGGGCCCTACCCTTCATAGTGTAATCCCTTGCCTTGTTAGACCTCCCCAAGTGCAGTACCTCACACTTTTCTGGGTTGAATTCCATTTGCCACTGCTCTACCCACCTGACCAGTCCATTGATATCCTCCTCAATATTTACCACCCTACCAATTTTTGTGTCATCCATGAACTTCTTGATCATAACCCCTACATTTAAGCCAAAATCATTTATGTACAGCACAAACAGCAAGGGCCCCAGCACCGAGCCCTGTGGAGCGCAGAAACATACCTCTACCATCACCCTCTGCTCCTTGTCTCTCAGCCAATTTTGGATCCCATGGGCTCTTACTTTCTTGACCAGTCTGTCATGAGGGACCTTATCAAAAGCCTTGCTGAAGTCTATATAGACCACATCAAATGCATTACCCTCATCAGCACTCCTGGTTACCTCCTCAAAAAATTCGATTAAATTTGTCAAACCCGACCTTCCCTTAACAAATCCATGCTGACCATCCCTGATTAATCTGTGTCTCTCCAAGTGCAGATATTTTCTAGCCCTCAGAATTCTTTCTAGTAACTTCCCTACCATGAGATTAGACTGTTTGGCCTGTAATTTCCTGGCCTATCCTTCCTTTTTTAATAATGGGACAATGTTAGCAGTCCTCTGGCACCTCACCTGTAGCCAGAGAGGATTTGAAAATGATTGCCAGGGCCCCCGATATCTCTTCCCTTGCCTCTCTCAACAGCCTGGGATACATCTCATCTGGGCATGCAGATTTATCTACTTTTAAGGCTGCTAAACCCACTAGTACCTCCTCTCTCTCTATGTTAATTTCCTCTAATGTTTCACAGTCCTCCACCCTGATGTCTATACCTGCGTTGCCCTTTTCCATTGACGAGACCAATGCAAAGTATTCATTGAGGACTGTACCCACGTCTTCCGGGTCCACATACACATTACCTCTATGGTCCCTAATTGGCCCTACTCTTTCCCTAGTTATTCTCTTGCTCTTTATATTTTTAAAAAAGCCCTTTGGGTTTTCCTTTATTCTACCTACCAATGCTTCCCCATGCACTCTAATTTCTTTTATAAGTTCCCCCCCTACACTTTTTATACTCCTGTAGGGATTCTGCCGGATGGAGCCCTCGGTATCTGCCATAAACTTCTCTTTTTTTCTTACTCCCAACCTTTATGTCCCTTGACATCCAGGGTTCTCCGGACTTGGTCCCTCCCTTTGTCTTTATGGGAACATATTTGCCCTGTACTCTCACTATTACCTCCTTGAATGCCTCCCACTACTCTGACACAGTTTTATCTGCAAGTAGCTGCTCCCAGTCCACTTGGGCCAAATCTTTTATCATCTTAGTAAAATTAGCTTTTCTCCAGTTTAGAACTTTTATTCCTGGCCCAGCCTTACCCTTTTCCATAACTATCCTAAATCTAACTGAGTTCTGGTCATTTTCTCCAAAAT
The DNA here is from genome assembly GCF_964194155.1 of Cetorhinus maximus. Classification (NCBI taxonomy): domain Eukaryota; kingdom Metazoa; phylum Chordata; class Chondrichthyes; order Lamniformes; family Cetorhinidae; genus Cetorhinus; species Cetorhinus maximus. The sequence goes on along the minus strand of NC_135879.1, from coordinate 99,315,929 downwards.
GCTCCCCTACTGATACGCCTTCCACCTGCCCGGGCTCATTTCCGAATATTAGATCCAGAACTGCCCCCTCCCTTGTTGGACTTTCTATGTACTGGCAAAAAAAGTTCTCCTGGATGCAACTTAAAAATTTTGCAAAACAAAAACAGAAACAGAAATACCTGGCAAAACTCAGCAGGTCTGGTAGCATCGGCGGAGAAGAGTACAGTTGACGTTTCGAGTCCTCATGACCCTTCAACAGTTTTTCCAGGTATTTCTGTTTCTGTTTTTGTTTTGGATTTCCAGCATCCGCAGTTTTTTGTTTTTATCTCTGTGTTTAATTAAAAATTTTGCTCCCTAAGAAGAAGAGAGAGGTGTATAGCAGGTATAGGCAACAAGGAGCAAATTAGGTACTTGTAGAGTATAGAAAATGTAAGAAAATACTAAAAAAGGAAATCAGGAAGGCAAAAAGAAGGCATGAGGTTGCTTTGGCAGATAATGTGAAGGTAAACCCAAAGGGTTTCTACAAGTATATTAAGAGTAAAAGGATAGTAAGGGACACAATTGGTCCCCTTGAAGATCAGAGTGGTCGTCTATGTGTGGAGCCTCACGAGATGGGGAAGATCTTAAACAGTTTTTTTGCATCAGTATTTACTCAGGAAACTGGCATAGTGTATAAGGAAGGAAGGGAAACAAGCAGTAGTGTCATGGAACATATAGAGATTAAAGAGGAGGAGGTGCTTGCTGCCTTACAGTGAATAAAGGTAGATAAATCCCCTGGGCCTGACATGATATTCCCTCGGACCTTGAGGGAGACTAGTGTAGAAATTGCAGGGGCCCTGGCAGAAATATTTAAAATGTCCTTAGCCAAGGGAGAGGTGCTGGAGGATTGGAGAGTAGTTCATGTTGTTCCGTTGTTTAAAAAAGGCACCAAAAGTAAACCAGGTAATTACAGGCCAGTGAGCCTGACGTCAGTAGTAGGTAAATTATTGGAAGGTGTTCTGAGAGATTGGATATATAATTATTTGGACAGCCAAGGGCTGATTAAGGATAGTCAGCATGGCTTTGTGCGTGGTAGGTCGTGTTTAACGAACCTTGTAGAGTTTTTCGAGGAGGTTACCAAGAAAGTAGATGAAGGAAAGGCTGTGGATGTTGTCTACATGGACTTTAGTAAGGCCTTTGACAAGGTCCCACATGGGAGGTTAGTTCAGAAGATTCAGACACTTGGTATCCATGGAGAAGTTGTAAACTGGATTCGAAATTGGCTGTGTGGGAGAAGACAGAGAGTGGTAGTGGATGATTGCTTCTCAGACTGGAGGTCTGTGACTAGTGGTGTGCCTCAGGGATCTGTGCTGGGACCATTGTTGTTTGTTGTCTATATCTATGATTTGGATGATAATGTGGTGAATTGGATCAGCAAGTTTGCTGATGACACTAAGATTGGAGGCGTTGTGGACAGCGAGGAAGGCTTTCAAAGCTTGCAGAGAGATCTGGACCAACTGGAAAAATGGGCCAGAAAATGGCAGATGAAATTTAATGCGGAAAAGTGTGAGGTGTTACATTTTGGAAGGTCAAACCAAGGTAGGACATACACAGTAAATGGTAGGGCACTGAGGAGTGCGGAGGAACAAAGGGATCTGGGAGTTCAGATACATAATTCCCTGAAAGTGGCGTCACAGGTAGACAAGGTTGTAAAGAAAGCTTTTGGCATACTGGCCTTCATAAATCAAAGTATTGAGTATAGGAGTTGGGATGTTATGGTGAGGTTGTATAAGACATTGGTGAGGCCAACTTTGGAGTATTGTGTGCAGTTCTGGTCGCCTAACTACAGAAAGGATATCAGTAAGATTGAGAGAGTGCAGAGAAGATTTACTAGGATGTTGCCGGGTCTTAAGGAGTTGAGTTACAGGGAAAGATTAAACAGGTTAGGACTTTATTCCTTGGAGCGTAGAAGAATGAGGGGAGATTTGATAGAAGTTTACAAAATTATGAGGGGTATAGACAGAGTAAATGCGAGTAGACTCTTTCCACTTAGATTAGGAGAAATAAACACGAGAGGACATGGCTTTAGAGTGAAAGGGGAAAGGTTTAGGGGGAACTTCTTCACTCAGAGAGTGGTGAGAGTGTGGAACGAGCTACCATCTGACGTGGTAAATGCGGGCTCACTCTTAAGTTTTAAGAATAAATTGGATAGATACATGGATGGGAGAGGTCTGGAGGGTTATGGACTAGGTGCAGGTCAATGGGACTAGCGGAATAATATTTCGGCACAGACTAGAAGGGCTGAATGGCTTGTTTTCTGTGCTGTAGTGTTCTATGGTTCTCCCTACCTTGCACACTAAAACTATCCCAGTTAATATTTGGGTAGTTAAAGTCCCCTACTATTACTGCCCTATTATTCTTACATTTCTCTGAAATTTGATTACATATTTGATCCTCTATCTCTCCCTGACTGTTTGGGGGCCTATAGTACACACCCAACAGCGTGTTTGCCTCTTTTATGTTTTTTACTTCTACCCACATGGCCTCATTTGATGATCCTTCCAAGATATCATCCTTCCTCACTGCTATAATTGATTCCATGATCAATATTGCGACCACACCCCCCCGCCCCCCGGCCCCCTTCTATCCTCCTCTATCTCGTCTGAACACCCTATAACCCGGAATGTTGAGCTGCCAATCCTGCCCTTCTTTTAGCCAAGTCTCGGTCATAGCTATGATATCATATTCCCACGTGCCTATCTGTGCCCTCAGCTCTTCTGTCTTGTTCCTCAGACTCATTGCATTAAAATATATCCCATTTAGCCTTGCTAAACTCATTTCTTCATTATCTAGCCCATGTTTCCTCTGCCCTCCAGACTCACTAGCGTTTTAACTCCTAATTCCATCTCAATTTCTCTCCCTCTGAACTACTTTTCAGGACCCCATCCCCCTGCCAATTTAGTTTAAATCCACCCCAACAGCATTAGCAACCCTCCCCGTGAGGATGTTGGTCCTGTTCCTGTTCAGATGTAACCTGTCCAACTTGTGCAGGTCCCACCTCCCCCAGAAATGATCCCAATGCCCCAGGAATCTAAAGCCCTCCTTGCTGCACCATCTGTCCAGCCACGCACTCATCTGCTCTATCCTTCTGTTCCTATATTCACTGCTGTGTGGCACCGGGGGTAATCCGGAGATTACTACCTTTTGAAGTGCTGCTTTTCAATTTCCTACCTAACTGCCTAAAGTCTGCTTGCAGGACCTCATTTCTCTTTCTTCCTATGTCATTGGTCCCAACATGGACCATGACTTTTGGCTGTTCACCCTCCCCCTTCAGAACGCTCTACAGCTGTTCCGTGACATCCTTGACCCTGGCACCCGGGAGGCAACATACGATCCTGGAGTCACGGCTACGGCCTCAGAAGCGCCTGCCTACCCCCCTCACTAATGAATCCCCTACCACTATTGCTCTTTCACACTTCTTCCTCCCACCTTGAGCAGCTGGACCACCCACAGTGCCATGGCCTTGGCTCTGGTTGGCCTCCACAGAGGAACCGTCACTCTCACTCTTTTCCAAGGCTGAAAAATGGTTTGCGAGTGAGTTGCACTTGGGGGAATTCCCTCACTACCTGCCTGGTCCCCTTCTTCTGTCTGGCGGTCACCCACTCCCTCTCTGCTTGCACTTCCTTAAGCTGCGGGGTGACCACATTCTGAAACGTGCTATCCATGAATCTCTCAGCCTCGTGAATGCACCGTAGTGTCCCCAGCTGCCGCTCAAGCTCCAAAACCCAGAGCTTGAGTTGCTCCTGTCGGAGGCACCTCCTGCATACATGGTCAACCAGATTGCCAGGAGCGCCTAGGATTTCCCACATAGCGCAGGATGTGCAAATCACGGTACTGAGCTCCCCAGACATAACTAAATAGAATATTGACCCTTGTTTTTATTTTACCCTTATTCCTACTTGAGTCCCGCTGTTTTAACCTCTCTTTCCCAAAGTCTCGCTGTTTTAACCTCTCTTTCCCAACGTCTCGCTGTTTTAACTTCTCTGTCCCGAAGGCTCCCTGTTTTAACCTCTCTCTTCCGAAGTTAAACTGAAGACCCCGCCGCTCTCTGCGTCCTTTTCAAACTGAAGTGACACGTTATCAGCCAGTGTGCTGAATAAAACCAAATATACCAACTATTTGGTAGTTGTTGTGGCCCCCAAAAAAGGAGTGTTTTTGTTTTTTGCAAGAAATTTTCATGTGGGCTCCCCCTTCTGCTTCTTTCCTCAACCCTACATTTTTCTACCAGGCTTTCAGGTTTCTGTAGTGAAGTAATGCCATTAGAATGCAAATTAGGGAACCTCTCTTTAATTCTGGAAAGACTGCTGCTGACTGCATAAATGCTGGGTTTGCTGTCCCATAGACTTTTTTAAAAAACACTCTTGGCATTATGGTGATATAGTGGCAAGGGCTCCCACAAGTACTGGAATAAGCTAACCGAAGTGGTCCTCTTCTGAGCCACATGTATCTCTTTTGCTCCCGTCCCAATGCTTCTACGCTAGCTTGAAACATTTATCTCCCTTTTTCTCTCAATCTGCTGATTGGATCAGTGCAAGCATTAGTGTCTCCATGAAAATTATTACTTTTTCTGTGGAATAAACTTGAACTTTAGTAACTTGAACTTCCTAAAAATGTTTTTTTGCACATTTAAAGTTTATAATCTACTTGAGACCATTATCATGGTGAAAAGGACGCTTGATAGTTGAGATAAAAGCAAAAAACTGCGGATGCTGGAAATTCAAAACAAAAACAAAAATACCTGGAAAAACTCAGCAGGTCTGGCAGCATCTGCGGAGAGGAGCACAGTTAACGTTTCGAATCCGTATGACTCTTCAACAGAACTAAGTAAAAATAGAAGAGAGGGGAAATATAAGCTGGTTTAAGTGGGGGTGGGACAAGTAGAGCTGGATAGAGGGCCAGTGATAGGTGGAGATAACCAAAAGATGTCACAGACAAAAGGACAAAGAGGTGTTGAAGGTGGTGATATTATCTAAGGAATGTGCTAATTAAGGGTAGAAAGCAGGACAAGCAAGGTACAGATAGCCCTAGTGGTTAGCCTTTTTTGATTCCTTCACCTCACCCCACTAGTACCTTGCTTGTCCTGCTTTCTGCCCTTAGTACATTCCTTAGATAAAATCACCACCTTCAACACCTCTTTGTCCTTTTGTCTGTGACATCTTTTAGTTATCTCCACCTATCACTGGCCCTCTATCCAGCTCTACTTGTCCCACCCCCCCTTAAATCAGCTTATATTTCACCTCTTTTCTATTTTTACTTAGCTCTGTTGAAGGGTCATTCGGATTCGAAACGTTAACTGTGCTCCTCTCCGCAGATGCTGCTAGACCTGTTGAGTTTTTCCAGGTATTTTTGTTTGTGCTTGATAGTTGAGAGTTGATTGTCCAGTTTAATGTAATGGAAATGTTTTGTTTATGGTGAACTGTGAAGTTCTGAAATGTTATCAGTTACCTGTCACTCCAAATATTTTTCATGTTTTTGTTAATTTATCTGCTGACATTGAATAGTTATGCAAGTCTTTTTTATTAATATTTTAAAAGTTTTTAATGGTCTCATCTACCGTTTCCTGACTGAGGGGTGGGTCGGGCTGAGAGATGTCTGCTTCTCCCTAAGCTGATCACAAAGAGCATGCAAGTTGACTTATTTTTCTTCTGTTTACATCTGGGTGATTATTGAGTCTCCATTTGGCACTTCCTATTGATGATCCAGCTAAAGCTGGAAACCCATTCTTTATGGAATTAGAATATGAAAGGAAGACTGAAGAGAAATATCACAGTAGTCAAACTGTTAAGTGACATTTGGTTTAGTCCTAGAATTTAATCTGCAGCCTCTAATGCGAGTGTAATCTTAAGAGTTTAAAATGGTGCTGCAATGTTGTCCTCGAACAGTACTTTTAACAATTTTTGTACCCTCCCTAAGTTATTGCCTTGTGAATCACCTAAAGCATTACTTTTGTAATGTCTAATGCTAGAATATGGAAAACAAGAGGTAAGCAATCAATCACTGTACCACAGGCTGCTGCTATAAAGTGACTAAGTAAATCAAATTCTATTACTGCATAGGAATTCAGAATTTTTTCTGGTGTTATGGATTGTGCTGTCGACCTATCTGTTTGTAAGAAGAGCAAATGCTTTTATGGCTTCTGAATAAGTATAATGTTTGCTTTTATTACATGGAGAATGCAATCTCGCTGAAGCAAATAAAATCCTTAGAATGCGCGACAAGCTAGCTGTGGAGAGGATGGTTCCCATGGTCGGAGAGCCTAGAACTAGGGATTTGGTCTCAGGACAACAGGTTGGCCACTTAGAACTGAAATGAGGAGAAATTTCTTCACTCAGCTGCAAACCTTTGAAATTCTTTACCCAGAGCAATGTGGATGTTCTGTTGTTGAGTATATTCAATGCTGAGGTTGATAGATTTTTGAACAATAAGGGAATCAAGAGATACGGGGATAAGCAGAAAAGTGGTTGGCGTTGATGTCGAAGTTTAGCAATGATCTTATGGAACAGTGGAGGAGGCTGGAGGGGCCATATGGCCTGCTCCTGCTATTTCTTACAACGAAATCGCGATGAGTCATATACTCGGATGACACAAACTTCCAGTCTTATCAAAGTCAATCATTCCTGCCGGCAGAATAGCAAATCCCACAGAATGATGCCCGTGATAAACCGAAATTCTGCACTGGTAACTCTGGATTAGCCGAGCTTGTCTAAGATTGTCATATTACGGCGCCAACTAATCAGAGCAGAGTTAGACCAGACAAGAGCGTGCATCAATAGAGCACTGCGCAAGCTGTCATTTGACGTCAAAATCTCCCTGTGAAAGGATGTGCAAAGCCTGCGAGTATGGCTAAACTTGTGAGAAAGTTAGAAGTGTTGTCGATGGGAGAGAAGGTGGATACTGTGGTGTGAAGTGGAGAAATGGACATTGCAAAGGACTGGGAGATTCCACCATTGAGATTGTCCCACCATTATGAAACACAAGGCAAACATCTCTGAACAGTTTGACAAGCAGACATCCTATTCAGCAAAGAAGAGGATGAGAATGGCTGCCTATCCCGACATTGAAGAAGCTCTGCTAACATGGTTCAAGGCAGCCCAAGCATAGAACATTCCTGTCTCCAGTCCAATTCTGCAGGAAAGGGGAGTCACCCTTGCAAAGAAGCTGGGCTTCATGGAGCCCGCCTCCAGTGACGGATGGCAGGACCAATTCAAGACAAAGCATGCTAAGCAGAAAGAGATTACGGAGTTTATCCGGAGCTAGCTCCTGACATTTTTTAATGCAAAGCTCCAGCCTTTTACAAAGTCAGGCCATTGTAAGGTGTAAACAAAATTAATAAAGACTTTTCCACACATGTACTGCTTTACTGTGTTTTCATTTGGCATTTGAATCTGTTGTTTTTGACATAGACCGCATTTAGTGCCAAATCAGGTAACAGAGATGCATTCATGTGAAAATGGGGCCTCCTCGCAAAGCTTCACTTAACATGAATTAGTGGGCGGTTCCCCTGGGATTAGATTCATTGGGATTTTACTGTATTTTATTATACCTCCTTGGATTGGAAAAGCTGCCAAAGTATCTCCATTATTTGAGGAGGAGGAATTATTGGATAAAGCATGATGTTTACTGGTGATTTGGAGATTGTTTTCCATAATTCCAACCAATTTGATGTTCAAATGTCCAATAAATCATTGGTCTTGGAAATAGAATATTTTCTTTTCATGTTTCAGCCAGCCAAGTAATCATTAATCATGTTTTTCATTCAAGTTCACTAGAAAAAAAGTGTATTGCCTTGGGAATGTTTAGGTAGATTTTTAAAATTTGGGAAAAGCTAGTGGAATTCTAGGGACTGGACAAGTGCCTGTGCTGTGTAGGTGCCAAAATAGGGCTGTTTTTTTTAAACACTCTGTCTCACAATAGCCAGTAGATGGGGCTGTAGCAAACCTTTCATAACACCATTTGTCACTGAGCAAAAATGTTTTTCTGGTATCTGTTCCAAATTTACTTTTCATTGATTCCTGTTTATACTCTGCAGCACAAGTTTATTGGCCTACTGCAAAATAATTTACCTGTGTTTAATTTAAAGCATTAAAGTTATATATCCAGTTTAATCATCACCTTTTTGGACTGTAAGGCCAAAGCTGCTCTAATTTCTCCTAATTCATCTGTTTTGCATTTGGAATCTAGTCTTTTTCAACTGTTCTGTGCTCTTAATGTGAACCTATCTATTTTGTGATATGGTGCAGTGCCCAGAATTGAGCACAGTATTCCAACTGGTCTGACCAGCATAACGTAAAATCTCAGTATAACTTCTGCAGATTTTATATTCTGGGTATATATCTTAACTCCTATTAATTATTTTTTGGTTGCTTTATGTTCTATGGGCATCAAAAGTAATGTAACTATTAATAGTCACTTCATAAGTCAGCCTGTGCTAACTCAATTCCATTAATTGCTTGCATATATGAGTAATGCTTTACATTTATCAGTTTTAATTTTCAATTACCATCCAACTTGCATAACCCTTTTGAACATGATTTACTGCATCCTCTAATGTCAACAAATCATAGAAATTTGCAGTTGATTTTGATTTTTTTGGTTATATATGTGAATTAGAAATTGAAATTAACTGAATCCAGATGCTTCTTGGTGCCTGTGAAAGAGGGAAGAGCTGTACAATACTACTTTAGCTTTTGCAGAGTGGTTTTTTATTGACTAGAAACAGATGTTACAATATATTTGAAAATTATGGACATTAATTATAGTATTATGGAGGAAGAATTTTACATTAGTGAAAACATATGTAAGGTTAAATTGCAAAAAAAGACAAAAAGATTAACTTAAAACACTTGGGAAAGATTAACTAAATCAGTGATTCAAATATAATTAAATAGGTTAACAATTATTTCAAATAAAAACAAAAATACTCAGGTCAGGCAGTATCTGTGGAGAGAAAATGTGTTAATGTTTCAGGTTTGTGACCTAACAGAATTGTTTTGGAGCAATTATTTCATCTAAGTTTTAAGAACATTCTAGCAATGGTGTCAGAATTTGAATGAACATTCACATGATGCTGTAATATTGTAATGTATAATCTTTTAGCTATTCATAAATGCAACTGACCATTGTTCACTGCAGTTGGATTCTGACCATGACCCATCTCACACTTTTCTCAATCCAGATAAGAACAATATATTTTTTGTTCCTTTACCCATGCTGCTCTGAGCTGATCACAAGGTGGAATATGAAGGCAGACCTGGATGTCCTAACATCTACCTGTGTCATTTTTTAAAATGTATTTACACACACCTGATCACAAGAAATTTTCTAGCCTCTTCTCCTTTCTTTTATTTCTCTCTTGTAATTTCTTTTTTCCATTTGTGTGTTATGATTTTGGAGATGGTGACTGATATCAGCAGGATGTGATTGGGAGAGGGACTTGGGTTTGATGTTCAAATGTCCAAATTTTCAAGAGGATTTTGAAAAGCCATCAGTGACGGAAACGTTTGCTATCCCTGAGGAAGAAAGCTTTTCCCAAATTTTAAAAATCTACCTAAACATTCCCATGGTAATACACTTTTTTTCTAGTGAACTTGAATGAAAAACATGATTAGTGATTGCTTGGCTGGCTGGAACATGAAAAGAAAATATTCTATTTCCAGGACCAATGATTTACACAGAAAATTGGATGGTATTGTGGAAAACAATCTCCAAATCACCAGTAAACATCATGCTTTATCCAATAATTCCTCCTCCTCAAATAATGGAGAGACTTTGGCAACTTTTCTTCCTCAGGGATAGTGAGCCCAATTTAACATCTCACTCAAGGCCTATCTGAAATCAGCTGACTGACCATGGAACCTTATGACCTCTGTGGTTCGTCAGTTTACAAATGAGAGCTATTGATGGGGCAAGAGCCCAAATACCTTTTTAGATGAGCTTGGAGCATATTCTCTGGAGGTTCTTGGGTGCAAACTCCTTTTCTGCTCTCATACTCTTGGTTATGCAATGTATGGTTTGCATTTTTTTAATGCTAAGTTACTTTATGCATTCTCTTTTGATCAATGCATAAGTTGTGTACTGTTACAACTTGGCTAAGGGCACAGCTAGTTTAGAGCACTACATCTGGGGATTGTGCCCATAGCCTTTGATATATCCACTGTGCTCAGCTGGTTCTTGATATAACTTAGAGTGAATAGAATTGGTTGAAGACCTACTTTTTCGCTCAAGTTTTTAGTCACCCGCCCTAATAAGAACAGGCCATCTTAGATTTAGTCATGAGTCTGAATTAGTTAATCTAATGGTAAGAGAACATCTAGGTAACAATGAATGTAATGTGATAGAATTTGGTATTAAGTTTCAGATTGAGTAGTATGAGTCACGAACCAAGGTTCTAAACTATGATAAGGCTGAATTTGGAAGGATGAGGCAGAAATTGACTGCAATAGACTGGACAGAAATGTTAGTGGGTAAAAACTATGGATGAATGATGGGATATTTTCATAAATTATTTGGTAAAATACAAAACCTGAAATACCCTTCAAAGGAAAGAGTCCTTTTTGTGTAATTGTACAGGCTTGGTCAACAAGGGAAGTGTCATGAAGCAATTAATGTACATAATATTATACATGTCAAATAACAGGAAAACAACAAGCAATGATTAAACCGGCGCCTTTAATCCCAATACCAACATTTGAAGAACCTTTTACCAGGGTCATGATTGATTGTGTAGGACACCTCCCTAAGAGTACAAGTGGAAATCAGTATTTATTGACAATAATGGATGTGTCTACCAGGTTTCCTGAAGTAATACCTTTAAAAAATATTACAACGAAGGAGATTGTGGAGGAGTTAATTAAATTTTTCATACAATATGGTTTACCTAAAGAAATACAATCAGAAGGAAGTAATAAACAGTTTGGGGATAAAACAATTTAAGTCAACAGCTTATCATCTGGAGTCACAAGGAGCTTTGGAAAGATGGCATCAAACTTTAAAAACTATGATGAAAGCATATTGTCATGATTATGCACAGGATTGGGATACTGGAATTCCATTTTTGTTATTTGCTATTAGAGACGCTCCTAATGCATCGACTAGTTTTTGCCCTTTTGAACTACTTTATGATCATGAGATAAGGGGATCACTGAAATTGATTCATGAGAAATTGGTGGGTCAAAATTAAAAAACTACTCCCCTGGATTACGTATCAAATTTCAGGAAAAGTTTGAACAGATCATGTGAGCTGGCTAGGGAACATTTAAAGATATCACAGCAAGTGATGAAAGTGAAAGCAGATAAGAAACTAAATTTCGCAGTTTTGTTTTGGAGAGAAAGTACTAGTTTTGTTACCAGTACTAGGTGATTCATTAAATGCAAGATTTAGTGGGCCTTACAGGATTGAAAAGAAATTGAGTGAAATAAATTATTTAATAAATGCTCCAGATAGAAGAAAAAAGCAGAGGGTGTGTCATGCAAATATGCTTAAAAAGTTCTTTGACAGGGAAGAGGGACAAAAAGAGGTATTAGAGATGGTGGATGATGAGAAAGAGGTAGAAGTGCAGGACTCTGAAATTGATTTTCCTCTAATCAAATTGGATAATGAGGGGGTGCTTGGAAATTTAAATGAAATATTGAGTTACCTTCCAAGCAAGTGTCAAAGTAATTTGAAAAAGCTGTCACACAAACCTATTCCTGGAAATAAGTTGGGAAAGACACATTTAGCTTTACATGATGTATGTTTAGGAATATCATCTTCAATAAGGCAACAACTTTATAGATTAAATCCAGCAAAGTTATCACAAGTACAAAAAGAAATTGATTTCATGCTTCAAAATGAAATCATTGAGTCTAGTTGCAGCAACTGGAGTTCACCTATTGTACTGGTACCGAAACCGGATGGAACACAAAGACTGTGTGTGGACTATCAAAAGGTGAATGCGGTGACAAAAGCGGATTCATATCCCATACCATAGTTGGAGGGTTGCATTGAGAAAGTGGGACAATCGTAATTTATCACAAAGATTGACTTGCTAAAAGGATATTGGCAGGTACCGTGGTCGGAGAGACCAAAGGAGATATCAGTTTTTGTAACGCCAAGTGGACTATATCAGTTTAAAGTCATGCCATTTGGTATGAAGAATGCACCTGCAACATTTCAAAGACTGGAAAACAAAGGAATTGCAGGCCTAAGCAATTTTGTGGTTTATATTGATGATTTAATCATTTTCAGTCAGATGTGGGAGGAGCATTTACAACATCTGGAAGAATTATTTACTTGACTACAAGAAGCTAATTTGGTGATGAACTTGGCTAAAAGTGAATTTGCAAAAGTGCAAGTTACGTATCTAGGCCATATCATTGGACATGGTAAGGTGGCCCCGAGAGTCAAGGCTATCATGAATTTCCCAGTGCCTATAACAAAATGAGAAGTTTTGAGATTTCTGGGCATGAATGGGTTTTACCGGAAATTTGTACTAAATTTTAGCCAAGTGGTTGCTCCACTGACTGAACTATTAAAAGAGAACAAGTAGTTTGAATGGACACTGGAATGTCAGAAGTCATTTGATAGTTTGAAAACTGTATTAACTATGACACCAGTGTTGGCAGTACCCAATTATGCCAAGCAATTCAAGTTGGCCGCTGACGCAAGCAACATAGGCATTCGAGCTGTACTGTTACAAGAAGATAACACCGGAATTGAGAAACCGATAAGGGTATTTTTCACGGACACTGAATGTACAACAGAGAAGATATTCAATGCTCAAAAAAGAGAATTTGAGTTTGGTGTTAGCACTGCAGCATTTTGAAATTTATGTTGCAAGCAATTCATCAGAGACAATTGTTTATACAGACCATAATCCTTTGAAGTTTTTGGACAACTTTTGTGACAAAAGTGCAAGGCTTTTCAAATGGAGTGTATTATTACAACCATTTAATTTATGTATTGTATATATTGCTGGAAGAGAGAATCTGTTCGCAGATGCGACATCAAGAGTTTGAAGCTTAAAGAAAATGGGACTTTTTTTTTAAAAAACCTGGACACTAAACTGGAGTGATTTTTGTTGATACCAAGGACTTATTTATATATATATGTTAATGCGTACACCTGGTAATGTACTAGTGTAATAAGTATAGGAAATAGCGTGAGATGGGTTATTAAAATGAAGCCGTCTTTTAGAATTATGGTGGTTCATTTTCCAATAAGGATGGGGATGTCATGAAGCTATTAGTGTATATTATATTATTGGAAAATATTTTTCTTTTAAAATAGAGATTCAGTCTGTGGGTGTGTCTTAACTGAATTAAAGCCAGCTAGTCTGGGTGTTTTGATGTGTACTAGTTTTGATATATAAGAGAGATAGGGTGCATTTGCATTTTTTGAATATAGCCTTTAAGAAGTGGGGTGAAAATTACCACCTAGCTAGCAGATACCAAGCAATATGTTTATATTACTAATAAAATTGGTACTATGAAAGGGGTTTTATTATAAAAAGGTGGAGTTCAAACCGGCTGGTGAGACAATGAGAATTTACATTCAATGAGTGGTGCTAGTTATAACTTCAGCAGTTTTGTGCGTGCAGGGGCAGAGGCAATGTAACATCAAAGCAGTTGTGAGCCTACCACTGTCTGTACAGGAACCAAAGTGAAAAGAACCTCATTTTGAATTCGTAAGGTGAAAACGCTTTGCCTGGTGTTTGGTTAAGTCTAAGGGTTGCTATTGCCTTAATGGACATTTGGGAATTTGTTAGAAGTTATGATAGTAGTAGTTTGTAGCCAGGTATATGTGTTTAATGTGTTGTAACTTAATATAATGTTTCATTTAGTTTCATGTAAAACCTCTTGAGAACTGGTGGTCTGATTTCTGAATCTAGAGTTGCATCTCAAACATAATGCTTAAAATTATAGGTTATGACAGTTGTTTAAAGTTTCCCTCTGGGATTTTTAAATAACTCAGCTGTACCAACTGCATCGGCATAACAGGGAGTGAGAAGTAGTATAAAACCAAAAGAAAAGGGCTGTAGTGATCCTCTGGAATTAGAGAGATATAAAGGACAGCAAAGAGGTAGAAGAAGTTTAAGAGCTTTTTTTTCTTTATTCTTTCATGGGATGTGGGTGTCACTGGCAAGTCCAGCATTTATTGACCATTAAAGTTATATATCCAGTTTAATCATCACCTTTTTGGACTATAAGGCAAAAGCTGCTCTAATTTCTCCTAATTCATCTGTTTTGCATTTGGAAGGGATATCAAGGATGATACTAAACATTTTTACAGGTATATTAAGAGAAAGGATAGCTAAGTATAATGTGGGCTGCTTAATGATGTGCATGTAATACTGTAATTGGAAGTCAGAAAATGACAGACTTACTAAACAGCCACTTTGTATTGGTCTTAAAAGTATTTTTAAAGATAAAGTACTAGAGATGCAAGGAAAACTAAATCAAAGGGAGGAACTAACTAGATACATAAGTTTTTTTAAAAAAAATGGTGCTGGAGAAACTGAGATTAAAGTTAGACAAATCTCCAGGGCTCAATGATTTCCATCCTTGGGCATTAAAAGGAGTAACTTCCTTGATTTGTTTTTTTTAAATAGCTTTATCAATTTGTTCTTCCTCCTTCAAAGATTTGTGCACGTGAACCCTGAGTGTCTCTGTTCATGTACTCCCTTTAAGATTGTACCATTTAGATCATACTGCCTCTTCTCATTTTTCCTTCCAAATCGCATTACTTTACATGTCTCTGCATTAAATATCATGTGTCTGTCAATCTCAAAAATTGTCTCTGACCTCCTTAAGTCTGCATTTATCCTTCTCATTGTCTACTACATTTCCATGCTTTATGTCATCTGCAAACTTATAAATTATGCTCTCTATCCAATTCCAGGTCATAAATATATAATAAAAGAGCACTGGTCCTAATACCGACCTCTGTGGAATACCATTATACACTTCAGTGCTTCCAAAACTTTTTCCTCGATGTGACCCCATTTTAATGCGCCAGATTTTGTGTGAATCCAGTGTGAAGATTGGGGGGCAGGGTTGAGAGTTGTTCAGTTGGATTGGGGGTATATTTGTTGACGGTGGGGGCGGGGGGGTGGGGGTGGGGGGGAGCTGGTGGTGTTTAAAACTGCTGAAAAAAGCAAAGATCCACTTGTGGTTGTAGCAGCAATCGAACCTCAGAGAACATATGGTTAAACCACACCCACCGACAGAAAAGAACACAAACATTTAAACGGGCCTCACAGCTGTCAAAACTCAATCTGCTCTCCACACTCGCCATTGCTGCACAACCCCAAAATCTTGTTCCGCAAGCCACAGTTTGGAAACCCCTGGCATATTTCCATCCAATTTACTGCTCTCTGCTTTCCTCCTTGAAAGCAATTTCATATCCATGCTGCTATTGTTGCATTAATACCACGCCCTTCAATTTTTTAACCAAATCTATTATGTAGCACTTTGAAACACCTTTTGAAAGGCCATATACACAATATAAACTGCATTACTTTCATTATGCTTAATTATTTCATGAAAGGACTTGGTCAAATTAGTTAGGCACAATTTGCATGTGATAGATCCATATTGGCTTCATTCATGAACCCATGTTCTTCCAAGTGATGATTAATTTTCTTCTGGAATGTGGTCTCTAGAAGTTCACTCACTTTTGGCATTAGGCATGGTGACCTATAGTTACCTGGTTTATGTCTCTCCCCATTTTTGATCAGGGATTTAACATTTGCAATCCTCTAATCCTTGTGTCATTCCCATTTCTAAGGAGTATTGAAGGATTCTGAACAAAACCCCCACTTCCACCTTTAGTGTCCGAAGCAGCACGGGGTGCATTCCTCCTATTTTCAGCATTGCTAAATACTTTATTCCATCCTTAGTCTATCTTTATCCTGTCCAATTTCTCTAATCTCCCCTCCTTTACTATGATATTGGCAGCATCCTCTTCTTTAGTGAAGGCAGATGCAAAGTACTTATTAATTACCTCCATCATGCCCTCTGCCTCCACAAGAAGATTTCTTTTTCGTCAATAATTGGTCCCACCATGCCTTTGACTACTCTTTTATGCTTTGACTTTAAGGATTTCCTTTTAGGTTACTTTCTAATCTATTCTCATACATTCTTTTTGCTCTTATTCCTCTGCACTTCTTGTGTTCAGCTTGATTCTCTATTATACTATTAACCTGTCATTTATTGTAAACCTTTTCTTCTTGCATTTAAATTTCTTTCATCACCTAGGGAGCTCTAGCTTTGGATTTCCATCCTTCCCTCATAGGATTGTGTCTTGTCCATAGCCAAACTATAGTCTCTTCCCTGAAGACTTCTGCTCATTTATCATTTTACCTGTCAGTCTTTGTTTCAAATCCACCAGGGCCAGATGCCTTTTCAATTCACTGAAATTAGCCATACTCCAGTTGAGTATTTTCATCTTTGATTTTTTTGCTTGTCATTTTTCGTAACTAGTACATTTCCCACTAAAACATGCTCCACTTGCCCCACTTCATTCACCAGAATGAGATCCATCACTGCTTCTTTCCTCTTTGGGCTGGATCATGCTAACCAAGCTTGTTCTCCTGGATGCATTTCAGGGATTCCTCCCCTTACCTGCCCTTTACACTTTTCCCCACCCAGTCCATATTAGGATAATTAAAACTGCCACAATCACTGCTTGTTTTTAATCTTTCTGAAATAAGCCTGCAAATTTGCTCCTTCATCTCCTTCCTGCTATTGACTATGATTCACAATCAGCAGTGTAACTTCTTCTGTTCCTTAACTCTAACTGGATACTTTCTTTGAGCACTTAAGTATATTAACCCTTTCCAAGGCTGTATTAGTAACTCTGATCAATACTGACACCTACCTCCTTTTTTTGCTTCCTTATTTCCCCTGAGTGCATTGTAGCCAGAAATGTTAAGTTCCCACCTCTGCTCTCATTTGAGCCAGGTTTCCATTATTGCCACTACATCATAATCCGACGTGGCGACTTGTGCCTGCAGCTCAGCAACCTTATTTGTTCTGCTCTGTGCATTTATTGCATATGCAGCCTAAACTGGCTTAGTCTGCCTTTAATCGCTACCCTGTCTGACCCTTACATTCTTGCATTGTTTTTTCTCTCCTAGTCTTCTATGCATCTGTTTCTCCTCATTGATGCTTTATCCTAGTTGATCAAAAGAAAATGCTTGAGTCAGATTCAGTCCTACAAAGATGAATTTATCCAAATGTACTGAGATGAGCTTTTTTAAAAAAACTATACCGAATGAAGTCTTATCTCTGTTTTAGTGATGTTGGTTGAGGGATAAATATTGGCCAGGACATTAGGGATAACTCCCCAGCTCCTCTTTGAAACAGTGCCAGGGGATCTTGTATGCCCATTTGCAAGAGCATTCAGGGTCTCAGTTTAACATCTCAACTGAAAGATGGCACCTCTGTCATTACACCATTCCCGCAGTGCTACACTAAATGTCAGCTTGGATTTTGTGCTCAAGTGCCTGGACTTCAGCCTCAGGAGGTCAATGTGCAATGACTGAGTCACAGCTCACACACAGACGTGATGGACCCAATGATCTCCCCCTGTTCTGTAAACTTCAATTTTTAAAATTCATTCATGGGATGTGGGTGTCGCTGGCTAGGCCAGCATTTATTGCTCATCTCTAATAGCCCTTGAGAAGGTGGTGGTGAGCTACCTCCTTGACCGCTGCAGTCCATGTGTTGCAGGAAGGGAGTTCCAGGATTTTAACCCAGCGACATTGAGGGAACGGCGAGGTGGTGGTGTTCCCATGCATCTGCTGCCCTGTCCTAGATGGTAGAGGTTGCAGGTTTGGAAGGTGCTGCCGAAGGAGTCTTGATGAGTTGCTGTACTGCACCTTGCAAATGGTACACACTGCTGGCACAGTGCATCGGTGGTGGAGGGAGTGAATGTTGAAGGTCGTGGATGGGGTGCCAATCAAGCGGGGTGCTTTGTACTGGATGGTGCCAAACTTCTTGAGTGTTGTTGGAGCTGCACTCATCCAGGCAAGTAGAGAGTATTCCAGCACAATCCTGACTTGTGCCTTATAGATGGTGGACAAGCTCTGGGAAGTCGGGAGGTGAGTTACTCTCTGCAAAATTGCCAGCATCTGACATGCTCTTGTAGCCACAATATTTATATGGCTGGCCCAGTTCAGTTTCTGGTCAATGGTAATTCAGAATTGTTACGATGCAGAAGGAGGCCATTTGGCCCATCGTGTCTGCACCGGCTCTCTGAGCATTGTAACTTGGTGCCACTCTCCTGCCTTTTCCCCGTAACCCTGCACATTGTTTCTATATAAGTAATCATCTATTGCCCTCATGAATGCCTCAGTTGAACCTGCCTCCACCACACTTCCAGGCAGTGCATTCCCGACTCGAACCAGTCGCTGTGTGAAAACGTTTTTTCTCACATCACATTTACTTCTTTTGCAAATCACTTTAAATCTGTGACACCTCATTCCCTCTGAGTTTCTCCCTATTTACTCTATCGAGCCCCCTCATGATTTTGAACACCTCAATCAAATCTCCTCTTCACCTTCTCCTCTCCAGAAGAACAGTCCCAACCTCTCCAAAACAAAAACAGAAACAGAAATACCTGGAAAAACTCAGCAAGTCTGGCAGCATCGGCGGAGAAGAGCACAGTTGACGTTTCGAGTCCTCATGACCCTTCAACAGAACTAAGTAAAATTAGGAAAGGGGTGAAATATAAGCTGGTTTAAGGGGGGGCGGTTTGTTGGGACAAGCAGCGAGTGATAGGTGGAGATAACCAAAAGATGTCACAGACAAAAGGCCAAAGAGGTGTTGAAGGTGGTGATATTATCTAAAGGAATGTGCTAATTAAGAGTATAAGACAGGACAGATAAGGTACAGATAGCTCTAGTGGGGGTGGGGGAATACTAAAAGGTAGAAATAAACAATGGTGGAAATACATTTAAAAATAATGGAAATATATGGGAAAAGAAAAAATCTATATAAATTATTGGAAAAAACAAAAAGGAGGGGGAAGAAACCTCTCCAAACTATCTTCATAACTCAAGTGTCTCATCCCTGGAACCATTCTTGTAAACCTCCTCTGCACTTTCTCCAATGCGATCACATCCTTCCTATAATGTGGCGCCCAGAACTGTACACAATATTCCAGCTGAGGCTGAACGAGTGTCTTAAATTGAGGGAACAGTGCCCCTAATTGGAGAAAAAGGTGGTTTCTTTCCTTTTAAGGCAATATGCAAATATTAACATAGGGCAATATATCAATTGCCTTTTCTCTATCTAGAGGGATAGTTAAGCATGTTCTACAATAAATGAGAAAAACTGACCTGTTTAATGGAAAAATATTATGAAAAGGGTGATGTTCTGATTTTTAAAAATGAGTGTATGTGACTATGAGAGGTAGTGCTTGATTCCGGCTGGCAACGTGTGAGGGTTTTAAGCATACTTACCTGGCAGGGGAGAGACCATGATTATGGTTCTGCCAGGGCGAATGCTGTAACCAATCCAACCCCATAACCATGGGGAACCTAACACTGTCTGAGTCACGCTGAAGGAGAAGTGCCTATGGATTGGGCCTTCTGCAACAGGAGGATCCTGTTAAAGGTGTGTGGATTCAAAGCTGTGGAGATCTACTGCCTGCAAGACTTCCCCAGTGCTGGATATTTTGATGTGATGTTCCAGTGAGTGGCAGCCTGCGTCAAGTTCCTGAAGGTGCTCGAGGAGAAGAAAGAGCTGCCGGAGATGAAGATCCTGACGGCGGAGCCGCTCTTTGCTCTGTCGTTACAACGGGACCGGATGGTGACGGTGCACCTTTACAACCCCTATGTCCCTGTCGCCGACGTGCTCACCTTCCTCACCAGGTACCTCGACAAGGTTGGGAGCTACACCGAGGTTAGAGACGATTTGGGGATCTGGACATGCAAACGCCAGGTTAAGGTCACTCTCAAGACCGACGGTAAGGGAGCCACCTTCCGCCCTCCTTCCAGATTCGCTATCGGGGGAAGCCGTGGCTACCTTGTCTACGCTGGGCAACCCAAATTTTGTCGCTCATGCGGCAAGGCTGGTCATGTGGCGGCCAACTGCAGTGCCGTCCTCTGCAAGAACTGCAAACAGGAAGGGAACCAGACAAAAGACTGCAAACAGGCTAAGTGTTGCAACCTGTGTGGCGAGGCAGGTCACCTCTACAGGACCTGCCCCAAATGCTGCCGTACTTACGCACAGGCAGCCAAAGCCAACGAGGGGGAAGCAGAAGAAATGCTTCGTGTCACTACTATCAAGGACACTTGCAACACTCCAACCACCATGGCTCTCAGTGAGAACAACGGGACAAAGGAGGGCACAGAGAGAGAAAAGGTGGAGGAAAAGAGTGAGGCAACAGAATTGCCTCAATCAACAGCACTGCCCCCTGAACCTCCCACTCCTCGGGAGAGCGAATCAATGGAGGAGGCAGCAGTGGAAAATCAGCAGGGGGAGTGGCAGCTGGTGAAGAGAGCCAAAAGGAAGAAGGGGCTAAGAAGGAACCAAGCCATTTCCCAGACAAGTGGCAAGAGGCATCTCCCATCCGACACGGATGACAAGGGCAGCAGCTCCTCGGACGAAGAAGTGCCAGGGCGGCACTGACAGAAGAAGCAGCAAAGCTCCAGGGAGTTGGAGAACGAGACACCCGAGCTCCAGAACATTGGAGACAATGAGGAGACCAGCGCACCCCAACTTTGCCCAAAACCTGAAGAGGCCAGTGCACCACAGCCCCAGGAATCTGGGAGCAGTGAGACGCTCAGCGCACCCCAGCTCCGGGAAGCTGGAAGCAGCAACGCCCCAGAGGGGGAGAGGATTGGAGAAGCTTCTCCAACAAAGGTCATTTCAAACCCCGCTCTCTGCACGGACCCTGGGATGCCACCCGAGCAGAACACTGCCAATGGGGATTACCTCAGCCCATCCAAAGTGAGGCAATTTGAGCACACTACGGGTATGAAGGAGCAGACTAAAGGTCTGGAACTCTCAGAGACAACAGGTTTGGTAGGAGAATAAATGCTTTAAAATGGGTTTAAAGATTGTATCCATAAATGTGCGTAGCATTAAATCTACTACGCGATGTGTTGTGACCTTGGACTACCTTGCCAAGGTCAAAGCTGACCTGTTGTTTCTGCAGGAGTGTGCGATACCGCACCTCAGCTCCTACAGGCAGTGGTCACGATGGTGGTCCCACAGACCATCGATCTGGTCGGGCAGAAACGACTCTCGTTCCTCCAGCCTGGGTATTCTGCTGCGGGGAGGCAACTTCACCGTCTCCGAGGTTAAGGAGGTGGTGGGCGGGCGCCTCCTCGTAGCAGACGTAATGTACAAGAACGCTCCACTCTGGTTAATTAACGTGTACGCCCCGTCACAAGGGGCCGAGCAGCTGGAGGTTTTTCAGCAGCTCCCACTGCTGCTGGCAACCTCCAGGCCGGTCATTCTGGGCGGTGACTTCAACTGCATCATCGATGCGGCTGGACAATCCGGCAGGGCCAACAGCAGATTGGACACTACGTCGAGATCCCTGATGGAAACAGTTAAGGATGCCAAGCTGCATGACGTCTTCAGCAACCCTGCAGATGGAGCGCAGCGTAGATACACCTGGTAGCGGCCAGACGGGTCCATCCGTTCCAGGATAGACTTCCTGTTTGTGTCCCGTGCATTCGCAGTCAGATCCACCGACGTCAAGCTGGTGTTCTTCTCTGACCACTGCCTCCTACTGGCTGACTGCCACTTAGAGAAGGACCAGAGGGTGGGCAGGGGGGTATGGAAGCTAAACGTGCAACTGCTGACCCCAGAGACCATTGAGGAGCTCGAGAGGGATTACAAAGGTTGGCGAACCGTGAAACCGCTCTTTGAGTCCCTGACACACTGGTGGGAAGCGATCAAGGGAAACATCAAGAGGTTTTTCATCCTCAAAGGCACCCAGAAAGCTAGAAAGGAACAGAGGGAAATGTCCCGACTCCAGAAAAACATGCAGAATCTGCTCCGGCTGCAGTCGATGGGGGTCGATGTCAAGGAGGAACTCCAAGAGGTGAAGAGCCAGCAAGCCTCGCACTTTGCCTCGGAGGCCTCCAAGATCATCTTCCGTTCCAGAGTCCGCTCCGTGGAGCAGGATGAGATGTGCTCACGTTTCTTCTTCCAAAAGGTACACAGAGAGAGCTCTGTGATCAGCAGCCTGAAGGAAGAAGACAGTTCAGTAAAGTCATCGCAGTCCGACATTTTGAGGATCAGCAAATCCTTTTATGCCGGATTGTATGACGTGAAGCCCACGGACAGCACGGCCTCCCAGTCCTTCCTGTCCTCTATCACGGAGGTCTTAGACGACAGTACGCGGGAGAGCCTGGACAAACCGCTAACTCCTGACGAACTGACTAAAGCCCTTGAGTCCTTCGAGAAGAGTAAAACTCCCGGAAGCGACGGCTTGCCGGCGGAGTTGTATTCGGCTCTGTGGGACTTGATCGGCCCAGACCTGCTAGGAGTGTACGAGAGTATGCTCCTGGCCGGTAGTATGTCAGAATCCATGAGGAAAGGCATCATCACCCTCATCTACAAGCACAAGGGGGAAAGGGAGGAAATTAGAAATTGGCGACCCATTTCACTGTTGAATGTGGACTATAAGATTCTGTCCAAGGTCATCGCCAATCGGGTCAAATCCGCTCTGGAATTGGTGATCCACCCTGACCAGACCTGCACTGTGCCGGGCAGGAAGATCTCTGACAGCCTCGCACTGCTCAGGGATACGATTGCCTATGTACAGGACAGGGGTGTGGACACCTGCCTCATCAGCCTGGATCAGGAGAAGACCTTTGACAGAATATCGCACACCTACATGGTGGATGTGCTCTCCAAAATGGGGTTTGGGGAGGGAATTCGCAATTGGATCCAACTGCTCTACATGAACATCAGTAGCGCAGTCTCAATCAATGGGTGGGAATCAGATAGCTTTCCGATTAAATCTGGAGTCAGGCAGGGCTGTCCTCTCTCGCCTGTTCTTTTCGTGTGTTGCATAGAACCCTTTGGTGAGTCCATCAGGAAGGATCCGGGCATAAGAGGAGTGACGATCCCAGGCAGTGGAGGCACTCAGGTAAAAGCCTCCCTGTACATGGATGATGTCGCCGTCTTCTGCTCGGATCCGCTGTCGGTGCGCAGACTGATCCACATCTGCGACCAGTTCGAACTGGCCTCGGGAGCCAAGGTAAATCGTGGGAAGAGCGAGGCCATGTTCTTCGGAAACTGGGCTGACCGATCCTTTGTCCCCTTCACTGTCAGGGCTGACAGCCTGAAGGTGCTGGGGATATGGTTCGGAGGGACCGGGGCATGCGTTAGAAACTGGAAGGAGCGAGTGTCTATGGTGAAAAGGAAACTGGGCATGTGGGAGCGACGCTCCCTCTCCATTGTGGGTAAGAACCTGGTCATCAGGTGTGAGGCACTCTCGCTGTTGCTGTACGTGGCACAGGTCTGGCCCATTCCACACTCCTGCGTGGTGGCGATCACCCGAGCCATCTTCCGCTTTATCTGGAGGTCGAAAATGGATCGTGTCCGCAGGGACACGATGTACAAGCCTCTAGGTAAAGGGGGAAAAAACGTGCCCAACATCGCCCTCATACTGATGGCCACCTTTGTGTGTGGCTGCATCAAGCGGTGCGTAGACCCTCAGTACGCAAACACCAAGTGTCACTACGTGCTGAGGTTCTACCTGTCCCCGGTGTTGCGAAGGATGGGTCTGGCCACGCTGCCGCGGAACGCTCCAAGTAGTTGGACCGTGCCGTACCACCTGTCCCTGGTGGAAAAATTTATGCAGAGAAACACCTTTGACCACAAGTCCATCAGGCAGTGGTCGGCACGTAACGTCTTAGAGGCCCTGCGAGAAAAGGAGAGGGTGGATCCGGTGGGATGGTTCCCTGAGCAGACTATCAAAGTCATTTGGCAGAATGCCTCATCGCCAGAACTTTCCAACAAGCACCAAGATGTAGCTTGGCTGGTGGTGAGAAAGGCCCTCCCCGTCAGATCCTTCCTACACGCCAGGAGTCTCACCCCCTCTGCACGTTGCCCTTGAGGTGGCTGTGGTGGGGAAGAGACCGTTGTTCACCTCCTTGTGGATTTTGCCTTTGCAAAGAAGGTCTAGAGAGAGATGCAGTGGTTTCTGTCGAGGTTCATCCCGAGCAGTTCTGTGGCACAGGACTCTGTGCTCTACGGGCTGTTCCCAGGGACACACACCGAGACAAACATCAACTGCAGCTGGAGGATCATCAACTTGGTGAAAGACACTCTTTGGTCTGCCCGAAAATTATTGGTCTTCCAGCGCAGAGAGTTGTCCCCGACCGAGTGTTGCAGACTGGCACATTCCAAAGTCCAGGACTACGTGCTGAGGGACGCACTAAAGCTTGGGGCAGCTGCCGCAAAGGCGCAATGGGGAAGGGTCACTGCCTAAGACCTTTCTGCCACAGTGCACCGAGGGGCTGGGAACTGTTTAGAGCCCCTCGGGCTGTACAGCTCAAAATGAATGTCTGAAAATGATTGTAATATTGATTGATTGTATTGATGCACCTTGTGATACATGTTGTAAAAGTTGAACCTGTTTGTACTTTTGTGATGGTGATTTTGAAATGGTTTGGAATGTTGTTGAAGATATTTTATGAATAAAGTATATTTTTGCAAAAAAAAAGGTTGTTCTCCCAGGACGTTCTGAGGGACGCACTAAAGCTTGGGGCAGTCGCTGCAAAGGCGCAATGAGGAAAGGTCGCTGTCTAAGACCTTTCTGCCACAGTGCACCGAGGGACTGGGAACTGTTTAGAACCCCTCGGGTGGTACAGCTCAAAATGAATGTCTGCAAATGATTGTAATATTCATTTATTGTATTGATGCATTTCGTGATACATGTTGTAAAAGTTGAACCTGTTTGTACTTTTGTGATGGTGATTTTGAAATGGTTTGGAATGTTGTTGAAGATATTTTATGAATAAAGTATATTTTTGGGAAAAAAAAAGTTCTCCCAGGATGAGGCTATCCCCTTGCTGACGCCTGCGATGTCCCCAAATGCGGGATACTCGACTGCAAAATTTGTGGTAGTGGGGGATTGCATTCGCGCTCTCCCCGATTTACAATTCAAAAAATAGACTTCAACTTCTTTTTTCAACAAGTTTCTTTATTATACCTTATCCAATGCAAGCAATATAGGCCACAAAATACTCTTTCCAAATCTAGACTCTTTTGTTTTTCCTCCTGCAACTATCAAGCCCCCATTCTTTTCCCCCCTGTGATTATCAACAGGCGATTATTTCATCTCTGCATCATTTTATCGCTGCCATTTGTTTTGTGGCCACCAAATTCCACGCGCCATTTTTAACCCCGCATTTGCCCACTCCAATATTCTCTCTCAAACCCCTTATAGTACCCAACCCACCATCAAAACAGTCCCTGCACTCCTTCCAGCACCCCCCTCCACCTCCCAACCCACCCCGTATCTCTCTGGACTTCTGTATAATGTCATCAGTCAGCTATTCATTCATTTATATTCAGCATTTAAAACATGTAGCTGCGAACCCTCATTATTTCAAACATGTACAAGCACCCTGTCCCCATGTTCATTCTAATTACCCCCCTCCGAAATCAACAGCAGCCTCCCACCCCCCTCTGTATAATCTCCCCCTTCAACAGCCCCCTCTGTGATTCCTACCTTCTCAAACTCCTGCCCCCCTCTCCCCATGTGTAAAGTCTTTCCCTGCCCCTTCTGCAGCTCCCTTCCCCTGCTGTGGGTTTATCTCATAAACAGGCTTTCCATTCACTTGCCATTATTTCTTCAAGACTTCAATAGCGCAAAGCGAAGAAATAAACAGAGAAAGAAAGCTGGAGTGAGACAGAAAGAAATCTAAACCCAGAACCTCCATAAAATGAATAGAAAATGACCAACGGGAACCCTGTTTCACGGTCATGATGATCGCACAGCCTAAAACACACGCATTATCCCTGAATTATAACACGACTTTAGACAGCTTCACATTAGGACTTTTCACTTTCTCTTGTGGGGCTCCCGTTCCTCACACACCGGAGGCTAACATGTATGTTTTAGACTGCAAGGCCGGGCTACTTTAACCCCAGGATTATCTTTTTGAAACTCCCAGGATGTTGGTTGTTGGGGAGGCAGCAATAGTAATGCCATTGAATGTCAAGAGGAGGTGGTTAGATTCTCTCTTGTTGGAGATGGTCATTGTCTGGCACTTGTGTGGTGCGAATGTTACTTGCTACTTATCAGCCCAAGCCTGGATATTGTCCAGATCTTGCTGCCTATGGACACTAACTGCTTCAGTATCTGGAGTCATGAATGTGCTGAACATTGTACAATCAGCCGTGAACATCCCCACATCTGACCTTATGATGGAGGGAAGATCATTAATGAAACAACTGAAGATGGTTGGGCCTAGGACACTACCCTGAGGAATTCCTGCAGCAATGTCCCGGGACTGAGATGATTGAACTCCAACAACCACAACCATCTTGCTTTTGTGCTAGGTATGACTCCAACCAGTTTTCTCCCGATTTCCATTGACTCCAGTTTTGTTAGGGCTCCTTGATGTCGCACTTGGTCAAATGCTGCCTTGGTGTCAAGGGCAGTTACTCTCGCCTCACCTCTTGAGTTTAGCTCTTTTGTTCATGTTTGGACCAAGGCTGTCCCTGGAAGAGTACAAACAGTGCATCAGTGAGCAGGTTATTGATGAGTTAGTGCCACTTGAGAGCACTGTTGCCAACACTTTCCGTCAGTTTGCTGATGATCCAGAGTAGACTGATGGGGCGGGAATTGGCCGTGTTGGATTTGTTCTGCTTTTTGTGGACAGGAGATACCTGGGCAATTTTCCACATTGCCGGGTAGATGCCAGTGTTGTAGCTGTACTGAAACAGCTTGGCTAGGGGCGCAGCTAATTCTGGAGCACAAGTGCTCAGTACTATTGCCGGAATGTTGTCGGGACCCATAGCCTTTGCAGTATCCAATGCCTTCAGACATTTTTTGATATCACGGGGGGTGAATCGAATTGGCTGAAGACTGGCACCTGTGATGCTGGGTACTTCAGGAGGAAGCTGAGATGGACCATCCAACCAGTACTTCTGGCTGAAGATAGCTACAAATGCTTCAGCCTTGTCTTTAGTACAGATGTGCTGGGCTCCGCTATTATTGAGGATGGGGATATTTGTGGAGCCTCCTCCTCCGGTGAGCTGTTTAATTGTCCACCACCATTCACAACTGTATGTGACAGAGCTGCAGGGTTATATCTGATCTGTTGGTTGTAGGATCGCTTAGTTCTGTCAATCGCATGCTGCTCCCACTGTTTGGCAGGCTTGTGGTCCTGTGTTGCACCAGGTTGATACCTCATTTTTAGGCAAGCCCTCCTGCATTCTTCATTGAACCAGGGTTGATCTCCCAGCTTGATCATCATGGTAGAGTCAGGAATTTGACCCGTGAAGTTACAGATTGTGGTTGAATACAATTCTGCTGCTGCTGGTAGCCCACAGTGCTTCATGGATGCGCAGTTTTGAATTGCTAGATCTGTTCGAAATCTATGGAACAACTGAAGATGGTTGGGCCTAGGACACTACCCTGAGGAATTCCTGCAGCAATGTCCCGGGACTGAGATGATTGAACTCCAACATGTATGGCGATAGCGCCGCACAACATGATGGAGGGTATCCTCAATGTAAAGACGGGACCTTGTCTCCTCAAGGACTGTGTGGAGGTCACTCCTACCAATACTGACATCTGTGACACGTAGGTTGTTTTTTCCTCTTGTTGATTCTCTCACCACCTGCTTGCAGACCCAGTCTAGCAGCTATGTCCTTCAGGACTCAACCAGCTTGGTCTGTGGTGGTGCTATCGAGCCACTCTTGGTGATGGGACATTGAAGTCCCTCACCCAGACTACCTTCTGTGCCTTTGCCACCCTCCTCCAAGTGGTATTCAAGGAGGAATACTGATTCATTAGCTGAGGGGAGATGGTAAGTGGTAACCAGTAGGAGATTTCCTTGCCCATGTTTGACCATGTTTTCTATAATTCTATGGATCTATACAACAGATAAGCTTGCAATTGGAGAAGATATACTAATGATAACATGCCTTTAAAAAATAAATGCCCCCGAGAACCAGATAAAAATCAAAAACAAATAGCCATGCCTTGAAACTCCCCAGAATGGCTCCCACTCAGCCGCTGTAACCTTGCTAGCAGTGTTGTGCAAACCTTGTTGGGGTTTATGCCATAAGAGGGAGTTTATAGACCATAAGACATAGGAGCAGAAATTAGGCCATTCGGACCATCGAGTCTGCTCCGCCATTCAATCATGGCTGATAAGTTTCTCAACCCCATTATCCCGCTTTCTCCCCGTAACCTTTGATCCTCTTACCAATCAAGAACCTATCAATCTCAGTCTTAAATACACTCAATGACCTGGCCTCCACAGCCTTCTGTGGCAATGAATTCCATAGATTCACCACTCTCTGGCTAAAGAAGTTTCTCCTCATCTCTGTTCTGGAAGGTCTTCTCTTTATTCTGAGGCTGTGCCCTTGGGTCCTAGTCTCTCCTACTAATGGAAACATCTTCCCCACGTCCACTCTATCCAGGCCTTTCAGTATTCTGTAAGTTTCAATCAGATCCCCCCTCATCCTTCTAAACTCCATCGAGTATAGACCCAGAGTCCTCAAACGTTCCTCATATGTTAAGCCTTTCATTCCTGGGATCGTTCTCATGAACCTCCTCTGGACCCTCTCCAGGGCCAGAACATCCTTCCTGAGATATGGGGCCCAAAATTGTTCACAATATTCTAAATGTGGTCTGACCAAAGCCTTATAAAGCCTCAGCAGCACATCCCTGCTTTTATATTCTAGTCCTCTTGAAATAAATGCCAACATTGCATTTGCCTTCCTAACTACCGACTCAACCTGCAAGTTAACCTTAAGAGAATCCTGGACTAGGACTCCCAAGTCCCTTTGCACTCCAGATTTCTGAATTCTCTCCCCATTTAGAAAATAGTCTATGCCTCTATTCTTCCTACCAAAGTGCATGACCTCACATTTCCCCACGTTGTATTCAATCTGCCACTTCTTTGCCCATTCTCCTAACCTGTCCAAATCCTTCTGCAGCCTCTCCACCTCCTCAATACTACCTGTCCCTCCATCGATCTTTGTATCATCTGAAAACTTAGCCAGGATGCCTTCAGTTCCTTCATCTAGATCATTAATGTATAAAGTGAGAAGTTGTGGTCCCGACACTGACCCCTGCGGAACTCCACTAGTCACTGGCCGCCATCCTGAGATCCCTTATCCCCACTCTCTGCCTCCTGCCAGACAGCCAATCTTCTATCCATCCTTGCCTCTAACACCATGGGCTCTTATCTTACTGAGCAGCCTCCTGTGCGGCACCTTGTCAAAGGCCTTCTGGAAGTCCAAGTAGATAACATCCATTGGCTCTCCTTTGTCTAACCTACTCGTTACCTCCTCAAAGAATTCTAACAGATTTGTCAGGCATGACCTCCCCTTGATGAAACCATGCTGACTTTGCCCTATTTTACCATGCACTTCCAATTATTCTGAAATCTCATCCTTAATAATGGACTCTAAAATCTTACCAATGACCGAGGTCAGGCTAATCGGCCTGTAATTTCCCGTCTTTTGCCTCACTCCCTTCTTAAACAGGGGGGTTACATTAACGATTTTCCAGTCCTCTGGGACCCTCCCTGACTCGAGTGATTCCTGAAAGATCATCACTAACGCCTCCACTATCTCTTCAGCTATCTCCTTCAGAACTCTGGGGTGTATTCCATCTGGTCCAGGTGATTTATCCACCTTCAGACCTTTCAGTTTTCCTAGCACCTTCTCCTTGGTAATGGCCACCATACTCACCTCTGCCCCCCGACTCTCTTGAAAACTTTGGGGATGTTACTCGTGTCTTCCACCGTGAAGACTGATGCACTTGCAGCAAAGTTATGGCAAAGAAACAGGAGCAGCTCCAAATGTACATTTTAAAACCAAAAGATATTTCGGTATAGTTGCCTTCAGGTCATGACTTTAACAAATAAAAAATACCAACACAAAATATTCGAATGCTTATGTGCAATATCTGCATTGCCACATTAATTCAGTTCACAGTTAGAACATGTACAACAGTTAATAAAACTAATTGAAAACATTATCAAATTTGGCAAGAATGTTGTACTAAAAGTAAATGACTGCTCTATTAGTAGACTTACACATTCTAGCTGTTGAATTTTGGATCTTCCAAAGTGTGAAACTCCAGCAAAATGACTTTCAGAGAGTTCAAGGTCAAATTTGTAAAATACCAGAGCAGTAAAGAGGGAGGGTCACTGGTATCACTACTGCATGATAAGCTGTTGACTAGAGAGCCAAACTCTGCTGCCAACTGTGTGTAACCAATTGCTTAATATTAGGTGACTGCTTGCTTGTTCCCACAACCACCCCCCCCCGCAACTTCTCTCCCCGCCCCCGACCTTAAACCAGCTTATATTTCACCCCTCTCCTAACTTCACTCAGTTCTGCTGAAGGGCCATGAGGGCTTGAAACGTTGACTGATTTCTTCTCCGCCGATGCTGCCAGACTTGCTGAGTTTTTCCAGGTAATTCTGTTTTTATTTTGTTTTGGATTTCCAGCATCCGCAGTAGCTTTTAGCTTTTTGTTTTTATATTAGTGTATATCTGGGCATTACCAGACTACATATTGGTGCGGACATTTTTCCCTGACGGAGCTGACACTTTTCCCTCTTCCCAGCCCCACCCTACTCCCAGCAACTCTGGAATAGTGGTGGCTGTTCTTTGATGGACCAACATCTGTCTTGCATGGTCAGCAGGGGTTTTCAAACGGTGGTCTGCGAGTTGGTTTCAAGGGGTCTGCCAGTGGCTCCCTGCCTCCCCTCTTCAGATAATTTAAAATCGATTTAATGCTGAACCCTGAAGGTTACACTATCCAGAGCATAGAGTTTTACGTTCCATCCCTGAGTCACCAATCAATACCACCCCAGTGGCAATGAAGAACCAGAAACAGTCACTTGGTCCCAGAGGCATATGTCATCAGTTCACTATGTTGTCAAAGAGACAGCATCTTGTCTTAACAGGCACGTTAAGTCAGCTCTCTAGTAACAGACAAGAAAGGAAGCAAGGGCTGGTATGGCTGTTAACACCATCAGCATTCTGTCAGCTGCAGTGACAACTGACCAACCTGAATGGCAGTCAGATAACTTCAGCAGAGCTCTACCAACTTCAGCAACAATCTGCTAACTTAATTAAAACTCTACCAACCTTGGCAACAGACTACTCAGCATAACTGAGGCAGGATGAATATTGAGTATGACAAGCATATGTGCTTGTCAAAGACATCTCCACGTCTTAAAATAATTGTTGCTCAGCAGCAGCAACCAGTTTCGCTTTAAGTCATCGTCCAAGTGCCATGCTGAGTGGCATGGGTGACCATGGTCTTCCAAACTTTCTGATCATAGCAACAGTGGATTACTTATTTAGATACTGGTTAAGCCAGTCTTTAATGTCTAGCTGCTTCCTTCACTATCAGCCTAGATCATATTGTTAGTCACAATAAGAGGTTGTGGTGGAAGAATTGATCCAGGCTGGTCTTTTGGTTCAGGCTGGTTTATTTTCAAGACAACTCCTCAGTGCTACTGACTTCCAAGTAGCTTCCACACAGTGTTCCTGCTCGATCTTTTTATTCTATTTAGATGGATAATCAATGCCAATCACCTGTTTAACTAGCAATTGTCTTTAACAAGGTGATTGCCATGCAATGTGATTATTTATACATTGACAGATTCCCATCTTTTATTTTTTAAATTAAAACTTTGAAAAAAAACTTAAAGAACATTTTTTTTAAACAAACAGAAGGAAATAATGTCATGTATTTCCACGTTTATAGTTCCCATATTTCCTTTACCAAATATATATATATAAACAATTATAAAACAAAAACATCTTTTTTTTCATTATATCTTAATAACATAAGACACGCCCCTTCCAATACATTAATAATTTCTCAGGGCAGGCACTTCTTTTCGCAAAACAGCCTGATAGTTGGTGACTTGTGTCAACCCATTTTATCTTAGAGATCTCCCTTCTCGCTAACATTTCTTTTATGCTGGCTAGGTCCATTCTTAGCCTTTTCTCAGTGATACTTTTCGTGGAACGAATGTTGTCCCAAAGAGACCGGTTATCAACATAACATTCTATGGGCAAACTTTTCTCACACTACCCCTTATATAATATTCCTGTCAGTATATTGGATAAGTAAACCCCTATATCTAATGCTTCTACCAAGGCTAGCGTTGCAGCAGCTAAGGTGCTTTTCACTACCCTTTTTATTTTCTTCGCCTCCCAAGCCAGCGGGCAACATTTATTATTCTTTCCCACCAAGAATATGATGAACCCTGCTGAGCTAGAGTACCCATCCGGAAGATTGGCATGTGAAGCATCGCTAAAAATGACCAACCTCGTATCTTCTGGATTACCGAAGGCTGGAAACTTGAGCACACATCTCTCAGAATTTAATTTTTTAGGTGTTTTATTTGCTCTCGGAACTTGCTTAACTGTAGCATGTTTCATCATGGTACTCAGCTCCAGCACATCATAACTAGCGTCAGGCCTAGTCTGAATGCACAACCAGTTCAACTGCCCAATCAAACTTCTCAACTGTTCCGTTTCTTTCTTGGTAGCAGGGATCCCCTTTTTGTGAGGATCTAACCCGAGTTATTGGGATATGATTAACATTTTCTAGATAAGATTGTTGATTCAATGTCACTCCGAACCTGCTATGCTTAATGTCCAAACCTATGTATTTAAAGGCCCCTGGAGCCTGACTTCCAACTTTAAATTCCTCCTTTATCTTCTCAATTACCTATTGTTCAAATTCTACACAGCCTCCCCACAGGAAATCATCAATATGCATGATAAAGATTCCAGCTAGTTTTTCCCTATGGTACCAGTGGAACATCGCAGGGTCTGCCTTTAACTGAATGCAACCTGTTTTCAACAGGACAAACCTCACAGAAAAATACCAAACTCTTGACGCATCATTCAACCCATAAACGCACATGTTCAATTTCCATAGCTTTCCTTCTACATCCCCAGCTTCTTTGGGTGGTTTCAAAAAAATTTCCCTTTGAAACTTCTCCCCCTGTAAAAACGCAGCCTTTACATCAATCGATTTGCACTCCCAGGAACAGGATACCAAAATAGCAAGAAAAAAAATCTTCAAACTCACTTTCCCCGCAGTAGGCGCGTCTACTCTGACATCCTGATTGCCTAGTCTCTCTTCAAAGCCTCAAGCTACTAATCTTGCTTTGGCCTTATATGTGCTGTCTGGGAGTACCTTTTCTGTATAGATCTATCTGTGAAATAAAGTTGGCTGTCCTCTGTCAGGTATTTCAGAATATACCCCAAATTCCTTCCAACTTTCTAACTCTTTCTGTTTGGCTTCCTTTATCAGCTTATTTTCTTTTCCCCTCAGAGGATTGAGACAAAAATCTTCATATACAGCAATCAATCAGCAAAGCTTAAAGTTCATCTTCTGCTACCATATTAGTTACAATAAGAGGTCATGGTGGAAGAATTAACCCAGGCTGGTCTTTTGGTTTAAGCTGGTTTATTTTCAAAACAACTCCTCAGTGCTACTGACTTCCAAGTAGCTTCCGCACAAAGTGTTCCAGCTATATCTTTTTATTCTATTTAGGTGGGATAATCAATGCTCATCACCTGTTTAACTAGCATTTGTCTTTAACAAGGTGATTGCCATGCAGTGTGAATATTTATACATTGACACATATTTCTCTTCTTCCGCTAATCCTTCCAGTGGTGATTAGACACTCCAATGCTTCTGCTCGGATAACATGTCCAAAGAACTCCTTTTATAACATTATTTGAGTTCGTTTGTTCTTCTGACCTCATTCAGTATTTCTTCATTAGTTGTTTTCTCCACCCAGCTTACCCTTAGGGTCCTTCTTAAGCACCACATTCTGAAACTGTTGATTTTCTTTCCTTTCTCCTCAGTGCTCCAAGCTCCATATCCGTAATTCACTACAGACCAGACAGACCATTTTAGTATTTCAGTTTTTAACATTATCATTACCACTCCCTTTGCCTTGTGTCTGTGACATCTTTGCTAAATCTCTCCTTAGCTCCTGCCTATCCCTGACCGTCTATTTTGCTCCATCTGCTCCACCCTCTCTCTCCAACAGCATAATATCGTTTCTACCTCTCTTCAGCTCTGAAGAAGTCATCAAGACTCAATATGTTAACTCTGTTTCTCTCTCCACAGATGCTGCCAGACCTTCTGAGTTTTTCCAGTGTTTTCTGTTTTTATTTTAGAACATTTTAGTACACAGATTCTTGTTACAAGACACAAGCCGATGTTTCTTAGAATGTTGTTTAATTTGTAAAAACACTTTTGACGTGTTCTAACTTGTTTCCATTTACTGTGACATTGTATACTGAAATGTCCTTTTTCTTTGTCATTACTATAGTGTAGGTTTTCTTGCAGTTGAGTGTAAGCCCGTATCTGCCACTTCCTTGAAGGATTGTGTTGATTATTTTTGCAAGTCTTCTTCGTTTGTTGCTATAATACGGTATTGTCAAATAGCAGATGTTGATAATTATCCCTCCTACCTTTATACCATCCATCCCTTTAATTTTCTGGGAATGCAATCACTGTATAGGGAAAAACAGTTTGGTGAGAACGCAGCCTTGTCTAACTCCCTTTTTTGTTGTTTTATAATCACCAATTTCATTCTCATATCTGATTGTTGCTGCCTGATTCATGTAAATATTCCTGATAAATCAAAGATCTTTCCCGTCGATGATGACGCCTTCCAACATTTT
Organism: Cetorhinus maximus; assembly: GCF_964194155.1. NCBI lineage: Eukaryota > Metazoa > Chordata > Chondrichthyes > Lamniformes > Cetorhinidae > Cetorhinus > Cetorhinus maximus. Next base: position 99,281,031 of record NC_135879.1, on the reverse strand, counting down.
CATGAGATAATTGTGTTAGATTTTATCAAATGCTTTAGTATAATCAATAAAACATAGATAGTAATCATTTTGCATTTCAGTGGCTATTTCTGCCATGGATTTTTGAAGATAGATTGCACTTTGCGTTCCTTTATTTCTACAAAGCCACACTGCGTGTCTGAAATCTCTAATTTAATTTTCTCTCCAACTCTGGTCCTTAGGATTCTGAAGATGGTCTTTACTACATGATTCATTAGGCTGATTGTTTGTAGCTTGCAATCTATTGTGCCAGGTTTCTTTGGCAGAGCGATAAAAACAGACTTGGTTAGATCATCAAGGATAATGCCAGTTTTGTAGATCTTGTTAGTGATAATAGTTACTTTTTCATTTCCTACCTCTCCTGTTGCTTCAGTAATCTCTTTTGTTATTTCATCCAGTTCTGGTCCATTCTTCACCTTCTTCAGCACAAGTTTCACTTCTTCTTGCAAAATTTCTGGACCTGTGTCTTAATTTTTGATTAGTGGTCGAGGTCCCCTATCATCGTTGTATTGTTCCTCTATGTATTCACTCCATCTTTCCCTGATTTTGTACTATTCCATTAAAATCGATCCATCTTTTGCTTTCAAACATCCATTGAAGCTATAAACTGTTCTCTTCCCTGAAATTACATTAATAAGTTGGTGAATGATGCAAGTTTTTCATTGTCTCAATTGAAATGTATTTGTCATTTAGCCATTTTTTTATTCTGCGCACTTCCTTTTTTTATCCTGATTCAGTCTGTTATGTTCCAATTCTGACCATTTTGCTTTATCTCCTTTCTTCCATCAACTCCATAATTTCTTCTGTCATCCATTTTTGCTTGAAGTGCTTCGCTCTTTTTGGAACCTTCAATTTTCGCACTTTTCGTCAAAACCTCCTTGAACATGTTAAATTCCTCATCTATGTTCATTGTTTCCTCTACCTGTAGCACTGCAAAGTAGCATACAAAGGGTTAATAGCTATTATGTTAATAGCTAATATACATCATCAGTGATGTCAGATCTCATGCCACTGAAACTCAGAGAGAGATGCTTCTGGAAGAATCCTCATGCTCATCCATCCTTGTGTGTAGTTGTATATAGGTAATAAATGTTTGGAAGTTCTTGGGCGCTTTGTTTCTAACAGTCTCTACTAAACGCACCCTGGGACCATTTATGATCATACTTCATGGTGACATTGGTAAACCTACCAAATAGCAAAGATCCCCTATGAAACCATTGGTGGCAGGGAAGTGAAAGCCATTGAAAATAAAGCAACAAGGAAAGTCTGTGGCAAATAATCAGAAGGAAAAGCACCAACAGAGCCTCAAGACAAGCAGTTAAAGTCATAGACAATCATGGAAAAAGTCCTACTCTACCCAACTTCTTTGACCATGTGGAAGGCCCCAACCAAGCAGCACACTTGCAAAACTGGCATCACAAGTTCAACAGGCATAGAACTGCTTTGGGGTTAGTACAGAAGCCTGATAAAGGACAGGACAGCACACTCCTCTATTCTGATGCCAACAGTGCAGGTGACATTTTAGTAAGACAGGGTGTTAATAAGGGCACAGCAAACTATGAAGAGATTGTTAAGGCCTTTGAATCATATTCTAGTCTTCAGAGGAACATTACTATAGACCAAGCACATGAATCATTGGAGGCACTTAAGCCACAGATGCTTTTGCCAGGCAATGAAATTGCTGGATCAGAAGATTGCAGACCCACTACAGCAATACAAACTTTAACAGAAAGTGACCAAATCTCATTTCTTCGAAAAAGAGCAGCCAGCAGCACAACCTCTAAAGGGGGTTAAAAAAAGGAAGAAGAAAAAGAGAACGTCTATTCATTACTTTTATACTGTACACCAGAAACAGGAATCTGTGCCTACTGATTTAAGTGTATTCCAAGAAAAATATGGAGAACGTACGTCCTACACATACTCTAAGAGAGTCAAGAACACAGTTATGGATTGACGTCACCAGCGCAAGTGACTGTGAAGTGTGGGGGGTGGGAAGTAGGATGTGTAAATATTTAATGAGTGGAATGAAAGACTTGGGGGGAGATGGAGTATAAAGGGTTTATAGCTATTGTGCTAATAGCTCATGTACATCATCAGTGATGTCAGATCAAATGTCCATGGGAACTCAGAGAGAGATGTTTCTGGTAGGAGCCTCGTGCTTATTCATCCCTGTACAAAGTTGTATATAGTTAATACTTGTATGGAAGTTTCTGGATGCCTTATGTTATGATGTGGCAGATGATGTATGTCAGGCAGACCAAATCCATAAGGGAAACTTGGTCGCACTATCACAACAGTTTTGCATTTTGTATTTATTGTGATATTATGTGTCCACTGAATTCAGAAATAATGGGCATAATTTTGTCCTTGATGGGCGGGCGGGCCCCACCGGCTCGGCAGTGGGCGGGCAGCCAATCACCGCAGCCGAAACGGGCCCCGCCGCCATTTTAAGTGGGCGAGCCAATTAACTCTCACAGACAGACTCAACTATTCTCACACCCACCCAGTGGGCCGCCCGACGGGAAGCACAAAAATTATGTTCCAATTGTAACCAGGTCTTTGTAATAGCTACTATGTTGTACCCTTTAAGCTGAATTTGTGTTTCTAACTCATTTGTTTCATTTCTTATGCCAGGGGTGGGGAACCTTTTTCTTATCAAGGGCCACTTACACATTGTCAAAATCAGTCATGAGCCACACAGATACAAAATCCAATTTATTATTTTAGAAAAAATACAGAAACGTTCAACTCAATCACTGCTTTAATGTGATGGCTGAGTTTGCTTTTCCTTAATGAGCCTTTTATGTCTGCTGGCACTGATGATGTTGCTACTCACAACTGGCTTTTCTCTTTGTCTCTCCCACTCTTTTTGTCTGTCTGTCTCTCTCTATCTCCAATTTCCACTCTCTCTCTCTCCTTTTCCACTCTGTCTGTCTGTCTCTGTCTCCTTCCTCACTCTCTCTCTCTCACTCTTTTTCCACCCTGTTTGTCTGTCTGTCTCTCTCACTCTCTCTTTTCCTATTCTATCTGTTTGTCAGTCTTTCCCTCTCTTTTCCCACGCTGTCTCACCGCCTAACTAGCCCAGGGCAGTGACTCAATAACCCAAGCCTCTGGCCAACTCCCAGGCTGCACCTGGCAGGAAGCGCTATGCTTCCTGGGTGGATTCCCCAACTGCGAGAGTGCGCTCTTTCGCGTGCGCATCTCCCTGAGACTAAGTGCTGCCTCAGGGAGAGCGATGACAGTGTTTGAAAGTTTAAAAATAGAAAAATAAAAAAATTATTAACATGTCCCCCTCATGTGACAATGTCACACGAGATGGGACATGTTAATAAATATCACTAAAACTTTATTAAACTTTTTAAAAACAGACATGAAACCTCATCCCGCCAGTGGATGAGGTTTCATGTTTTTTCAGAAGCCCGCTTGGGCTCCTGGCCTGCCCGCCAACCTTAAGGTTGGACGGGCAGGGCCTTAAATTGATTTAACTACCCTGTCAATGGCCTCAATTGGCCATTGACAGGTCGGTGAGCGGACAGCTGATTGCGCTGTCCCCCCGCCTTCCTGAATATTTAAATGGGGCGGGATGACGTCGGGAGTTCCCCCTGATGTCATCCCGTGTCATTTTCGCATTGTGAGCGGGCCCCGCCCCCTTCTCGCTGATGGAAAAATTCTGCCCAATGAGTCTACCAAGACCTTTAGAGATTTTAAAAATTAAATTAAAATATTTATTAACAAAATAAAAGATTTCAAGCACTACAATTACGTAATATTATAATAACTCCTTGGACTGAATCTTCAGCTCAGTGAATGGGGGCGGGTCCCGCTCGCCGAGGCATATAACGACGTACGGTGATGTCGGGCGTGTGTCCCAACGTCGCCGTGCATCATTTAGATTTTCAATTCTCAGCTGCGCGCCTGCCGAACTGTCAAAGGTCTATTAAGGCCATTTAAATATCAATTAAACTAATAAGCTGAGCTGCCCGTCCAACCTTAAGGTTGGCGGGCAGGCGAAGAGCCCAGGCGGCCTTCTCATTTTTCATGGAACCTCATCCACGGGCGGGATGAGGTTTCATGAACGTTTTTAAAGTGTTGTAAAAGTATTTAATAAAATTAATGGACATGTCCAAGCTCATATGACAGTTTCACATGAGGGGACATGTCCTTAAAATTAGTGTTTAATCTTTAATCAATACTTCATAAGCTCTTTCTCGCATGTGCACTCCCGACTTAGGGTCCCCCCGCCCCCCGCCGTCCACGGTCTGCACAGGGAGCGCTCAGCGCTTCTGGGTGCGCTTCACACTGAGTGAGCCTTAATTGGCCCGCCCATGTAAAATGGCGGTGTGGACCCGACCAGGGGCACCGATCAGGTCCGCGACCCCCGCACAATCCTTCCAATGGGGGGAAAACTCTACCCCTAAAATCCCTAATTAACACACACCCCCCCTTTAAGGCAACGGTCCAAAATAGATTTTAAATTAAAAACAACAAGTTAACACAGTATCCACTTGACAGTGGAATTCCAAAGAGCTTTTCTCAGTTACTGAACACAGCCGACTTATGCACAAATGTCTGGAGGCTTCTTGGAGGATGTTTCACACACTCCTGTTAGATCTTGCATGGCCCTGTCCTCACATAGCCTTTCATTCTCCTTTATATATGTTTCTCTCTATTTAATATGTAAATTCTATTGTTCCATATGTCTTTGGAACGGTACCTTTCCCATAATATAAAAACTTTCATGTTGCCAATATTGTCAGTAACCTTTGAGAAATATAAGCACACTCCTTAGCCTTGCTTATCTGGATAGTTGTAAATAGACTAACATCCCTTTGAAATCCAAACAATCCCTTCACTTATCTCAAAATGCAAATTCTCTTCACACCTTATATGCTAAGCCAGCATCCATGTTCACTCATGAGCATTTCAAACACATTTCTACACCTAGCTTCTTTCGATGATTCCAAACTTGCAGTCTACCTGACTCCAAATGTAATTAACTCTCACAGACAGACTCAACTATTCTCACACCCATAAATCTACTGTGCAATAAACCAGAAAAATATTATGAAAATTATTATACTTTTGAAACACTTTTTCCAGTAGTCTCTATTAAATGTGCCCTGAGACCATTTATGATGATACTTCACAAAGCAGTTTTTCATCTCTACTTGGAATGCTTCGTTAATGACAGGGTCTTTCAATTGTTCAAGGTCCTTTCTTGATTTTCCTTTTGTTTTATTAGTTCATCGTAGCAACCACTGGTATGTGATCATTGTCACAGTCTGCTCCAGGATAGGATTTTGACTGTTTAATGGAGTTTCTGAAGCATCTATTTATTGTAATAAAGTTGATCTGCTTTCTTGTTTGGTCATCTGGACTTTTCCATGTCCAACGTTGCCTGGAGTGATGCTTAAATTTTGTACTTGTAATTACATGATTGTTCTGTAAGCATCAATCGACCCATATGTCATCTCTGTTATGTTGTCCACGACCGCGTGGGCCGAAAATACCTTGTACACGAGAACTTCCTACCTTTGCATTGAGATCTCCCATGTGATGATGATATCTTGAGAACTGCACTGTTTTCTTGCTTTATCTAGATGTTCATAGAAGACTTCAAGGTACTTTGGAGTGGGGCATATACTTTGTATAATGGTCAAGTTGAAAGGTGTACCTGCTGTTTTGACAAGGAGAACTTTCTTTGAAATAATCCAATATCCTAAAAGGGTCTTTTAATGTTTTTGATTTTTAAGTAAATAAAACAAAATTATTACCTTTTGAGATAAAAGCTAATGCTCCATTAGCCTTTTGATTATTTATTTGTGATTCTTCTACATGGATACCCAAATTTATTTGTTTCTCTACAGGTCCTAGTTTCTCACTTTTAAGATAATCTGATTTATCTTTGTCAAAGTAGGTGATCTCACTTTCTCACGTTAAATTCTATTAAAATATGCTTATAATAAATATATATTTAATAGTTAGCTTGAAATAGGTGTAAGTTTTGTTTTGCTGGAAACTGCCTTAAGGTTTTGTTTCTCTAGAAACTAATCAGTGGAATGATTATTCTTGGGTCATGACAGCTGAGCTAGCCTGAAAGGGAGCCAATATTCAGGCAAGGCCCCTGTAATAGTGGAACAGCAACTGGATAGGTGCTTAAAAAAAAATACTAAAAAAACTATTAGGATTTTCGATTAACCTTGCTTAATTAAAATGTTTGCTGAAATGTGAAAGTTAAGTAGTGTGTGACATAGACTAGAAGTTACTTTGGTGAACAACCCTATGATTCAATAGTCTGATAAGGAATTAAACCACATAGATGCTAGCTATTATGAATAACTCATTACAGGCCTTACAAACAGCTTTGGGCATGAATAACTGATAACCCATAATGAAGCCCCTGAAAGTTAGTTGATGGCCAGAGATGAAATGGAAGGGAGTTATAAAACCAGTCATGGGGAACAGCCTAGGGTGAAGTAAGGATGGATGATATAAAGGCCTGGTTGATCAAAGACTGAAGGTATGTGTGCAGGCTCAAGAAGCTAATGACAGGTGGATGACATTAGGGTGGGTTTTTACTTCATGGTTTAGAAAGAGAACTCTATACACTATTGGTCATTTTGCAATAAAGGAAGTTATTGATGGGCAATTCATAATGGCTTTCAAGCTATCAAAACATCATGTCACATGCTTACCTCCATTTACATGCACTTCATTTTGATATTCTGTCATGTGGAACCTGATCAAATGTCTTGTGGAAGTCCATATAGTCAACATTCATAGATGGTCTCCTATCCATGGTTGTGATGTAATGTACATTTATCTTTCAGGGTCTGTATCTTAAACTGCTGTCAATCACTACCTACAATGGGATAGGATGTGATGTGTAATCCCATGACTCTGTAGACAGAACAAGCTAGCACTCACACAGGTCAGACATGTCTACATAGCCTCCCAATTACCATTGTCCATTATGTAGTCTTATCTTCAAATATAAAGAACCCATACTATTGTTTTGCCAATCCTTGTTGTATGATTGGTATGTTCGCGATAAACAGAAGAATGCAACATCCACCATGCTAATAACTTTACAACTTCAACTAGATTAGTCAGACATGACCAAGCAGTCTCAAGTGCATGCTGATTCTAATCAAATAATGTTTTTCCAAATGTTCAGTCACTCTGTCCATTCTGATGGATTTCAGCAAATCTCCCACAATTGATGCCAAACAGGTCTTTAATAACCTAGTTTCTCCCTTCTAAAACAACAGAGAGATGTTTACAATTTTCTAATCCAAAGGCACAGTTTCTAAATCTGGAGAGCCTTAGAAAATTATGATTATCTTCAATTTCCTCACCTATTTCATTTTCTTTTAATACCACAGCGTGGAATCATCAGGTTCTGGAGCCATGTCTGTGTTGAATCTCATAAAATTCTCCCTTAACATTTTTTAATAACTTGCATTAAATCCACTAAGTTCCTCCTCTTGCCATTTTTTAGATTCTGTGCACTGCTGGTACTTTGCCCACTTCCTCCACTGCGAAAATGGATACAAAGTTTAGTTAAACCAGTCTATTTTGTTATCAGCTATTGTAGCCTAATTTGCATATATCTTTAATGGGCCCCTTTGCTCTTTAACACTCTTTTTCTTAATAAATTTATAACTTGTTGGTTTTAATATCCCATGCATGTTTAATATTTCTTCTTGCACCTCTACTTTTTTATATCCCTTTGTTGCTTTTTAAAACTTTCCCAGTTTGCTCAGGTTCCACTTTCCTTGCGTTGTGTAAACCTTTTCTCTTAATTTGATACTGTCTTTATCTCATTTGTTGACCACAGTTGCTGAACTGTACAAGTGGAGCCTTTCTCATTTAAGGGTGTGTAGCGTTTTTGTATCGTGGCAAATACTTTGAATATTTCCCAATGTTTGTCTGTAGGTTTACATAGTTTAACAGTTACAGTTTACATAGCAACAGTTACTGTGGTCAATTCATTTTTCAGACGTTCAAAGTCTACTGTATTTTAAATTTAAAACCTTGATTCGTGGCTCTCCATCCTCCCTATCAAAACTAATTTAAAATATAATAATATTACGGTTGCTATTTGTAAGTTGCTCCTTTACAATCAGATTGTTAACTAATTCTGGTTCATTGTTCAAGACTAAATTTAGGGTGACCTGTTCTTTATAGTTCTATTGGCCTGGAGTTTTCTCTCGGTTGTTTTTCTTTCCAGTGGAATTGATTGAAAATTGGCCAAACCAATGCACAAGATTAAAGAATTTCGAGCACAAATTACATCCAGTGCAAATCAACTTCTGCAATCTTTTGCGCTAGTTTGAAAACATTGCGCTAGAAGATAAGTGTGAGTCCTCTCACATAACTGACTAAACATGTGTACAGGTCGAATTAACTGTCATATGGCAAGTTTCTGCTAATTGTGCCATTTTCAAGCTTTTGAAGAGGTCCTAAAAATTAAATGTTTTAAAATATGCACAGACAATTTTGGGGCATCTTAAAAACTTTTGAATATGTGTTTTTTTAAAATTTGCCAATTTGTTTTAACTTTCCTAAATCACTTTGATTGGTAAGACCATAAGACCATAAGACATAGGAGCAGAAATTAGGCCATTCGGCCCATCGAGTCTGCTCCGCTATTCAATCATGGCTGATAGGTTTCTCAACCCCATTCTCCCACCTCCTCCCCGTAACCTTTGATCCCCTTACTAATCAAGAACCTATCTATCTCGGTCTTAAATACACTCAATGACCTGGCCTCCACAGCCTTCTGTGGCAATGAATTCCATAGATTCACCACTCTCTGGCTAAAGAAGTTTCTCCTCACCTCTGTTCTAAAAGGTCTTCCCTTTACTCTGAGGCTGTGCCCTCGGGTCCTAGTCTCTCCTACTAATAGAAACATCTTCCCCACGTCCACTCTATCCACGCCTTTCAGTATTCTGTAAGTTTCAATCAGATCCCCCCTCATCCTTCTAAACTCCATCGAGTATAGACCCAGAGTCCTCAAACGTTCCTCATATGTTAAGCCTTTCATTCCTGGGATCATTCTTGTGAACCTCCACTGGACCCTCTCCAGGGCCAGAACATCCTTCCTGAGATACGGGGCCCAAAATTGCTCACAATATTCTAAATGTGGTCTGACCAAAGCCTTATAAAGCCTCAGCAGCACATCCCTGCTTTTATATTCTAGTCCTCTCGAAATAAATGCCAACATTGCATTTGCCTTCCTAACTACCGACTCAACCTACAAGTTAACCTTGAGAGAATCCTGGACTAGGACTCCCAAGTCCCTTTGCACTCCAGATTTCTGAATTCTCTCCCCATTTAGAAAATAGTCTATGCCTCTATTCTTCCTACCAAAGTGCATGACCTCACACTTCCCCACGTTGTATTCAATCTGCCACTTCTTTGCCCATTCTCCTAACCTGTCCAAATCCTTCTGCAGCCTCCCCACCTCCTCAATACTACCTGTCCCTCCACCTATCTTTGTATCATCTGCAAACTTAGCCAGGATGCTCTCAGTTCCTTCATCTAGATCATAATGAGGTAAAACCTCATTAAAAATGCAGGTTATACAAACAAACCCACATGCTTGCAGGCAACATTCTTTAAAGTGAAACTAGACTCAGGTTTCACTCTTTTAACCCACAAATAAAACATATAACTTACTAAATTTAAAGCTAAAACTTAGGAATAGCTATAGTTTTAAGTTTAACACCCACAAATACAAATACAGCATACTTAAACTTTAGTTCCTAATAATTAATAAAACTGCACTAAGTTAATACTTTTAAATACATCAAGGAAATTTTTTTAAAGCAAAACATCAAAAAATACACTAAAACATTACGCAATTGTGCTGGCTCTCGGCAAATTTTACCTTTGTTGCTATGCAAATAAATTTGTGGGGAAACATGAGAAAAAGAGCACTTCACAAAATTAGCATAATTTTGGTAGCAATTTGACCTGCTGGATTTCCAATTGTGCCCAAAGTAGAAACTCCAGGCCATTGTTCTAGAAAATTCTCCTGAATACATTCAAGAAATTATTTTTACTTGAGCTGCTCTGCTTCTCCCACTCCATATAAAAATTAAAATCTTCTAATATATATATATATATATATAAAACATTGTTTATGCTACATGCTTCCCTGATCTCTATATTTATACATCACTCCCCACCACTCCATCTCTACTACCAGGAGGCCTGTAGACAACATATACCAGAGTTTTGCATCTTTTTCTGTTTCCACTGGCCAGACACCCTTACTGAAATCCCTTCTTCCAGCTGCTATAATTGTGCTTTTATGCGTTCAATATTAGAATTTCCCATCTTTCCAAATTTTCTCAATACTTAGCTCTCAATTATGTTCCAATTGTAACAAGGTCTTTGTAATAGCTACTATGTTGTACCCTTTAGGCTGAATTTGTGTTTCTAACTCACTTGTTTCATTTCTTATGCCAGGGGTGGGGAACATTTTTCTTATCAAGGGCCACTTACACATTGTCAAAATCAGTCGCGAGCCACACACACATAAAATCCAATTTATTATTTTAGAGATAATACAGAAAAGTTTAACTCAATCACTGCTTTAATGTGATGACTGAGTTTGCTTTTCCTTAGTGAGCCTTTTATGTCTACTGGCACTGATGATGTTGCTACTCACAACTGGCTTTTCTCTTTGTCTCTCTCTCTCTCTACTTTCCCACTTTGTCTGTCTTTCTCTCTCCCTCTCCTTTCCCACTCTTTTTGTCTGTCTCTCTCTCTCTCTATCTCCAATTCCTGCTTTCTCTCTCATTCCCACTCTATCTGTCTCTCTCTCTCCTTTCCCACTCTCTCTCTCTCCTTTCCCACTCTCTCTCCTTTCCCACTCTGTCTGTTTGTCTCTGTCTCCTTCCTCACTCTCTCTCTCTCTCTCACTTTTTTTCCACCCTGTTTGTCTGTCTCTCTCCCTCTCTCTTTTCCTACTCTATCTGTTTTTCTGTCTTTCCCTCTCTTTTCCCACTCTGTCTCACCGCCAAACCTGTCCAGGGCAGTGACTCAACAACCCAAGCCTCTGGCCAACTCCCAGGCTGCACCTGACCTGGAGCCTGGGCCTCTTCCTCAGTCTGCAGGGGCTGAGCCCCTGTCCTGGGACACCAATGGAGCTGGGAGGAGGGGGGGAGGTGGATGAGCCGCTGATGGAGCCGGGTGTCCTGCTCCCTTTCTCTCCCGCCTCAGGTTAATCATACTTCACCACCCAATTGGCAGCCGGCAGCTTCCTGTCCGTTTTGCATTCCTGCTCTTGGATCTCGGGCCTTGCACTCTCCCCATAGCCTGGGCTTCTGGTGACTGTGGCCGAGGTTCAGGCACCAAAATATGGCAGCGGCTGGCCCAGACTGCAGGACGCAGGGGTGGGAGATAGGGCCAGATTTTGAAATCTCACTATAGCCCGGATGAAAAAGTGCAATGGGCCAGATCTGGCCCCTGGGCCAGGGATTCCCCACCCCTGATAAGATACGACCATTTTTGTACTGCACTGTTATTAATCTGGGTAACTGTTGCCATCCTACTCATATATTCTCCTGGTCCTATTCTTACATTTTTGGGCCTGTGGCGTGGATTTTCCAAAAAGAGTTGAAAAAAATCCAAAGAAAGGAAAAACCTAATAAAATTACTCAAATTTCAGTAAGAGTTTGAGAGAATAAATGATCTTAGGTTATTTTCACTGGTCAGTGAATTGATACAGAGGAGCATGGAAGGGTATGATGAAATTTTGGTCCACACAACTATGGAATGTGTCTTCATAAGTGACTGCAACTCCAGAGAGCTAAATACATGAAGAGGAAACATAATGGACATTGATTTGCTATTGCAAGGGAGTGAACTGCACCCGTCGTTAGTTAGAAATACCCTTGCAAATTTAATCTCAACCATATTTTGTGCTGCAAATTGCTGAAAGTACAAGGTGGTAACACAGAGAAGTAGATTGGACATGTGGAACCTGAATAAACAGGAAAGCAATTGTGTATTTCCTTAAATTTCTCAATCCTTCAATTTGATTGGTTAACAGAGGGAAGTGTAAATTAGAGCGCGTCAATTCATTGTTAATCAGGTACAGAAAGAGAAATGAAGAAAGGGAAAGAAATATTGGATCAAGAAAGGGTGAACAAAGACAAAGGAAAAGTTGAAAAAAATGCAATGTTAAATTTTACATTTTTAAAATATCCAACTACAATTAAAATTTGAAGGAATGACAATCCACAGTTGCAATAGTTAATTTTCTTTGCCAGGGAGGTTCATTGGCAGTAAACAACATGTTGCACATTATGAAAAGAATATCTGATAGCTGATCAGACTTAATCAAATATGTGCAGAGCTTAAATGGCTCCAAAACAAGTTTCTTGTGTCATTTCAGCCCACTGTAAATTTGTTCTGAATTTAGCTTGTACCTACCATGCAAGTACAGCAACTTCACGCATTCAACTCTGAAGTTGCTGCAGCATTTCTGCATGAGTAGTGGTGAGTGCAATTAGCCTTGCCATTATTTTGACAGCAAATTTTGGACCATAAAAGAGCATAATCACCACTAAAAAGTACCCATGCTTATATACTAGGCAATTAACAATCATCATAATTTGCCATCAGCATAGAAATCAATTTCGATCGCACCATTTACAATGTCTCAAGAGAGACATCAATTTTGGGCAATACAATAAACTGTGTTGCAGCTTTGTTGCTGATGGGCAGAATTTGAATCTTCTAAAACACCCTGATTTTTTATTGGCGAAATGAATTAAGCAGAAAACAAACTATATGCACTCATCTCACAATACAAGTGGTTAAAGGGCATTGGGCAACACTGGTTGCTTTCTATGAGCTACCCCAGTTATTTCAAAGTTTCTGAACCTTCTTAAAATTTATTCTTTCATGGGATGTGGGGATCACTGGCTAGGTCAGCATTTATTGCCAGCCCTAATTGCCCTTGACAAGGTGGGTGGTGAGCTGCCTTCTTGAACCACTGCAGTCTATGTGGTGTAGATACACCCACCGTGCTTTCGGGAGTTCCAGGGTTTTGACCCAGCGACAGTGAAGGAACAGCGATATCATTCCAAGTCAGGATGGTGTGTGGCTTGGAGGGGAACTTGCAGATGGTGGTGTTCCCCTGTATCTGCTGCTCTTGCCCTTCTAGGTGGTAGAGACCACGGGTTTGGAAGGTGCTATTGAAGGAGCCTTGGTGAGTTGCTGCAGTGCACCTTCGATGGCATACACTACTGCCATTTGTGAATGTGTTTCAAATATTAACACTTAATAAAGGTGGTGATTCAAATATATTAAGACCAACTTAAGTATTAACACTGCTTTGTGTAACTTTTAAGGATCCAGAGGATTTGAAATGTAGGATTCTACAGCCTGTGATGGTTTTACTGTCCAACTCTTATGGTGGGCAACTTGATGAACACCAGTGCACCCACAATAAGTAGTGCGAGCTGTACCTGGAAAGAGCAGGGAGGGAGTTAGAGTAGATAATTCTCATGTGAACTTGCAACAGCACAGTTCATTGGGCTGAATACCTTCCATTTGTACCAACATTTCTACGATGTCCTGGTCTTATAGAACACCGTTCTAAATTATTCTTATATTAAAACACAAAGTTAAGTTTGTATTGTTTTTATTTGAATGCAAAAATAAGTATACTTGATTTGCTGATATCTGCAATTAATTGGAAAACAAGTTCAGAAATAATAACCGTATTTTTCTCTTTTCTTGGTTTCCTGAATATTCTAAAGGTGACATAAGATGGGCATTTTTTCCTTCTGCGTTGCACGACTTAAGAGAAGCAGTATGCCACTAAGTGGCCTTCAAGGATTGAAATTCTAGTGCGGTCGGGGTGGGGGCAGGAAAGGGAGGAATTGCAATTTGGAGCAGTCGTCATTTTTATACTGTCAATGTGGTTGTTCGTGTCATTCAAATTGTTGTTCAGCTAGTGACTTCTTCGAAAAGCATTTTTAAAAAAACTTCATGATATACTTGCTGCTCAATATGAAAAAGCAATAAAAATCTTCATCTTATGAAAGTAGTTTCAGATTTGGATGTTTCATGGAAAATTACCCCTAAGAAAATAATTCTAGAAAATTTCAAATTTGGAATCTGACATGGGGAAATGAATTCATATTTGAAGCAAGCCTAACTGGGCCATTCTGCGTTCAATCGCTAACATCTGACTTTTGCCCAATTTGGATTAGCCTGGTTTTGGGTTGGTCTGTTTCCTTCAGCAACACAGATGGAAGCGTTCACTTTCCCAAAAGTTAAAATCAGCGACAGAATCTGTGGCACTGTTCTGTACATCACTAGAGCATTTATAGAGCATAACTGCCAAAAGCTGAGAATTCCCATGCAAACTATGACATGCTATGTGACTCTGGCAGATAACTTCAGATCTCAGGGCAATGACTTAAAAAAAGGAAAAACAAATAACATATATATTTTTAGTTGTCGGATCTTAATCTGTTGTTGATGCAATTTTCAATTTGTTTGCTCCTGCTGATTTTTCCGTCAATCTTCATTTTGTTATTGGAGTAATTGGCATTTAAAGATTATGCCTGCCAGTAAAGAAAGAAAAATTAGTAGGAAGTATGAATACTAATCAAAGTAATGCATTTTGTATGAATATTCTTGGAAGATAAATAGAAGCAGGAGTAAGCCATTTGGCCCTTTGAGCCAACTCCAGCATTCAGTATGATCCTGGCTGATTCTCTACCTCAATTCCACCTTCTGAAACTGATAGAAATGTACTCCTCTTCCCTTCTAACCCTGTGTCGGTGCTGACTCCTCGTGTTTCCACAGGCACTGCTAGTCTCCCATCCTTCATATATCAGACTAAACAGCAAGTGTGAGCAGACTATTCAATATAGAGGAAAGGCTAGTTTCTAGTCATACTCACATATAAGCAGATTTTAGCAGAGTTCAAACATGATCAGAAAATTAGACCTTAGCTGATTTTAAAACCTCCTTTGCCTAGGAATATGATGGGTAGCTGTAGTGCTCCACCTGAGATTGGATTTTAGCATGCAAGGAGGATTGAAAACAGGACCTTCCTGCTTTGGCTGCCATCCACTTGCAGGTGAAAGGTAACAAGCTGGTGAAGCTTTTAAAGCCACAATCAAATCTACCTTGACCAGTCCCAGGCAGTGCATTCCAGACCCTAATCACTCGCTGTGTTAAAATGATTTTCCTCATATCTAGTTTTCTCACTAATTATTTTAAATCGGTTCCTCTGGTTCTCAACCCTACTGCCAGTAGGAAGTGTTTCTCCCTATCTACTCTGTCCAGACCCCTCATGATTTTGAATACCTCTATCAAATCTCCTCTTGACCTTCCCTTCTCCAATGAGAACAGTACCAGCTTCACCAATCCGTGCACATAACTAAAGTGTCTCACCCCTGGAACCAATCTTGTAAATCTTTCCTACACCCTCTCCAGTGCTTTCACATCCTTCCTAAACTGTGGCGTTCAGAATTGGATGCAATGCTCCTGCTGAGGTTAAACCAGTTCTTAATTTTTTTTTCATATTCTTTTACAGATGTGGGCAAGGGCAATATTTATTGCCCATCGCTAATTGCCCTTGAGAAGTAGTGGTGAGCTGCCAACTTGAACTGCTGCAGTCCATAGCGCTGTTAGGAAGGGAGTTTTAGGATTTTGACCCAGCAGCAGTGAAGGAACTGCAATGTAGTTCCAAGTCAGGTTGGTGTGAGGCGCCCTTGTCCTCCTAGGTGGTAGAGGTCACAGGTTTGGAAAGTGCTGTCGAAGGAGCCCTGGTGAATTTCTGCAGTGCATCTTGTAGATGGAATACATTGCTGCCACTGTGCATTAGTGGTGGAGGGAGTGAATGTTTAAGGTGGTGGATAGGCTGCTTTGTCCTGGATGGTGTCGAGTGTCACAGAGGTGTATTGATGTCAAATATAAAATTTCAAATTTCATCTGCTGTACTCACATATGGAATTTTTTTAAAAGGGCAATTTCAACTGTTAAAACAAAGACACTGACTTATGATAGCTGCCAAGGGTCACCTGACATGCCTGCAACAGCAAGTTGGTCAAGTTTCTGGAAGTTACAACTAAGACATTCCCAGGAAACCCTCCTGTGGAATTTCACACCGGCTGATGTCAAGAATTACTTCAAAGATGAACTGAAACTTAAAATGGCTCAAATGTTGATGCCATTTGCAACACTATAATAGCAGCATTCCATTCCATTAAGCTGGCGATGGAGAGTCAACAAAGACAATGGCTACCTTGGAGATGTTGATATGTTCTTCCTGGCTCATTACATGGAAGAATGAATCAATCAGAAGTGATGGCTTGGACATTAAAAATTAACCACCTAGGCCATAACACAATAGCCAAAATCTGTCCAGGCATGAACAAATCAATTACCTCTCTGGTATACTCAATCATTATGGACAGGGAGGTTATCGTGATCAGAATCACCATTTTGAAATATTTTTTATTACAAAACCTTAATTGCTAAGGGCAGTCTGGAGAAGGAACAGCTGAAAGCAACAACAAGGCTACTTGCCTTACTCTCTCTTTCAACTAAAGTGAACCCTGCCTGTTTATACAGGCTGCGGACACCAGACTGAGAAATTCTAACAAAATCTTCGACTTCCAAAGCAGAATTTCCAGAAGAAAAATCCAAAGACCACAGAGAAGAACTGCCCGAGCCATGAACAACAGCGAAGTCAGTGATGTCAATCAGCCAATCAGTGAACTCTTTATTTCTTTGCTGTTTGTTGTTGAATCTTAATTTGGCCAAAAGTTAACCTCCTCTATTTTGCAACTTGTATTGTTTCATACTTGTGTGTGTGTTGCAACAGTTGGGATGTGTGTTTACCTTTTTAAATATTTTTAATATCTTTACCTGGGTGGGTTTTTAAGCGCAATAAAAACCAACCCCTTTTGTGTTTAAACCCAAGAAAGCCTGTCTAAGTTCTTTGCAATCACCGTATAAATAGTTAAGTAATCATTCCCTGACACTTATGTGGCATGGATGTTACTTGCCACTTTTCAGCCCAAGCCTGGATATTGTCCAGGTCTTGCTGCATATGTTCACAGACTTCTTCAGTATCTGAAGGGTCGCACATTGCAGTGAATATTGTACAAACATCAGCGAACATCCTCACTTTTGCCTTTAAGAGGAAAGGTCACTGATGAAACAGCTGAAGATAGTTGGGCCTGAGGAACACTTACAGCAATGAACTGGGACTGAGACAATTGACCTCCAACAACTATAAGCTCTTCCTTTGTACTAGGTGCCCCTCTTTTACCTCCTTCTGCTCCTGTCTGTTCAGACCTTACTTCAAAATGGAAATTGAATATAAATTGTTTTCTGCAGCATGAAAACACATGGGGCAGGATTTTGCCCTTGGCGGGGGTGCTTGGCAGGAGCAGTTGGGATGCTGACCGATGGCCATGCTTGGCTCCGCATTGCAATTTAATGCTGGCGGGCCAATTAAGGCCCACCCAGCATGGAACGCAAGAGGCAGCGCTGCCTCTGCGGGTAGGGGGAGGAGGGCGAGTGGGCCTAGCATGAAAGAGTGCTTTAATCTCCCTGAGATATGGGGCTGCCTCAGGGAGATGAAGCACTGTTTAAAAAAAATAAAATTGCCATAAAACATGTCCCCTCATGTGACTGTCATATGAGCTGGGACATGTTTTTAATTCAAAAAGAAAATTTTCATTTGATATTTATTTGCTTTAGGAAACCTCAACCCGCCCGTGGATGAGGTTTCCTAAAAAATGTAAAGGCCACTTGGCCTTTTCGCCTGGCCATCAACCGTTAGGTTGGACGGGTAGCGTAAATTTGAATTTACTTAGCTTCTTAATGGCCTTAATAGGCATTTTAATTGTTGGCGGGCGCGCAGCCGACTCTGGTTCGTGCCTGCCGAACAAAATATTGCGAGACTGCGCGATGATGTTGGAACGCTCGTCTGACGTCATCGCGCATCATTTTATGCTCAGACGTGTTGGGTGCATGCCCGCATGCCGAGTGTAATATTCTGTCCATGAAAACCATTGTATGTATACATCATTTTATCACATCTGTTCAGGCCTCAAATCACTTCATATATGGTGAATATCTGCAGTACAGTGATGATTTTTACGTAGGCCAACACAGCAGACTTATGTGCACAACAAAGTATCACAAAAAAACAATGAGATAAATGATCATTTAATCTGTTTTGCTGGAGTTGGTAGGACAAGAGGAAAGTTCTCCAGTATACTGGGAGAACTTCCCACTCTTTTCTGAATAACACCATAGGATCTATAACAATCTACTGATCAAGAAAATGGAACCTTAGTTTATTGTCTTATCTGACATATTAATCTGGTGTCAGCCTAGATTTTGTACGTACATTCTGAGGTGGAGGTTTTTCAAGACTTTGATTCAAGACAAGAGTATTGCCAATTAAGCCAAGCTGATACTGCCTTTAATTATCCTTATAAAAAGTGTTTATAACTGGTTCCTCTACTTACCATATAGACTGTAATGTAAGCAGAAAAACTCAAACCACATTAGCGTTGAGTATTTATTTCTCTTTTAATTTGGCAAAGAGAGCACGGGAAGCAAAGAACGGTTGCCAACCAATCATTGCAAAGGGTTCCCTGTAAAACAATAACAAATGTACAAAAAGGTAAATAAACACTAACATTCTCACTTCCCTGAGTATGCACAACTACTTATGCTTATTTTGATATATTTCTGTAATCTCTCTTCATTTTGTCATCAATCCATTTCTTGTAGTGCAGCTTGGGCGTGAGAGACAGGAGAAACGTGTTTTGGTTGGTCTGGTCAATTTAATTCTGTGGTCTGAGAGGAAGGTTAGCTGGTAATGTCACTTTTTTCCCCTTTACCTAAAATTGAGCCTTTTACACTTCAATTATAATACAGTAAATAACATTTACAATTATATAGTACCTTGTTACTACACGGCATTCAAAATTCTTCACATAATTAATGCTTTTACAATCTCCAGCCTGTTGTTACATAGGCAAATGCATTAGATATTATGCAGGCATCATGTGAAATGTTAACATATCTGATTAGTGTGTTAGGAGTGTTTAAAGATTTGTTATATCCGATGACAGATGAATTATCATGCCTGGGCTTGGAGAGATAGCTGACCAAACTCCCAGTAAGCCCAAGATGCTTCAGATTTCTCTAGCACAGTAGTGATTTAAGATTAGAAGATAAACAACAGTCATCAACACTACTGCTTTGTTCTGTTAAAAATTACATCTGGTAGTCTCTGCATCAATCTTGCAGACTTACCCAGTGGACATGAGACTTTTTGCATCAGTGGTCATTGTTTCCCCTTGTGGATATTCCGGGGTCCTTAACAACAGTTTAAAGATTTCCAGGTTTCTCCTGCTGGATGCTCCAGGCTCCATTAGCAACTATCTGTTTTCCATTAGTGGATGCTCCATGCTCAATTATCACTCATCCAATATTCTCATAGAGAGGCTATACCAGGAGACCTGTCAGGGCTTCCTGGGGATGCACTCTGACCAGCAAGCCCCACATCGGCATTGACCTCAGCTGGTTTGGGCATCAACTTTCACAGCTTGGTGCCCATCCATCCATGGTGAGCAAGGATGTCTGAAGCAACCTCATGTCAGAGCAGCAGCTGCCTTGCATTGCTGCGGGCACCTCTCAGGGCGCTCCGGATGAGAGTGGCAACTCCTCCGCCCTTCTCCCAGTCACCATAGCATCCGGTGAGGTTGCAACGACTGGGGAGATGACAGCTGCGAAACTGGCAGCTCCCTCCCAGGCGGGGCCAGCACAGGCTCCACGGGCCAGAGAACGACTGCCAAGGTCATCAAGGCCAACAGGACAGCAGAGTCAGGAGGCTGTCTCAGATGCCACTCCCAGCGAGGGGGCAGCACCAAGATGTAGCACCCGAAAGCAGAAACATAAGGCACCGTAGGCACACCGCGGGTTTTTCACTGGCGCTTTTGTGTTGGCCCGAGATGAAGTCCATATGATTTGCTTTGTTTGGTAACACTATTCTTATTTTTTGGAATAAGTTGGTTTGCTTGACAGAATAAATTCAGATATGTCACCATGGCTGAGGGTGCCTCTTTTCTTCTGCATGTGTATGGTTTCCAAAACCATAATGAGTGCTTTGTTGGACATTCAGCTTTATTAACAAGGCCCTTAGTGACTGTTCCTAACCTGGCAGATTTTGCACTTAGGTATTGAGTATCAAGCCTACAGCCCAGGCTTGTCCTGGTTATCCATCTATGTTGTGCTAGCTGAAGGTTCATTGGATTAAAGCCTCCCAGGTGTCCCTGCCTCCCTGCAGTATGCCCGGATCAGCGTCTACCCCCCCATCATTTCCCTGTGTGTGCTCATCCTCAGACTCACTGCTGGACTCATCGTGTGCAGCCGCAGCCACTGCGTCGATGTCTTCATCATCCACTGCGTCCCCCCTTTCCAGCGCAAGATTGTGGAGAGCGCAGCATGCTACCACTATCACCGAGACACAGTCTGGGGGGGTATTGGAGTGCACCCCCTGAGCGGTCCAGGCATCGGAAGCGCATCTTGAGAAGACCGATGGTTCTCTCCAGCACAGCCCTTGTGGAGGCGTGGCTCCTATTGTACCGCTGCTCAGCTTCTGTTCTTGGATGGCGGAGAGGTGTCATGAGCCACCTTCTGAGGGGATAGCCCTTGTCACCCAGCAGCCATCCATCCAGCCGGGCTGGAGCACTGAAGAGCCCTGGCACCTGGGAGTGTCTGAGGATGTAGGCGTCATGGGAGCTGCCTGGGTACCTTGCACAGACTTGTAGAATCAGCATCCTGTGATCACACACTATCTGCATGTTCATGGAGTGGAAACCCTTCCTGTTGATGAAGGCATCGGGCTCACCTGCTGGCGCCTTGATGACCACATGTGTACAGTCTATAGCACCCTGGACGCGGGGGAAGACAGCAATGGCCGTGAAGCCCCTGGCTCGCTGTGTTTGGCTTGCCTGGTCCCAACGGAAATGGATGAAGGTCAATGCACGGCTGAACTGTGACCTGCTTGACACAAGTGTGGACAGCTGATTGGGAGATACCACAAAGATCACCCACCGGAAGGAGCCAGAGGCATAGACGTTGAGGGCAGCTGTGACCTTCAGAGCCACTGGCATGGGGTGTCCACCCACACAGTTAGCGGAGATCTCAGGCCCAATCATCTGGCAGATATAGTTGATTGTCTCCCTTAAGAGACGGAGCCTCCTTCGGTACTGCACCTCAGACATATTGGGGTACCTGCTTCGCCGCCTGTAAACCCTGGCAGCAGGATAGTGGCAACTTCTGCAGTCCCTTCCACCTTGGACTGCCTCTTGGCCCTGCGCCCCTTGTGCCTGCACCTGTCCTCCCAAAGGTGGCTCCCCTGGAGGCTGAATGTGCACTCCTGGCCTCCTCCCCCTTCTAGCCCTCCCTTCCTCCTCACAGGAGGTGCCTCCAGTGGAGAGTTCAGCTCCCATTCCCAGGCTAAGGGAAGGCTTCCTGAAACCTGCAGGTCTTCGTAAAGTACCACAGCTGGTACAGGGATTGAACCTGCGCTGTTGGTATCATTCTGCACCACTCTCTAGCCATCTAGCCAACAGAGCTAATCAGAGGAAATTTCAGCCCGTCCAGTGAAAAGGTTCAGAGAGGTGGTGATGAGGGATGGCTGAATGTCATTGATACACACGTGGAATTGGATGCATTTTCAGATGACGTCACAAAGGGGCAACATGTAGATGGGAAATAGGAGGGAGCCAAGGATAGATCCTTGGAGGACTCCAGAGCAAACAATGTGTGGGCAAAAAGAGAAGCTATTGCAGGAGGCATTCTGACTATGATTCGACAGTCAAGAGTGGAACCAGGTGAGTGCAGTCCTACTCAGCTGAACAATGAAGGAGAGGAGTCGGAGGAGGATGGTGTGGTGTAACAAAACTTGCAGAACTGATATTGTTTTCATTGAAAAAAAAGATGAAGGGGGATATGATCCAATTTTTTAGAATGCTGAAGGGCAGAAGAACTGCCAATGTAAATAGGCGATTTGATTAAATTTGCAAATGCAAAGCTAAATGGCCCAGGTTTAAAATGGATGAGCTTCACCTTAGACTAAAATTGAGAAGAAACATTTTCCAGATAAAGGGATAAATATGAAGAATCGTCTCCTAGCAAAAAGTATTTGTGGACTACATCTGCAAAAAGGAGCTGGATAAGTACCTGTTCAGAATAAAATCAGTAATGATAGGGACAGGTACAGACCAACAGTGTCAAATTCTCCACAAGACCAATGGTTCTTATGCTATTAGCATGGGGGCTGGTGATTGGGTTAAGAATAGTGTCTGGAGATTAGGGCTTAAGAATGGAGATGTGATATAAATAAAGATTCTGGTATTTTGCTTATTCACTTTTGGGAACCAAGGAATATTAATGCAGAACATTCCCTCAGGAGATTGAAGGAGAATAGGCTAGAAGGCTAAAATGGCTTTTTCTTATTTCAGCCTTTCACATGTTTTAAAATCTGACCTACTTACAGAAATGTGGTACTTTGTTCTGACAAGAGTTCTCATAGCCATGGAAATACCGCAGAGACAAAACTCGTTCATGTCCGAAGCAATTTGACAGCCTAGGCATATTGTACAGAACAAGCCGCAGAAACCTAGAAATAATGAGAGAAAGCATAAAATACAAACTTTCATGGGAGAAAACTGAGAAGTTAGTGTTTCGCGTGCAGATAATTCTTCAAAACACAAATTTGAAGAAACGTCCTCAGTCAAAATGGTGGTATGTTTTATGTTTTCCACTGATGCCACTTAATCCGCTGAGATTTTTTTAAAAAATTATTCAGTTTGGGATGTAAGCTTAGCATTTATTGCCCATTTCTAGCATTTTCCATTCTCATTTCAAATTTCCAGCACCAACAGTGTTTTAGTTTCCATGTACAAACTCTCATTCCTATAACTGAATGAGAGGCACCATTTAAGCAATAGCAGCGACTAAGCTTTACTTTTCTGTTTCAGTAAAATCCCTGGCTTTAATAGTTTGCATTTTTCTTTACTGAGGAATTGATAATTGTTTTCTTGAATGATTTTTTTTCTTTGGTAAGATCAGATATTTTCAAACACCTTTAATGTAGAAAAACATGACAAGATTCTTTACAGGAGCGTAATCAAATTTGAAAAGATACTGTGAAAGAAGAAGATATTTAAATGAGCACCTAAAAGCTTGGTAAAAGAGAGAGATTTTAAGGAGAATGCTAAAGAAGGAGAGATAGAAGCAGAAATAGCAAAGTATGGAAAGTAATAACAGAGCTTAGAACCTATATGGCTGAATGCACAGCCGTCAATGCTGGGATGAAGGGACGCAGGATGATCACAAGGCCAGAGTTGGTGGAAAGCGTTCAAGGAAGACTGTAGGGCTGGAGGAGGGAACAGAGGTAGAGAAAGGTGAGACCAAATAAGGATTTGAATAGCAGAATGAGCATTTTAAAATAAAAGCATTAGTGGACCGGGAGCTAATGTAGATCAGCGAGCACAAGGCTAATAGGTGAGCGAGACTGTGCAGATTAGAATAAGGTCAGTAGAATTTAAAATGAACTCAAGTTAATAGGGGATGGGATCTTGGGGACTGGCCAGGAAAACACTGGAATTGTCAAGTCTGAAGGTAACAAAAGCATGGATAAGGGTTTCATCAACAGATGCAGTGAGGCACAAGCAGAAACAAGCAATGTTATGGAGTGAGAAGTGGGCAGTCCTAGTGATGGTGAGGATATGCTAATAGAAGCTCAGTACAAGGTCCAAAAATGATAGCGAGGTTGCAAATAATCTGGTTCACCTTGAAATAGTAGCCAAGGAATAGGGATGGTATCAGCGGCAAGGGGATGGAATTTGTGGTGGGGGCTGAAGAGAATGGTTTCAGTTTTCCCAATGCTTAATGGAGAAAATAGTAGCTGTCCACAATTGGATGTCGGCAACCTTGGAGGGATTGAGAGAAGTAGCGATGGTAGCACGGGAATACACGATGAATGGTAGGACCCTGGGAAGTACTGAGAAACAAAGGGACCTTGGTGTGCATGTCCACCGGTCCCTTAAGGACAGGTGGATGAGGTGGTTAAGAAGGCATATGGGATACTTGCCTTTATTAGCCGAGGCGTAGAAAATGAGAGCAGGGAGGTTATGCTGGAACTGTATAAAATGCTGGTTAGGCTACAGCTAGAGTATTGCGTGCAGTTCTGCAATCCGCATTATAGCAAGGATGTGATTGCACGAAAGAGAGTGCAGAGGAGATTTACCAGGATGTTGCCTGGGCTGGAGAGTTTTAATTATGAGGAGAGATTGGATAGACTGGGGTTATTTTCCCTGGAGCAGAGGAGATTGAGGGGGGACATGATTGAGGTGTATAAAATTGTTAAGGGCATAGATAGGGTAGACAGGAAGGAACTTATCCCCTTGGTGGAGGGATCAATAACCAGGGGGCATAGATTTAAGGTAAGGGGAAGGGGGTTTAGAGGGGATGTGAGGAAGAATTTTTTCACCCACAGGGTGGTGGGAATCTGGAACTCACTGCCTGAAAGGGCGGTAGAGGCAGAAACCCTCATAACATTTAAGAAATATTTGGGTGTGCACTTGCGATGCCATGGCTTACAAGGCTATGGGCCTAGTGCTGGAAAATGGGATTAGAATAGTTAGGTACTTGTTTGACTAGTGCAAACCCAATGGGCTGAAGGGCCTTTTTCTGTGCTGCAGACCTCTATGACTATGACTTTATGACCAAGACTTGCATTCATATCTATTTTTCAGTGACCTCAGGACATCCCAAAACAATGAAGTACTTTTGGTGTAATCACTGCTGTAGCATTGAAAATGCAGTAGCCAATTTATGCACAGCAGGATCCCATAAACAGCAAAAGGTGAATGATCAGACAATCTGTTTTATGTTGTTGAGCAATAATATTAGTCAGGACCCTGGGAAGAAGTCTTTTGCTCTTCTTCAAATTGTGGCATGGGATCATTTATGGCCACTTGGGCAGAAAAATGGGACCTTGGTTTAACATCTAATCTGAAAGTTGGAACCTCCAGCATTGCAGCAACTCCTCAGTGCTGCATGGAGCAGCAGCCTAACTTTTGTGCTCAAGTCTTGAGAGTGGGATTTGAACCTGCAAAGTTTTGTCTCAGAGGCAAGAGTGCCACCACTGATCCACAGGTTGACGTGTGGCGCAGTCAGTAACACTCTCACCCCTGTGTCATAAGGTTCTGGATTCAAGTCCCACTCCAGGGCTTGAGCACAAAAGCCATGGCTGACATTCCAGCCCATTACTGAGGGAGTGCTGCATTGTTGGAGGTGGTGTCTTTCAGATGAGATATTAAACTGAGGCCTCATCTGCCTGCTTGAGTGGATGTAAAAGATCCCATGGCACTCTTTAGAAGAAGAGCATGGGAGTTATCCCTAGTGTACTGGCCATTATTTATCTCTTGATCAAAATCACAAAAACAGATTATCTGGTCACTACCACATTGCTGTTGTGGGAGTTTGCAGTGCGCGAACTGGCTGCCATGTTTCCAACATTTCAGTCGTGTCTACACTTCAAAAATACTTCATTAGCTGTAAAGTTATATATAAATGCAAGTCATTTTTCTTTAAATGTGTGCATGAAGCTTAGAATGGTGGTTTCTAACAGCCAAGGAGTACTCCAAGGCAGAACTTAGTTATCGCATTGGGAGTTGAGGTAGAAAATATGAAAGGAATATTGTCCTTATTTTGCAGCCTGTCATTCAAAATTCTTAATGTGCTCCTACCAAATTCCTCACTGTTGTTTTAAATGAAGGAATTTGATAGGACCACATTAAAAATAAATTTGATAATCCTATGCGCAGTCACTTGCAAGCTTATATTTGCAGTACAGTAAAATATTGACTTTTGGGTGGAACCGAGTGCTCCTGTTGGCGGCGCGAGTGGACAATATGGTGGGAAGGCTAGAAATCGGTTTCATGAAACCAACTTGCAATTGTCCGCTCCGCCTGTCAATGGTGGGGCGTGTTTCCTGCCGCCTCAAGTCAGGTACTTTATTGTCATACATCGGCATATTATAAGCCCAGCTTGCTAGAATCACCCCCCCACCTCCCTTGGGGAGGCGATGGCATAGTGGTATTATTGCTGGACTAGTAATCCAGAGACCCAGTGTTTGAATCCTGCTATGGCAGATGGTGGAATTTGAATTCAATAAAAATCTGGAATTAAACATCTAATGATAACCATGAAATAATTGTTGTAAAACCCCATCTGGTTCACTAATGCTCTTTAGGGAAGGAAATCTGCTGTCCTTACCTGGTCTGGCCTGTGTGTGACTCCAGACATACAGCAATGTGGTTGACTCTTAAATGCCCTCTGAACAAGCAATTAGGGATGGGAAATAAATACTGGCCTAACCAGTTGATGCCCACATCTCATGAATGAATAAATTAAAAAAAACATTGGGTTATCTGGCACACCAACATGTTTCACAACTGTATATAAATGACGTGCACCTAGTGAGGTTGGTTGGTTGCCTACCTTGATTCGGGCAGCACTTGTGGTCATCCGCACCAGGCTTTGCAGGCAGCACCACATCACTTTTAGGGGGGCTCATGGGACCAGCCGTAAGGTGGGGAGGCTTTTCAATGGCTGCGGGCCTATGGTTTGCTTGGGGAAGGGGGAGAAGAGGCCTCAGGTAAGGGAAGAGGGTCTGCAGAGCTAGGGGGTTGCCCAGATTGTGTTTAGGGACACATGTTGATCTGTGCAAGTGGCCTCAAGAGCTGAGGAGGCCAGATGGAGGATGTGTGAGAGAGAGTGAGTGATGATGTCCCTTGAGCTGGCAGAGAGTGAGATGCCACTGAATTTTAAAAAATTTTTGTTCATTTACAGGATGTGAGCGTCACTGGCTAGGCCAGCATTTATTGCCCATACCATGTTGCTATGGGTCTGGAGGACAGCAGATTTCCTTCCCTAAAGAGGGGCATTAGTGAACCAGATGGGTTTTAACAACAATGGTTAGACTTTTAATTCCATATTTTTTATTGAATTCAAAATTCACCATCTGTCATGGTGGGATTTGAACCCATGCCCCCAGAGCATTACCCTGGGCCTCTGGAATACAATTCCAGTGACAATACCACTACGCCACCACCTCCCCATAAAGAGGAGGAGAGTGGGGGGGTGGTGGGGGACCTTCTAAATGTGTGAGTTTAGGGTGATAAGATGGTTGCTTTATTCTGGCAGCACTGATGAAATCATCCATCCATTGCACTGGATTGCCGACCTCTTGTGTGCAGCATTGGTACTGACCATCTCTGCCGCCGCCTCCCTAGCCAGATTGATGAGACTGATGAGCCTCCTGCGGCCAGAGTGGTGGTAGAGGACATTGCGGCAGGCTCCAGTGGTGTCCAAAAGGTGTCCCAGGAATGCGTCACTGAATCGTGGGAGGCTGCACTCTTCTTGGCTTTTGGGGCCATGTCTTCACAGGGCTTCCTGGGCTGGAACCACTGAGAGGTGTGTGCATGGCAGCACTTTAAATATGGTGCCTAGTGTGAGGAAGTGGTCAGGTGACGGCATGGCGGGTGAATGAGAGCCCACCCACCAGCGAAACAGTGTTTTTCTCGGGAATGCATGATTAATGATGTGGGATTGGGATGACATGGCGTGAAAAGCCACCATTGCGTCCGGTGGGTAAAATTTTCTTTTTTCCACCTGCTACCACACTTAGTGCAAATCTGGAACGATTCCGCCCTTTGTCTTTTCAGGCAGACAAAGTTCTAAATTTTGCAGAAATGAGTATAATGAGTCATTTGTGCTACTGACCTTGTCAATATACTGTTTACAAATCTGGGAAAGTATTTTCCAAAGCATTTAAAGATCCTAGGGTAGACTTTCCATGGAAATTTTCCTAATCTCCTGCCATAACTTGGTTGGAAACCCTGCAGTAACAGTGCAAACAACCGTTTATGCTGTTTCTCCACGGTTTTCACCAATCTTCCAATAAAGTTACAGCAGGAGATTGAGAAATCCCCATGGAAACTGTTATTTATCCTGTATAATTTGAATCTAAATTGGGCTGATGAGCTTTTAAAACATTTTGAGGGAAAGGTTTTTCCTTCCATTTTCTTCCCATTATTCATTTTCTCTTTATTTTTTGCTAGGTTAAGGTTCTTCAGATTAGCAGCTCCTCAGTGTGTACCAATGAAGTACTTGAAAAATGTATTCAACGTTGTGATGTTGAGAAATAAATATTAGTGTATTATACTCTCAATGGTCTGTCTTTTGACTTCCTTCAGCATTGGAAACAGGTATAGATGGCCCAGTATAATTGTCTGTCAGGCGCATAAGGTCATTCAATGGAGCAGGATGGAGGAGTAGTGGGTAGGACACATGCATAGATCCTCTCACAAATATACTGGTATAGCCCCAAGACTGTTATCACTCAACTAATTTACATAATTCTTTTTTAATGGATAGTCATTTTTTCTTAAATTTTCTTCGCAATAAGATATTTTGGCATTTTGACTGTGGTTACTGTTTGAATGGCCTTACAATGTAAAGGATGTAAGTAATTAGTGAAACTAACAGCTCCATATATCGTATAGGCATGTTAGACAAACAGGTGTAGGCTGGTTTGGTAACTAGGTGATTTGTATGCAGCTTTAGGACTTTTGTATGCAGAATGGCCGTACTCCCAATGGTCATAGTCACAAGAAGAGTAAAAGGAAAAGAAAAAAATGCCTTTGCATAGCACATTTCACGACCTCAGGACATCCCAAAGAGCTTTAAAGCCAATGAAGAACTTTTGGAATGTAGGAACTGTTGTAACACAGGAAACAGGTAGAAGCAGAAAGGACATTTAAATGTGGCTATGCCAGACAGTCCAACGCTACATATGTAGACAGGGATTTTCTTACATATTCCCATATCATCACAACAGCTGTACAGTCCGGTGTTCCAATCCCTTTTTTCCATGGAGACAGGCTGGTTTATTATAACCATGGGGTTGCCTCCAAACTGTGCCATTTTGGGGATTTTCTTCTTGTTTCACAGCAATGCACTGAAAATCTAGAAACAATAAAGAGTTATTTTTATTGAAAATTGGGTGATGGCAATGAATCCTGAGACACAGCTCTAGAACTCGACTTCAATGCACCCTTCAAAGCCAAATATCTCCTGCGAGCCCTCTTGTTAAATATTTCCAGTCTACAATCATTACTTTTCACCTTAGAATAAAACGTTGGACTTGTGGGGAAGGCAACCTTAATGCTAACATATTGCAGTCAGCTAGAAGATGTGACCATCAGCCCCAGCCAATAAACATTCACAACCAATCTTCTCCAACCTGGCGAGTGAAGCCACAAGAGTGAATCCACATCTGGAGCAATTATTTGGAAAATGCTTCCCATCTTTGGTTGTGGTGGTGGAGAGGAGGTGGTGTTGTGAACAAGGAGCAGCATGGACAATGAACTGTACCAGCTTGATTCATGAAATGAATGCAATTGCGAAGAATTATATTTAGTTGGGATGAAATCCAAGAAAATCAAGTTCATTTCACTGTCTGAATGAAATCAAACAGCAAATGAAACACTGAGCACAGCAATGCTCCAAGAAACAAGTTACCTGTAGGTGTAATTTTTCCAGGGGAATTGGCCCAAGCCTCCACCCTGGGTTCAGAGCTGGAGACATTCATGGAGGGTTCCAGGCAGCGTAAATCAGTGCATTGGAAGTTTAAACTTCCCTGGCAATTATAGCGCCTGTCTGTGCGTCAAGGTCCGTGAGGTCCTGACATGCACCTCCTAGCTTACTCTGACAATTCTCTGACAATTTGGAGACCAGAGGATTTATTGCATTGTTACCCTCCTGTAGAAAAGAGATTTGGACCGACAAACAGGATGCTTATTTTTACTCCGCTTCCAGATTAGGATAGTTCCCTGCATCATTTCGTTTTACAAGTGAAACAAATAGTACACATCGACCATCAACATATTGGGGGCAGGAAACTGCAACTTTCCTATCTTCTGCTGTGTTTTTCATTCTTTCATGGGAATGCGGTTGTCACTGGCACGGCCAGTATTTGTTGCCCATCACTAATTGCCCTTGAACTAAGTGGCTTGCTCAGCCATTTCAGATGCACTTAAGAGTCAACCAAATTACTATGGATCTGGAATTAGCCAGACTGGGTAAGGATGGCAGATTTCCTTCCCTAAAGAGCAGTAGTCAACCAAATGGGTCTTTACGACAATCAATGGTCACCATTACTGAGACTAGCTTAAAAATTCCAGATTTTATAAATTTAATTTAAATACATGCTGGGATTTGAACCCAAGTCCCCAGATCATTACCTGAGACCTCTGGATTATTAGTATGGGGACATTACCACTATACCACCATCTCCTCCTAATTCCCTGGTGATCAACTTTTGCAGAATAGATTTAGTGGAATTTTAGTTCCCCAAAGGGGTCTGGGGAAGGTAAATATGTTCAAAATCTCAAGCCCTGGCCCCAGTCTGCCTTCAACCTCTGACTTGTGGTTTTTATTGGTGCCATGTTGAAGGAAGAATGACCAATCCACTCTCTGGAGGTGAGTCAGTCACTGAAATACTCTAGGGCAGCTGTGTGTGCTTTCACTTTCATGAAATTTATATTTTTAACACATGGATACCAGCATTCCCTGGTTTTGGGATTACTAGTCCATTGACATTACCACTACCCCAAAACTGTGGCAAAAAGATTTAAATATAGGCAATTTTAAGGTCTTGCACTTTGGACCTAAAACGGTTGGAACAGGGTACTTCCTGTATGATGAAAAGCCAGAAGCAGTGGGGCATCCAGTAAGGGGTCCTGGTACACAGATTATTGAAGTGTTGTGGATAGGTACAAAAGACTATTGGGACATTGGCCATTATACCTAGAGGACTGGAATACAAGGAAATCATGCTTTGGCTATACTATGCCTGGAGCACTGTGTGCACTTCTGATCACCACACCTTAGGGAAGTATATGTTGGCCTTGGAGGGAGCAAAGCATAGATTTACTAGAATGATAACTAGAGTCCAAAGGTTAAATTACAGGTAAGGTTGTAATTCCCATTTCCTTCACCCTGCCATTTTATCTCTCTTAGTCTCGTCTTTCTCTTTATTTTGCTTCCTGAACATGATTTGGTACTGACTTCTGTACTGTAACTGATACTTCCTGGTTCAGACGCTTTGCTCCTCAGTAATAATCCTTCAATCAGATTGGTTAAGGAGATACACGTTGTTTGTCCTGTTCCCAGATCCCCCATAACTGAACCACAATAGATTTCCAATCACCACTGCACAAGCCCACACAAAGTCTGTGGGCACTGTTCATTCACTGCTGTTTGCAAAATCCAGGTTGTTGTTCCAAAATTCTATGATCTGCTTAATAATTAAAGAATTTTCCTTGATCTAAATTCTCCATATTTAAAATTCTTCGACCTCTAACAGCAAAGGCTCGAGGGAGGCAGATTGGTGTTGTGTGATTGAACATGAAGTTTGATAAATCTTCTTACAAACAATAGTGGCAGGTATTTCAAAATACTATTATTAATGCAAAGAAAAGTATTTTAGCAATGTCAAAGAACATCTTGAAACACCGGGCTTATTTGTTTTTTTAAAATTCAGCTTTCCATAAAAAAGGAGCTAAAATTTGAGAAGGGCCGGATTGTGGGTCTGGGGATTGCGATGCACGATTGCCCTGCCCTCGAATGAGGTGATGCAGACAACACGTAAACTTCAAGCTGCCTGTCCATCTCCATGATTGGGCCGTGCAGCCCTGAGCAAAACCTGCTGCTAAGTGGCAGCAGGCTCAGCAATGGGTCCAGGTGCGTGCCAAACTAGCATGAGTTCAAGCTAAAATAAAAGGAAGATACTGTAGATGCTGGAAATCTGAAATAAAAACAGAAAGTGCTGGAAATAGCAGGTCTGGCAGCATCTGTGAATAGAGAGAATTAATGTTTCCAGTCGAATATGACTGCTTCAAAAGCTAGTCTGGACTTCTTTAAGGGCAGGTGCATTCTGTCTGCAGTTGGCGTTGGAACTTATCTTCCAACGTGTTTCTTTCAGGGAGCAGGAGGCCAGACGTAGGCTCCCAGATTTTTTGATGCAGTGCTGGAGGCTTTAGCCCAGTGGAAAATAGGAGAGACACCATGTTTGCATAGGGCACAGGAGGCCCTCAAGACACTGTGAAGGGAATGTGAGCTGATTGCCACAGAGATCAATTCAAGAAGTCTGGCCCTGAGGACCATGGCTAAAGTGCCCAAAAAAGCCCAATGACTTCACAGGAGTGAAGGTTTACGTGGAACAGGCAGAAAACTGGAGTTAAGGCCATAATCAGATCAGCCATGGTCTTATTGAATGGTGCAGCAGGCTTGACGGGTTGAATGGCCTACTCCTGCTCCTATTTTTTATAATTTATGATTCTTATGATACCTTGGCAAAGCTGCATGCTTGCTCCTCCTGCTACTTTCTACTTAGTGAGAAGTCTTTGTGTACAGGGTCATGGTGACTTCCCTGATGCAGCAATGCATAATGAACGGTGAGATGTTGATAACATCAACGGCACCAGCCTGGAAGGATCCGAGAAATTGAGGATGGTGGTGTCAATGATGGCCGCTGGCAATGCCATCTTGCCCTGCTCTGTGGTTGCAGATTCAGTTTGAGAAGATGGCACAGTCCAGTGAATACATGCTTGGTGAATTGTAGCCACCTCAGACACTGCTCCTGGCTGATGGAGGAAGCAGAAAAACACAGAAGTAATCTCTGAATACCTTAGGTAGGTACAGCCCTTTATTGAGAGCCCTCCTCTTCCTCTCTCTGCACACTTCTTCCTCCCTCTGTTGCCTGTGCTCCATTTCCCTGGCATGCTGCAACCAAGAGGGACTGTAACCAAACTGAGAGCAAGCTTTGTGCTCAGAAGCCTTCAAACTGCTCCCTGCAAGGATCCAGATCCCTTCTGACCTAAAGAACTTGTATGAGTTCCTCCAACAGTATAGTACGCTGTACATTCACCAACACTGCAGCACCAAAAGAAAGTTCAAAACACCTTACCTGGAAGTCCTATGCTGATACATTTAATTAGCACTAGAGGGAGGAGGGGTCCTTTGTGCAGTTGAGCTCATTTTCAGCTGTGCACGTTTAAGAGAGGGTGTTAATAGGATCTGTGAGGATCAAAATGGCAGGTCTGGCACCAAATCAGCATTAGATACTGAGTGACATGACGAGCTGCTCATTCTGGTGCACACATGGCATGCCCGTGCTATTGTCCTTCTAAGAAGGCTGATGACTGTGGTCTGTGCTGAAAGTAGTCTGAAGCAGATCAGTCATCTTTTTTAGCCTCTTTATTCTCTCATAGCATCAACACCAGTGGCATTATGGAGTCTGAATTTTCAGCCAAGCAATCGAAGAATTACATATATTTATAGGTTGTATTATAGGCTGTATTCATTGTTCAATTAAACAGCCTAACAACAGGGATAAGATAATGTATAGCGGTAATATTATTAAACTAGTAATCCAGAGGCCCAGGGTCACTGATTCAAATTCCATCAAGGCAGCTGGTGGAATTTGAATTCTTATAGCTAATAAAGCTAGTCTCATAATTGTGCCATCGATTGTCGTTGGGAAGGAAATCTGCCATCCTTACCTGATCTGACCTGCACTCTGAAATGGCCCTTGCAAGCCACTTAGTTGCAAAAGACTGCTACAAAAAAGTTGAAAAACAGTAAAATCAGGTGGCCCACCTGGCATCAACCTCGGCACTGGAAACAATGATGGCACAGATAGCCCTGTTGATCTTGTAAAGTCCTCCTTACTAACATCTGTGGACTTGTGCCAAAATTGGGGGCACCCGTCTCACAGACTAGTCAAGCAACAACCTAACATAGTCATACTCACTGAATAACACTTCACAATGTCCCACCACCATCACCATCCCTTGGTATGTCCTGTCCCACCAACAGGACAGAGCCAGGAGAGTTGGGAGGGAGTTGTCCTGGGAGTCCTACACATTGACTCTGGACCAATGAAGTCTTATCACATCAGGTCAAACATGGGGAAACAAACCTCCTTCTGATTGCTGCCTACCCTCAGCTAATTCATTAGTACTCCTATGTGTTGAACACCACTTGGAGGAAGCATTGAGAGTGGCAAGGCACAGAATGGAGTCTTCAACATCCATCACCAAGAGTGGCTCAGTAGCACTGCTATTGACTGAGCTGGCTGAGTCCTGAAGGACACTTCTGCCAGACAGGTCCAGTGGCAGCTTTTGATGGAACCAACAAGAGAGAAAAATCTAATTGAATTGTCCTCACCAATCTGTCACAGATGTTTCTGTCCATGACAGTTTAGGTAAGATTGACCACTGAAAAGGCCTTATGAAGACCAAGTCTGGTCTTCACACTGAGGATACACTGCAGCATGTTGTGTGGCAATACTACAGTGCGAAATTGGATAGATTCAGAACAGATCCAACAGCTCAAAACTGGGCACCCATGAGGTGCTGTGGGCCTTCAGCAGAAGCAGGATTGTACTCAACTATAATCTATAACCTCATGGCCCAGCATATCCCCCACTCTACCATGATCATTAAGCCAAAGGACCAACAATTTCTGCTAATTGT
The DNA here is from genome assembly GCF_964194155.1 of Cetorhinus maximus. Classification (NCBI taxonomy): domain Eukaryota; kingdom Metazoa; phylum Chordata; class Chondrichthyes; order Lamniformes; family Cetorhinidae; genus Cetorhinus; species Cetorhinus maximus. The sequence continues at coordinate 99,246,322 of NC_135879.1, read as the reverse complement.
GGAGTCTAGGACTAGGAGGCATTGTCTAAAAATTAAAGACAGATATTTCTGGATTGAAATCAGAAAACACTTCTATACGCAAAGGGTGGTGGAAGCTTGGAACTCTAATGCAAATGGCAATTGATGCTAAATCAATTATTAATTTTAAATCTGATGTGATAGATTTTTGTCAACCAAAGTTATTAAGGCATATGGGGCAAAGGAGGGTATGGTGTTAGATCACAGGTGAGCCATGATCTCATTGAATGACAGAACAGGCTCGAGTAGCAAAATGGACTTTTCCTTTTCCTATGTTTCCATAAGGCATAACTACCTTAAGGGACACTGAATTGCTCTCACTGACTGATTCACAAATTAAATGTTTAATCCACATCAGCTCCAGAATCTTTCACATATCACAATTTTAATCAAACATGCTGTTCGTGGATAGGCTACATGTTCCTTAAAATTTGAACTTTTTTTATAATTTCCTTTTCAATTGCTTTGACACTGCTTCTGACTTTGAGATTTAATCAGATCAGAGGTGTATGTTTATCTTATACGAACATACGAACAAGGAGCAGGAGTAGGCCATTCAGCTCCTCGAGCCTGCTCCGCCATTTAACAAGATCATGGCTGATCTGATAGTATCCTGAAATCTGCATCCCACCTACCCCCGATAACCTATCACCCGCTTGCTTACCAAGAATCTATCCACTTCTACCTTAAAAATATTCAAAGGATGGGATTTTCAGGCCCTGGCGCGGGCGGGACCCGCCACAGGCGAGGTGGCGCCCAGCCAAAAGTCCATGACTTGCGGCAGGACCGGAAGATCCTGGCAGCAGGCGGGTGTGGAAAATCCCACCCAAAGGCTCTGCTTCCAGCCACTTTTCAAGAAGAGGAAAATCGTGTTTGAATTAAGGAGACGCCAGCTTGTTTTATTTAACGACCAGACATGTTTTTCCTGCAGTGAGATGCAAGTAGTATTCAATTTGATCCCCAGACTCTACCAGCCTTTCCTCTTGAGAATAAGTATCCGCATTGCACACCGAACACAAGTTCCTGTTAGAGCGCCCCGATCATAATGAAAGCACTTCAATTTGCTTAGGGCAGATCAAGTTTTAAAACTATTTTCAAATCTAAGTCCAAAGTTCATACTTGGGCTCCTCCACTGACCAGCACTGAAAAATCTCGAGGCTGCCAGTACATAACATCCACATTTTTAAAAGAGTCAGAAATAAGCTTATCCAGAAAAAAATGAAACAGATTTAAATTCATCCCATTTGAAATCATTCCTCGAGATATACTAAGCATATTAGTTTGGTCAGGAAACATTTAATACGTGTCACAGTAAGTCAGCTGCATCAAAGAATCTGGATCTGGTTTAATTTTTACCTATCATTATCTAACAGTTACTCACCACCTTTAGTAAGGAAATGGATCCTGGAGAACCTTTCCCTTCCACTACATCGAAAAGCCACTCCTGCTTTCTACCTGCAGCTTTCATAGGTGAGGAGATGGCACCTTGCCAGTTACGTTTCATACGATTGGTCAATGAGAAATCACGTGTCCCAGCTTTTCAACTTTAAAAATGTTACCTCTTATAGCACAGTACAAAGTAGCTGAAGGGATTCAATATATGGGATATCGAGAAATGGCTGAAGGCACTGGATACTGCAAAGGCAATGGACCCTGACAATGTTCCAGCAATAGTACCGAAGACTTGTGCTCCAGAACTAGCCGCTCCCCTAGCCAACCTGTTCCTGTACTGTTACAACTTTGGCATCTATCCAACAGTATGGAAATTTACACAGTTATATCCTGTACAAAAAAGCAGGACAAATTCAACCTGGCCAATTACTGCTCCATCAGTCTACTCTCGATCATCAGCAAAGTGATAGAAGGGGCTGTCGATAGTGCTATCAAGCGGCACTTACTCAAGAAATAAACTGTTCAATGACTCGCAGTTTGGGTTCCACCAGGGTTACTCAGCTCCTGATCTCATTGCAGCCTTTGTCCAAACATGGAGGATTATTATAGAATCATTCTAGAATTTTATAATTCTATGATTCTATAATTTGTGCACATCAAAATCTCACACACTGCAATATGCTAATCACCAGCTAGGCTTGTGCTTTGCAAGGCCTACCCCCTGTTCCCATAGATAATGATCCCATTAGGCGTAGCCCAAATAACAGCAGAGGAGTGCTACATACCTCTGCAAGAGTAGTTGTTGAGAATACCTTTGAGGTCTCAAGGGATTCCTTCGCAGCCTGGACAAGTTGGGAGGGAAAACGCAATATGTTTCAGCTTGTGTGTCATGTATAATTGTAGTCTGCTGTGCTCGGTGCAGCTTCACCATAGAAAGAGGTTTGGACTTGAACATTTCCAGTGAGGTGGTCCTAATTGCTTTGGCAGAAAAGCTACATGGAGGAAACTATGATAATGTTAACTTAAAAGATTCCTCAGTCACTGCTGCAATGTAATAACTAATCTCTTCTGTTCAACACAGACTCCCTTTGACACCAGTGTGTTACTTCCTTCTCCCCCACAGTCAAATAAGGGACAATGCCTCAATTCAGTACCCATCCCAGGGTAAGAAAACACATCAATCCTCCTAATCCCTATATACTTGTTTCAATAATAATCACTGGAGGTGTTGTGGTTTCTGTGGTAGCATTCCTATCTCTGGGCCAGAACCTCTAGGTTCGAGTCCCAGGCCAGGACTTGTTGAGCATGAAGGGTATGTTCATGACACAGCTCAATAGGCTGATAATCAGCCTGAGAATCCCGTCATCACCTCCCTGCTATTACCCAGAGGGAACAAAGTGCACCAGGTTGGGACTTGTTGGGCATGGAGGGAATGTTCATGACACAGCTCAATAGGCTGATAATCAGCCTGAGAATCCCTTCATCACCTCCCTGCTTTACCCAAAGGGAACAAAGTGCACCAGGTTGGGACTTGTTGGGCATGGAGGGAATGTTCGTGACACAGCTCAATAGGCTGATAATCAGCCTGAGAATCCCGTCATCACCTCCCTGCTATTACCCAAAGGGAACAAAGTGCACCAGGTTGGGACTTGTTGGGCATGGAGGGAATGTTCATGACACAGCTCAATAGGCTGATAATCAGCCTGAGAATCCCTTCATCACCTCCCTGCTATTACCCAAAGGGAACAAAGTGCACCAGGTTAGGACTTGTTGGGCATGGAAGAAATGTACATGGCACAGTTCAATGGGATGATAATCAGCCTTGCAATCCTTCCAAAGGGAACAAAGTTGTGTGAATCATTGCGTGATTGAGCAATCAGCACCAAATAAATGTGCCACCCTTTCCCATACGATTTCTTTTATTGCAAAAGATAAGCGCGTATTTTAGTTCAAAATAAACATTCTTTGTTGACACTGTGCTTAATCAATAATTAATTCAGAAACGCTGCCATGAACAGTTTTCTTTTGAAATTGTGCAAAAAATGTAACTCACCATCCCAGGTAGGATATTTTCCTCTCTCTAGGTGTGTGAGTAATCCATGAATTAGTGAATAGTTTCTGGAACAACTCTAATTGCCTGTCCACCATCTACAAGGCACAAGTCAGGAGTGTGATGGAATACTCCCCACTTGCCTGGTTGAGCGCAGATCCAACACTCAAGAAGCTCAACATCAACCAGGACAAAGCAACCTGCTATATTGGCACCCGGTCAACCACTTAAACATTCACTCCCTCTACAACAGACGCACAGTGGCAGCAGTGTGTACTATATACAAGATGCACCGCAGCAACTCACCAAGACTCCTTCGACAGCCATTTCCAAATCCCCAGCCTCTACCACCTAGAAGGACAAGACCAGCTGATGTATGGGAACACCACCACCGGCAAGCTCCCCTCCAAGTAACACACCATCACCGTTCCTTCACTGTCGCTGGGTCAAAAACCTGGAATTCACTGTCTAACAGTGTACCTACACCAGATCGGGTGCCATGGTTCAAGAAGGCAGCTCACCACCACCTTCTCAAGGGCAATTAGGGATGGACAACAAATACTGGCCTTGCCTGTGATTCCCACATCCCAAGAAAGATGAAAAAAAGGTATATTGACCTCTGAGGGAGTACAGCAGAGTTTTAGCAGAATGATACGGACACTAATGGTTAAATTACAATGAGACATAACACATACAAAGGCTGTAATCCATGGAATTTAGAAGGCTAAGGAGTGGTTTGATAAATGATTTCAGGATATTAGAGTGAATTGATAAGATTGATATAGAGAGACTATTTCTGCTATTTGTGGAGTCTAGGATTAGGAGGCATTGTTTAAAAATTAAAGACAGATATTTCTGGATTGAAATCAGAAAACACTTCTATACACAAAGGGTGGTGGAAGTTTGGAACTCTAATGCAAATGGCAATTGATGCTAAACCAATTATTAATTTTAAATCTGATGTGATAGATTTTGTCAACCAAAGTTATTAAGGCATGCGGGGCAAAGGACGGTATGGTGTGTTAGGTCACAGGTCAGCCATGATCACATTGAATGACAGAACAGGCTCGAGTAGCTAAATGGACTTTTCCTGTTCCTATGTTTCCATAAAGCATAACTACCTTAAGGGACACTGGATTGTTCTCGCTGACCGATTCATAAATTAAATGTTTAATCCACATCAGCTCCAGAATCTTTCACATATCACAATTTTAATCAAACATGCTGTTCATGGATAGGCTACATGTTCCTTAAAATTTGAACTTTAAAAAATAATTTCTTTGTAGTACACCTACCTATAATACCTTTATTGTCCATCCCTAATTTCCTTTGAGATGGTTGTCATGAGTCCCCTACTTGAACCACTGCAGTCCATGTGGTGTAGGGAGGAAGTTGTAAGATTTTGACCCAGCGACAGTGAAGGAATAATGATATGGTTCCAAGTCAGAATGTTGAGTGACTTGGAGGGGAAATTGCAGCTGGTGGTGTTCCCATACACCTGCTACTCTTGTCCTTTTTGGTGGTAGAGGTATGGGGTTTGAAAGATGCTGTCGAAGGAGCCTTGGTGAGTTCCTGGGTTTTATACATAGGGCCACAGAGTACAAAAGCAAGTAAGTTATGAACCTTCATAAAACACCGGTTTAGAAAAGGTGCAGAAAAGATTTCCGAAAATTGTTCAGAGGATGAGAGACTTCAGTTATGTGGATAGACTGGCGAAGCTGGAGCTGTTCTCCTTGCAGAAGAGAAGGTTGAGAGGAGATTTGTTAGACATGTTCAAAATCATATGGGATCTGGGTAGAGTAAATGGGGAGAAATTGTTCCCATTGGCAGAAGGTTGAGAACTCTCAGGTGATTAATGAAAGATCCAGCGGTGACAGGAGAGAAAACTTCTTTTACGTAACAAATGGATTGGATCTAGAATGCACTGCCTGGGCATGTGGTGGCAACAGATTCAATTGCGATTTTTAAAAGGGAACTGGATAATTATCTGAAGAGAAAGATTTTACAGGGTTCCAGGGGTGGAGTAGTCTGATTAGTTGAGTTGTTGTTGCAGAGAATTGACACAGAGACAGAGAAAATGTGCTGAATGGCCTACTTCTATGCTGTAACCATTCTATGATTCTAGTATAGATACATTCAAGGAACTTGATAAACACTTGGGGAAAAAAGAAGCTGAAGGTTACCCTGATGGTGTGATCAAGAAGGGTGGGAGGAGGCTTGTGTGGAACATAAACACCAACATAGATGAGGTGTGCCAAGTGGCCTGTTTCTGTGCTGTAAATTCCATGTAAAGCTGCCAGCAGGGAATATAAACACTACACTGTGTTTTGTATCGTCAGGTCATCACTCAAATTAATTAATGTTCAGTAGGCAAACGCAGCAGGGTGTTTGGGGATATTGATGCTCCTTCAGCTTCAAATGCCTGTTTATGAGAAAGCTGTGTGCAGGGAATTGTAAGGTCTGTATTTTTTTTCAGTCAGGGAGCTGTACAAGAGGGTTACTGCTGTTGCTGCTGCTCCACATTGACTCAGAGACATTCAGCAGCAGCAGCATGAGGCTCAGGACCCTGAGCCTGGCCTTCCCTCTGCCATCTCTTAACCTCCCCAGGCTCTGGAATCACAGCCACATCGCAAGCCCCAGACGTTCTGGTTATCTCTTACGGTCCGGCCAGAAATCAAACTCTAGGAACTTGTGGCCAAACTTGCCCTTGTGCTCCACAATATACCACAAGTAGAATTCATTCAACATGGTCCATGCACTGGCTGCCTCTGCGACACAAGTTGCGTAGACCCACCTGGTTGTCAGAGGATTTCCCTCCAGTTTTGATTGTTGCCATCGATGAGCCAAATCCCCCTTTTCCATTTGGCGTGTGGGCGCCCACCCGAAACGCTGGGATGTTAAATGACGCGCGATGATGTCAGGCGTGTGTCCCAACGTCATCGCAAAAGTTGCACAATGTTTCTTTCAGCGGGCGTGTGCCAAAGTCGGCTGCGCGCCCGCTGATAATTGATAGGCCTATTAAGGCCATTAACTAGGTAATTAACCTGAATTATACGCTGCCCGTCCAACCTTACGGTTGGCGGGCAGGCGAAAAGGCCAAGCGACCTTTATGTTTTTTAGGAAACTGCATCCAAGAGCGGGATGAGGTTTCCTAAAGCCTTTACAAATTAAATGAAAACTTTCTTTGAAAGATAAAAACATGTCCCAGCTCATGTGACACAGTCACATGAGGGGACATGTTTCATTAAATTTTTAATATATATTTTTATTTATTTAAAAAGCGCCTCAATCTTCCTGAGGCAGCTCCGTGCCTCAGGGAGATTGAAGTGATCTTTCGCGTGCATGGGCGAAAGAGTGCTGGACCCGACTCTTCCTCCTCCCCCCCACCCACACAGGTAGCGTCACTACCGCTTGCGATCCACGCATGGCAGGCCTTAATTGGCCCACCCTCTTGAAATCACGGTGCGGAGCTAATCGCGGGCGGCAGTCGGCTCCACAACTGCCCCCGCCAAGCCCGCCCGACGAATAGAAAATCCCGGCCTATGTGTTACTCCTGGAAAAAAAGTAGCTTCAATATTGGAGGCAGTGAGGATTAACATCCAGTGAGATAATTAATGAAGGGATTCCACAGAGATCAATGGAAATAAAAATCAAGTGGGGCATATAGGTGCCAGAGCAGTGCTCTGGTGCTCTCCAGCAGCACTGCATTTCTGCTCTCACCTTTTCCTCTCCCTCCCAGAACCATGATAGCGTTTCCCCTTTTCTCCCCTTCCACCCTCCAGCCTCCGGATTCAACAGATCATTTTCCGCCATTTCCACCACCTCTGGCATAACGCCACCAGCAAACACATTTTTCATTTTCAGCATTCTGAAGAGACCATTCCCTCCGTGATACCCTGGTCCACTCCTCAATCATTGTTGACACTCTGTCCCCTTCCCACAGCACCTTTCCGTGCAAATGCAGGAAATGTAACACATGCTCTTTTACCTCCTCCCTCCTCACCGTTGAAGAACTTAAACACTCTAACAGGTGAAGCATCGATTTACTTGTACTGCTTTCAACCTGGGTCTACTGTATTTGCTGCTCACAATGTGGTCTCCAAACAATGGGGAGACCAAACGAAGACTGGGTGACCGCTTTGCGGAACATCTCCGTTCAGTCCGTCAGTATGATCGTGAACTTCCAGTGGCCCATCATTTTAATTCTCCACCCTGCTCTCACACTGACATCCCTGACCCTTGGTCTGTTGCATTGTAGCAGTCAATAAACCTGGCAAGGTTGGGGACATGCCACCCATTGCAATCCTAATGCCAGGGCCACATCTGGATAAACCTCCAGAGAGTCCCACCCGAGACCCATGCAGATTGACTACCTGGCTGGCAGCTGGAGGCCACAGCTGGAAAACCATGTGAAGGGCCCAAAACAATCAGTTGAGGTAGGAGGTTTTGAAGAAGGTTCTGGGCAAATTGGGAGGAGGGAGAAAACTATCAACAAAAATCATGATGGGAGAGAACTCTGTGGCAATATTGGGAGTGATGAGAAGGACTCAGACAAAGATTGTGTGGGGGTGGGGGGATGTCAAGGTGACGTTGCGGGGAGAAGAGGAGCATTCCTGTCCCTCCTGGGCCACCAGGAGATCTAAAATAAAACTTTTAAACAAGTCTCTGGGCCCCTTCTGGCCCATGATCCTGCTCTCAGCTGGTTTTACCTGATGGGAAAGCCGGCACTTCCCAATCCACTGGTTTGGCCTTCAACTAAAATTACAGATCAGGTCCCGGTGATATGAGGTGCTCTCTCTTCATATGTTGTCCCTCTTTACTTTAAATCTGCCATCATCACCCCTCTCCTCAAACACACAGCCCTTCAGCCCACCGTCCTCACAAACTATCACCCCATCTCCAGCCTCTCTTTCCCCTCCAAAGTCCCTGAACGTGTTGGCGCCTCCTAAATCCATTTTCAACTTTCTCAGAACTCCACGTTTGAATCCGTTCAGTTAGGATTTTGCTCCGGTTACTGTATCGGAGCTGCACCAGATGAGAGGAAAAGGTGGAAGAGCTCAATTTCACTCATTCCTGTTGGAAGTGCTGGACTCTGATTTGCCGTCTTGGAGCAGCCCAAAAATTACCTACATTAAATCGCCCATAAGTCACCTCAAGTCAATATGCCAGTCATATGCTCCATACAGCAGTTGGAAAAGAAAATAAAATGCATTACTATAACAAACTGAAAAGACATCACCAGCGACATACAAAACATAGCTGTCCTGATCCCTTCAACATCACAGAACTGGAGAAAGCATTAAGGGGCCTGGAATATGGCAAAACAGCAGGATATGACAACATCGCACCAGAATTCCTGAAACAACTTGGCCCCATGCTCGTGCCTGCCTCCACAATGCCAGTGCCAAAAAGGAATTGCAGATCTACCTGGATGGCCAGAGACTAAAGCATGATCCCAAGCCAATATACTTGGGAATGACTCCAGACAGGACTCTGTCATTCCAGGAACATCTGAAGAAAACAACAGCAAATGTCAAAACCAGACACAGCCTACTAACCAAACTTGCTGGATCTATCTGGGGTGCTGCTGCCACAACACTCTGGACCTCAGCACTTACCCTATCATACTCCACAGCAGAGTCCGCTCAACACCCCTCCCTCTGTCTTCCTGTCTTGCAAACATCACTGTGCCACACATCTGCCAACTGCCAAAAACCCACTGGCTGGTTGAAACCATCCGTGCTGCACCTCGCTTACTCCATGATGACCTGTTCAACCCAGCGACTGCCCGCCTTCCTTCTCAGCGCCCCATATGAAGCAAACCTCCTGAGCAAGATCTACCAGTAGACATCCTTTGGATCAAAGAATAGGAAACACAGGAAGTTACTAACTAGTTCATTGCGACAAACCCCATCTGTTAAATGCTGGCTTTGAACTGCCATGGCAACAGTGGTCCTTGCTAAATAGGTTCAGGACAGGCCAGGGCCCCTGTTCACCTGTGTAAAGATACAAACAATGCTGCACATTACCTTAGTCTCCTCTACAGACTAATTGGCGGACTAATCATCTTAAATTCAGCAAATAAGGAAGCTATCGCTTGGCTTCAGGGATTTGCATTCACTATAAAAAATAAAACCATAGCTCTTATCCATCCCTCTCCCTGGCAAGAGTCTGAGATTAAGCCAGTCTGTTTGCAGCCTTGGTAATGTTGAAATGAGCTTCCAACCTCATATTCACGCCATCACGAAGACCACCTATTTCCATCTCCGTAACATTGCTTGACTTCACCCTTGTTTTACCTCATCTGCTGCTCAAACCCTCGTTCATACCTTTGTTACCTCTTGACTCAACTATTCAAAGGTATTCCTGGCAGGTCTCCCAAATTCTACCCTCTAAACTTGAGGTCATTCAAAACTCTGCTGCCCATGTTTTAACTTGCAGCACGTCACTACTTACTATCGCTACTCGGTTCCCTGACAAACAATGTCTTGATTTTAAAATTCTCATCCTTGTTTTAAAATCCCTCCTTGGCCTCCCCTCTTTCCATCACTGTAATCTCCTACAACTCCACCACGCTCTGAGATATGTGTAGCTCCGGAATATTCTCCCTAAACCGCTTCACCTCTCGCTTTCTTCCTTTAAGTCACTCCTTAAAACCATCTTGTTGTCCAAGCTTTTTGTCATCTGGCCTAATGTCTCCTTATGTGGCTCGGTGTCATACTTTGTAGGTGAGACCTTTTTTTTTCATGGTTAAATTATATTTTTATTTCTCTCAACATTTTATTACACCTGGTTTCTGCCATTAAAAGTGAAGGGTCTGTCTCTGTGAATAAACTAGAAACTCAAGCACTAATAGAGGTTTCTTCTTTTGCTAATAAAAAGATTTGCATTTAAATAGCCCTTTCACAATCACAGAATGTTCCAAAGCACTTTACAGCTGATTAAGTACTTTTGAAATGTCACTGTTGTTAGCTAGGAAACGAGGGAACCAGTTGACAAACAGCAAGATCTCATTAACAACAAAGAAATAAATGACCAGATCATGTGTTTTTGATGTTGGTTGAGGGATAAATATTAACCAGAGCACTGGGGGAATTTTCCCATTCTGAATTATAATCCTGGGATCGTTTATGTCTAGTTTAGAGAGCTAACAGGGCTTCTGTTTAACATAAACAGAATTACCTGGAAAAACTCAGCAGGTCTGGCAGCATCGGTGGAGAAGAAATCAGTTAACGTTTCGAGTCCTCATGACCCTTCGGCAGAACTGAATATAGTTAGGAGAGAGGTGAAATATAAGCTGGTCTAAGGTGGGAGGGCGGGGGGAGAGAGAAGTTGAGGGTGGGGTGATTGTGGGGATAAGCAAGCAGTTATAGGAGCAGATAATCAAAAGATGTCACAGACAAAAGGATCAAAGAGGTGTTGAAGGTGGTGATATTATCTAAGAAAAGTGCTAATTAAGAATGGAAGGCAGGATACTCAAGGTACAGCTCTAGTGGGGGTGGGGTGGAAAGACTAACAAAGTTTTAGTTTTAGATTTAAAAATAATGGAAATAGGTGGGAAAAGAAGAATCTATATAAATTATTGAAAAAAAAAAGGGAGGGGGGAGAAACGGGGTGGGGATGGGGGGAGGGGGAGTTTAAGATCTAAAGTTGTTGAATTCAATATTCAGCCCGGAAGGCTGTAAAGTGCCTAGTTGGAAGATGAGGTGCTGTTCCTCCAGTTTGCTTTGGGCTTCACTGGAACAATGCAGCAAGCCAAGGACAGACATGTGGGCAAGAGAACAGGGTGGAGTGTTAAAATGGCAAACGACAGGGAGGTTTGGGTCTTTCTTGCGGACAGACCGCAGGTGTTCTGCAAAGCGGTCGCCCAGTTTGCGTTTGGTCTCTCCGATGTAGAGGAGACCGCATTTTGAGCAACGAATGCAGTAGACTAAGTTAGGGGAAATGCAAGTGAAATGCTGCTTCACTTGAAAGGAGTGTTTGGGCCCTTGGACGGTGAGGAGAGAGGAAGTGAAGGGGCAGGTGTTGCATCTTCTGCGTGGGCATGGGGAGGTGCCATAGGTGGGGGTTGAGGAGTAGGGGATGATGGAGGAGTGGACCAGGGTGTCCCGGAGGGAACGATCCCTACGGAATGCCGCCGGGGGGGTGAAGGGAAGATGTGTTTGGTGGTGGCATCATGCTGGAGTTGGCGGAAATGGCGGAGGATGATCCTTTGAATGCGGAGGCTGGTGGGGTGATAAGCGAGGACAAGGGGGACCCTATCATGTTTCTGGGAAGGAGGAGAAGGCGTGAGGGCGGATGCGCGGGATATGGGCCGGACACGGTTGAGGGCCCTGTCAACGACCGTGGGTGGAAAACCTCAGTTAAGGAAGAAGGAGGACATGTCAGAGGAGCTGTTTTTGAAGGTAGCGTCATCAGAACAGATGCGACGGAGGTGAAGGAACTGAGAGAACGGGATGGAGTCCTTACAGGAAGCGGGCTGTGAGGAGCTGTAGTCGAGGTAGCTGTGGGAGTCGGTAGGCTTGTAATGGATATTGGTATTCTTAATTAGCACTTTTCTTAGATAATATCAACACCTTCAACACCTCTTTGATCCTTTTGTCTGTGACATCTTTTGATTATCTGCTCCTATCACTGCTTGCTTATCCCCACAATCACCCCACCCTCAACTTCTCTCTCCCCCCGCCCCCCCCACCTTAGACCAGCTTATATTTCACCTCTCTCCTAACTATACTCAGTTCTGCCGAAGGGTCATGAGGACTCGAAACGTTAACTGATTTCTTCTCCACCGATGCTGCCAGACCTGCTGAGTTTTTCCAGGTAATTCTGTTTTTGTTTTGGATTTCCAGCATCCGCAGTAGCTTTTAGCTTTTTGTTTTTATTTCTGTGTTTAATTGACTGCCACCTCTCTTCAAGAAATGCCCTCTCTGAAGAAGTATTGTTCTGTTCTCCGACAGGATTTCCGCCTGTCTCTTCTGCCCTGCTCACCTTCATTGCTTTCCATTTCTCTCCTGGTGTTTGACAAGGTGTTTACTAAAACCCGCTTTCACAGCCATATCTCCTTTCTCAGTGACTGTCTCCGTCTTCGACTCACCCCGCGTGGATTTCAACTGAAATTCCATCCCTCTTGTTTTGAACCCACCCAGGATTACAGGTATCTCCGGGACATAAAACGTTTCTCGGACTGCTGTTCCCGTCGCATTCTGAGATCCACACTCAGTGCCATGCGCCGCCATATGAACACACTCAACCTCTCCCTCCAGCAGCACCGCCGCACCCTTTTTCAAAGCTGCGCGTGCCCCCAGTTTCATTTTATTCTTCGCCTCATCCGTCGCCTCAACAAGAAACTTTTTCTCTTTCTCTCAAGTGCTAAGGAACGCAAGCTCCAACAATGCATCGACACCAACACCCATCTGGGACCCTCCACCCCTGCTTGTCCCTCTGTCCCCACCCCATCTTCCAATCCCAGCCCCAGCCGCGTATTCACTATACCCCCTGACCTTCCCCTCTCCGATGCTGAACGTTCAGTGCTCAGCAAAGGACTTAGCTTCATACCCTTACGCCCTCATCACAATGAATTTCGGGCTCGGCATGATGCTGAACTCTTCTTCCACCGTCTTCGTCTCCGTGCTCACTTCTTTGGGCAGGAGTCCTCTCCCCGTTCAACGGATCCTTTTACCCACCTCCAATATTCTCCCTCCACCTGGACCCCTCCCTCTGGATTCTTACCTTCTCTTGATCTTTTCATTGAGAACTGTCGGCGTGACATTAGCCGTCTCAATTTCTCTGCTCCTCTCACCCATTCTAATCTGTCTCTCTCTGAACTTACTGCACTCCGTTCTCTCAGGTCCAACCCCAACATTGTCATCAAACCCGCTGACAAGGGTGGTACTGTTGTTGTCTGGCGCATTGACCTCTACCTCGCAGAGGCTGAGCGTCAACTCGCAGACACTTCCTCCTACCTCTCCCTGGACCATGACCCCACCACAGAACATCAAGCCATTGTTTCCAGGACTGTCACTGACCTCATCTCCTCTGGAGATCTTCCTCCCACAGCTTCCAACTTGATAGTCGCCCAACCTCGGACGGCCCGCTTCTACCTCCTACCCAAAATCCACAAACAGAACTGTCCTGGCAGACCGATTGTGTCAGCCTGTTCCTGCCCCACGGAACTCATTTCTCATTATCTTGACTCCCTTCTCTCTCCCCTTGTCCAGTCCCTTCCCACCTACATCCGTGATTCCTCTGACACCTTATGTCACATCAACAATTTCCAGTTCCCTGGCCCCAACCGCTTCCTCTTCACCATGGATGTCCAATCCCTCTACACCTCCATCTCCCACCAGGATGGTCTGAGGGCCCTTAGCTTCTTCCTTGAACAGAGGCCCGAACAATCCCCATCCACCACTACTCTCCTCCGTCTGGCTGAACTTGTTCTCACACTGAACAATTTCTCCTTTAACTCCTCTCACTTCCTCCAAATAAAAGGTGTGGCTATGGGTACCCGCATGAGCCCCAGCTATGCCTGTCTCTTTATGGGGTATGTGGAACATTCCTTGTTCCAGTCCTACTCCGGCCCGCTCCCACAACTCTTTCTCCAGTACATCGATGATTACTTCGGTGCTGCTTCATGCTCTTGTCGGGACCTGGAAAAATTTATTAATTTTGCTTCCAATTTCCACCCCTCCATCATTTTCACATGGTCCATCTCTGACACTTCTCTTCCCTTCCTTGACTTCTCTGTCTCAATTTCTGATGATAGACTGTCCACCAATATCCATTACAAGCCTACCGACTCCCACAGCTACCTCGACTACAGCTCCTCACAGCCCGCTTCCTGTAAGGACTCCATCCCGTTCTCTCAGTTCCTTCACCTCCGTCGCATCTGTTCTGATGACGCTACCTTCAAAAACAGCTCCTCTGACATGTCCTCCTTCTTCCTTAACCGAGGTTTTCCACCCACGGTCGTTGACAGGGCCCTCAACCGTGTCCGGCCCATATCCCGCGCATCCGCCCTCACGCCTTCTCCTCCTTCCCAGAAACATGATAGGGTCCCCCTTGTCCTCGCTTATCACCCCACCAGCCTCCGCATTCAAAGGATCATCCTCCGCCATTTCCGCCAACTCCAGCATGATGCCACCACCAAACACATCTTCCCTTCACCCCCCCTGGCGGCATTCCGTAGGGATCGTTCCCTCCGGGACACCCTGGTCCACTCCTCCATCACCCCCTACTCCTCAACCCCCACCTATGGCACCTCCCCATGCCCACGCAGAAGATGCAACACCTGCCCCTTCACTTCCTCTCTCCTCACCGTCCAAGGGCCCAAACACTCCTTTCAAGTGAAGCAGCATTTCACTTGCATTTCCCCTAACTTAGTCTACTGCATTCGTTGCTCAAAATGCGGTCTCCTCTACATCGGAGAGACCAAACGCAAACTGGGCGACCGCTTTGCAGAACACCTGCGGTCTGTCCGCAAGAAAGACCCAAACCTCCCTGTCGTTTGCCATTTTAACACTCCACCCTGTTCTCTTGCCCACATGTCTGTCCTTGGCTTGCTGCATTGTTCCAGTGAAGCCCAAAGCAAACTGGAGGAACAGCACCTCATCTTCCGACTAGGCACTTTACAGCCTTCCGGGCTGAATATTGAATTCAACAACTTTAGATCTTAAACTCCCCCTCCCCCCATCCCCACCCCGTTTCTCCCCCCTCCCTTTTTTTTTTCAATAATTTATATAGATTCTTCTTTTCCCACCTATTTCCATTATTTTTAAATCTAAAACTAAAACTTTGTTAGTCTTTCCACCCCACCCCCACTAGAGCTGTACCTTGAGTATCCTGCCTTCCATTCTTAATTAGCACTTTTCTTAGATAATATCACCACCTTCAACACCTCTTTGATCCTTTTGTCTGTGACATCTTTTGATTATCTGCTCCTATCACTGCTTGCTTGTCTCCACAATCACCCCACCCTCAACTTCTCTCTCCCCCCCCGCCCCCCCCACCTTAGACCAGCTTATATTTCACCCCTCTCCTAACTATACTCACTTCTGCCGAAGGGCCGTGAAGGCTCGAAACGTTAACTGATTTCTTCTCCACCGATGCTGCCAGACCTGCTGAGTTTTTCCAGGTAATTCTGTTTTTGTTTTGGATTTCCAGCATCCGCAGTAGCTTTTAGCTTTTTGTTTTTATCTCTTCTGTTTAACATCTCAACTGAAAAACTAACCTCTGACAGGGCAGCATTCCCTTAGTAGTGCACTGAAGTGTCAGCATACACATGCCCCTTCATTGCTTTAGTTTACTAGAAACAAACTGAAACAGACATAAACTGGCACATTCAATAATTGCACTCTCGTAAAGAAGCAAGTTGATATTGGGTGTAACATTGGAATGCCCTGTAACTTATAATGAGAAAGCTTCCTGTGACAGCATGTCACATGCTCAAATATCTGTAGTGGGTCTTTGAATCCACAGCCTTCTGGCTCAGAGGTGAAACTGCTGTCATCTGACACCTAAGGGAGTGAAAAAGATGTGAAGAGTTAATTTTACATTTGCTCTAGTTCTTGACTTTGTGAAAGAATATTGAAGTATCAGGGTAAGGTTAAGTGCACAGCCAACAATGAACACTGCTTAATATTTTCATTTAACTTTTACTCTGACATCAATGAAGATTAAGTATTTACACAGTCTAAATATTGATTGCAACTCTGCACTTTATACAGAGGTCATTGTGAGGAAGCTTTCTCATTATAAGTTACAGGGCGTACCAATGTTACACCCAATATCAACTTGCTTCTTTACGAGAGTGCAATTATTGAATGTGCCAGTTTATGTCTGTTTCAGTTTGTTTCTAGTAAACTAAAGCAATGAAGGGGCATGTAGTTTATCAGAGTATAGTACAGGCTGTTCCTCTTACTCATGATCATGCTGCCCCTTGGTGTTATCATCTGTAGACATGGAAACCACTTCCGTGTGTGATGATACCCGCTATACCTCTGCAACAAACAAATGTGTGGCTTTAATATGGTCACTGTACTCATCCAATACTGACTCCTAACTTTTATTTTAACATAACGTCACAATAATTAAATCATGGGATATTTTTCTACATGAAAGACACCATATAAATGCAAGTTACTGTTGTTCTATGTTATTAATTGGGTAGGTTCTATAATCCTGCTAGCCATGGGGCTAGGTGGGGCAGTGGGGCGGTGGGGGGGTGTTTGGGTTTAAGGCTGGTGGTAGTTAGGAAGAAGCGGGGTGGGTAGGGTTCGACCTTAGGGGAGGCCGCCCACCATTCTGCAAAGGGCAACCATCACCCATCTCCCACCCCAATGATCACATCCCCCTCTTCCTTCTAGCCCTTTGAAAACTCTCTTAAAAAAGGGGCTGCCCGCTCCTGCCCAACTGCCCATGCCAAAAGTTTTATGGTGTGGGCAGCGTATTATCAGGGTCAATTGGCTTGGTAACAAGCCTAATTGATCCTTGATTAGCTCCTTAAATATGGTGGGCAGGCAGCCGGTTTCAGCACCCTCCCACCCCCCCCACCCTTCCCTCCATATTATGGGGGTGAGCTCGGGGATGGCGGGAAGGTGGTGGTGTGGACACCTATCCTATTTTACATGCTCCCTCATCCCCCTGCTGGTAACATGCCTGCCAGGAGACACGTAAAATCCAGCCCAATGTTTCAAGTCATTGACCTTTAGTCAGAACGTTTCATCACAATTTGCAAAGACTTTCTCGCTCCATAGAAGCTCCCTGACATGCTTAATATTTCTAGTATTTTCTGCTTTTATTCCAGAATATCTGAGTCTAGGCCTAATTCCATGGCCATGATTTTAAAAAAGAGCGTGGGGAGCGGGGAGAGTTCATTAAAAAAGAATGCGGAGAGACTACATTTTAAAAAGAGTGTGGAGAGCAGGGACACTTAGTTTAAAAAAGAGCGTGGAGAGCGGGGAGATTTCATTTAAAAAAGAGCAGGGAAAGCGTGGAGATTTAATTTAAAAAAGAGCACAGAGAGCGTGGAGACTTCATTTAAAAAAGAGCACGGAGAGCGTGGAAACTTCATTTAAAAAAGAGCACGGAGAGCGTGGAGACTTCATTTAAAAAGAGTGCGGAGAGTGGGGAGACTTCATGTGAGACCAGTGGCGGAGTGATGTCATGAACCACAACGTGACATGAGTGCAGGGAGAGCAGCTGATTGGTGAGTAGGATTGGTGAGTATTTCTAGTCTTTAATGTAAAAGTAAGGTCTTTAGTTTGTGTTTAGGTCTCTAGTCTTTTTTCTCTCTCTTTCTTAAAGATAGCTTGTTAAGTATAAGATCGATACTGGTGTAAAAAAATAATTAGAATAGAGTGCAAAGAGTGGGGGATTCTTCAAATTTAAAGAGCAGGGATACTAGAGGAATTAATTGATAAATTAAATAAAATATGAAAGTGATAGCAGGACGGGTGATGTGTTGCTGCTGCAGCATGTGGGAGCTGTTGGACACCAAGGTGATCCAGAGCGAACACACCTATAGTAAGTGTTTGCAGCTCAAGGAGCTTCGGGTCTGAGTTAAGGACCTGGAGTCCGAGCTGCAGACATTGCGTCACATCAAGGAGGGGGAAAGTTACCTGGAAACTTTACTCCAGGAGGCGGTCACACCCCTCAGATTAGGTAATTCAAATTTGGTCTGTGATCAGGGATAGGAGGGTGTGGCTGCAGGTGAGGCAGGTGTGGGGACCCAAAGGATAGTGTTGAGGAGCCTCGGCCCCTGCAATTGTCCAACAGTTATGAGGTTCTTGCAAGCTGTGTGGATGAGAGTGGGGACTGCAGGGAGGATGAGTGAACTGACCAGGGCACCGTGGTACAGGGGACCATTCAAGTAGGGGGAGGAAATAGGAATGTTGTAATGGTAGGGGACACTATAATTATGGGGATAGATACTGTTCTCTGCAGCCGTGAGCGTGAGTCCCAAAGGCTGTGTTGCCTGCCTGGTGCCAGGGTTAAGGACATCTCCTCAGGGCTGGAGAGGAACTTGGAGTGGGAGGCGAGGGATCTAGTTGTCATCGTCCATGTTGGTACCAACGACGTTGATAGGACTAGAAAGGAGATTCTGCTGAAAGAATTTGAACAGTTAGGAGCCAAATTAAAAAGCAGAATCTCCAAGGTAATAACCTCAGGATTACTACCTGAGCCACTGGCAAACTGGCACAGGGTAAATAAAGTCAAGGAGTTAAATGTGTGGCTCAGAGATTGGTGTGGGTGGAATGGGCTTTAGTTCATGTGGCACTGGCACCAGTACTGGGGTAGAAGGGAGCTGTTCCGGTGGGATGGGCTTCACTTGAACTGTGCTGAGATCAATGTCCTGGGGAATTGAATAACTAGGGCTGTAGAGGAGGCTTTAAACTAAATAGAGGTGGGGGAGGGTTCCGAAGACGGTTCTGGAGAGGGGTTATGTAGGCTTACAAAGCAAAAGGATATGGCAGCATTGCAGGGCAGCTACTTAGGTAAGGATACCCAGAGTGTGACAGGGACAGGGTGTACAAACATAAAAAAGCAGCAGCAAATAGGGTCAAAGGGGGAAAAGATGGTCAAAAGGCAAAATTAAGGCTCTTTACTTAAATCCACGTCATATCCGGAACAAAATAAATGAATTAATGGCACAAATAGAGGTTAATGGCTATAATCTTATAACCATTACAGAGAAATGGGGTGGAATTCCACCCCATGTCTCTGCAGCTGTACATTGGAACCCCCTCCCCACCCCACCTTTGTCGTCTCTGTCTCCCCCTTGTGCCCCCCACCCCCTCACTCTCCCCTACTCCCACTCCCTTTTTCTCTGTTTATTGTGTATATTTTACCTGTATCAGGGAGGGTGTAACACTCCCCGATGGCGGCGACAACATCTTCACCGGTGGCGGGGCCCACTCAGGCCACCTATGCGGAGCCGATAGCCCCTTCAGCCCCTGCATCTCCCACGGCCCCGTCACCATTTAAATTACTGACCCATCAGCTTGGGGTGAAGTGCTAAACCCACCCCACAATGACCATCGAGGCCTGCGTAAAGGCTCTGGCCGGGGCTGTCAGTCCCTCAGCCATAGTTGCAGCTTTGAAAATGTACGGCCGGGCCGTATTCTTTCTAAAGGCCAAGCGGATAGTGCACCTCACTCTCGATAAGGGGCTCATGGTGGGCGGGACGGTCCAGGCGGTGAACCCTATGGAGGCCACCGCCCAGAGGCTCATATTATCAAACATTCCGCCCTTCGTCCCCGATTGGCTCTTCCTCCCCCACCTCTGCCACCTGGGGGAGATGAGGTCGGGGGTGGCGACGATCCCGCTCGGCCTGAAGGATGCCAGCCTCCATCACGTGTACTTCTTCCAGCGCCAGGTTTTTGTTCACCTGGCCCGGGAGGATTGCACTGAGGGGGGTTTTGATGTCGTCTGTGAGGGGGCCGCTACCGCGCTTTATTGGTTGTTGGATGGTGTGCGGTGCCATGCCTGCAAGGGGGTGGGGCACATGAGGAGGGACAGTCCCGCCTCCAAGGCCGCCAATACCATCCAGGCAGCCACGGCTGGCACTGCCACCACTCCCCCCGCCACTACTCCCATCTTCCTCCCCGCAAGGGGAGGTGCCACCAGCAGCCACCACCATCTCGGTTGTTGGTGAGCCGGGGGAAGAGACCCCGTGCCGTAAGAAGGCACAGAGGAAGGCCCGCTTCCTGGAGGCAGCCCCCCAGACCCCTCAAACCCACCCTGATCTCCAGACCCCTGAAGACACCGGCTCGGGGGAACAAAAATCATCTGGCCCTGGCGCCGTCACCGCGCAGGTTCCCAGGTCCGGCGGCAGTGGGGCACACGACCCTGAGCTGGTGGCCCTATTAAAGCGGGTGAACCTGCCCAAACCCCAGAGGGCAGAGCGTCCGAAGGGGCTGGACAAGGTGGCGGGGCCCTCGCAAATGGAGGTCTCCCCAGCCTAACCCAGAAGAGATGCCACCCCTTGGAGGGGGAGGACCTTGTGACTTGTGAGGTCAGATGTGGCCCTCCCCCAGTGAAGAGGTGGTGGCGTCTCCGTCCCGTAAATCCTCGCTCTGCCCTCTGGGTGGAGCCCAAATCTCTGGCCTCTTGCTGCAGTGCCCAGGGACCCTTGGGGGTCAGTGAGGGTATCACCCTTGTGATGGTGCCCCACCCCAACTGACCTTGTATCCCCGAGATGCCATCTGGCCCACCAGGGGACTGCGGCGTGCCTTCATGGCCCCGACCGCTGGGTCATCAGGTGGCGGTGGTGAGAAAGACCTCCCGGCTCCCTCCCAACCTTCAGCACTGGGCACCTCCATGCTAGGTGTGGAGCTTTTTCCAGACTCGCTGGGTGACCCAGTGCCTGAGGGGGAGCGGAGCTCTGAGCCACCGCCACCGCCCTTTGGCCCATATCCCCAAGAGGAGACCAGAGAGGACCCCTCTACCCTTGATCCTGGGGGCGGGATTGAGGTGGATCCAACTGGCAGCTCCCATACTCAATACGGGGGAGGGGTCAGAAGCTGGAGGCGATGACCTTGAGGAGGATGTGGTTTCGGCGGCTGAACACAGGGGATGACTTAGAGTCATTGTCGGGTGAGCTGGTGGATCCCCTGGTGCCCCCCACCGATTCTCCCCTCATCCCTTTGCAGTGGCAAAAGAAAGATATATAACTGCTAATTTCTAACTCTAACCTAAACTCTACCCCTTCTTAAATCTCTATACACACACATACAAGACACAGAAGACACACAAAGACATGGATTTTAAGGATTTGATAAAACAGTTCAATAGCACCAATTCCGGAGTACAGAATTCATTGGATTCATTTTGATCTATGTCTTCCAAATTCCCTTCAGTTCTTGTTGATGACATGAGATGGTCTTCCAACACTTTTAGTCTGTGTTCAGCATTTGCCTTTCAATGTCTCTAACAGTGATTTTCCTTTTTGCCTCTTGACAGGGGTTTTCAGAGAGAGAGAGCAGGTTATAGATATGAGAAGAAAAAGCCAGCTAGCTATTATTGTGGAATTACTGGAATCTTCCTTAGACAGGAGAAAGAGGTTTTAGGTCTTGTTCCTTTCAGGCTAGGAGCTATTTTGCTGCCTTGCTTCTCACACAAAACCTGGTCACCTGGTCAGAGCCAATTAAAACGTTGTTGCCAGGCAGTACCATTGGTCCAGGATTCCTTTCCAGCGCCATCCTGTCTTTCATGGCACACTTTGTTCCAGGACTGCAACATTGTATATATCTCTCATCCTGTTCCAGTGGACATGTCTTTCAAACTGTAGCCATTGTAATTTTAATGCCCAGTCCAGCAGAAAATAAAAAGATATGTTCTTTACAACAGTCCAACAGAAATAAAAAGATATGTTCCTTACATGCCTCCACACTTAAAAGAGATGAAACACCATTTCAAAATGCATTTCATCACAAGGTGTGTGACACATGGACAACAAAACATGAGACTTACTTCCATTCATCCTCCCTCCCCCTTATACAATCTTATATAATCGTCAGCATTTCTTACCCCTTTAACTTATTTTAGTATTTTACACCTGGGACAATGCATCCGCGATCACATTATCTTTACCAGCAATATGAACAATCTTTACATTGAATGGTTGAAACAATAGGCTCCATCTAAACAGTTTCGCATTTCGAGTTTTAAACTTTTCAATGAACGCCAGTGGATTATGGTCAGTGTAAATTAGTGTTTCTTTGTTATCGTGTTGGACATAAACTTCAAAGTGTTGATGAGACAACAACAATGCTAGAGTTTCTTATTCCACTGCAGAGTATTTCCTCTGATATTAATTTAGTTTCTTGTAAAAGTACCCCACTGGCTTCTCTAACCCTAATTTATCATCTTGTAATAGGACTGCACCTACCCCTAAGTCACTAGCATCAATTGCCATTTTAAAAGGTTTGGTAAAGTTAGGATCGCCTTCAGCTTTTCAAAGGCTGCTTGGCATTCTGCCAAAATGTTGTTGCCAGGCATCTCCCTTGATCCAGGACTCCTTTCCGGCACCATCTGTCTTTCATGGCACACTCTGTTCCAGGACTGCAACATTGTATATATCTCTCATCCTGTTCAAGTGCGCATGTCTTTCAGCCTGCAGCTATTTTAATTTTAATCCCCAGTCCAACAGAAAATAAAAAATAATGTTCTTTACAACAGCCCAATAGCAATAAAAAGATATGTTCCTTACAATATTTATTACAAGATGATGTGTGCACTGAATTCAGAAGTAATGAGTCCACTAACTCATTTAGGGATTTAAAAAATTAAATTAAAATATTTATTAACTAAATAAAAGATTTAAAGCACATACATAAGACTTCAATTACTTAATACTATAACAAATCCTAAAATTCCTAATTAACCTGACTCTAAATTACACACCCCCTTTAAGACAACAGTCCAAAATAGATTATACATTTAAAAAGCAAGCCAGCAAGTTACCACAGTACCCACTCGACAGTGGAAGTCCAAAAGCTTGCCTCCAACTTTAGTTACTGGACACATCAGACTTGTGCACAAATGGCTGTTTCACACACTCCTGTTAGATCTTACATGGTCCCCAGCATAGCCTTTCACTCTCCTTTTCATATGTTTCTCTCTTTAATCTGTAAATTCCATTATTCCATTTGTCTTTGGAAATGCATTTTTCCCATAATATAAAAACTTTCATGTTGCCAATATTGTCAGTAACCTTTGGGAAAAATAAACATTCTGTTTGGCCTTGCTTATCTGGCTAGTTGTAAACATCTTAACATCCATTTGAAATCCAACTAACTTCTTCGCTTATCTAAAAATGCAAATTCCCTTCACCCCTTACATGCTAAAACAGCATCCATGTTTACTCATTAGCAATTCAAGTACATTTCTACACCTAGTTTCTTTTGATAATTTCAAGCTTTCAGTCTCTGTGACTCCAAATGTAATTAAATCACACAGTCAGAACTATCTACACTCGCACCCATAAACCTACTTGACAATAAACCAGAGTAATATTATGAAAATTATTATAACCCTGCAGCTACACCATGATATTCCTGAGACATCCACAGCGGAGGTGGAGGCAGCCTTTTGACTGCTACGCCCTGTCTGTGATTACCTTGGCAGGCTTCCTCTAGAGGGCTGTGACCTGGAGGGCCCTGGCCTGCTTTCAGGGTCCTGCTGTGTGGCAGTAGCACCCTCCTCAGCCTGGGGAGCTGGAGCTGCTGAGGTCACAGGAAGAGAGGATTCAGATGGACAGGACACTCTTGGGATTCACCTGGATGGATGGCCCCACCTGTTGATCCTCCTTCTTATGGGAGCCTGAGGGCCCCTGGCTGACTCCTTGAGGAGAAGGGGTAGCAGGAGAGAGATTGGGCTGCCCTGCACCCTCTCGTGTACACACTGTTGGAGGGCCAACTATGGCATTAGCAATGGAGTTCAGCCCACACAGTGGGGGAGGAGTGACGTCCTGAACCAAGGTCTCCATGGCAGCCGCCATCCTACCAGTGTTGACTTCGGTGCTTGGCATGCCGGCGCTAACACCTCAGCCTGAAAGGGGATGGATTTCTCCATTGTGCCTTGCAATCTGAGGAGTGCAGTGGACATCCCTTCCTGATGTTCCTGAGCTTGCTTTTGCAGCTCCAGCAACTGTGACATGACTGTGTCCAAAGGCTTGTCATCTGACACAGACTCAGCAATTCTTTGGCCTCCAGCAGTCCTCCGAGTGCCGGACACCTGGAAAGCTTCCCTCGGGGCTTGATTGAAGGCCCTCGGTGAGTTTCCCAGATGTACCTGCAGAAGCAAGTGGAGAAAATTAGTGCATGGCAGTGGCCTGTGAAACAGGACACATCACTCATGGCATGATTGGCTGATTAATGTTGCACTGCTGGTTCTTCACTTGTTAGAGCTCTGCCAACCTCACCATCAACATAGTAATGGTCCAGATCCTCACCAGCCAGCTGGATGGCTCAGTTTTCAAAGTCCGTGAGGACCTTGATTTCAGGCGTTTCTCCACCAGTCTGCAACCTCTCCCTCCTTTTGTCTGCTAGCTTGTCCTGCATGAATAGAGATGGAGAGAGTGTAAGTAGGGTGCCTGCCAGGCCAGATGATAAGTATGTATGGCATGTGTGGGTGGTGAGTGGTCCCATGGATGGGATGAGGACAATGAAGATGTGTGTGTGAGAGAGTGAATGGTGATGTCCCTTGAACTGGCAGTGAGTGAGGGCCTTGTGGATGTGTGATGGGTTTGTGAGTGTGAGTTGACAGTGATGATAAGAGTGACTTACCCTGGTGGAATGGAGGAGATCATTCATCCACTTGCGGCACTGGGTGGCTGTCCATTTTTGCAGAGCATTGGTGCTGACCACTGCTGCCACCGCCTCCCAAGCTGGATTAGTGATGTTGCTGCCCATCCTGCAGCCAGAACAAGGTAGAGGACATCACGGCGAGATCCACTGCATCCAAAAGGTGC
This sequence comes from Cetorhinus maximus, assembly GCF_964194155.1. Taxonomy (NCBI): domain Eukaryota; kingdom Metazoa; phylum Chordata; class Chondrichthyes; order Lamniformes; family Cetorhinidae; genus Cetorhinus; species Cetorhinus maximus. Next base: position 99,221,393 of record NC_135879.1, on the reverse strand, counting down.
TCGAGGGACACACCATTGAACCTGGGGGCTGCAGCCTTCTTGCCTTTTAGGGCCATGTCTTCTGTGCAGCAGTCGAGGGCTGGAAGCCCTGAGAGGTGTGCACGCAGCTGCACTTTAAATATGGCGTCCGACATGATAAAGCAGTGAGGTGATGGTGTGGCGGAAGAATGAGAGCCCTCCCGCCATGGAAGTGGCACGTTTCCCAGGAATGCATATTTAATGCGGCGAGTTTGGAACAATACGGCGTGAAAAGCCGCCATTGCAGCCAGCAGGTAAAATGTTGTTTTACCTGCCCGCTCCCGCACTTAGTGTAAATCTGGGATGATTCCGCTCTAAGTCGCCATGTGATACAAATAAGTTGGTGTAAATCAATCTGAACTTAATATTTTTTGTAGATATGTGATTTACACGTAACAGAAATTTTAATTCACAGAATCTCAGTGCAGAAGGAGGCCAGTCAGCCTGCTGTGTCAGCACCAGGTCTCTGAATGAGCAATTAATCTAGTGCCATTCTCCCGCTTTCTCCCTGTAACTCTGCAAATTCTTCCTTTTCAGGTAACATTCTAATTCCGTTCTAAATGCTTCGATTGAACCTGCCTCCAACATGCTTTCAGGCAGTGCATTACAGACCTTAACCACTCACTGTGTGAAGAAGTTTTTCCTCATGTTGCTATTGCTTCTTTTGCCAATTACTTTAAATCTGTCCCCTCTCGTTCTCAATTCCGTTCACGAGTGGGGACATTTTCTCCCTATCTACACTGTCCAGACCCCTCATGATTCTGAACACCTCCACCAAATCTCCTGCAGTCTGTCCAATGCCTTCACATCTTTCCTAAAGTGCAGCACCCAGAACTAGATGCAATCCCCAGCTGAGGCCAAACTAGCGTCTTATACAAGTTCATTTGTATTTTAATTTTAAAGTTTGTCGAAATGGAATTGTGTTTCACCTGCCAATTGGTGGATGCTGTTTGTACCAGACACAATGGGATGAAAATCGGGTAGGTTGTACAATGGCTGGGTGACGCCAAATTACCAGCCTGGCAGTGAAGGTAAAAATAATCCCCAATATCTGGTGGAGAGGAAAGGGGAAGAGAAAAGTCAAAAGAGAAAAAATAGTGAGAATACTAAAACAACGATTCAAAACTGTGATTTATAAAATACCTATGATGATTTACAGACTTATTTGGACATTACCCAGAAAATCCAGGGATCTGAAGCAAAAGCAAAACTACAAAAATGTTTCATGAGTTTAACCATGAGTGGTTTTGCTAAATCAGAAAAACATTTATGAAATGTAAAATCTAACCCTAATCATCATACCTAGAATTCTTTTTAAAAAACACACCTTCCTGAAGTCTTTGTGTTACTTCAATAATTTCTTACTATAATTTGTCTTACCACAAATTATAGTGTGAGCAAAGCACAACAGTGCGGCTTGTTTACAGTTGCTGGGGGTGATTTCCCCTGGATACCTTAGGTGTTAAGAGCCTCTGAGGTGACTAAGATGCAGTCTTAAGCTGCAATACTGGATTTGCACACATTTAGTGCAAGATGCCACCTTGGAAAAGGAGTTGAAGCGCAGGCTGGAGATAGTTGCTAGAGAATCAATTAGGGGCTGATTGACAATTAAATTGCTCGATAGAGCTCATTAAGAAGCTGCATGTGATTTTGATGTGATTTTAATGATCTCTCCTAACAAGTGTTGCCCAGTTGGGTGGGACTGCACTCACCTTGGTCTATTCTTATCTATCTAATTGTAGCTGAAGAATCACTTGCAATGTCCTCTCTTCCTACTCCTATACTGTTACCTCTGGTGCCCCCAAAGACCTATCCTTGGCGACCTCCTGTCCCATCTACATTCTGCCCCTCGAAGGCTGCACTCAAAAGCAAAGCAATAGTTTGCACTTGTATGCTTACACCCCGCTCTATCTCACCACCTCTCAGCTCCTCCACTTATGCTAAATTATCAGACTTCTTATCTGACACCTAGGGCAGAATTTTGCCCTTGTCGGGTGGACGCGGCAGGCAGGCCCGGGAGCAGTTGTGAAGCCGACCATTGCCCACGATCAGGCCCGACATGGATTTCATGATGGCTGGCCAATTAATGAGCAGCCAGTGTGAAACATGTGCTGCAGCGCTCAGTGCTGCCGGGGTGGGGACGTGAGGAGCACAAGCATGGAAGTGTGTGCGTGCAGTAAAAGCTCCCTAAGGCACAGAGCTGCCTCAGGAAGCCGAATAATTTTAAAAATAAAAAATAAAGAATTTAAAAATGTTAATAACATGTCATCCCGTGTGACTTTGTCACATGAGCAGCGACATGTTAGAAATTAGTTTGAAAATCTTTTTTTAAAAAATCAATGATCGAAATCTCATCGCGCCCGTGGATGAGGTTTTGCAAAAAATCCAAAAGCTGCTTGGCCTTTTCGCCTGCCCGCCAACCATAAGGTTAGACAGGGAGTGAAAAATTTCATTTAATTAGAACTTTAATGACCTTAATAGGCCTGTTAATTGTTCGCGGGCACCCTGCCGACTCCCGCGCGGTGCCAACCGAAATATCACGTGAGTGCACAATGACATCGGGACGCTTGCTCAATATCATTGCCTGTCACCTTACATTTGTTCAGGTTGGGCGTGCTCCCGTCCAATGAGTGTGATATTCTGCCCCTAGTAATGGATGAACAGAAATTTCCTCCAATTAAATATCGGGAAGCTATTGTCTTTGATCCCCACAAAACTTTCTGTTCCTAGCAACTGACTCTATCCGTTTCCCTGGCAACTATTTGAGACTAAAGGAGACAGTTTTCAACCTTGGTGTCATATTTGACCCCAAGATAAGCTTCCAGCTGCATATCCGTGACATTACTAAGACTGACATCACCTGATTTCACTCCTGGGAAACAGAATCACACAGTGCAGAAGAGGCCCTTCGGACCATCGAGTCTGCACCGACACGTGACAAACACCTGACCTACCTACCTAATTCCATTTACCAGCACTTGGCCCATAGCCTTGAATATTATGACGTGCCAAGTGCTCATCCAGGTACTTTTAAAGTGTGTGAGGCAAACCGCCTCCACCACTCTCTGGGTAAAAAAGTTTTTCCTCACATCCCCCTAAACCTCCTGCCCCTCACTATGAACTTATGTCCCCTCGTGATTGACCCTTCGACTAAGGGGAACAGCTGCTCCCTATCCACCCTGTCCATGCCCCTCATAATTTTGTACACCTCAATCAGGTTGCCCCTCAGTCTTCTCTGCTCCAACAAAAACAACCTAAGTCTATCCAACCTCTCTTCATAACCTAAATGTTTCATCCCAGGCAACATCCTGGTGAATCTCCTCTGCACCCACTCCAGTGCAATCACATTCTTCCTATAATGTGGCAACCAGAACTGAACACAGTGCTCCAGCTGTGGCCTCACCAAGGTTCTATACAACTCCAACATGATCTCCCTACTTTTGTAATCTATGCCTCGATTGATAAAGGTAAGTGTCCCATATGCCTTTTTCACCACCCCACTAACATGCCCCTCCGCCTTCAGAGATCTATGGACACACATGCCAAGGTCCCTTTGTTCCTCAGAACTTCCTGTCATGCCATTCATTAAATACTTCCTTGTCAAATTACTCCTTCCAAAGTGTATCACCTCTCACTTTTCAAGGTTAAATTCCATCTGCCACTTATCTGCCCATTTGACTCTCCCATCTATATCTTCCTGTAGCCCAAGACACTCAACCTCACTGTTAACCACCCAGCCAATCTTTGTGTCATCCGCAAACTTACAAATCGTACCCCCCACATGTTGATCTATGTCATTTATATAAATGACGAATAATAGGTGACCCAGCACAGATCCCTGTGGTACGCCACTGGACACTGGCTTCCAGTCACTAAAGCAACCTTCTGTCATCACCCTCTGTCTCCTACAACTAAGCCAATTTTGAATCCACCATATCAAATTACCCTGTATCCGATGTGCATTTGCCTTCTTTATAAGTATCCCATGTGGGACCGTTAGGGGGAAATTAAAAATGCTAAAAGAAAATACAGTAAGAATTTACTGAAAAACCTTAAAATCTCCAGGCAGACATGGCTGCTAAACAAATTAAGAGTTGAAGATTACCAGATGAACATTGCACAGCCTTGAGAGTCAGGCTGAAGATACAAGCAGGAAATAAATTAGATTAGACGTACTCCCCTCTCACATAGGGAAGGGGCAGATGGTTTTAACTTTGATATGGGAAGACATACAATGGACAAAGAGGGGGCTTTGATGAAACACAAACAGTCCTGAGCTGTGAGAACCAAGGCCTTTGCGTACGTGTTTTAATTTTGATTGGGTAATATAATAATGTATACCTCTTTTAGAATAATTGGGTAGCAAAATCACATGTTTATGTACTCAATAGGATAGAGTTAGCATGGGACGGTGTGACAGTTACCGATTGGATGTATTCAAATGTACTCAAATGTATTATAAGAAAAAGTACAAAAGTAATGAAATGTAATCAATCTGGGAGCTGGGCCTTCATTCTTTGCATATGCTTGAATAAAACCGGTTAAAGGAAGCCTGAGTCTCTGTGGTCGCTGTGTGATCAGGGATTGTAACTTCTCCTCTTCAACTGGTCTATGTGGTAGTTGCAGGATTGGAGGGAGTACCGTTTTCAGACCTTGTCAAAGGCTTTGCTGAAATCCATATAAACTACATCAACTGCACTACCCTCATCTACACACCTGGTCACCTTCTCAAAAAATTCAATCAAATTTGTTAAGCATGACCTCCCTCTGACAAAGCCATGCTGACTATCCCTGATCAAACCTTGCTTCTCCAAGTGGAGATAGATTCTTTCCTTCAGAATTTTCTCCAATAGTTTCCCTACCACTGACGTGAGACTCACTGGCTTGTAGTTCCCTGGCTTATCTCTACAACCCTTCTTAAATAGCGGAACCACATTAACTGTTCTCCAGTCCTCTGGCACCTCCCCCGTGGCCAGAGAGGAATTAAAAATTTGGGGCAGAGCCCCTGCGATCTCCTCCCTTGCCTCCCTCAGCAGTCTGGGACATAAATCATCTGGACCTGGAGATTTGTCCATTTTTAGGCCTGCCAACACCTCCAATACCTTGTCAGTCCCTATATCAATTTGCCCAAGAACCTCACAGTCTCTCTCCCCGAGTTCGTACCTTCATCCTCATTCTCTTGGGTGAAGACGGATGTGAAGTATTCGTTCAACACTCTACCGATGTCCTCTGGCTCCACCCATAGATTGCCCCCTTGGTCCCTTATGGGCCCTACTCTTTCCCTGGTTATCCTCTTCCCATTGATATACATTTAGAATATCTTGGGATTTTCCCTACTTTTACCAGCCAGAGCTTTCTCATATCCCCTCTTTGCTCTCCTAATTGCTTTCTTAAGCTCCACCCTGCACTTTCTGTACTCCACTAATGCCTCCGCTGATTTGCTTCCCTTGTATCTGCTAAAAGCCTCTCTTTTCCTTCTCATCGTATCCTGAATAACTCTGGTCATCCATGGTTCTCTGGGCTTGTTACTCCTTCCTATTACCCTAGAGGGAACATGTTGAGCCTGTACCCTCCCCATTTCCTTTTTGAATGCCCCCCATTGCTCCTCTGTAGATTTCCCTACAAGTAGCTGTTCCCAGTCTATCTTGACCAGATCCTGCCTTATTTTACTAAAATCCGCTCTCCCCCAATTCAAAACATTTTTTTGCAACTTGTCTATTTCTTTGTCCATAACAAGCTCAAATTGTACTGTGTTCTGGTCGCTTTCACTAAAATGCTCCCCCACCACCACCTCAGCCACCTGTCCAGCTTCATTCCCCAGAATTAGGTCCAGCACTGCGTTGTCCCTTGTTGGGCCCTCTACATATTGACCTAAAAGTTCTCCTGTACACATTTCAAGAAATCCACTTCATCCAAGCCCTTAACACTATGTCTATCCCAATTAATGTTGGGAAAGTTGAAATCACCTAATATAATTACCCTATTATTATTGTCAGCTCACCTGCTGCTGAAACTCTCATCAATGTCTGTGTTACCTCTAGACGTGACTATATTCCAAAGCACTACTTGCTGGTCTCCCACATTCTATGCTCCATAAACCTGAGGTCATCAAAATTCTGCTGCTCGTGTTTTAACTTGCACCAAGCCCTGTTCCCCTACAACTCCTGTGTTCACTGACCTACATTCCTCACATCAAGCAATGTCTTGATTTTAAAATACTCATTCTTGTTTTCAAACCCTCAATGGGTTTGCACCTCCCTGTCTCCGTAATCACTTCCAGCCTCACAGCCCTACAAGATATCTACATTCGTCTAGTTCTGGTCTCTTGAGCATCCCTAATTTTATTCACTCCACCATTGATATCTGTGCCTTCAGTTGCCTATGCCCTAAGTTCTGGAATTTCCTCCCTAAACTTCTATGCCTCTCTAACTTGCTTTCCTCCTTTAAGACACTCCTGTAAATCTACCTCTTTGACCAAATTTTGGTTATCTGCACTCATATCTCCTTATGCGACTCAGTATCATATTTTTGTTTTATAATGCTCCTATGAAGTGTCTTGGGGCATTTTATTCTGTCAAATGGACGATACATGCTGTGTAAAAGCGAAATACTGCAGATGCTGTAAATTTGAAATAAAGACCAAAAATGCTGGAACACTCAGCAGGTCAGGCAGCATCTGAGGAGAGATAGAGTTAACGTTTCAGGTCAAGATGACCTTTCATTGGAACTGATTCTATATAAGTTGTTGTTTGGAACAGTACTTTTGATAGACATCAGGAGACTTTCTGGGACTCTTTGACAAGACTTTACAAACACTCTTATCAACATTTTCCTTGGAAATTCTTTCAGGACTTCACCTAAGAAAAGTGAGCACTGTTCTACTTTACCTTATAGAAGTCATCAGGAGGAAGGAAGTGCTCAGTCATCAGCATTTTGCATTATGTCCTCCTTGCTCTGCTTGAGGAATTGGAGAAAGAGATGAGGCCAGGCAGAGTAGCATCAACTGCTACTAGGAGAGAGGGACTGGAGGGTGAGAGGGTTTTCAGCAGGAGGTCTCTTCATCGAGCAATGCTCCTATGTTCACATGACCCAAGACTAGGAGGTTGCACTTTACTGAGGAGGTTGTTAAGGATCTGTGGCTTCATGAAAAGACTCAGACATCGCAGCACAGCCAGGATTGCATTGTCTGTGGAAATACACAGGTAAAAGAAGCACTTGATTTTTATGCCACTGGAATCCTCTGTACATTTCCACGTAAGGGAGGTCTCTGAGACTCTCTATGCTCTGAGGAATGACCACAATCATTCCCTTTTACTGGAGATGGCCAGAGGAAGACAACTCTAGGATTCAATAGGATTTTAGGATTCCCCATGGTCTAGGGAGCCATTGACTATGCAGATGTGACCATTTGAGCCCCTCATTTAAAATTGGAGATGTTCAGAAACAGGAAGGGAATTCATTCTCTCAACATGTAGTTGAGTGCAACCATTAGCAGTGCATCATGCAAGTGAATACTTGCTCTCCAGAGAGCTGCAAAAATACTTTTACATTAAGACAGTCATCCATCCAACAAATCTTTATTCTCCAATGCAATGTGCACGCATGGCTACCAGGTGCCAAGGTTCACCCTTTGGTGTCTTGCCTCAAGATTCCGATGAGAAACCCCAGGCACCAGCTGGACACTCATATAATAAGCTGGAATATAATTGAGCAGATGATAGGGGTCCTGAAACAGAGGTTTAGATGTGTTGATCAGGAAGGATTTGGTTTTGTGAAAGGGAAATCATGTTCAACCAATTTATTGGAGTTCTTTGCAGGAGTCACATGTGCTGTGGATACAGGGGAACTGGTGGATGCACTGTACTTAGGTTTCCAGAAGGCATTTGATAAGGTGCCACATCAAAGCTTACTGCGGAAAATCAAAGTTCATGGTGTAGGAGGTAACATATTGGCATGCATAGAAGATTGGCTGGCTAACAGGAAACAGAGAGTAGGCATAAATGGGTCTTTTTCTGGTTGGCAGGATGTGATAAGTGGTGTGCCAGAAGAATCAGTGCTGGGGCCTCAACTTTTTACAGTTTATATAAATGACTTGGGTAAAGGGACCGAAGGTATGGTTGCTAAATTTGCTGATGACACAAAGATAGGTAGGAAAGTAAGTTGTGAAGAAGGTATAAGGAGGCTACAAAGGGATATAGGCAGGTTAAATGAGTGGGCAAAGATCTGGCAAATGGAGTATAATGTGAACAAATGTGAAATTGTCCATTTTGGCAGGAAGAATAAAAAAGCATATTATCTAAATGGTGAGAGATTGCAGAGCTCTGAGATGCGGAGGAATCTGGGTGTCCTGGTGCATGCATGAATCACAAAAGTCTAGTATGCAGCTACAAGAAGTAATTAGGAAAGCTAAAAGAGTGTTATTGTTTATTGTGAGGGGAATTAAATACAAAAGTATGGAGGTTATGCTTCACTTGTACAGGACACTTGTGAGACCAAATCTGAAGAACTGTGTACAGTTTTGGTCCCCTTATTTAAGGAAGGATGTAAATGTATTAGAAGCAGTTCAGAGAAGGTTTACTAATATCAGGCAGGTTGTCTCATGAAGAAAGGTTGGACAGGCTAAGCTTGTATCCATTGGAGTTCAGAAGAGTAAGAGGCGACGTGATTGAAATTTTTAAGATCCTGAGGGGTCTTGACCGGGTGTATGTTGGGAGGATGTTTCCTCTTGTGGGAGAATCTAGAACTAGGGGTCACTGTTTAAAAATAAAGGGTTGTCCATTTAGGACAGAGTTGAAGAGAAATTTTTTCTCTCAGATGGTAGTGAGTCTTTGGAACTCCCTTCCTGAAAAGGCAGTGGAAGCATAGTCTTTGGATATTTTTAAGGCAGAGGTAGATAGATTGTTGATAAAGAAGGGGGTGAAAAATTATTGGGGCTGAGTGGGAGGTTACAATCAGATCAGCCATGATCTTATTGAATGGTGAAGCAGGCTCAAGAGGCTGAGTGGCCTACACTTCCTAATTTGTATGTTCGTAGGATGTAGTGTGCAGGACTCAGCTGAGAAAGTGCCCACATTCCTGGTGATTTGTTGCATGTTCCTCAATCTGGGCATCATGACAGACTAGCCAGGAAAACCATCATTGTTCCAGCGGGTCAATTGCAGGAGTTGAAAGAGGAGGAGGCAAGGGGGACCATGGTGGGCACCAGAGTTTTTCAGGTACACGGTCCACATCTGAGAGGGACGCTAGCCGTATTATAAATGAGAAGCGCCTTTGAGAGACAAGTTCCACCATTGGATTCTGCTGCACTGTTAATACATGATGTATCTTCCATGGCTTAGGATCCAACAGGCAGTCCATTAGCTTCAGTCAATCCCTTCTCCATGAAGATCACAATGAAAAGATCCCTAATTCCAGCACTCCCAAATTAGTATAATTACTCTTTATCTAATTACTCCTTATCAAAAACAGTAGAAACGTGACTACAATCATTTGTAAACAGGCTGTCCATTGCACCAGTCATTTGGCTTGTCATAACCATCAGTCTTTTTCAGAACAAAAACAGAATTACCTGGAAAAACTCAGCAGGTCTGGCAGCATCGGTGGAGAAGAAATCAGTTAACGTTTCGAGCCTTCACGGTCGTGAAGGCTCGAAACGTTAACTGATTTCTTCTCCACCGATGCTGCCAGACCTGCTGAGTTTTTCCAGGTAATTCTGTTTTTGTTTTGGATTTCCAGCATCCGCAGTAGCTTTTAGCTTTTTGTTTTTAGTCTTTTTCAGAAGTTTAACTATATGAGGTCCTCAACTGACACCTCTACAGCAGAACTGATATGCAACTTTATCCTATGTTACAGACCATGATGCCAGGAGTGCACAGTTAATTCCAGCCCCACTTCTCTATAGGTCATAACAATAGTTTAAAAATTTAATTTAACCACAAACTGGCCAATTGTTTATTCTTTGACACTGTTATTCCCAGCATAAAAAGACTCTAACCAGGCTTCTTTCAGTAAAGAGAAAAAAATTGATTTATTATAAAACAAACTACTTTTATAAAATGAGTCAACAAACAAGTTGTAGTTTAGAAGTGTAACAATTCTCCCCTTTTCAAAAAAACAGATAATTGAACCCCCATACACTAACACACAAACACAAAGCAGGACAAAACAAACACAGTCCCCTGCAGAGGCTGGAGTATGGGAACATTTCTTTTAAAAGGATAAAATTCAAAAAGGTCTCAACGTTATTGATCAAACAGAATCCTGGTCACAGTAGGTCTGGAAGTTCTTTCTGACTGATTTCTTGGTGAAACTGTCCTTGATGACTCTTACTTATCACAATTTTGCAGATTTTCATAAGATGATTTATTCCGATGAAATGTTTCTGACAAAGGTTTAACTCAAAGGTGGGACAGAGAGAGGGAAAGAGAGAGTCTTTTCCTTGCAACCTGTTCTAAGGCACACCCACACATACTGACTGAGAGTTTTAAAGACTAAGGTGTTCAAAGAATACTTCTCTTAGGCCAGATGTTTTTAACAGTCAGGAAGAGCCTTTAGCCTGGCAATAACTTTTCCTTGTTAACTTAGACATACAAAGTATCTCTTCCCTTTCCAGGTGTTCCCTTCTGGACATCTATCTTGGCCCGTGGGTTTTTTGAAGAATGGCATAGTCACAGCCTTGAATTAATATTGCAAACTTTTAAAAATAACTCAGGAGGCAGAATGTCCAAAATTCAATATCCTTCAATTTTTCAGAATTCGTTCCTCACTCAGTCCATTGCACCAAGCATTTGGTTTGTCACAACCATCGGTCTTTTTCAGAAGTTTGGCCATATGAGGTCCTCAAATGACTCCTCTACAGCAGAACTGATATGCAACTTTGCTGCCTGGAATGGGGTACTTGTGGTGTCCTTTCCACCTGGTATGGCTGCGCACTAGTGCCTGGTGCATCCCGCTGTAAGGATCCCTCTTTTAACCTAGCTCCTAAGTTACATATGGTACTGGTCTCTGAAATGGCACTGCAACAGTGGTAGCCATTGGTGAAATGCATTCTGCATCACTCTCTTCCTCCAATTCCCCCAGGTGTAGACATAGAGAGACAGGGTGGTGCGATTAGGTGGCTGTTGCTCTCATGCATTTGGTCCTGGGTCAAAGGGGCAAGGTGAATTTTGCTCCTGGGAGCCTGCAATGATAAAACTTGATGAATTAGGGAGATGGTGGCATAATGTTAATGACACTAGGCTAGTAACTGAGAGGCACACGGGTTCAAATCCCACCATAACAGCTGGTGGAATTTAAACTCAATTAGTAAATCTGGAATAAATCTGGTGACCATGTAACCATTGTTGACAGTAAAATGTTCTGGTTCACTAACGCCCTTTAGGGAAGGAAATCTGCTGTCCTTACCTGGTCTGGTCTACATGTGACTCCAGATTCACAGCAATGTGGTTGACTCTTAACTGCCCTCTGAAATGGTGGGCAAGCCACTCAGTTCAAGAAAAATTAGGGATGGGCAACAAATTCCTTGCCATGAAAGAATAAATAAACTAGGGTGCAGTGTGTGTGGCCAGTGTAAGAAGATGTGTGTGATGAGTTCATATGGAGTTTTGGAGTGAGGATAGATTTGAGGGAATTAGGGATCAGGAATAGTTGTGCATCTGTAAAGAAGCTGGAGTGGCCACATAAACGATATGCCCCTACTCTACCCTGAGCCACAGATTCTCCCAGTCACCGCCTGCACTGCCTCTTCTTGGGAATGACCTTGTGCAGTGTGGTTAACCTCCCCTGATCAGGTTCTGCTCCAACGTTTATGTGTTATATTTCCCTGGAAGAGGAGTGGTGACTGTGAATCAATGTATTGACAGATATATTTTTGTGCACACGTAACGCCTCACATACAACTGTAGTCAGATGTTGAGGTTATGATGCTGGATGTGGTGCCTTCGCTGAGCAGTTTGAGATGGGATCTTGCCTTGACCACACATGTCAAGTCATTACATTTCTTGTGGCACTGGAGTCATGACCTGGGGCTAGGGCTCCTGGCCGTAGCCTCCCACATGTGCCGCAGTAGCTGCAACAGTGGTGTCCTCCCCACTGCAAGTACAGAACATCCCTCCTCTTCTGTACCTATCCCACCATGACCTTCAGTGCAACATTGGAGAAGCTGGCCACCCCCTCTTCCAGATCCCTGAGACATTTTTTCATGTTGGCTTCCCTCCCAGCCAGCATATTCCACACCTTCAATGGATATGGGTTTGTGCGGTCCAAATATACAACTCCAGGAACATTGCACCTAATCCATGCCCGAGTGCTAAACCTGCAGTTGTCGATTTCAGGGCCTGCAGGCATATTTAAACATGGTAGTCATCATTTAGTTTAAAAAGTGCATGCTAAATCCACATTTTCACAGTATCCATTTAGCGGCTTTTTTCATCTTTTGGACAAAATAATACCCACTCTACTAGAATCACAAGAACAAATGAGAAGAATATGAAATACAATCAAAATGAGAGACCTAAGTGACACAATACTAGCTTGCAAAAATTTAAGGCACTTTAGATAGTTATGAGGCAGTAACTAAATACACCTATCACTCTGGCAAAACATCCAATTCATAGCATCTGAACACAAAAAGAAAGCCCTGCACATATACAGTACCTCTCATGACCTCAGGATGTCCCAAAGTGCTTTACAGGCAATGAAGTGCTTTTGAAGTGTTGGCACCATTGTATTATAAGCCAAACACCATCCTGATTTGGAGACAGTTGTTTGTTCACTGTCACTGGGTCAAATCCTGGAACTGCACCCCAACAATACTGTGGGTGTACCTACACCAAATGGACGGCAGCGGTTCAAGAAGGCAGCTCACCAGTACCAGCACAGCATCAACCTTCCACTGCCTTTTTAGCTCTCCAGGGCTTCTCCTAAGCCCTCACCACTTGGGGCTTGTCACCTGCAGCACTTTTACTGCCTGGGGCCTTATATCTTTGCTCCTCTCCCCAGTGGTTTCTCTGCCCAGAGGTGCCTACTGGTGGTCTCCTCCCAATGATCACTTCCCCCCGGTGGCTCCTTCCGCAGTACCCTCTCTCTCTCTAGGACCTCTCCTGGGCCCTGTGATTGGGTTTTTGTAACATTTTTTCCCTACACAGATGCGTTGAGCAATTGTCCCTTGTCCGAAGATCTCATAACACTGAACTGCGCATGTGCAGCCCACTCCTGATCCTCGTATATGCGGAAATTCCTGGGACATGTCGGGATTTATAGTTCCTAACCTTCGTTCGGGAATCAGGTAAGACAAGACCAAAACTGCACACAGTACTCCAGGTATGGGCTCACCAAAGCCTTGTACAATTGTAGCAAGACTTCTTTATTCCTGTACTCCAACCCCCTTGTAACAAAGGCCAACATGCCATTTGCCTTCAAATTGCTTGCTGAACCTGCAGCTAACTTTGAGTTCCTTAGTTGAACACATCCAAGTCTCTTTGAATATCAACATTTACAAGTTTCAAACCTTTTAAAAATATTCAGCTTTCGATTCTCACTAACAGTGATATTATATTCCAAATACCATCTTGTTTCCCACTCACGTAACTCACATAGCCTCTCTACATCCTCATAACTCACATTTCCACTCAGCTTTGTATCATTAGCAAACTTAGATACATTACTCTTTGTCCCTTTACCTAAGTCATTAATACATGGTGGAATTTTCCATTCCAGTCTAAGTCCCATGGCAGGGGTGGGGGGGGAGCGGGAGTATTTTGCGCTGTGGGGCCTGCTGGGAATTCGTGGTGTTGCACAACCCTGGCCTCATTAATTATGCAGCCGGGGGTTTCCCGATGTATTGTGTGGCAGGGCAGGCTGAATGGCGCGCGCCCCACCGTCATATCCAGGTGCATATTTAAAAATTAGCAATTAACTAAAAGTTGCTGTTAGGCTTGGAAGAAGATGAGTTTTAGTTCAGCCTTAAAACAGGGCTCTGCTTGCAGCTGCAGCTAGTTAATTAGATAACTGGTTTAATCAGACATCAACTGACCCAACGTTCAGGGAGGAGATGGATTGAAGGGGACAGGGAGCTCCAATGCCCAAATTTAGCAATGGCCTGGATGACCTGCTGGATAAAGTGGAGGTCAGGAGGGACATCCTCTATCCAGAGGATGGTAGGGGAAGGCTGAGCAGGGAAACAAACCTAGCATAGGAGGAAGTCTCCAGGGCAGCCAGTGCCACTGGAGAACTGCTCTGCAGTTCAGGAAGTGAATGAATTACCTCATCTGCTCCGCCAGGGTAAGGGAACCTTCAACTGCTCACACTCACCTCACTGAATGGTAGAGGGGACATGGGCCTCAGTGGCAAAGTGATAAGGTGATGCCTCATAGCTGCACTGCAGTCCATCTACTCTGCAGGTGGAGAGACTACCATGGGTCCCTGACCTTTCCACACAGAGACCTCACGTTGTCTGAGAGGGGGGTGGGGGGAGGCAGGGGTTTAGATGTTGAGATGTTGAGGGTACCAGCAAGCTAATGATGCCTCTGTGAGCTTTATCCTTATATCTGCATGGGCTCACCGCTCTGGATGGTGTTGCCACAAAACCCTTCTGGACAAGGTGCAGTGCATCAATCACATGGCACACAATCCAGTGGGTTATTTGTAAGACCGGAAGCATGAGAAAGATACCTCAAACTCATTTGCTCTCAACCCCCTCTTCTCTTGTGTGTAGGATAAGTTAATGCATAATAGGAGAGAAAGAGGGAGAAGACGGGAGGGGGCTGGCTACATCAAAGACATAACAGACTTTGAGGAGCGGGCAGCTGTGTTGGCAGGGAGAGAGCCTGTGGAGATGGAGAGGTTAGTGGGCAGCCTCCATCCAGTAAGGAGCCATGCAAGTCACGTTGAAATCTAAGGGTCACACATTCCTCCATGTTGGGGGGAGCTCATGCAGTCACTTGTTCTCTCCTCTCTCACTGCACTGCACTGAAGTGCTGTGTTTGGCTGCAGTAGAGAGCTTCAGTTGGAGTTTGGTGATTGAGGGGGTTTAAGTGTTGAATTAAGGTTAAATTCTATCTAAAGTCTAGTCTTTCTTTAATTTAGCAATTAACTAAAAGTTGCTGTTAGACTTGGAAGAAGAGGAGTTTTGTTCAGCCTTAAAACAGGGCTCTGCTTGCAGCTGCAACTAGTTAATTAGATAAGTGGCTTTATCAGGTTTTCAGCAGCTAGGTTCAGAGAGTATAGAAGTAGACTATTTTATAGTGCTGACTTTGCCTGCACTGGAGTGCTGTTTTTGGCTGCAGTAGAAAGCTTCAGCTGGAGTTTGGTGACTGGGGGAGTTTGGTGAGAAGGGAGGGGGTGCTCCTTTCTTTTTCTACCTTTGCTGAGAAAGAAGAGCGGTGGCCTTGGTAAATAGGAACTGGTGAGTAAATTAGAAAAGTGCAATATTTGTAAAGTTCCTATACTTGGATTTAACTGCGAAGCGCCAGGAATAAGGGAAATTTAGGGCCGATATAATAAAATAATATAAATAATCCAAAGTAGAATAAAGTTAAAATAAGGGAAGTAGAGTTAAGACATGGCAGAGCAGCTGAGTCAAGTGTAATGAGTGTCCTGTAATATGTGCGAAGTCATGGAAGCTACCGGTGTCCTAGCTGACCACGTGCAGGAAATGCTGTCAGCTACAGGAACTTGAGTTCCGGATTTCAGAACTCGAGCAGCGGCTGGAGTCACTGGTGCATCCGCAAGGCTGAGAACTACGTGGATAGCATGCTCAGAGAGGTGGTCACACCGCAGCTTACGGGCCTGGAGACAGAGAGGGAATGAGTGACCACCAGGCAGTCCAAAAGAAGTTGGTAGGTAGTGCAGGAGTCCCCTGGGGTCTCACTCACATATCGGTTTTCCATTTTGGAAGCTGGTAAGGGTGCTGGTTCCTCAGAGGAATGCAGTGAGAGCCAAGTTTGTGACACCACGAGCAGCTTGGCTGTACAGGAGGGGGGGAAGAAGAAAGGAAGAGCTATAGGGATAGGGATTCATTGTTTAGGGGAACAGACAGGCGTTTCTGTGGCCGTAGACGTGACTCCAGGATGCTATTTTGCCTCCCTGGTGCCAGGGTCAAGGATGTCATACAGCAGCTGCAGGACATTCTTCTGGGGGAAGGTGATCAGCCAGAGGTCGTGGTCCACATTGGTACCAATGACTTAGGTAGGAAGAGGGGTGTGGTGCTGCAATCAGAATTTAGGGAGCTAGGTAGAAAATTAGCAAGCAGGACGTCTAATGTAGTAATCTCCAGATTGCGCCTACTGCCTTGTGCCAGTGAGTACAGAAATAGGAGGATAAAGCAGACGAATGTGTGGCTGGAAAGATGGTGCAGGAGGGAGGGCTTTAGATTCCTGGGACATTGGGACTGGCTCTGGGGGAGATGGCACCAGTACAAACTGGACAGGTTGCACCTGAACAGACCTGGGATTGAGCTCCTTGTGGGGTGTTTTGCTAGTGCTGTTAGGGGGGCTTTAAAATAACTCGGCAGGGGTGTGGGAACCAAGAAAAAACATTAGACAAGAATAGCAGGGTGCACAAAATACTGGGAGGGACAGATAGCACTAGTATAGAGAATAATAAGTTAATAGGTAAAGCTGGGGTAAGGGAGAAAGTAACAAAATCTAAATCAGGGTTACTATGCATGTATGTGAATGCACGGAGTATAGTAAACAAGATTGGGGAGTTACAGGCGCAGATTGCAATGTGAAAATATGATGTTGTGGTGTTAACATAGATATAGTTCAAGGAAGGGCAGAACTGGGTATTAAATCTTCCTGGGTACAAGGTGTTCAGAAGAGATAGAAAGGAGGAGGGGTGGCAGTATTGGTTAAGGAGAGCATTGCAATGCTGGAGAAAGAGAATGTCCCAGAGGGTTCAAGGACAGAATCAATTTGGCTGGAGCTAAGGAACAAAAAGGGCGCAATTACATTGCTCGGTGTAGTCTATAGACTGTCAAATAGTGAGAAGGGCGTAGAAGCTAGAGTATTGCGTGCAGTTCTGGAATCCGCATTATAGGAGGGATGTGATTGCACTGGAGAGAGTGCAGAGGAGATTTACCAGGATGTTGCTTGGGCTGGAGAGTTTTAGTTATGAGGAGAGATTGGATAGACTGGGGTTATTTTCCCTGGAGCAGAGGAGTTTGAGGGGGGACATGATTGAGGTGTATAAAGTTATGAGGGGCATAGATAGGGTAGACAGGAAGGAACTTTTCCCCTTGGTGGAGGGATCAATAACCAGGGGTCATAGATTTAAGGTAAGGGGCAGGAGGTTTAGAGGGGATGTGAGGAAGAATTTTTTCACCCAGAGGGTGGTGGGAATCTGGAACTCATTAGCTGAAAGGGTGGTAGAGGCAGAAACCTTTATAACATTTGAGAAGTATTTGGATGTGCGCTTGCGATGCCAAGACATACAAGGCTTTGGGCCTAGTGCTGGAAAATGGGATTAGAATAGTTAGGTACCTGTTTGACCAGTGCAGATTTGATGGGCCGAAGGGCCTTTTTCTGTGCTGTAGACCTCTAAGAATCTATAAGAACAAATCTGCAGGGAAAATACAGAGAGATACAGGCATTATAGAGTAGTTATAATGGGGGACTTTAATTACCCGAATGTAGACTCGAACAGTGGTAGTGTAAAGGGCGGAGAGGGGCAAAGGTTTGCGTTCAGGAGAAATTTCTACAGCAGTATGTGTCCAGCCCAATAAGAAAAGATGCACTGTTGGACCTGGTTCTTGGATATGAGCTGGGCCAAGTAGATCAAATGTCAGTGGGGCATCATTTAGGAGACAGTGATCATTGTATTGTGTGTTTTAGGATGATAACAGAAAAGGGCTATAGACAATCCACAGCAAGAATAATTAACTGGACAAGAGCTGACTTCGATGGGGCAAGAACGGATCTGGGCCAGATAGACTGGAACGAAAGATTGGCAGGAAAAACTGTAGCTGAACAATGGGCTACCTTCAAAAAAGAATTGGTTCAGGCACAGTCAAGGTATATTCCATCAAAAGGGAAAGGTAGGGCAAACCAATCCAGAGATCCCTGGATGAAAAAGGAGATTGAAATTAAGATAAAGAAGAAAAAGTGTGGTATGACAGATGTCAGGTAGAAAATACAATTGAAAACCAAGAGAAATACAGAAGGTTCAGAGAGGGGGTGAAAATGCATGTTAGAGAAGCGAAGAGGGATTATGGGAAAAGACTGGCAGCCAACATAAAAGGGAATCCCAAAGTCTTCTATAGGCATATAAATAGCAGATGGGTGGTAAAAGGAGGAGTAGGGCCGACTAGGGACACAGAAGGGCATTTGCACATGGACGAAGGAACCATGGCTGAGGTATTAAATAAATATTTGCAATCGTCTTTACCAAGGAGGTAGATGCTACCCAGACCATGGTGACAGATGAAGAAACTCTGTCACTAGAAGGGTTCAAAATTGATAAGGTGGAAGTGTTTAATAGACTGTTGGCACTTAAAGTTGACGAGGCACCGGGACCGGATGAGATGCATCCAAGGATATTGAAGGCAGTGAGTAGAAATTGTAGGGGCACTGGCCATAATCTTTCAGTTTTCCATAGACTCAAGGGTGGTGCCAGGGGACTGGAGAATTGCAAACATTACTTACAATCTTGTTCAGAAAAGGTTGTAAGGATAAGCCCAGCAATTACAGACCAGTCAGTTTAACTTCAATGGTGGGCAAGATTCTAGAAACAATTATTCGGGATAGAATTAGTAGTCACATGGAAAAATATGGGTTGATAAGGAAGAGCCAGCATGGATTTCTAAAGAGGAAATTGTGTTTCACTAACTTGCTGGAGTTTTTTGAAGAGGTAACAGAAAAGGTCGACAAGGGTAATGCTGTTGATGTGGTGTACATGACTTTCAAAAGGCATTTGACACAGCGCCACACAACAGACTTGTGAGGAAAGTTATTGGTCATGGAATAAAAGGGACAGTAGCAACATGGATACAAAATTGACTGAAAAATAGGAAGCAGAGAGTAATGGTCAATGGCTATATTTCGGGCTGGAGGAAGATTTGTAGTGGAGTTCCCCAGGGGTCGGTATTGGGACCCTTGCTTTTCCTGATAGATATTAATGATCTAGATGTACAAGGGATAATTTCAAAGTTTGCGGATGATATGAAGCTTGGGAGTGTTGTGAACTGCGAGGAGGACAGTGTGGAACTTCAAGAGGACATAGCCAAGTTGGAGGAGTGGGCAGATAGGTGGCAGATGAAGTTCAATGCGGAGAAGTGTGAGATGATGCATTTTGGTAGGAAGAACATGGACAGACATTATGAAATGAGGGGTGAAATTTTGAAGGGTGTGCAGGAGCAGAAAGACTTGGGTGTATATGTGCATAGATCATTGAAGGTGGCAGGACAGGTGGAGAGAACAGTTAATAAAACATATAGTATCCTGGGCTTTATTAATAGGGACATAGAGCACAAGAGCAGGGAGATTATGCTGAATTCATATAAAACACTCGTTAGACCTCAGCTGGAATATTGTGTACAGTTCTGGGCGCCACATTATAGGAAGGATGTGAACACATTGGAGGAAGTGCAGAAGAGGTTTACAAGAATGGTTCCAGGGATGAGAAACTTCAGCTATGAGGATAGATTGGAGAGTTTGGGACTGTTCTCCTTGGAGAGAAAAAGGCTGAGAGGAGATTTGATAGAGATGTCTGAAATCATGAGGGGGCTGGATAGAGTAGATAGGGAGAAGCTGTTCCCGCTCGTAAAAGGATCAAGAACGAGAGGGCGCGCATTTAAAGTAATTTATGAAAGAGGCAAGTGTGAAATGAGAAAAAACTTTTTCACGCAAGTGGTTTGGGTCTGGAATGCACTGCCTGGAAGTGTAGGGGAGGCAGGTTCAATCGAGGCATTCAAGAGGGCATTAGATGATTATTTTAATAGAAACAACGTGCAAGAGTTGGGGGAAAAGGCAGAGCAATGGCACTAGTTCATAATGCTCATTTGGAGAGCTGGTGCAGATGTGCTGGGCCAATGGCCTCCTTCTGTGCTGTTAAGATTCTGTGATTTACAGGTCCCAGCAGGAAGTGGGCAAGGCCTGAAGCAGACAAAGCTCAGTCCAACAATGAGACAAGTCCGGTATGGACCCCAGGGGAAGAAAGTACACCTGTAGAGGCATCACAGCAGTCACCTGCACCCTCCATCAGCGCAGAGACGCACACCTCACTGGGTATTAGATCTAGTTTAGGAGGGGTCTCACATTCTGATGATCACTGCATGGACATGTGTTCGCAGCAGGAGGAGACAGGTCAACCAAGTCCACTGGCACTGCGACATCCAAGTCAGATGAGGCTCCTCTGGAATAGTTTGCCAAAAAACGCTGGTGAGATAGCAAGAGGCAGGGGAACATCAGGCACAGTTGGTGGAGGATCTCAACAGAGTGGCATGTGATGAGAGGAGTCCGTCTGCCTGCTCTCTGATGAAGTGGTGCCGACCTGTGCATGTATGGAGGTCTCCGTAGGGAGGCTGGCGCACTCCTTGGAGACTGTGCACTCCTTGGAGACCCTGATCCAACATATTCCGCGGAGATGCACTGCCCTGCATTTCCATCGCTGTAGCCATAGGTGAGCTTTTGCAGTGGCTTCTCCAGTTGACTCTTCCCCTCAATGAATCAGGCAGGGGCCCTCGAGCATCCAAAGGGAGGAGCGGCAGTTGGACACCCTGCGACCTCCACTCAGAACTCTCTGAGGGCATCCGGCCCTTCTGAATCCCCTTTGTCTATGACCCCTTCAGCCTCGTCCTCTGTGACTGCAGAGGGAGCAGCTGCCCCACAGATGGACAGCCAAGGCAAGCCGGGGCTCTCCAGACCTCTGGTCTCCAGAATACAACCGCCAAGGTCATTCAAGGCAACAGGGCAAAGTGGTCAGCAGGCTGCCTCCACCTCTGCTGCGGATGTCAGGGGTGCACTTAGAAGAAGTGGTAAGGAAAGAAAAATTAAGTTGTTTTGATTTGATTTGCACAGGTGCACTATCATTGTTTAATTTATCACACTTTTTTGTAAATATAGTTCACTTGCATTTTAATCATGTCTGATATGTTTTGTTTGCAATAGTCCTTAAGCCTCTGTGGACCACTCTCCACCATCTTCCAAGGGATATCCAAGGTTCCCGGAATCATGCTTGTGCAGGGAGTCAAAGGTCATTACCAGGGTCCTTGCAAACCATGTGTGAGAAATCTCCTGCACACGCTGAACCTTTGCCCTTCACACTCTCAAGGTCTCTGTCCCAAGGTCCTAGCATTCTAATTACTATATGCTGAGTTTCCTCTTCAGTTATCCAACTGAGCTGACCTCCATCTCCACCCACCCCCCTGATGACCCAACTCCCATGCAGCATCTTGAGATCTCCACCACGAGCTCTGCATAGTTGCGAGCAGCCATGGTGTGAGTAACATTTCAAGTTGAGTCTAATACCCACACCCTCCCTGCCCACCACCCCCCTAAACCACCCCCCACCCCCCCATAACCACTGACAACCCAGGAATTACCTCCCCATGGTCACCCTTCAATCCTCCCCCATCACCCTCCATCCCGTGCAGGTCAATGTTGAAGTCCCCTACCTTCCTGAAGAGCCCACCCCCGTCACAGTACATCTGTCCCCCCTCATTCTTCTGATCCTCAGAATTTGTTTCTCCTTCCGACTCCCCTCCAACAACCCTCAGTCCCCCTTCACCCAACATCACAGGACCCTCACCCTCCCACCCTACCTGCTCCTACTGCCCCCTTTAACCCTCACCATCCCTTCCTATCACTGTTTCCCCAAGTTTGCCCCCCAGGAAACACCCATTGACACCACAGACTCCTCCCTCTGAATCCCTTTCCCCTCTTCCCTCTCAGGCCCATACACACCTGCACACCACCCCCATGCCCATTCACATCTGCACACCACCTCCATGCCCCGTTCATACCTGCACACCCCACCAACCACCCGCATTCCAGCAAGTCCTTTTCCACCCTCCCATTCTATGCCATCTCACCCATTCAATGACCCCACCAGCATCTCTTTTCCCTGCCACCCCAGCCTCTCCTGCCCACCTCTAGGCCTTCACACCTGCCCCACCTCTTCCTTCCTCTCAACCCCATCTAATTCTCCCTTTCCCAGCACAGACCATTGTTGCCCACTAGCACCTCCTGCAGCCTTCCACCTGCAGCTTGCAGATCCATCTCCTGGGAGAAGCTGCAGCTTGAAGATCCATGTAGTTGATGCTCTACCCACCTACTACTGCAATAGTGCTCCAGGGTCTGGTCGCTGGAGGCCTCCATCTTCGATCCTGAACTCCGGAAGTTGCCCCAGGCCGCCTTTACGTAAGTGCCGTCATGTACACACCATGTTGATCTAGACATGTTCTGGACTGGCATGATTGAATAGGATGGGGGGGTGGTCGATTCCAGTCAGGCCTATATCTGCATCCCATAAACAGGATACAAATTGGTTCCCCATTGGCCTCTGGTGGGAATCTTGACCCACCATGGCAGAAACCGATTTTTCAGCTCCTGCCATATTGCTCCCCGCCAACCCACCATTAAACCTGCCGTTTGGGGGGGCCCGCAGTGTGGAGAGTCTGGAAAATTCCACCCAGGCCCAAGCACTGATTCTTGCAGCACTCTGATAGTTATGGCTGCCAACTTGAGAATGCTACATTTATGCCAAAAGTCTATGCTGACACTCTGGTACATTGCGGGAGATGCTGCCTTTTGGATGGGGCGTTAAACCGAAGCCCTGTCCACCCTCTCAGGTGGATGTAAAAGATCCCGTAGCACTATTTTGAAGAAAAGCAAGGGGAGTTATTCTCAGTGTGCTGGCTGATACTTATCCCTCAATCAACATTACTGAAACAGATTATCTGGCCAACATCAATTTTTATTACATTTTGTGTCTCCTAGATGCTCTTCCATCACTTCTTTTAATATAAATTCCAATATCTTTAATCACTAACGTTAAACTGAGTGGACTATAGTTCCCAGGTTTAGTGCTATCTCTCCTTTTGTATAGGAGCATCTGCTGTCTGCCAGAATAAAAATAGAAAATGCTGGATAAACTCGGGTCTGGCAGTATTGTGGAGAGTTAACGGGCAGAATTTTGACCACAGCGGGTGGGCTTAGCAGTCAGGAAGCCAACTTCCACCTGTGATTGAGGCCGGAAGGCGATTTCAAGCTGGTGGGCCAATTAAGGACCGCCCAGCGTGAAAGCCAACTGGAGAATCTCCGAGAAGGGGCAGGGGTCTGTTGTCCGCCGGGTCCAATGACGACCTGGTGGCCGATTCAAAAGTGTCGCAGGCAGCCCCAGGGAGCCTTCAACAATGACATGGCAGCAACCCAGGAAGGCGAACCCACGCGGGAGGTGAGGTCGGCGGGGCAGTCGGCCCTGTGTTTCTCTGAGTGCTTCACTGTCCTCCTGGAGGAGGTGGCTGCCAGAAGGGACAACCTTGTCCTCAGAGATGGGAGGAGGAGGCCACCACACCTCACCAAGAAGGCATGGGAGGAGGTGGCATCCTGGGTGAGCAGCCATGATGTGGTGTGGCGCTCCTGGCTCCAGTGCCGGAAGTGCTTCAATGACCTGCTGTGCTCAGGAAGGGTGAGTACTGGGCCATTGTTCTGAAGTGTTTTGGGCTGGCCATCCCCTGTGGATGTCAGGGGTGCTAGAGTCTGAGTGTCAATGACGCCGGAGTTGGCCAAGGGCGTGAGCCCTGGCTGCTTGGACTGAGTGCCTTGCAGCTCGAGGGCCATGACTCGGGTGTGCCCTGCGAGGTGCTCCTCAGCTGGGGTGAGCTAGGCTGCAATGGCGCTGCAGGTAGAGAGCGGACTAATCAATGCTCCTCTATCCTTTCAGAAGACATCCCATAACAGTATTGAGAGGTCGTGGACTGGCGGGGGCCACCACACCGCCTCATCCTCACCCACTATGAGCAGGAGGCCTTGAAGTTGGAGAGGTGGCATGCACCTTGGTCAACCAGCCACCATGAGGTTGGCGTATCAGACGAAGGTAAGAGTGCAGTGCACTGAGGTTAGAATTTCAGCTTGTGCAACTACTCCAGTGTAGTCATTGATGTGAGGCTTGAACCTGGAGTCCCCATTGATAATTGAAAGACGAGGGCACTGTGATGCAGATCTCCATTGTCTCCCCAGGGCGCCTGGCATGCAAAGTGACAGTGTGATGACTTTAACTAATGACATGACGTTCTTCTCCCTTTTAGGTTCGCCAGCAGGCGTTTGCACTCAGGACCCTGACCCCAGAGGACCACCATGCTCCCCACGCACCTGCATGCAGGGGTGGGCCCCGCATATCTGTGCGTAAAATGGCACGCAGTGACATCGGGCGGGTGTCCCGACATCACCACGCGCCATATTTCGCTGGGCGGGCATGCGATGATGTCCGACGCATGCCTGCCATTAATTAACGGGCCACTTAAGGCCCTTGAGTATTCAATCGACGCCGATTTTTTGGCGCCCATGCAATCTTCAGGTTGGCGCACCGGCGCAATAGGCAGGCGAGTAGGACACATTTGTATTAACCTCATCCACGGGCAGGATAAGAGGGCTCATTGTGCAGTCAAGTATTTATATTTGAAAGTTTTTCAAACTTGCCTGTGTGATCTGCAATACTTCAAAACGCATTCCAGCTGCTTTTTCCAGACTCTTAACCTTCAGGTCAGCACTCTGCATTGAGGAATCTTTTCTGGGCCTGCAGGTTTCAGGAAGCCTTCCCTTAGCTTGGGAATGGGAGCTGAACTGTCCAGTGGAGGCACCTCCTCTGAGGAGGGAGGGTGAGAAGGGGGAGGAGGCACATTCAGCCTAATGGAGAGGCAGCTCCAGGAACAGAGTCAGGGGTTCCTGGGGTTGAGCTCAGGCCTGAAAGTCCACACACAGGCAATGACCTCAGGTGGCCAGTGTGTGTGTGTGCGTGAAATGGATGGGGCACCCAGTATCCTAGTTAGGTGCCCATCCATCAGCAGTGGGCAGAGAGGTCCAGAGCGACCGCGCGTTGGCACATGAGCTGCTTGTCGTCTCTGCGGGTACCTCTCAGGGCGCTCTTGATGACGGCTGCTGCTCCTCCACCCCTCTGCCAGTGACCGTGGCATCTGATGAGGCTGCGGCAACTGGGGAGATGCCAGCTATAGCACTGGCCGCTCCCTCCAAGGTGAGGCCACAATGGGCTCCACTGGCCAGAGGATGACTGCCAAAGTCATCAAGACCAACAAGACAGCACAATCAGAAGACTGTCTCCAATGCTGGTGCCAGCGATGGGGGTGGAGCACCTAGATGTAGCACCCGTAAATGTAAGTTTAAAGCACCTTAAGCACAAGAGGGGCAGGTCATGGGTGATCTTTTGTTCCCCCATTTAGGTTTTTGTTTTTTACGGTGTGACTACCAACACCGGTTATTGTTCAGTTCAAGAATCTGAGTGTTCCAACATTAAATGACATTTGATTTTGTGTTATTGGCCTGAGTATGCTTCATTTGTTCTGTAGTTGCAGGGTAGGCCAGTATTTAATGCTGGACGTGGGTCTCTTGAAACTTTATTGCCCAGGCACTGAGTGTATCTCGGGGGCCAAGGAAAGAGTCCTTTCTCGGATCTAGGATGGAGGCAATAGCCATGGAATGAGGTGGTAGTCCTTACTTGGTAGCCTTGCTGAAGGAGCGTTGGATTAATGCGTCCCTGCCTCCCTGGAGATTACCGAGGTCTGCCTCCCATTTCTTCAACATTCTCCTCACCACTGGACTCATCTTCTGTTGCCTGTGGAGCTGCGTCAACATCCTCCTCCACCACTGGGTCCCCCCTTGGCAGTGCCAGATTGTGGAGAGCGCAGCAAACAAACACGAACAATGATACCTGCTCTGAGCGTTACTGCAGTGCGCCCCGAATGGTCCAGGCATCGGAAGCGCATCTTGAGAAGACCAATGGTTCTCTCTACCACCGCCTTTGTGGAAGCATGGCTCCTGTTGTACAGCTGCTCTGCCTCTGTTCTTGGGTGGCAGAAAGACGTCATGAGCCACCTTTTCAAGAGATAGCCCTTGTCACCCAGCAGCCATCCATCCAGTTGGGCTGGAGCACTGAAGAGTCTTGGCACCTGGGAGTGTCTGAGGATGTAAGTGCCACGGGAGCTGCCGGGGTACCTTGTACAAACTTGCAGAATCTGCATCTTGCGGTTACACAGTATCTGCACGTTCATAGAGTGGAATCCCTTCCTGTTGACGAAGGCACTCAGCTCATCTGCTGGCACCTTAATGGCCATGTGTGCAGTTGATGGCACCCTGGACGCGGGAGGTTGCTGCAATTTCTGCAAAGCCACTGGCTCACTCAGCCTGGCTGGCTTCATCTGTACGGTAAAGAATAAAGGTCAGTACCCGCCTGAACAGAGCTTCTGTCACCAGCTTGACGCAACTGTAGACAACCAATTGGGAGACTCCACACAGATCCCCCACTGACCCCTGGAAAGAACCGGAGGCATAGAAGTTGAGGACCACTGTGACCTTCAGAGCCACTGGCATGAGGTGTCCATCCACACAGTCGGAGCTGATCTCGGGCCCGATCATCTGACAAATGGAATTATGGTCTCCCAGAAGAGGCGGAGCCTCCTTCGGCATTGCACCTTGGACATAGAGGTAGTTGCATTGCCGCCTGTAAACCTTGGTGACAGGATAGTGCTATCGTCTGTGGCCTCTTCTGCCTTGGACTTTCTGGTGGCCCTGTGCCTCTACTCCCACAGGTCCCTACCCTGGAAGCTGCATTGGGACACCTGGCCTCCTCTCCCTTCTGCCTCTCTCTTCCTCAGAGGAGGAGGTGCCTCCAGCGGAGACCACAATCCCCATTACCAGGGTAATGAAAGGCTGTCTGATACCTGGAGGGGCCCACACAGTCTGAATCCTCTGGGGGTCTGGAAGACACCAATGAATCCTGAAATGAAGCCTAGAAATGCTCAGAGTGAAGCTCAGAACCGAGATGAAGCTTTCCAGTTCAAATAAGCAGCCTGCAACTCCCTATTACTCACATTGACAATAATGCTGACCCTTCTTATCCCACCCATGGATGAGCTTTTGCAAATTGCTGTCTTTTCCCCAATGTCCTTGATATGTGCGGCTATATATCATCATAAGACCATAAGACATAGGAGCAGAAATTAGGCCATTTGGCCCACCGAATCTGCTCCGCCATTCAATCATGGCTGATAAGTTTCTCAACCCCATTCTCCTGCCTTCTCCCCGTAACCTTTGATCCCCTTACCAATCAAGAACCTATCTATCTCGGTCTTAAATACACTCAATGACCTGGCTTCCACAGCCTTCTGTGGCAATGAATTCCACAGATTCACCACTCTCTGGCTAAAGAAGTTTCTCCTCATCTCTGTT
Organism: Cetorhinus maximus; assembly: GCF_964194155.1. Lineage (NCBI taxonomy): Eukaryota > Metazoa > Chordata > Chondrichthyes > Lamniformes > Cetorhinidae > Cetorhinus > Cetorhinus maximus. The sequence continues at coordinate 99,193,977 of NC_135879.1, read as the reverse complement.
CTAAAAGGTCTTCCCTTTACTCTGAGGCTGTGCCCTCGGGTCCTAGTCTCTCCTACTAATGGAAACATCTTCCCCACATCCACTCTCAGGCCCAGGGTTTTTAAAAAATCTTTTAGTTTTGCTAGTTTGTCAATTATGTTAGCCCTTTAATGTCATTATTATTAAAATTCTTATGCTCATCTGAAGTATTTATTTCATTATCTTTAATAAAAAACTGGGACAAAGTACGTTATCAATATTTCTGCCATTGTGGGAGTTTTTTCCTTGCTCATCCTTTAGCAGCCCCATTCCTGCTTATTTTCCTTTGATGTCTCATTACGCTTTTGGTGTATATTGTACTCGAAGCGCAAATTAAAATTGATACCGGTTGCTACCTAGCTTCATTACTGTTTGCTTTTTAATAGCTTGCTAAGAAATTTTATCCTTTTGCAACCTAAAGTCCAGGCAATGATAAGATTGTTTGTCATATCCAGTTTCACCTATGCACAGTGCTACAAAACTAAATATTAGTAAGTCACATTCTGGTTTATAGGGAGCAAAGGTTTGCTTACTGGAGTGGTTTCTGATTTTTAAAAATTCATTCATGGGATAAGGGTGTCACTGGCTATTCCAGCATTTATTAAGATGGTGGTGAGCTGCCTTCTTGAGCCACTGTAGTCCATGTGGTGTAGGTACACCCACAGAGCTGTTAGGGTGGGAGTTCCAGGAGTTTGGCTCTGTATAAATAAAAGTTGTTGTTGCTTTTCTGGTCACAAACTTTTCTAAGACCGATACATGCTGTTCCTTGAATATCCAAAAGTCACAATCCACATGTGAACACAAGAGAAATATTTAGGTAAAGCCTAAAGATGTAAAAAGAGTGATCACTCAATTTTCATTTTTTAATAAACAGTTGAATAATTCAAAATTGTACTTAGATCTAATTTATTCCGAGAGACGAATACACATACATTTATATGATAGCAATAAAGGTACAAGATGGAATTTTTATCTGCCTTACTGCATTATTTTGATTTATGGTTTAAAGGCTGCTAGTGACTCTAGCCCACGGTGCACCTTTTCAGTTTTATCAGTCTTATTGCTTCTTTTCCACAGGTTTCCAAGCACAATTCCAGAAAGCAATATAAATCCCAATGTGCGATTCAAACAGAATTTCTTCCAGCAATCTTGAGGATTATTTATGTCCAATGAGTATATCTGTTTTAGAATGAAAAGGGTTTGCATTTAAGTAAATCGGTATTGTAAAGTGGGCAAATTTTATAGATTAAAAAAAACATTTCAATAAAATGTTATAATTTAAGAGATTAATTGAAAGAACTGTCATAAAATGTTCGTACTATGGTTGATTTAACATTGTCACTGTTTACAAGAAACATTTAGCCAGTTTCTGTTAATAGATGACTGACTTTTAAGTTGTTAGAACAATACTGGCTGGTCTTTAAATATCAATAAATTCTCACTTTAAACTGGATTTTGTTTTTTCCTCAAGGAATTCCTGCTTCCATGATTTGTTTTCCAGCAACAAATGCAGGGACTTAATTCCCCCTTGGACTTGCCTCTCCCCATCTCTGTAATCCCCTCCAACCTCACAACCCTCTGACATATCTGTGCATATTTTGGCCTCTTGTGCATTCCCAATCATAACTGCTCCACCACTGCTGGCTGTACCTTCAGTTGCCAGACATCAAACTCTGGAATTCCCTCTACACTTCCTTTAAGAAACTGCTTGAAGCCTACCGCTTCGATCAAGCTTTTGGTCATCTGACTTAATATCTCCTTTTGTGGCTTGGTGTCATACTTAATATTATAATGCTCATGTGACATGCCTTGGGATGTTTCATTACACAAAGATGCTATAAAAATAAAAATTACTGTTGTTGTTCTGGTCACAAACTTCTCTATGACCAATACATGCTGTTCCTTGAATATCCAAAAGTCACAATCCACCATAAGGCACGTTGCCCAATGTCTGGTTTATTCCTTCCCTTGTGATGCTATATTTTGGTCTAGAAATTAATTCACATTTGCACAAACTGGTTACAGGGAATGATTCCTGCACCTAATGAGCAGGCTCAATTAAGTTACACCCGATATTGAGCCTTGGGCCTCATTTATGCAAGATCAGCGAGCTGCAGCTACCTGTACATCCCAGGCAGTTTGCCAGTGAAGATGATATCAATTTTGGGACACAGAAATATTTAGACTTTGAAAATTTATTTTCCTATGTCTTAGTGTTATTTTCTCCAACAGAAACAAGATTGATTCTTGGAATTTCTCCTTCGAATTTAGATACACAAGTGCCAGATTCACCACTGATGTTCTCTTTTGCCAATCTATCAATACCAGCTGCTATACAATGAAGTTTTGAACTGCATTTCATTTCTGCTCAAATCCAAGTCAATACTTTCAGCAATTTAGAGATTGTGTAACCTTACAGTTGAAAACTACAATAATAACTGTGACTCAGAATATGATAACATAAGCAATAAAGATATCACAACATTAATCATCCTTCCATGCGCACAGAAGAGAGCAGAAATCGCCCTAGGGAGATTAAGGAAAGTCATAAAAATTTGTCACATGAGGTGGGGCATGTTTATCAATTCACATGAAACAACTTATTAAATTAATAAAGCCTTCGTGAAACCTCATCCCGCCCGTGGGTGAGGTTCCATGAAAAATGCGAAGGCTGCCTGGGCTCTTTGCCTGCCCGCCAACATAAAGTTGGACAGGCAGCCCTGACAAGTGCCTCAATTAGTTGATTAATGGCCTTAATAGGCCTTTGACAGTTCGGCAGGCACGTAGCTGACTTCAGTGCACGCCCAGGAGGTGTCAGCTGTGGCTCAGATCATAGCACCCTCGCCTTTGAATCAGAGGGTTGTGGGTTCATGTCCCACTCCCGGAAACCAAGAACTGTGATTGTACTCGAACGAGTTGCAATCTGTGACTGTTGATAACTCGAAAGAGAGTTTCAGTGCACGCCCGCCGAACTGATGATCAGAATGACGTGCGGTGACATCGGGACGCAGCCCCCAATGTCACCGCGTGTCATTTTATGCGACCAGAAGATTCAGGCCCAAGTGTTTTGAGTTACAATATGGTCTATATAGGTTACACAGAAAAAAGGTGCAGATACACAGACAAGCTTTAGAAATAAAACATACTTTTCAGTTTTGCAACGGTGATTCACTGAAGGCGGCACTTAAACTATGATTTCTGGAGGAGGTTTGTGATATAATATTTCTGCATGGAACAATCCCCTCATATCCATTTGATGATCTTTCTACCACTATCCCCACAAGTGAGAATATACTACACAGGATACGGGAGTAGATATACTGATCCCAAGGTGATGTCATTGGGTAGAGTGAGATTTGTAAGCAGTTTTTACATTCAAAAGTTGCCTCAAGTTTTCAGGCAGGTTCGTATTGCTGAAACTGCCTTGCTCTGAAAGTTGAGCCATGGGACCATCACTATGATTTCACTCCTGCATTAATTGGTCTGGTTTGCATCTTTCCAACGTATAAAGAAAGACAAAACAAAAACAAAATTACCTGGAAAAACTCAGCAGGTCTGGCAGCATCGGCGGAGAAGAAAAGAGTTGACGTTTCGAGTCCTCATGACCCTTCAGCAGTCTGCTGAGTTTTTCCAGGTAATTTTGTTTTTGTTTTGGATTTCCAGCATCCGCAGTAGTTTTTTGTGTTTATAAAGAAAGAGTCTTATTCTTAATTAAAATGAAAACCAGTTAACAGCAGTAGATATAATGAGTTGGAATTTGCTGAAGCAGGGCATCCGGGTTAGTTAGAATTTTGCCTGCACCATTCAGCTCAAAAATCTTTGCCCTGTAACTTGTTGGAAGTGCAGGCTGATAATAACACAGCAAAGGAAATGGGGCGTCTGGACTTAGATGAACAATGGGACCAACAGTGTACCTTCCTTAACCAATGAGATTAAAAGATTGAAAGGTAAACAGGGAAAGGACCGAGAAGGAGGGTGAATTAAAGAGGATGTCGAATCAGGTACAGGAAGAGAAATAAAAAGAGGGAAAGAAAGACTGGATTGAAAGACACAGAGTGGGAGAGAGAGGTAGAGAAAGAAATATTTCAAAAAATTAAATTGGACTTTAAAATCTCCAACAATTAACTACCTGAAGGAATGTGACTCTACACTTTTAATTGTTACAGGTTGATTAGCTATCATTAAAAATGATCACATTGTTAAAGTGGTACTTATGGTATTAATCACAAGATTTAACTTTCTGTGCCAAAGTTAATGAGCAATTAATCTACAAATGCAGCAACTTCATGAAATTCACAGGGAGGTTAGGTGCGAGATGCATTTTCATAAAGCTAATGGTAGTGACAGAAAGCAACCAGCAACTTTTGGTGATTCGCAATTCATGGCGGATCTCTTGCCACAGATTGCTGGCTAATTTGTACATTAATAACGGTCATTTTTTCAAGACAATCTGGCTCATTGACATCACCAAGGCAGTAGTTATTGTCTTCCTTTTCTAAGCACAACATAAAGTGTACAATGAAAGACTTCGTCCTGACAATATTTGAGGAACATGCTATATTGACACCAACCTGCTGCAAAGAACATAGTGGGGAAGATTCTTTAAATCTTCATGGTCTTTACAACATAAAACTGAAATGTAGAATATGGTATTTCATGAGTAATCCTGAAAGAGCCTGGACATTTTATCTTTCTTAGCTTACTGCTTTCAGGGATTCTCCAGCTGAAGGGAAAGGGAGGTAACCTACACTAAGGCTTCTGGCACTGATGTGCTGAATCAACTGTTAGGAGATTTGTGCATCATGTATATGATTCTTGTATATTCTCCCCAACCCCAAAAAGTGCTTCATTTCCATTTGATGGTCAATCATAATCATAGACAAGGTATATAAGGAAATATAACTGAGAACCTAGTCTGTCAACAAATTAATATGCTGTATTACGAGGGATGTTTTATGACATTAAAGGCATATTACAAGTGCAAGTTGCTGTCATCAGGGGAGCAACCAAAAACATTATTTTCATGAAAACTACAGTTCAAGGTACAATATCAAATCTTTTCACTGAAAGTGCAAATATACAGGCAGTGCCTTATGCAGAACTAGTATCTGCATATTATGACACAGCCGATGGAATTTCCACTCAACCCCGGAAATCTCAAAGCTACTTCTTTTGCACTGGGAAATCCACAATAGCCTTGACTTTCACATCTCTTGGAGCCACCTTACCATATTAAATGGTTTGGCCTAGATACATAACTTGCGTTTTTGCAAATTCACTTTTGACCAAGTTCATCACCAAATTAGCTTCTTGTAGTCGAGTAAATAATTCTTCCAGATGCTGTAAATGCTCCTCCTGCGTCTGACTGAAAACTATCAGATCATCAATATAAACAGCACAATTGCTTAGACCTACAATTACTTTGTTTGTCAGTCTTTGAAATGTTGCAGGTGCATTCGTCATACCAAAATGCATGACTTTAAACTGATATAGTCCACTTGGCGTTACAAAAGCTGTTATCTCCTTTGCTCTCTCCAATAATGGTACTTGCCAACATCCTTTTAGCAAGTCAATCTTTGTGATAAATTTTGATTGTCCTACTTTTTCAATACAAATTTCCAACCGTGGTATAAGGTATGAATCTGCTTTTGTCACCGTTTTCACCTTTCAATAGTCCACACAGTCTGTGTTCCATCTGGTTTCAGTACCAGTACAATAGGCGAACTCCAGTTACTGCAACTAGACTCAAATGATATCATTTTGGAGCATGGAATCAATTTCTTTCTGTACTGGTGATAACTTTGCCAGATTTAATTTATAAGGATTTTGCCTTATTGAGGATGTTAGAGACATAACGTCTAGCTAAATCTGTCCTCCCCAACTTATTCCCACAATTAGGTTTGTGCGACTGCATTGGCTTTTCCAAATCACTGACACTTATCTGGAAGGTAACTCAGTATTACATTTAAGTTTTCAAGTACCCCCCTCATTATCCAATTTGATTAGAGGTAAATCAATTTCAGAGTTTTGCATTTCTACCTCTTTCTCATTATCTAGCACCAGTAGCAACACCTTTTGGTCCTCTTTCCAGTCAAAGTACTTTTTAAGCATATTTACATGACACACCCTCTGCTTCTTTCATCTATCTGGAGTATTTATTAAATAATTTACTTCACTCAATTTCTTTTCAATCCTGTAAGGCCCACTTTAAACCTTGCCTTTAATGAGTCACTCAGTACTGGTAAAAGAACGAGCACTTTCTCTCCAACAATAAAACTGTGAACTTTAGTTTTCTTACCTGCCTTCATTTTCATCACTTGCTGTGATATCTTTAAATGTTCCCTATCCAACTCACATGCTTTGTCTAATCTCTCTCTGAAGTTTGCTACATAATCCAGGGGGGTAGTTTCCGGATTTTGACCCACCAATTTCTCATGAATCAATTTCAGCGGTCCCCTCCCCTTATCACCATAAATTAGTTCAAAAGGACTAAAACCAGTTGATGCATTAGGAGCGTCCCTAACAGCAAATAACAAGAATGGAATTCCCCATCCCAATCCTGCGGATAATCCTGTCAGTACACTTTCATCATAGTTTTTAAAGTTTGATGCCATTTTTCCAAAGCTCCTTGTGACTTCGGATGATAAGCTGTTGACTTAAATTGTTTTATCCATAAACTGTTTATTACTTCCTTAAACATATGTCTTAGGAAGGGGTCCTACACAATCAATCATGACCCTACTAAAAATTTCTTCAAATGCTGGTATTAGGATTAAAGGTTGGATTAATCACTGCTTGTGGTTTTCCTATCACCTGACGTGTAACACGTTCTACAGAATTTGACTACATCCCTATGCAATCCTGGTCAATAAAAAATGTTTCTGTACTTTTGCCTATGTCTAATTCCTAAACTTCCTCCCATTGGAATTTCATGAGCAATCCTCAGAATCTCATTTCTATACCCTAATGGGATAACAAACTGACATACCTCCCTCTAGCTTTTATTTGCTGAAACATAATCCGGCTTCCATTTTCATTAAAATATCACTCCTAAGGTAATAACATTCTGGAATATATTTTGCTTGTGTTTCAGAGTAAGCTTTCTGATATAACCATTTTAATTACAAATCCTTTTGCTGCAGCTCAATTAACTACCTTGATTTAAACACTTCAGCCGAATGGTCCTCTCCTGTGTCTTTCTGAATAAGGTTTTCAAACACAGGTCCCGCTAATTGGATTTCAATACCTCCTTCCTGCCTTTGAACTATCTGTCCTTCTTGTTTTAACCTGTGTGCCTGTGATCTCATTATCACACAATCTGGAAACAATCCAGGGTGCTCCTTCTGTAACACCTCTGTTGAAATCACTTCTACAGGCTGCTCAACCACCATAGGCATCACCCAAATTTGTGATCCAGGTATATCATTACCCAGAATGAATTGAACCCCTGCAATGGGCAATTTTCCACCACTCCAACAGTCACTTCGCCAGTCTTCCACTTACTTTTTAAATTTTACTTCCACAATGGAATAGGTTTAGCATCGCCATGAACCCCACTTATTATTACCTGTTCCTGCAATACTCAATTTCCTGTTTTCTTTCTCTTTTCTGCCTTTCTGCCTGTTCCCTTTTGAAGGCCCTGCCTCTTTCCTTTTCTTCCAATTCAATTATTTTCATTTGCAATTGAATTTGAGCCCATTCCAATGAACCACCCTTTGGAAAACTCGGTCTCTCGGGTATTCCTTCCAATATCAAATGCCGTGCTATCACTTCAATTATGTTTGATTTCTTAGTCCCTGCAGGTAACCCCAATTGTAATTTATCCACCAACTCTGTATCATGGATACTTATTGTAACCCAGAATTATATCATCTACTTCCAAGAAAGATTTAGCCATGGATACAGCCGTTTTTTTTGTAGTCTCACCACTTCAAAAATACCTCACGCCCACGACTGAATTCATAGTGCTTCTTGTACTCATAGCCTTAAGATTCACCAATTCCAAAAAACACAAGGAATTTCAAATATATCCCAGACGAGCCCCCCAATTATGACACAGCCGATGGTAAAGGTGGAGTTGCTCAATTCCCAGAGGGAAACTTGAAATAATGATCATATCCCATTTTTGCAATTTGTATGTTTCGAGATGCAGGCTTTAAATTCAGTAGTAATAAGCCCACCAAGTCTTGAGAGCTTTTTTTATAAAAAACTAAATTAAACATTTATTAATACAAGAAAAATTGTAAACACATAAGTATGTTTACAAAATTACTACTATAATAACTACAAAAATCCCCTAATTAGTCTGATTCTGAGTTACAGCTTCGTTAAGGCAACAGTAAAACTCAGATTTAAAGAGACACTTGGCAGCGCACACCCTGGACAGTCATATTCAAAATTAGTTTCTTTCAGTGCTGGGACCTTGCAGGCAGACAGGCTGGAGGCGTCTTAAAATGCCTCTGCCTTACACACCATATCCTTTATACATATCTTACTCTTTGAATGTAAATTTCCATTGTATTACTAGGATTTTAATTTAACCTCTTTTAACAATAACATCCTTTGAGTCCACCAATTTTATTAGTAAGCTGAAAAAAAAAACAAATTGCTTGGCGTCTTCTAGCTAGTTGCAAGATTTCACTCATTCTTTTGAATGGTTTATTCAACAAATGCAAATATACCCCCTTGACAACTATGCTTCTAAACTTTCCCAAGTTTATCTAATTACTATTTCAAACCTACTTCTTTCTACACATCAAAGCTTCTAGGCCAGCTGTCTTTAATCCAATCAAGACACACACAGACACCACTAAACTCTATTTTTAAAAAATAATTTCCAATAAAATTATAGACATTAATCTCTCCATGACACTGCTGGCAGTATGAATTCTAATTCAATGACCTTTAATCACTAATGAAAAATCAGTTACTGCAAATGTTTTCAGAGTTAACATTTGTAAGCCATTTAAGCATTAAACTCCTAATTATAAATTCATTGTTAAATTCTTCCTGAATGCAACAAACAAAATACAATAAAGGGAATATCAATAACAAGCAAAAGTGCAACTCTGCTCAGTCCTGAGAAAAGGGATGAAAAGTAAAACCTAAAGTTACAATTCTGGCCCAACTCTAGCCTCATATAATTTTAAAAGGCACTTTTATTACCAAAAGTACTGAACAAAAATGTGCAAATGTTCGTACCTGATGAGACAGGTGAGCTCCAACAGTTACCACAGCAATGTAGTAGGGCAATGTCTGTTCGCTGTTTAGTCCTACAACCGTCAATCCTGTCAGCATGATTGTGCTAAATCCAATTAGCCATTGTTTGGTCTGTTCTTGAAACATCAATGCGGTTGATTTCACTCCTATTAGGATATCATCTGTTTTATCCTAGATACAGAAACCCAGAATAAAATAGTATCAAGAATGGTCTGTCACAGCTCAAACTGTCACTAACTTATTTATCATCTCAGAATGCTCATGCACCCAGACTCAAGACAGTTATGAAACTGCCCTGATTATAATCTTTAGAATGATCGACCTAAACAAAGTTGGTGTATTTGGTGACCACATTCGTGCCTTTGGAGACAGCATGTTTGGCCAGTTCTGTTGGCAGCATGAAGTGCTCTGGATCTCTCTGGTCGAGATGGTGTGGCGCTTTTTGTAGTGAATGAGGTGTGAAGCCTCGGAGGCGATGCATTCAAAAATGTCGACAATGAAGGAATTCATAACACTCATGGCCTTGGACAAGATCTTGGTGAAAGGGTGGACCTGGGTTAGCACCCTGTACATGTGAGTGGAATAGCTCTGCTTGTGAGATTTCCTCTGCTTCTTGGGCGGCTTCTTGGTGACTTTAGTCAGCAACTGCTTCAACGCCTTGCGGGCTGCACCGCCCTTAGTTGCAGTCACCACCTCAGGCATTTGACTTGGACCAACTCAAGTCCACATCTGGAAAAACACCCCTCCCCAGTAGAAATGAAACAAATAGAGTAAGCACGGTATGAAGTACAAGTCCAACAAAAATAGCTGCTCGAAAGTTTACACTAAATGCTATGGGTAATTTCAAGAGAGGTTAGTCAAGTGCTACAGCTTCCAAAATTAGGAAGATGGATGAACTTATTTGCATTTCATAACTATAGCAAAATTCTCCATATTGTCACGACTCACTGGGGATAGTGCGTGGTTATATCAAGCCCCACTGCTCCCCGAGCCGTGACAAATGTGAAAAGTTTAATCAGACCACCAAACTGCCCCAATTTTACATGTGTAATTTAATTTAATTTAGATTAACAGAATATGAGCATCAGGTTTGCAAACTTAACAAGTAGATAACTGTTTATTAAACAAATTATTTTTTATCCAATAACAAAAGAAATATGAACTGCTAACCCTTAACCGTATAACTTACTCTATCCCTTTTTAAGCCCTACACACAAACACGCACACACACACACATATAAGACACACAAAGCAAGGATTTTAAGGGTGAGGGGAAAAAAACAGTTCGATAGCACCAATCCGGAGTACAGGGTTAGATGAGTTGATTTTGCTTGAAGTCTTCCAAGTTCTTTGCAGACCTGTACCACGAGGTGATGTTTCAGCACTTCCAGTCTGCAGTTTACTAGTTGAAAACCTGGTTTTAACAACTCTACTAGTAATTTCACAAAAAACAGGATACGGAGGTGTGAGGGATAGCCAGCTAATTACTAGGGCAGAATTATTGGAGTTTTACCAAAAACATAGGAGAGAGAGAGAGAGGTTTTTAGGTCTTTCTTCTTGGCAGGTTGGGATCTTTCTGCTGGCTACTGCTATCACAAAACCCTGGTCACCTGGTCAGCAGCCAAACATCATCGCTAGGCAGTTCTCTCTTAAACATGTCCTTTCTGGTACCATCATCCAACCTGGCACACGTTGTTCTAAGAAGTAGCCACATTGTAGATCTTCTCTTCCTGCTTCAGCCACTGTAGCTTTTTAAAGCCACAGTCCAATCTTAAAGCCACAGTCCAAAAAATAATATAGATTCTTTACAATATGCTTTAATTAGCATTATTGTTTTTAATGCTAACTTCATATGTTAAAAGATAAGACCCTAAATGAAATACAGCAGTCTCAGAATTAGAATTTGTTTTCACGCAAGTTATGTTGGATGAATGGGAGAACCTTTGTGGAAAGTCACAACATGTGATATTTGGTAGCAGAACATTAGGGAGCAATCAGCACTAACAGGAAGAGGCCTCAAATTTGACCTTGCTTGTTACCGGAAGCAATAGAAGCACCTGAATATTAATGGGTAAAACACAAATTCACAAAAACCCTAAATAATGGCACAGGAACTCACATTTTCCAATAATAGTTAAAACATTAAAACACACACAGACAAAAGTTTCAGATTCCTGCACAAGCTATTTTGTATGAAATACTACTACTGATATGTGCATTCACCATTCTCTTTTGGCCGATGCGCCTTCAGTTGCCCCGGCCCTACTTGAACCTTCCCCTGGCAAAACACCTCAGTTCCCACCTTCCTCCTTCTTTAAGTCCCTCTTAACTCCACCTCTAATCAAAACAACATCAGTCTTAATTTAAAAGCAAAATACTGTGGATGCTGGAAATCTGGAACAAAAACACCTGGAAAAACTCAGCAGGTCTGACAGCATCTGCGGAGAGGGACACAGCTGACGTTTCGAGTCCAAATGACCCTTCATCAGAACTGTTCTGATGAAGGGTCATACGGACTCGAAACGTCAGCTGTGGCCCTCTCCACAGATGCTGTCAGATCTGATCAGTCTTAATTTCTTCCTTTGGGTTGGCTTCAATTTTCCCCCCACTTCCTTGAAGCACCTTGGGTTATTTTTCTATTTAAAGGCAATATAAATGTCAGTTGTTTATGTCCTTTTAGACATCTACTGTATGTTGCAATGCCACTATAACTGTTCATGACAAATACTGTCTGATTTAGGCTTTAGCATGTGCTGCATGTTCTAGTCAAAAAGTTAGAGAACTGAAATTTAAATTAATTTTAACTTATAATCTTACCTGATGTGCATAAATAGTGTCATATATCAATGTCCACATGATACCAGAAATATAAAGTGGTAGGCAGATTGACCAATCACAAGAGTTCTTCATAGCAGACCATCCTAAAAGTGCTCCCCAGTTGAATACAAGACCTATAGACAATAATTCAGGAGAAATTTAATGTATATGCAAATCTATAAAAGAAACTGTGGAAAATTGATCACAGCAGGTGGTGGGATGGGTGGGTAGGGAAGTGCAAAACAGCAGATAGGAAGTCTGCAGCCAGTTTTGCAGTGCCACTTTAAGTATTTCAGGCAAAAAGAATTTCCTGCGCAAGCATGGTATCAACCAACAACAATATCTCCTCTAGTAGCAATCTCACTAAGTCAGTAAAACACCACACATACTTATATGAAAGCAAAATATTGCAGACACTGGAAATCTGAAATGAAAAACAGAAAACACTGGAGATACTCAGCTGGTCAGGCAGGATCTACGCAGAGAAACTGTTAACATTTCAGGTTGACGACTGCTCATCAGAACTGAGGAAAGAAAGAGCAGGTGAAAGTGGGGGTAGAGACAAGAAGGACAAAAGGGATGCTGTATGGAAGGCAGGAGAGATTAAATGATGAAAACTTTCATTGTACAAAAGTCAAAGAGAGTAATAATGGTATAGCAAAGAAACAAAAGATGTGTCCTGGTGAGGTGCAAATGGCTGGATAGCAGCCATCCAAATGCAAAGTGCAGTAACTAGATGTCTCTTCCCCCACCCCCCCACCTTAAACCAGCTTATATTTCACCCCTCTCCTATTTTTACTTAGTTCTGTTGAAGGGTCATGAGGACTCGAAACGTCAACTTTGTTCTTCTCCGCCGATGCTGCCAGACCTGCTGAGTTTTTCCAGGTATTTCTGTTATTGTTTTAGATGTACTGTCCCTCCCTCCCATCAATCAATCATCATGTGATGCGATTACAGGGGCTTCGACCAATAATCTTATTGCACTCTAGCGTGCAAGCACCCCTACATGTCTCCTAAATAAAGTTTAGCCTTTTCTTCACCAAATCTGCTGCTCCATCAAGTTATTACCCAAAGTGAAGGAATACAGAAAGATATGAGAAAAGGAATAAAGAATATACTTATATCTGGATGACTGGCTGATGCAGTTCGATTGCGTTTGTCACCAAAAGCTAATAGGCCCTTTTCCATGGACAAGAAAAATCAGGTAGGGTGTAAAAAGGGCTTTTACACTATCACACAAGGCCAATTTTACCCCTAGCATTTAACAGCTAATCTAGCACAAGTTCTGATAAACAGCTTACTCAATGTATTTTCTAAACAAGATAAAACTTTGGAAGGACTTAAAAAGTGTAAAAAGGAACAACTAATGAAGATGAATTAAACTGCCTATACTGTAACAGACACAGCATCCAATATAAAACCGTTAACTGGAAGTAATAATCAGAGGCCTTCCAGCTTCAAAGCAGCAGTAGGATGCCATGGCAGCTAAGTGAAGGAGAGAGTGTTTCCAAATGGAGGTGCTCTCCTACATTTTCAAACTTTAAAAACTGGCCGTTGCAGCCAGGCCAATGCTGGGGTGGTGGGGATACACCTCCACAGAGCAGCCTGTGGTTGCTGCTGCACCCAGCTAAACTGTCCCCAGCAGTTCGGGAATCTGGAGGTCAACAGGAAAATCTCATTTGGGTTCCTTTAGAGCTTTCATAGGTCCTTCATTAGTTTAGACAGCTACTGCAGTTTGCAGGCAGTTAAGCCCTGTGGCAACCCCCACCCCGTCCCCAGCCTCTGAGAAAATAGACAAGGAGAAGGATGGAGTCAGGGAACCATCATGCGAGCCAGCAGCGCTATATTTAGCACCCACCAGGCTCTGTTATTCGCCCTGCAGGGGGCTAAATACACGGACTCAAGGGGATGGATTAAAAGGCTAGTAGTTAAACGCGGAAATCCATAATTTGCTCTTGGTGATGCTATGCTGTTCCATAAGGTGTGCTTTTAAAACCCTCATGGACTGCAGTCAATTAGCAATCATTGAACTGATGAGAACTTCAATATTGCTTTAAAAAAACCCTAAAAAGTTACACCTTGTTAATAAAGTGCAACAAGGTTATTAATGGCATACAAATTTATAATTACAGGGGTTGGAAAGCTAATTTTATATTTGCGAAATGTCAATTTTCTCCATTCTAATATTACCCCCAATCCCATGAGCTCCAATTAACTGTATCAAACTGTTGTAAGGCACCTTATCAATTGCCTTCTGAAAATCCAAATATACAACAACCACTGATTTCCTCTCATTTACCCTGCTGGTTACACCCTCAAAAAAACTAATAGATTTATCAAACGCTATTCTCCTATCATAAAACCATGTTTACTCTGGCAAATCAAATTGTGATTTTTCAAGTGTCTTGGTACCACATCCTTAATAAATTATAGTATTTTCCCTACTATCGTACTGATGTCAGGCTAACTAGTCTATGGGAAGAATTTTCTCCCTGTTGGGCGGGCTGGTTGGGAGCGGGTGTGGAGCCGATCGCCACCTGCGATCAGCTCTGCACCGCCGTTTTACGTGGGTGGGCCAATTATGGCCCGTCCAGCATGACACCTGCCTGGTAGCACTCAGAGCTACTTGTACGGGCTGAGGGGGGGTGTCGGAAGAGGAGGGAGAGTCGGGGCCTGTGCTTTTTCATGCATGCACGATGCACGCGAAAGAGAGCAGAAATCTCCCTGCGGCACAGAGCTGCCTCAGGGAGAATAAGTTCAGTATTAAAGTTTCAAAAAAAAAAATTACTCAGACATGTCCCCTCATGTGACGGTGTCACATGAGCTGGGACATTGTTATGAATTGTCAGAGAAATTTTTATTTAATTAATAAAACCTTCATGAAACCTCATCCCACCCGTGGATGAGGTTTCAAGCAAAATGTGAAGGCCGCTTGGGCTCTTCGCCTGCCCACCAACCTTAAGATTGGACGGGCAGCATTGAGAATCAGCTTAATTAGATTATTAATGGCCTTAACAGGCCTTTGACAATTCGGTGGACGCGCAGCTGACTCCGGCACCCACTCACCAAATGAAAGATCGTCATATTACACGTCGGCGTGCGTGGCCTGCCCCTGCACGCCGAACAGAAGATTCTGCCCTATAGCTCTTGTTTTCTGTCTCCCTCCTTTCTTGAACAGCAGGATAACATTTGATACCTTCCAATCCACAGGGGCAGTTCTAGAATTTAGGAAATTCTTGTACATCAAACACATTATAAATGCCATCTCTGCAGCCACCTTTTTTAAAACCCTAGGATGCAGGCCATCAGGATTAGGGGGATAAAAACAAAGTGGTGGAAATACTCATCTATTGGAGAGAGAAAAGGTTCAGGGATTTGTTAGCTTTCAGTTAATTGCTCCAGTACTTCTCTTTACCAATATTAATTACATTAACTCTTTTCTTCTTCACTGATGCTGCCAGACCTGCTGAGTTTTTCCAGGTAATTCTGTTTTTGTTTTTGTTTTGGATTTTCAGCATCCGCAGTAGTTTTTTGTTTTTATCTCTGTGTTTAATTGACTGCCACTTCTTTTCAAGAAATGCCTTCCTTGAAGAAGTATTGCTCTGTTCTCCAACAGGATTTCCGCCTGTCTCTTCTGCCTTGTCCACCTTCATTGCTTTCCATTTCTCTCCTGGTGTTTGACAAGGTGTTTCAACTTCTCTCCCCCTACCTTAAACCAGCTTATATTTCACCCCTCTCCTAACTACACTCAGTTCTGTTGAAGGGTCATTGGACTCGAAACGTCAACTCTTTTCTTCTCCACCGATGCTGCCAGACCTGCTGAGTTTTTCCTGGTAATTCTGTTTTTGTTTTTGTTTTGGATTTCCAGCATCCGCAGTAGTTTTTTGTTTTTAATTACATTAAGTTCCTCACTTTCATTGGACCTTTGATTCTCCACTATTTTTATGTTTTCTGCCGTGAAGACCGATAAAAAGGCCCAGATTTTCGCACCCCAGGTAGATGGTGAGAGTTGGGAAATTTCCCGGCTCACCACATAAGCCTCAGGAGAAACTTCTCCGAATGGTGGGATCTTTGTAGTGGGAGTCGGCCCGCTGCTCCTGGATGTAGATTGGAGGCAGCCACAGGACTGCTGAGTGCCAAGGTGGACTGTTTATTCTCCGGGACTTAATCCCAGTTTGCTAATATTTTAGGCCATCTCCTCTCACACATTACCCATGCCAACTCATGCCCCCCCTCCTCCCCCCCAACTAACTCCCCATGACCCTCATACCCTCTATGCCAACCCATGCCCCCTTATTGTCCTTAATGCCAATGCACCCACCACTTTGCCCTTACACTCTCCATGCCAACTCACCCAGTATCCATCATGGGCAGACCTCAGGGGCCATGCTGAGATGAAATAAAATAAATTTCTAACTATCTATTACAGACTTCACTATATAAAGAACACCACTCTCATTCATGAAAGCCCTTTCAATACATTTAAATCCTCTCTTAATCCCTTATAAAACAAAATTCTGCATTTATAACCCCAAGATAGCTAATCCTTTAATAACCTCTTTGAGCTGTCAATCAAACTGTGAACTTAGGGCCCCCTGCTTGGATAATTTATAGGCTGTGGAAAGCAGACAAGCATAAATAAGCATTGATAGAGGGGGTAAAAGAGGAGGAGGCATTGCATTATTAGTTAAGGAGTCAGTTACTGCAGTAAGGAGAGATGATATCTGGGAGGGGGCATCGAATGAAGCTTTGTGGGTAGAGCTTAGGTATAAAAAAGGGGCAGCCACATTGTTAGGTGTTCATTCTAGACCGCCAGATAGTCAGCGGGAAATTGAAGAGCAAATATGTGCACAATTCACGGAGGTGTGTAAAAACAATAATAGTGTAATTATATTAGGTGATTTCAACTTTCCCAACATTAATTGGGATAGACATAGTGTTAAGGGCTTGGATGGAGTGGATTCCTTGAAATGTGTACAAGAGAACGTTTTAGGTCAATACGTAGAGGGTCCAACAAGGGACGGCGCAGTGCTGGACCTAATTCTGGGGAATGAAGCCGGACAGGTGGCTGAGGTGGTGGTGGGGGAGCATTTTAGTGATAGCGACCACAACATGGTACAATTTAAGCTTGTTATGGACAAAGAAATAGACAAGTTGCAAAAAAATGTTTTGGATTGGGGGAGAGCAGATTTTAGTAAAATAAGGCAGGATCTGGCCAAAGTAGACTGGAAACAGCTACTTGTGGGGAAATCTACAGAAGAGCAGTGGGGGGCATTCAAAACGGAAACAGGCTCAACATGTTCCTTCTAGGGTGATAGGAAGGAGTAGCAAGCCAAAGAGTCATGGATAACCAGAGATATTCAGGATACAATGAGAAGGAAAAGAGAGGCTTTTAGCAGGTACAAGGGGAGCAAATCAGCGGAGGCATTAGTGGAGTACAGAAAGTGCAGGGTGGAGCTTAAGAAAGCAATTAGGAGAGCAAAGAGGGGATATGAGAAAGCTCTGGCTGGTAAAAGTAGGGAAAATCCCAAGATATTCTAAATGTATATCAATGGGAAGAAGATAACCAGGGAAAGAATAGAGCGCATTAGGGACCAAGGGGGTAATCTATGGGTGAAGCCAGAGGACATTGGTAGAGTGTTGAACGAATACTTCACATTCATCTTCACCCAAGAGAATGAGGATGAAGGTATGGAACTCGGGGAGAGAGGCTGTGAGGTTCTCGGGCAAATTGATATAGGGAGTGACAAGGTATTGGAGATGTTGGCAGGCTTAAAGGTGGACAAATCTCCAGGTCCAGATGATTTGTGTCACAGACTGCTGAGGGAGGCAAGGGAGGAGATCGCAGGGGCTCTGGCCCAAATTTTTAATTCCTCTCTGGCCACGGGGGTGGTGCCAGAGGACTGGAGAACAGCTAATGTGGTTCCGCTGTTTAAGAGATAAGCCAGGGAACTACAGGCCAGTCAGTCAGTGGTAGGGAAACTATTGGAGAAAGTTCTGAAGGAGAGTATCTATCTCCACTTGGAGAGGAAAGGTTTAATCAGGGATAGTCAGCATGGTTTTGTCTGAGCGAGGTCGTGCCTAACAAATTTGATTTAATTTTTTGAGGTGGTGGCCAGGTGTGTAGATGAGGGTCGTGCAGTTAATGTAGTTTATATGGATTTCAGCAAAGCCTTTGACGAGGTCCCGCATGGGAGACTTATAAAGAAGGCAAATGCACATGGGATACAAGGCAATTTGATAAGGTGGATTCAAAATTAGCTTAGTTGTAAGAGACAGAGGGTGATGACAGGAGGATGCTTTAGTGACTGGAAGCCAGTGTCCAGTGGTGTACCACAGGGATCTGTGCTGGGTCCCCCATTATTCGTCATTTATATAAATGACATAGATGACTACGTGGAGTGTAGGATTAGTAAGTTCGCAAATGACACAAAGATTGGCCGGGTGGTTAACAGTAAG
Organism: Cetorhinus maximus; assembly: GCF_964194155.1. Classification (NCBI taxonomy): domain Eukaryota; kingdom Metazoa; phylum Chordata; class Chondrichthyes; order Lamniformes; family Cetorhinidae; genus Cetorhinus; species Cetorhinus maximus. Next base: position 99,175,464 of record NC_135879.1, on the reverse strand, counting down.
GCTGAGTGTCTTGGGCTACAGGAAGATATAGACAGGATGGTCAAATGGGCAGATGAGTGGCAGATGGAATTTAACCCTGAAAAGTGTGAGGTGTTACATTTTGGTAGGAGTAATTTGACAAGGAAGTATTCAATGAACGGCATGACACTAGGAAGTTCTGAGGAACAAAGGGACCTTGGCGTGTGTGTCCATAGATCTCTGAAGGCGGTGGGGCATGTTAGTGGGGTGGTGAAAAAGGCATATGGGACACTTGCCTTTATCAATCGAGACATAGATTACAAAAGTAGGGAGATCATGTTGGAGTTGTATAGAACCTTGGTGCGGCCACAGCTGGAGTACTGTGTGCAGTTCTGGTCGCCACATTATAGGAAGGGTGTGATTGCACTGGAGGGGTTGCAGAGGAGATTCACCAGGATGTTGCCTGGGATGAAACATTTAAGATATGAAGAGAGGTTGGACAGACTTGGGTTGTTTTCGTTGGAGCAGAGAAGACTGAAGGGCGACCTGATCGAGGTGTACAAGATTATGAGGGGCATGGACAGGGCGGATAGGGAGCAGCTGTTCCCCTTAGTCGAAGGGTCAGTCACGAAGGGACACAAGTTCAAGGTGTGGGGCAGGAGGTTTAGGGGGGAGGTGAGGAAAACCTTTTTTACCCAGAGGGTGGTGACAGTCTAGAATGCGCTGCGGAGGGTGGTGGAGGCGCTGTGCCTCACATCCTTTAAAAAGTACCTGGATGAGCATTTGGCTCATCATAACATTCAAGGCTATGGGCCAAGTGCTGGTAAATGGGATTAGGTAGATAGGTTAGGTGTTTGTCACGTGTCGATGCAGACTTGATGGGCTCTTCTGCACCGTGTGTTTCTGTGATTCTGTGAAAGCCAATAGACTTTTTACTGGGCCACCGAATCTCCTGTGGTGTGTCAAGATTGGGCCAGGAAATCCTGGCCATGGATTATATTAGCCCCAGCTTGGCACTTCTGTATCATTGGGACTCGCATGTCCACATTAGAGCTCTGGCTTTGGATTGGATCCAGAACTTTAAATGGGAACGCAGGTCCAGGCGGTGGAAGCGGCGAGAGGGTGAGTCAGGGAGTGGGAGATTCGGCTAGAGGATGGGTGGGCCACAACTCAGAGGCCAGGAAGGGGAGAGGCCGCTCCAAAATGGCATCAAACTGGTCTCGTGGGAAACGACGTTAAAACAAATCTCTTGAAAAAAATATAGGCCCTGTTAATTTACTGACATTAAAGCGGAACAATGTTAAACAGGACCACATTAAAAGAGGACTTACTGTGATTGCTAGACCAGATTTCTTTTTAACCTCTCGCTGATACAGGGAGCCTAGTTTTTAAAATTTTTTAAAAAGGTCTGGGATTTAAATAACTTCACAGCTTGACAGTTCTCAGACCACCTTCACCCTTCAAAAGCATTTACATCTCCAGACTGTGGGTTAAGGTCCTTGCTACAGTGAAAATGGGGTCTGTTTGAACTCAGCACCATGCTTAAATGAGTTCCTGTTTTCCTCATGCATATAACACCCCTCCCCCTTTCCCCTACCGGTGAAAATGTGATCGGAAATGGGGTTGCACTTCCAGACCTGGGTCCCACGTGCCAATCTGGGAGCTCCATAGAGTCTGGAGGCTCCATGAAAATCTGGGCCAAATTATTTAACATCTCTGCAATTTCCTTCTTCTCTAATATCTCTGCCTCTAAGAGACCCACATTTAGCTCCGCTAATCTCTTCCTTTTTACTTAAGGTGAGACTGTTTATCACTGCTTGGCAAACTATTTTAAGTAATTGGGTGGTTGTAATCAGCAGGATTGTATCCAGCAGGAAGAGAACCATAAAAGAAAAAGTGTATAAGACAGATGCCATGCTTTTACTTATCATAAAAGAGACACCATTTGCTACCTACAAAAACCTGTGGTATAAACAGGCTTAGAGAAGTTAAGTTCACACTTTCTCATTAAAATTACACAGTAATTTTTAGACAGTTTTGAGTTGCACTACTGTATGGTTGGTTAGGATCTTTCAGATCAATGATTTGTCAATAATAATGGAAATCAAATATCAAACATATTATGGTCACCAGTTGTTTGAATACATTTAAAAAGGATAAGCAAGAAATTATCCAATATCAGGAAGGAAGAATAAGATAGAGCAGCAGGGACCAAAACAATTGCTCACAAAAAAACTTCTATAAATAAATCAAATACGTGATTACTCAGACCCAAAAAGAAAATGAAAAAGTTGTCTTCAATAATTTAAGCCTACCTTTCCTCTGCAAATTCCATTTATGCTACGGGGCAAATTTCCAAAAACCAACATGGGTTGAGGAGAGAATGAACATCAAGAATGCTGGTCTGGAGGTCAATGCCTGATGTACACTTTTCCTTTCAATAAATTGAATAGAAGGATAACCCCAGTGCTAAAAGCTCAAAATATTTGCTGTTATCAGTTTATTGGAGGTTGCAATTTGGGTGCTTTATGTCCGGATTAAGTCTAACACTATAAATCAGGGCCTGGGAGAGCAGGTAGAGATGGTGCCAAACACTGGGGCCCGGGGGGGTCTAGGATTGGTGTTGCAAATATTTGTCGTCATTCACTGAGCAGCCAGAGCTTCAGGCCTGAAAGAACGGCTTTAAAAAAAAACTCGGATCTGTCAGCCTGACAGTTCCAATTTTTTTTTAAAGTGGGTCTTTCAGGTCAGTTTCACTGGGCAGAATTTTCCCGTTGTTGTGCAGGGGCCGTCCATGCGTAAAATGATGCGCAGTGACGTCGGGCGAGCATCCTGACATCACCATACGCCATCGTGATACTTTGCTGGGCGGGCACGTAATGATGTCCAACATGCGCCCGCCATTAATTAATGGGCCACTTAAGGCCCTTGAGTGTTCAATCGACGCCGATTTTTCGGCGCCCTTACAATCTTCGGGTCGGCGCACGGGCGCAATGGGCAGGCGGGTAGGACACATTTGTATTAAGCTCACCACGGGTGGGATAAGAGGGCTCACTGGGGTCGTGAATGTGCACAGTCAAGTATTTAATTTTGAAAGTTTTTCAAACTTGTCTGTGTGATCTGCAGTACTTCAAAACGCATACCAGCTGCTTTTTCTGGACTCTTAACCTTCAGGTCAGCACTCTGCAGTGAGGAACCTTTTCTGGGCCTGCAGGTTTCAGGAAGCCTTCCCTTAGCCTGGGAATGGGATCTGAACTGTCCACTGGAGGAAGTTCGACTGAGGAGGAAGGGTCGGCTAGAAGGGGGAGGAGGCCAGGAGTGCACATTCAGCCTCTTGAGTTGGTAATTAGGAAGGCAAATGCAATTTTGGCATTTATTTCGAGAGGACTAGAATATAAAAGCAGGGATGTGCTGCTGAGGCTTTATAAGGCTCTGGTCAGACCACATTTAGAATATTGTGAGCAATTTTGGGCCCCGTATCTCAGGAAGGATGTTCTGGCCCTGGAGAGGGTCCAGAGGAGGTTCACGAGGACGATCTCAGGAATGAAAGGCTTAACATATGAGGAACGTTTGAGGACTCTGGGTCTATACTCGATGGAGTTTAGAAGGATGAGGGGGGATCTGATTGAAACTTACAGAATACTGAAAGGCATGGATAGAGTGGACGTGGGGAAGATGTTTCCATTAATAGGAGGGCTACTAGGACCCGAGGGCACAGCCTCAGAGTAAAGGGAAGACCTTTTAGAACAGAGATGAGGAGAAACTTCTTTAGCCAGAGAGTGGTGAATCTATGGAATTCATTGCCACAGAAGGCCTTGGAGGCCAGGTCATTGAGTGTATTTAAGACCAAGATAGATAGGTTCTTGATTGGTAAGGGGATCAAAGGTTACAGGGAGAAGGCGGGAGAATGGGGTTGAGAAACTTATCAGCCATGATTGAATGACAGAGCAGACTCGATGGGCCGATTGGCCTAATTTCTGCTCCTATGTCTTATGGTCCAGGGGCGCCACCTTTGGGAGGATTGGCGCAGGGCCAACAGGAAGTCCAAGGCGGAAGGGGCCGCAGAAGACGCCACTGTCCTGCTGCCAGGGTATACAGGCGGCAAAACAGCTACCTCAATATGTCTGAGGTGCAGCGCCAAAAGAGGTTCTGTCTCTCAAGGGAGACAATCAACTATATCTGTCAGATGGTTGGGCCTGAGATCTCCCCTAACTGTGTGGGTGGACATCCCATGCCAGCGGCTCTAAAGGTCACAGCTGCCCTCAACTTCTATGCCACTGGCTCCTTCCAGGGGTCGGTGGGTAATCTTTGCGGTGCTTCCCAATCAGCTGTCCACACTTGTGTCAAGCAGGTTACAGACGCTCTGTTCAGCCGTGCATTGACCTTCATTCACTTCCGTTGGGACCAGGCAAGCCAAACACAGCGAGCCAGAGGCTTCACGGCAACTGCTGGCTTCCCCCGTGTCCAGGGTGCAATAGACTGCACACGTGGCCATCAAGGCGCCAGCAGGTGAGCCCAGTGCCTTCGTCAACAGAAAGGGCTTCCACTCCATGAACGTGCAGATAGTGTGTGATCACAGGATGCTGATTTTACAAGTCTGTGCAAGGTACCCAGGCAGCTCCCACAACACCTACATCCTCAGACACTCCCAGGTGCCAGGGCTCTTCGGTGCTCCAGCCGGCTTGATGGATGGTTGCTCGGTGATGAGGGCTATCCCCGAAGAAGGTGGCTCATGACACCTCTCCGCCATCCAAGAACAGGAGCTGAGCAGTGCTACAATAGGAGCCACGCTTCCACAAGGGCTGTGCTGGAGAGAACCATCGGGTCTTCTCAAAATGCACTTCTGATGCCTGGACCGCTCAGGGGGCACACTCCAGCACCCCCCAGATCGTGCCTCCACAATCTTGCACTGGAAAGGGGGGATGCAGTGGACGATGAAGACGTCGACACAGTGGCTGCGACTGCACACGATGAGTTCAGCGGCGAGTCCGAGAAGTAGCATGCACAGGGAAATGCTGAGGGGGTAGATGCTCACCTGGGCATACTCCAGGGAGGCAGGGACACCCGGGAGGCTTTAATCCATTGAACTTTCAGCTAGCACACCATAGATGGTCCACCAGGACAAGCCTGGGCTGTAGGCTCGATACTCGACACCTAAGTGCAAAATCTGCCAGGTTGACAACAGTAACTAAGGGCCTTGTTAATAAAGCTGAATGTCCAACAAAGCGCTCATTACAGTTTTGGAAACCATACACATGCAGAAGAAAAGAGGCAGCCTCAGCCATAGTGACTTATCTGAACTTATTTTGTCAAGCAAAGCAACTTATTATAAAAAAAAGTCAATGGTGTTACAAATCAAATGAAATCATAAGGGTCTCATTTCAGGCCAACATAAAAGCACCAGCGAGAAACCCGTGGTGTGCCTAAGGTGCCTTATGCTTTCGTTTCCGGATGCTACGTCTTGGTGCTGCCCCATCGCTCGGAGTGGCATCTGAGACAGCCTCCTGGCTCTGCTGTCCCGTTGGCCTTGATGACCTTGGCAGGCGTTCTCTGGCCTGTAGAGCCTGTGCTGGCCCCGCCTGCAGGGGGAGCTGCTAGTTCCACAGCTGGCATCTCCCCCATCATCACAGCCTCACCGGATGATACGGTCACTGGGAGAGGGGCGGAGGAGCTGCCGCCCTCATCCAGAGCGCCCTGAGAGGAGCTTGCAGAGACGACAGGCAGCTACTGCGCTGACATGAGCTTGCTTCGGACCTCCGTGCTCTCCATGGATAGATGGGCACCGAGCTGGGAAACTTGATGCCCACACCATCTCCCACACTGGCACTGACCATCTGATGTGAGGGCTTGCTGGTCAGAGCGCATCCCCAGGAAGCCCTGACGGGTCGCCTGGAGTAGGCTCTCCATGACAGTCGCCAGTCTCTCCATGGAGGACGCATGGCACTCGGACATGTGGCTCATTGCTTCGGCGAGCGTCCGCCTAGACTCCTCCACCAAGCCAAGCACAGTCTCATGTATCTCCGCCAGATCCTCCCACACGCTCTGCTGGACCGACACTAGTGGACCTGGGTGAATGGTGCCTCTCCAAATCCAGGGCCTCCTGCTTGAAACGGCTTAGGATAGCGATCTGCAACTGGCCGCCTGACGCCAGTCCTTGCACGCTCTGCCGCGTTATGAGCATTCTTCTCCTGAAAATGAGATTTAGATTAGATTAGATTAGAAGAAATAAACATGAGAGGACATGGCTTTAGGGTGAAAGGGGAAAGGTTTAGGGGGAACATTAGGGGCAACTTCTTAACTCAGAGAGTGGTGAGAGTGTGGAACGAGCTACCATTTGACGTGGTAAATGTGGCCTCACTCTTAAGTTTTAAGAATAAATTAGATAGATACATGGATGGGAGAGGTCTGGAGGGTTATGGACTGGGTGCAGGTCAATGGGACTAGCGGAATAATATTTCGGCACAGACTAGAAGGGCCGAATGGCCTGTTTTCTGTGCTGTAGTGTTCTATGGTTCTAACAGCATTGACTTGTGCAAATTGCACATGGACTCTGTTCACACACGGCCCACCCCAACCAGAGTGGGATGTATAAGGGTTCCAGTGCCTCCTCACCCCGCTGCTGCCGAGCATTCGCACAAAGACGGTAAGCCTGCTCCCCATCCTCCCACCCCCACCTTGGACACATGCTGCCTACATCACATTAGGCACCACACAGTATATCCTTCCATAGCAAGGAGGCGCAAGAATGTGGAGCGCAGAAGATAGTTTGTTGCCACGCCACTGTGAAGCTCCCCTCCCACCATCTCATCATCCTGACTAGGACATGTCCTGGAGTACTAATACAGCGCCTAGGTGCAGCTCCTCCAGGTTGCCCCCACACCAGTCATGTGGGACTCAGTGTAACACATGCTGCAGGGGAAAAACACATCTCATCACTCTCTCAGGCTGACCTTAGCATGGGCAAGATCTCTTTGCCCACCCAGCGAAGGACAAATACCGTCAATGATTCAATGCAGTCACGACACTTGGACTTGGGGGATTGGGCTGCAGGGGGGTAAGCTGACCTGCTGGGTTAAATGCCCAATGCCAACATGGTACTCACCCTGCCAGAGCGCAACAAGTCGTTGAAGCACTTGCGACACCGGATCCAGGTACGCCGCACCATGTCGCGGGAGCTCACCACCTCCGCTACCTCCTGCCAGGCACGTTTCGTCATGTGGGGGGGCCTCCTGCTCCCATCGTGGGAGACCAGCACCTCCCGCCATGCTGCCACCTCCTCAAGGAGGGCAGCAAGGCAGTCATCCGAGAAACGGGGGACACACTGGCTCCGTGCTCTACCCTCTGGCCTGGCCTGTCCCGCTGCCCTACCCTCCGGCCTGGCCTGCTCACCAGATGCACTCTGCTGTGGCCTTGCACTTGCCATTGTGAGCAGCCTAGAAAAGGCTGCCAGGCCTTCATTGAAACAGGCTGCTGGGTCGCCATTGGACACGGCGGTCTGTGCGCGCCTGTCCTCCCGCTATCCTCGGGAATCGAATTGGCCCGTCCGCGTAAAACGGTGGCATGGACCTGATCGCAGATGGCGATCGGGTTTGCTCCCGCTCCGCACCTCCCAGCCCCCAAACTGGAAAATTCAGGCTACTGTTTCCGACCTTTGGGCTGCTTCATGGTTCTGATTCTTTTTTTGGAAAAGCCTGCCAAAAAACTACAAACTGCCTGAAAGTCAGAAGCTATTTGCAGCAACTGCCACACAAGTGCTCTTGGTTAAAAATCTGCTTGAAAAATGGCAAGTGAAATCCCTGGAATCATTTTAGAGGCAATCTGATGCTGTGTGCACATGGGTGGTGTGGTGGTTGGGAATGGGGTTGAGGGGTGTGGAGGTCACTTTTCAGTGCCACAAAATTAAATACTGTACACCTCTCAAAATTCTCCTTTGTTTCTATGTGCTGGTTTAAATTCATCGAAAATAGGAGCAATAGGTTATTTGACCTTTGAGGCTGCTCTGCCATTCAATATGATCATAACTGATCCTCTACCTCAATGCCATACTCCCGCTCTCCCCATACTCCATGGCACCTTTACAGTCTAGAAATCTACCTAATTCCTTGTTAAATATATTGTGATTTGGCCTTCACAGCCTTCTGTGGTAGAGAATTTCACAGGTTCACCACCCTCCGAGTGAAGAAGTTTCTCCTCATCTCAGTTCCAAATGGCCCACCCCATAACCTGAGACTGTGGCCCCTTGTTCTAGACACGCCCCTCTGCCAGCAAGAGGAAACATCATCCCTGCATCTAGTCTGTCGGGATTTTATACATTTCACTGCGATCCCCTCTTAAACTCCAGTGAATACAGGCCTAGTCAACCCAAATTCTCTTCATACAACAATCCTGCCATCCCAGGGATCAGCCGATGAACCTTTGCTGCGCTCCCTCTATGGCAAGGATATCCTTTCTTAGGAAAGGAAACCAAAACTCCAGGTGTGGTCTCACCAAGGCCCTGTATAGCTGCAGTAAGATATCCTTGCTCCTGTACTCAAGTGCTCTCATAATGAAGGCCAGCATACCGTTTGCCTAAACTGCTTGCTTTCAGTGATTGGCGTACAAGGACATCCAGGTCCCTTTGTACATCAACATTTCCCAATCTATCACCATTTAAATAATAGTCTGCCATCTGTTTTCCTACTGAACTGGATAACTTTACACTTATCCACGTTATACTACATCTGCCACGTATTTGCCCACGCACTCAACTTGGCTAAGTCACTTCGAAGCCTATTAACATCCTCCTCACCACTCACATTCCCACCAAGTTTCGTGTCGTCAACAAACTTGGAAATATTACATTTGGTTCCCTCATCCAAATCATTGATCTATATTGTGAATAGCTGGGGCCCAAGCACTGACCCCTGCAGTACCCCACTAGTCACCACCTGCCAATCCGAAAAAGACCCATTTACTCCTACTCTGTTTCCTGTTAACCAATTCTTAATGTATGCCAATATATTACCCCCAATCCCATGTGCTTTAATTCTGCACAGTAATCTCTTATCATAAGCTTTCTGAAAATCCAAATACAACACATCCACTGGTTCGCCCTCATCTATTCTGTTAGTTACATCCTCAAAAAATTCCAGTAGATTTGTCAAACATGGGGCAGGATCTTCTGGTTGGCGAGCGGGGGCGGGGCCCGCTCGCCAACACATAAAATGACACGGGGTGACATTGGGTGGAACTCCCGACATCACCCCATGTCATTTCCATTTTCAGGTCGGTGGGGGTACAGCCGAGTCGGATGCGCGCCCGCCAACCTGTCAACAGCCTATTAAGGCCATTAGAAAACCAATTCAGCTCATTAACGGACCTGCCCGTCCAACCTTAAGGTTGGCGGGCAGGCCGGGAACCCAGCAAGCTTGTGAAAAATCATGGAACCTCATCCACTGGTGGGTTGGGGTTTCATGAGGGTATTTAAATTTTAATGAAAGGTTTAAATAAAAGTTATAGATATGTCCCAACTTATATGGCAGTGTCACACGATGGGACATGGCAGGGAAAATTTTTAAACTCCTTTATTAAAAGTTGAAAATCTGAGCCGATCTCCGAGGCAGTACTTAGCATCAGGGAGATCTGTGCGCTTTTTCGCGCGCATACGTGAAAGAGCACACTCCCAGCTGAGGGAATCCCATCCCCCCCCACCCCACCCCCCACTGCACAGGGAGCACATAGCACTTCCTGGCGGGTGTCACGCTGGGCGGGCCTTAATTGGCCTGCCCACATAAAATGGCAGTGTGCCCCCAACTGGGGGTGCCGATTGGGAACCCGACCGCTCGTGCCCGCACCCGCTCTTCCCCCACGACAGGGGGAAAATTTTGGCAACAATTTCCCTTTCAAAAATCCATGTTGACTTTTTCTAATTCCTTTGATGTTTTCTAAGTGTCCTGTTATCAAATGCTTTATAATAGACTCTAGCATTTTCCCTACTACTGATGTTAGGCTAACTGGTCTGTAATTCCCTGTTTTCTTCCTCCCTCCTATTTAAATAGTGAAGTTACATTTGCCACCCACCAATGTGACGGAGCTGTTTCAGAATCTACAGAATTTTGGAAGATGACAACTAATGCATCCACTATTTCCATGGTCACCTCCTCTAGTACCCTGGGATATAGACTATCAGGCCCTGGGGATTTATCGGCTTTCAGTCCCATTAATGTCTCCAGCAGTTTTTTTTTAGTAATGCTAATTTCTTTCAATTCCTCCTTTTCACTAGACTCCCGTTTCAGACTGTAAGGGGCCTACATTTGTCTTCACTAATCTTTTTCTTTTTACATACTTATAGAAGCTTTTGCAGTCTATTTTTATGTTCCTTGCAAGTTTACGCTCATACTCTATTTTTCCACTCTTAATCAATCTCTTGGTCCTCCTTTGCTGAATTCTAAACTGCTCCCAATCCTCAGGCTTGCTACTTTTTCTAGCAGCTTTATATGACTCCTCTTTGGATCTAATACTATCCTTAATTTATTTTTTAAGCCATGTTTGGGCCGCTTTTCCTGTTGTGTTTTTGTACCAGAAAGGAATGTATAACCATTGCAATGCATACATTCGTTCCTTAAATATTATCCATTGCCTATCCACCATCATGCTTTTTAAAGAAGTTCCCCAATCTATCTTAGCTAACTCATGCCTCATACCTTCGTAGTTTTATTTAGATTTAGCACCATAGTCTGGGATTGGACTACTTCACTTTCCATCCTAATGAAGAATTCTTGTGTTATGGTCACTGTTCCCTAAAGGACCCTGCACAACGAGGTTATCAATTAACCCCTTCTCATTGCACAATACCAAACCTAAGATAGCCTGTTTCCTAGTTGGTTCGACGTATTGGTCTAAAAAAAAAACCACCTCACACACACTCCAGGAATTTGTCTGCCACAGAATTATTGCTAATTTGGTTTGCCCAGTCTATATGTAGATTAAAGTCACCCATAAATAGCAGTTTAAATTTTCACCATGCCTTAAAGTAGACAATTCTGTGGCATGCTGTGTTGATGTATTGGAGGTTTGAGAATCTTGAATCTTGAGTAAAATAAATGTTAGAAACTAAAAATCGGGAGTGATGCAAAACAAGATGTTGACTCACTATCGTTTTATTACTCTTACAAAGCCTGGAAAAGAAATCCCTATTTGCTTAAGAAAAGGTTTTACAAATCTCTACTCCACCCTCACACCACCCTGCAACACCCTATTTAAAATCTAGCAGAAGGTAGTCACACTGTGGGACTAACTTCTCTAGGGAGAGGATTTCCGATCATTCATTGTAACTTTGGCAAAAAATAAAATTGAAATCCCAGAAAAACAGCATAAAGGGCTTTTACCATAAAGGCCCTTTATAGAAATCCTATGGCTTAAGCGCTTCTGGAAATAATTTTGAAATGACTGACATTTCTCAGGATTTGAGCCGAGGCCATATAATGCGAACTGCTTCCTCCAGTGATTTCACCAAACATAATTGGATAAGCAAGACATCCAAATATATGTGAAGTACATGCGGAGTTCTTCCTACCTCCAAGAAACTGTTACCAGAGAGGATATTATTGATGATAAATGCCACACTTGTATGGAAACTTTTTTTTTGTCCAAGATACTGCATGTGGGGCTTCCTGCTCCCAGTGCTCAAGTTGGGATCCTTCTGGCTAACTGCTTACAGCCAGCCTTCCAGTCACATGCTGTAAATGATCTATAGGAGAGCGACTGACAATTTACTAGCCAGCCTGAAGTCTTCAAACACCCATACAAAAAACAAGATGTTACTAAAATTGGAAATACTCAGCTAATCAGACTACATCCAAGAGATGAAGGGGTGGTTAATGTTTTAGCTTGACAACCATTCAACCATTACAGATGGCTGACCACCACCTTCTGAAAGGCAATTAGGGATGTGCATCAAATGCTGGCCTAGCCAACGGCACCCAAATCCTGTGAACAAATTTTAAAAAACATTTGTCTTGGACTCTGACGGAAGGTCACAACCTGAAACATCCATATATCTGGGGCTTCTAGGGAAAAGCAACAGAAAGCTTAAAAAGCCACACAAAGGACAACAATTTTCCACTATCTACTGAACTGTGCCCCACCCTATGTGGAACAATTGATCCAGTGGCCCTGCTGTCATTAGGAGTGCTGTATCAAGGAGCCACTGAGTGGGCAAAGGAGAAAGAAGCAGCTGCATTCCTGCGGTCTCGTTGATTGCCTAGAATGGATATTTTGTTTACTAGCTGAATTCCCAAATTAATTAGTGTGTGTGTGTGTGTGTGTGTGTGTGTGGGGGGGGGGGGGGGGGGGGGCACAGTTCAATTGAGGGAAGTTTAAAAAATCAAAAATCGAGAGAGCAGAGGTGCAACGTAGTGAAGAGGTGAACGATAACAAAGCGTGACAGGAAGGGGCAGAAAATATAAGCAGAAGAGTGCAGCAGAAATTAGAACCAGAATGAGTAATAATGGTAAAAAGTCAAAGCTTAAGGCTCTTTACCTGAATGCATGCAGCATTTGTAACAAGATAGATGAGTTGACAGCACAAATAGAAATAGATGGATATGACTTGATCGCTATTACAGAGATGTGGTTGCAGGGTGACCAAGACTGGGAACTCAATATTCAAGGGTATTCAATGTTCCGGAAAAATAGGCAAAAAGGAAAAGGAGGCAGGGTAGCTTTGTTAATAAAGGAAGGTATCAGTGCAGTGGTGAGTAGTGATATAGGTGCAATAGATCGTGACGTGGGATCAGTTTGGGTGGAAATAAGGAATAGGAAGGGGAAGAGGTCACAGGTGGGAGTCGTCTATAGGTCCCCGAAGAGTTGCTTCACCGTAGGGCAAAGTATAAATCAGGAAATAATGGAGGCATGTGAGAAGGGTGCTACAATTGTCATGGGTGATTTTAATCTGCATATTGACTGGGCAAATCAGATTGGCAGGGGTAACATGGAAGAGGAATTTGCAGAGTGCATCAGGGATTGTTTCTTAAAGCAATACGTTGCAGAACTTACCCGGGAACAAGCTATTTTAGATCTAGTAATGTGTAATGAGGTAGGATTAATAAGAGATCTCATAGTTAAGGATCCTCTAGGGGGTAGCAATCACAACATGGTGGAATATATATAAAAAGAGAGTGGCTAAAGTGAGCATGGGTCCCTTGGAAGATGCGACTGGAAAATTGATAACGGGGAACAGGGAAACGGCAGGTAATTTAAATCAATATTTTGCATTCTTCACGGTGGAGGACACTATAAACATTCCAAAGATATCAGATAAGCAAGGAGCTAATGGGAGGAAAAATCTTTTAACAGCCTCTATCACGAGGGAGAAAGTATTTGAGAAGCTAATGGGACTAAGGGTAGACAAGTCACCAGGACCTGATGGCATGCATCCAAGGATTTTAAAGGAAGTGGCGGCAGAGATATTGGAGACATTGGGTGAAATATTCCAGAACTCACTGGATTCCAGGAGGGTCCCAGTGGATTGGAAAACTGCTACTGTGATGCCCCTGTTCAAGAAGGGAGGGAGACAAAAAGTAGGAAACTATAGGCCAGTCAGCCTAATATTGTCATTGGGAAAATGCTACAGTCCATTATTAAGGAAGAAATAGCAGAACATTTAGAAAAGCTTAACGCAATCAAACAGAGTCAACATGGTTTTGTGAAAGGGAAAGTCACATTTGAAAATTTGTTAGAGTTCTTTGAGCATATAATAAGCAGAGTTGATAAAGGGAAACCGGTAGATGTAGTGTATTTGGATTTCCAGAAGGCATTCGATAAGATGCCACATAATAGGTTATCGCACAAGATAAGAGTTCATGGTATTGGGGGTAATGTATTAGTATGGATTGAGGATTGGTTAATATACAGAAGACAGACTCAGGATTAATGGATCTTTTTCAGGTTGGAAAGACGTTACTAGTGGAGTGGCACAAGGATCAGTCCTAGGGCCTCAATTATTTACTACTTATATTAATGACTTGGAGGAGGGGGCAGGGTGTAATGTATTCAAATTTGCTTACCATACAAAAATAGATGGGAGGACACGTTGTGATGAGGACATAAGGAATTTGCAAGGGGATATAGACAGGTTGAGTGAATAGGCAAAAACTTGGCAGATGGAGTTTAATATAGGAAACTGTGAGGTCATGCACTTTGGTAGGAAGAATCAAAAGGCAGACTATTATTTAAATGGAGAGATACTCCAAAAAAGTGCAGCACAGAGGAATCTGGGTGTTCTTGTGCATGAAACAAAAAGTTAACATGCAGGTGCAGCAAGTAATTAAAGTGGCAAATGGAATTTTGGCCTGTATTGCTAGGGGTTGCAGTTTAAAAATAGGGAAGTCTTGTTGCAACTGTACAGGGTGTTGGTGAGGCCGCACCTGGAGTACTGTGTACAGTTTTGGTACCCGTATTCAAGAAAGGATGTACTGGCATTGGAGGCAGTTCAAAAAAGAGATTCACTAGGCTGATTTCTGGGATGAAGGGGTTGACTTATCAAGAACGGCTAAACAGATTAGGCCATCATTCATTAGAGTTTAGAAGAATGAGGGGTGATCTTATTGAAATGTACAAGGTTCTGAGGGGGCTTGACAGGGTAGATGTTGAGAAGATGTTTCCACAAGTGGGGGATTCTCGAACTAGGGGACATAGTTACAGAATAAGGGGACACTCATTTAAAACTGAGATGCAAAGGAATTTCTTCTCTCAGAGGGTGGTGAATGTCTGGAATTCTCTACCCCAGAGAGTTGAGGAGGCGAGATCACTGATAGTACTTAAAGAGGAGGTAGATAGATTTTTGAAATATCGGGGAGTTGAGGGCTATGAGGAGCTGGCATGAAAGAGGAGTTGAGGCCTGGGGCAGATCAGCCACGATCTTATTGAATGGCAGGGTCAGTTTGAGGGGCCGGAGGGTCTACTTCTGCTCCTATTATTATGTTTCTTACAGGGACAAAAAAAGGAATTAAGTTGAGACCCAGGGATCCTGAAGGGATGCTGATATTGCCTAAGTTGAGTCTTGGTTGACATGCTTTGGGCCGCATGTATTTTCCTAGCGTTTTATAAATGTCTCTAGCTTCGGCAAGCTGCTTGAACAAGCTCCTATAGGATGTCATCTCCAGCTAATGGAAAGCCTGGGAACCTTAAACTCTGCACTGTTTAATGCATTCTGTAAACTGTGCTTGGTGATGGGGAGCTACTGAAACCGAACTCGCTTGGTGCTTTGGTGTAAAGAATCAGACAGATAGGCTCAGGAATGTCACTATTCAGAACTTTTGGCCGCTCAGCACCAGCAGTATCATTTGACTAACAGGCAGATTAATTTAAATGGTCAGAAAGAATGTACAATGCCTGCCCAAAATTCCAATATAAATTGTCAGTCATCAAGGCTCCATGCTAGTAGCTCAATATCAGAAAATTACCCTTTGTGTGTTTATACTCTAGAGTATGCTGTTATAATTCAACTAAAACAAAGCAGAATGAGACTCAACTGCATGTCACATTCTCAACATAAAATTATACTTTTTTCTTTTGGAGTCTTTAATTTTATTAAATTTAGAAAAAATTTTAATTCTGTAATACATTGACACCTTTACTTTTAGGTTAGACGATAGATTTGGAATTCAATTTGGACTTAACAAGGGAGTCTAAAACATAGAACATGCTTCCATGTATCTCTACTGCAAATACGGTTTTCCATTGAGACAGACTATAGAAAGTCAAATAAAACTCCTTTGTTGATCATAAATTACAAAGTTAATATACGTCGTAAAAGTCCACTAAACACATTTGGATAAGAGAATTTGACATCATACATAGGTGTGGACAAAGTTCACCCATTTACTGATGTATCTGTAATTCTTTAACATTAACAAGTTAAACACTTGGGTGCAGCTCCAGTAAAACCACATAAATGAATTCTGGAGAAGGAAGTGCTTTCAATTTAAAGATACTATCATTCTATGTCCTTGTATTTGCAATTGTTTATTCTTCTACCATGGGAAAAGTCACAAGTTAAATCACGCCTTGGCAGCTTGGTAGAAATGCATCATATTGGGTTTTGAATGTCAGGTCTCCTAGTGTCACTGACATACAAAGCAAATCATTCACAAAGTGGCTTCCAGTGAAGGAATATGGATCTGTCTTCGCCTTGGTACATAAAGTAAATCCTGGAGTTGCAGAATAATGAATTAAATTCAATCTCAGTTTATTGAATTTTTAAATTGCTTGGGACTTCATGAAGCTATTCACTTTAAAACACAACATATAATTCAGAAATTGAATAATAGGTGAACTTTATTTTTTTAAATTAAAAAAAGCATTATCTCTATTTCAGACAATTTATCTACAGCTGTGGTTTTTAAAGAGTTACTTATTTCCTGGAAGACGAGCTACTAAGAAATTACAAAGTCTTTACACACCCAGAATTAATTGTGGCCAGTACGTTAGTCTCTTCATCAGGGGGTAAATGACCACCAGTCCCAGTGACGCAGCTCCGAGCACAATGCTGTCAATAGAAAGAAATAGGCATCTTAGCAAAGTATACTTAGCAAAGTATAAGATTACTAGAGCCAACTGAATTTATACTGGTTTTTTACTAACAGCTTTTAGATTGTATTTATGGAAAGAACACTCACTTTCACATTAATCTTTCTGGGGCTGTTTGTGGCATTTCTCCAGGCTTTCTGCCAAAGTTGTGCTCCAGGCTTTCTGCCAAAGTTGTGGCAGATCAAGGAACCCATGGAAAAATTCTGCCCCATTAAATTTTTGGTGCTGCACAGATTAAGTTTAATGCATTATTCATCTTGGCTAACATTAAAAACAACAAAGTCCAAAGTAGATGAAATTATTCAAATCCAAAGCACTTAAGTTGGTACATGAATAGCAAATGCTCCTTTTTCCACACAAGTCTTATCCAATAGGTTTTATAAAATGTTAGTTATCTTTACATCACATTACACTGCAGGTGATTTTAAGTTTTCAGAACAGAAATTGATGCACTCTATTTATATAGTTGTATTGTTCAAGTCCATGATTTAATTAAAGTAGATGTAAATTCAGTTATAGAAAGAGGTGCTGTCGATTACTTTGCTTGATCAGTACTTAATTCACCAACCTAAATACCCATCCCCTTCAAAACTGGCTGCAGTGTCTAAAACACAAAGCACGACAAAAACTCAAAGGCTCCTCCTTCAGCACCTCCCAAATCCATAACTTCCACCACCTAGAGGACAAAAGAATCATGTACTTGAGATAAAAACCTCCAAGTCGCATATCATCTTGACTCAGATATATAATCACTGTTCCTTCATTGCTGTTGCAGTGAACTCCTCACCTCACAGGTTACGGGAACACTTTCACCATACATAGTGGTTCAAGAAGAAGGATCACTACTGTCTTCTGAACAGCAACTAATGGGCAATAAAAGCCAACAGCTCCTATATCCAAGGACTGAATATGAATAGCTGAGAAACATGTGCAGCAATGTCCTGAGTCTGGGATGATTAGCCCCAACAGCACAACCAACTTTCCCTGTGCTAGGCATTACTCCAGCCACTGAAGAGATCCCTATTGACTTCAGTTACTAGGGCTCCTTCAGGCTATATTCTGAAATTAAAATTAAATTACTAATTCCTTGTTTGTGTGATGACTCTACATATTGTAAAATAAATAAAGCTGTCAGTACCAAAATTAAACATTACTGTTGTTAACAGGGAGATACTGCCCTCTTCAGGCCTTTTAAAGGGACAATCTTAGAATTTATTTATTTACAATGTTATGTTCCAGATATTACAGCTACTTAAACTGAGGCAAGTTGAAGAGTAAGGAGGAAAATAAGTCTCAAGCCCCACACTGCAGCATGCAAGTTACACTTGGCTAAATAATGTCTCACTCCTAGATTTGCGATCTAATTTGCTAACAAATGAGTTTGTACATCTGCTGTTCTAGAAAGGAGTCCCACTACAGCACATATTAGCTAAAAACGATTGAAAAATAATAATAAAAACAGAAAATGCTGGAAATACTCAACATGTCATGCAGCACCAATGAAGAAAGGATCAGATTTAATGGTCGGAATTTTATGGGGTCTCTGGTGACGGGCCCCGGAGGCGGGAAGGCGTGGCAGATAGCTCAAACACAAATGAGCCACTTAACTGACTAAATAAGCCACCTCCTGCCTCCGTGAACATTTTGACAGCAGGCCGGGCTGGCCATCCGCCATCTACAAGGCACAAGTCAGGAGTGTGATGGAATACACCCCACTTGCCTGGATGAGTGCAGCTCCAATAACACTCAAGAAGCTTGACAACATCCAAGACAAAGCAGCCCACTTGATTGGCACCACATCCACAAACATTCACTCCCTCCACCACTGACACACAGTGGCAGCAGTGTGTACCATCTACAAGATGCAGGAACTTACCAAGCCTCCTTCGACAGCACCTTCCAAATCCACGACCACTACCATGTAGAAGGACAAGGGCAGCTGACACATGGGAACACAGTCACCTGGAAGTTCCCTTCCAAGCCACTCACTATCCGGACTTGGAAATATATTGCCATCCCTTCACTGTCGCTGGGTCAAAATCCTGGAACCCTCTACTCAACAGCACTGTGGGTGTACCTACACCATATGGACTGCAGCGATTCAAAAAGGCAGTTCACCACAACCTTCTCAAGGGCAATTAAGGATGAGCAATAAATGCTGGCCTAGCCAGCAGTGCCCACATCCCATGAATGAATAGTGGGGAGACTGCCAAGTAAACTTTGGTGGCCTCCGAATGGGCTCGAAAGGTGGGTAGCCTCCTAATTGGCCACTCTTTGTCAACGAATGGGCTCCCCGACAGCAGTGGCAGCACCCTCTCCCAAACCAGGGCCTGCCTGACCAGCTTCAGTGTATCTGAGCCCCAGTTATCTTACTTCAAGGGCGCATGTCCTAGATGCACTTTTGTCCTCCAAGTGTAACCCTAGCAGTGGCCACTGCTTCCTCTGACTGTCCAGCAGCTCTTCAGAGCAGGGTGCCATCCTTAATTAGTGCTGGCAACAGCCGCTTAATTGGCTGCAATGAATAAAACGCGATCCCAGGTCCTGCTGCCTGCCGACCTGGGTATTCCCCGCCTGCTTTTGGCCCCAGGACCCCTGCTGCCTCCAAAGTAACCCAGCCAACATTTCAGGTCTGTGACTTTTCATCACAAGTAAGGCCACAGACCTGAAAGATTTGACTCCGTTTCTCTCCCCACAGATACTGCCAAATATGCTGATAATTTCCAGCATTTTCTGTTTTTATTTCAGATTTCCAGCATCCACAGTATTTTGCTTTTGTAGAAAAACAGTTTGTGTAATTCTCTAACACCATCAGACTATCAAAATATGTGTCAACATTTCTCGTATTCCACACATAGAAACAGGTGTTAGCTTCACTTGCCTGTAATAATTTAAGCATAAGAGAACAGCAAGTGCCAAACTCAGCTGACCGCCCAAAAACACCAGGGCCTGCAAGCGACTGACTTCTCCAGCAGCTATGGGCCGATTTTCAGATCTTGCAACCTATTCCAGAGTCAGAGAAAGACATGACAATTAACAAGGATCCTTGAGACGAGATTTTAAAGAGAGCACAGGAATTAAAGACATTAATATTACAGTAGTCAACACTCACTTAAACACCAAAAACAGAAAATGCAGGGAATACTCAGCAGGTCAAGCAGCAGCCATGGAATTCAGGAGAGAAAGGAACTCCCTTTTTCCACCCTACAATAACACCCCTCCACCTCAAATTCTTTGTTCCTAATTCTAGCTTTTTGCACAACCCTCCCAACCCCTGCAGTAGTAAGAAAGGGGCTCAGAAGATCAGGAAGTAGAATCAGTATGGGGAGAGATTAGGAATAACAAGGATTGTAAAACACTGGTGGTAGTAGTTATAGGCCCACCTAATAGTAGATATACCATTAGACAAAGCATCTAGCAAGAAATCATGAGGAGTCTGGACAGGGTAGATAGGGAGAAACTGTTCCCACTCGTGAAAAGACTGAGAACAAGAGGGCACAGATTTAAAGTAATTGGTAAAAGAAGCAAAAGTGACATGAGGATAAATTTTTCACACAGTGAGTAGTTAAGGTCTGGAATGCACTGCCTGAGAGTGTGATGGAGGCAGGTTCAATTGAAGCAATAGTTAGCTAAAAAGGAAGAATGTGCAGGGTTACGGGGAGAAGGTGGGAGGATGGCGACAAGTGAACTGGTTAGAGAGCTGGTGCAGACACAATGGGCTGAATGACCTCCTTCTGTGCTGAAATAATTGAAGCTTGTAATAAAATCATGGGGGACTTAAATCTTCATTTAGACTAGACAAATCAAATGGGCAAAGGCAGTTTGGAAGATGAGTTTCTAGAATGCTTTTGCAACAGCTTCAGAGAACATTGTGGCATGAACTAGTAGCAAAACTATTTTAAACTAGTTTTGTGCAATGAGGCATAGTTAATTAGTAATCTCATAGTAAAAGATCCTCTTGGAAAAGCGATCATAAAACAACTGAATTCCATATTCAATTTGAGCAACATAACCAGAGTTCAAAACAAGAAACTTAAACTTAAAGCCAAATACATAGGTATGTGGGGAGACTGCACACCCTCCTGGAAGGAAAGGCAGCCAACAACCAACACAACGGAAAGAGGCCACCCTTCAGCCACAACACACTTAGCATGGGCTAAACAAGGTAACAATGGGACTTCTGCCCCTCAGTGGGTGAAGTCCATCCTTGAGAATTGTTGGCCAAAGTGGCCAGCAGCTCTGGCAGTCCTAGCAGTGCCCCCAATGCACACAGGCACCGACGCGCCCCCCACCCCGCCTCCTTGAATGAGTTGCACCCCCTCTCTTATTGCCGTTTTTCATCTAGGCCACAAAAAACAGCCTGCCCACAGCAACCGTATTACAGCATGGGCAGCTATCATCTTGGTCGATAGACTTACTAACAAGGCTAATTGACCCAGTGGGGAGGGGAGGGGGGTATGTAAAATCCAGCTCATGGTTACATGGTGACCAAGGCTGGGACCTAAATATTCAAGGGTATTTAATATTTCAGAAGGACAGGAAGAAAGGAAAAGGAGGTGGGGTAGCTCTGTCAATAAAGGATGAGGTCAGTATAGTAGTGAGAAATGATTTTGGCTTGGAAGATCAAGATGTAGAATCAGTTTGGGTGCAGATAAGAAATAGCAAGAAAGGAAGTCACTGGTGAGTAGTTTACAGGCCGCACCTAACAGTAGCTACAATGTGGGATTATGTATAAATCCAAGAAATAATGGGAGCTAAGAAAGGTACAGTAATAATCATGGGAGATTTTAAACTTCATATACATTGGACAAATCAAATTGACAAAGATAGCCAGGAGGATGAGTTTAAACAGTGCATTCAGGACCGTTTGTTAGAACAATACATTCTGAAATCAACCATGGAGCAGGGTATATTCGAGCTGGTAACATGTAATGAGACAGGATTAATTAATGGCCTCATCGTAAAGGATCCTCTTGGCAACAGTGATCATAACATGGTAGAATTTCACATTCATTATGAGGGCGAGAAATGTGGGTCAAAGACCAATGTCTTAAACTAACTTTGGTTATGCAACTCTGACATTTTAAAATTCTCACCCTTGTTTTCAAATCCGTCCATGGCCTCTGCCCCCCCTAACCTGGTAATCGCCACCCTATAACTCTCCAAAGTTTCTGCACACCTCAAATTCTAGCCTCTGGACATCCGATATTAAATCACTCCACCACTGGTGATCATGACTTCACTTAGCAAAGTCCTAAACTCTAGAATTCCCTCCCTAAACCTCTCTACCGCTCTTCCTCATTTATGACCTCATCCTCACCAACCTACCTGCCGCAAATGCATCTGTCCATGACAGTATTGGTAGGAGTGACCACCACACAGTCCTTGTGGAGACGAAGTCTCGCCTTCACATTGAGGATACCCTCCATCGTGTTGCGTGGCACTACCACTGTGCTAAATGGGAA
Organism: Cetorhinus maximus; assembly: GCF_964194155.1. Lineage (NCBI taxonomy): Eukaryota > Metazoa > Chordata > Chondrichthyes > Lamniformes > Cetorhinidae > Cetorhinus > Cetorhinus maximus. The sequence goes on along the minus strand of NC_135879.1, from coordinate 99,153,476 downwards.
AGATTTTGAACAGATCTAGCAACTCAAGACTAGACATCCAGGAGGTGCTGTGGGCCATCAGCAGCAGCATTGTACTCGAACACAATCTGTAACCTCATGGCCCGGCATATCCCCCGCTCTACAATTACCATCAAGCCAGGGGATCAACCCTGACTCAATGAAGAGTACAGGAGGGCATGCCAGGAACAGCAACAGGCATAGCGTAAAATGAGTTGTCAACCTGGTGAAGCTATAACATAGAACTACTTGTGTGCCAAACAGCATAAGCAGCAAGTGATAGACAGGGCTAAGCAATCCCACAACCAATGGATCAGATCTAAGCTCTGCGGTCCTGCCACACTGAGTCGTGAATGGTGGACGACAATTAAATAACTCACTGGAGGCGGTGGCTCCACAAACATCCCCATCCTCAATGATAGAGGAGCCCAGCATATCAGTGCAGAAGATAAGGCTGAAGCATTTGCTACAATCTTCAGCCAGAAGTGCCAAGGGAATGACCTATCTCAGTTTCCTCCGGAGGTCCCTAACATCACAGATGCCAGTCTTCAACCAATTCGATGCACTCCACGTTTTATCAAGAAACGGCTGAAGGCACTGGATATTGCAAAGGCTATGGGCCCTGACAACATTCCGGCAATAGTACTGAAGACTTGTGTTCCAGAACTTGCCGTGCCCCTTGCCAAGCTGTTTCAATACAGTTACAACACTGGCATCTACCCGGCTACATGGAAAATTGCCCAGGTACGTCCTGTACACAAAAAGCGGGACAAATCCAACCCGGCCAATTACCGCCCCATCAGTCTACTCTCCATCATCAGTAAAGTAATGGCACGGGTCATCAACAGTGCTATCAAGCAGCACTTGCAAAGCAATAACCTGCTCATTGATGCCCAGTTTGGGTTCTGTCAGGGCCACTCAGCTCCTGACCTCATTACAGCCTTGGTTCAAACATGGACAAAAGAGCTGAACTTCTGAGGTGAGTGTGACTGCCCTTGACATCAAGGTAGCATTTGATCAAGTGTGGCATCAGGGAGCCCGAACAAAGCTGGAGTCAATGGGAGATCATGGGGGAAACTCTCAGCTGGTTGAAGTCATACCTAGCTCAAAGTAAGAGGTTGTTGTTGTTGGAGGTCAGTCACCTCAGCTCCAGGACTTCACTGCAGGAGTTCCTCAGGGTAGTGTCCTAGGCCCAACCATCTTCAGCTGCTTCCATCATAAGGTCAGAAGTGGGGATGTTCGCTGATGATTGCACAATGTTCAGCACCATTCGCAACTCCTCAGATGCTGCAGCAGTCCATGTCCAAATACAGCAAGACCTACACAATATACAGGCTTGGGCTGACATGTGGCAATTAACATTCGCACCACACAAGTATCAGGCAATGACCATCTCCAACAAGAGAGAATCTAACCATCACCCCTTGATGTTCAATGGCATTACCATCACTGAATCCCCCACTTCAACACCCCGGGGGTTACCATTGACCAGAAACTGAACTGGACTAGCCATATCAATACTGTGGCTACAAGAGCAGGTCAGAGGGTAGGAATCATGTGATGAGTAACTCACCTCCTGACTCCCCAAAGCCTGTCCACCATCTACAAGGCACAAGTCAGGAGTGTGATGGATTACTCCCTACTTGCCTGGATGACTGCAGCTCCCACAACACTCAAGAAGCTTGACACTGTCCAGGACCAAGCAGCCCACTTAATTGGCACCACATCCATAAACATTCAAACCCTCCACCACTGACTCACAGAAGCAGCAGTGCATACCATCTACAAGATGCACTGCAGGAATTCACCAAGGCTTCTTCGACAGCACCTTCCAATCCCACGACCACTACCATCTAGAAGGGCAAGGGCAGCAGATCGATGGAAACACCATCACCTGGAAGTTCCCCTCCAAGCCACTCACCATCCTGACTTGGAACTATATTGCCGTTCCTTCAATGTCGCTGGGTCAAAATCCTGGAACTCCCTTCCTAACAGTACTGTGGGTGTACCTATACCATATGGAGTGCAGCAGTTCAAGAAAGCAGCTCACCACCACCTACTCAAGGGCAACTAGGGGTGGGCATAAATGCTGGCCCAGTCAGCGAAGCCCACATCCCATGAATGAATAAAAAAAAATGGCGTTACTTAAAATCTACACTTTGACCAAGCTTTTGGCCAATTACCACAACCAGTGGTTAGGGTTCACCCAGGTGGCACAGGTTTGACTCTCGGTATGAGAATGAAAATTTTGCGTTAGACATGGCTCAGTTGGTAACACTGCTCTGAGTCACAAGGTTCTGGGTTCAAGTTTCACTCTAGAGCTTGACAAAAATCTAGGCTGATACTCAAGTACACTGCTTGAGGGGGTGCTGCACTGTCAGAGGTGCCATCTTTCAGATGGGACATGAAATTGTGATGTCATCTGCCTGTTCGGGTGGATGTAAAAGATTCCACAGCACAACTTGGAAGAGCAGGAAATAATTATCCACCAATCAACATCACAAAAAGCAGATTTTATCTGGTCACATTGCTGTCTTGTCTGTAGAAGCTTGCTGTGTGCAGATTAGCTGCTGCAGTCCCTACATTACATTACTGCACTGCCAAGAAAAAATACTTAATTGGCTGTAAAGCACTTTGGGATGTCCAGTGGTTGTGAAAGGTTTTTTTCTAAATGAAGTGCCTAGGGATGTTTTTCAACATTAAAGGGGTTATGCTAATATAAGTTCAAGAGACCGATGAACTCCTTGCACTTGGTGCTGATGTGAATATGTGGGGGGAGGGGTTTAAGGAAATAGTTGGTGGCTCATATATTAGAAAAATGTAAGTGGCACAGATTCCACAAAACATTTTAATGCACTGACTCAAAGGTCCTCCCACCAAGCAAGGACTATTTCCTGGGTTTTTCCCTGAAGGCAAGCTCTGTGCTGGGGCCGGGGAGGCGGTTGCGAGGTCATGAAACTTGGAGGAACAGATCTCCAAAATGTCCTGGAGAATTTAACTGCAAGATTGCTTTTAATTGTTTTCTGTGGGTTGCTTCCCAAAGGCAGCCTGATTGACAGGTTGGAAGCCCTTTGGGTGGGAATCCTGCTTCACAAGGCCTTGGCCAATGTGAGCAGGTTGGTGTATTGGGGGATTGAGAGTGATCGCAGGGGTTCCCCATTTACAGTGGGGGGGGGCGTGGGGTTGAAAGGGTTGGTGCTACGATGGCTCCAGGCAGCAGACACATCAGAGGGGCTCGGTTACTGAGGGAAGCACTCCTGCAATGTTTTCTTTTCTTAATCTCTCACTGTTACTTCTAGTGTCCCCCTGTGGATCTATCCTTATCCCCCTTTTTTATTTCTCATCTACACATTGCCCCCTCAGCAACATAGATCAAAAAACACAGCTTAGTACAGGCATGTAGGCTCACGACATCCAGCTCGAACTCGCCACCACCTCTCTCACCCCTTCCCACTGTCTCTAAATTGTCCAACATCCAGTATTGGATGGGCAGAAATTTCCTCCAATTAAATATTGGAAAGACCAAAGCCATTGTTTTTGATTTCCATACAAACTCTCCCTGGCAAGTGTCTGAGGCTGGACCAGACAATTCACCACCTTGATGTCATACTTAACCCAAGATGAGCTTCCGACCACATAACCATACCATCATTTATACTGCATATTTCCACCCCCATTACATTGCCCATCTCTGCTCTATACCTCAGCTCATCTGCTGCATTCGTTCCTCTAGACTTGACTAAGCTCTGCTATCCCTGTTCTTACTTGGACCAAATTGTGTTCATTCATTAGCTGTGCTTGATGATCTACATTGGCTTCAGCTAAACAACACCTCGATTTTAAAATTTTCAACTTTGTTTTCAAATATCCATGGCCTCGGCCCTCCTCAACCTCCTTCAGCTCACAACTATCAGAGATACCTGTGCTCCTCTAACTCTGGCCTCTTGATGGGCACATCTTCGGCTACCAAGCCTCTAAGCTCTGAAATTCCCTCCCTAAACCTCTTCACCTCCCTTTCCTCCTTTAAATCACTCCTTAAAACCTGCCTTTTTAACCAAGTTTTTGGTCATCTGCCCCAATATCTCCTAACATTGCTGTCAAATTTTGCTTTATAACACTCCAATGAAGTGGGGGATATTTTATGTTAAACGTGCTACTGAAATACAAATTGCTGTTGTTGCTCCTCCTGACCCTTACCAGTGCTGTAAAGGCATTTCTTCATGGATTCAGTCCCTCTTAGCTCTAAGCTGCCGAGTTTCCCAAGGCTTGCAGCCTCAATTTAATATTTAAATTAGGGCAGTCAAACTGACGGCCCACCAAATGGTTTTGTGCAGTGGTAAGCAGAAGGGTCAGGGAGAGTTGTGGCAGGAAGCAGTGAGTGGGAGGGTCAGAAAAAGTTGTGGAAGGAAGTGGTGAGCACAAGAGTCAAGGAAGGGAAGCAACAAGTCGGGAGGATCAATGGCAAGTGGGAGGGTAAACAATGAGTGGGAGGGAAATGGTGAAGCAGTAGTTTGTTTTTAAAAAGACTGAGTATGCTCAGTAGCTGCACAAAAAAAATTGGAGGCAGCACTATTTAGGAAATGTCCCTAATTTACAAACCACGCAAAAAAACATACTATTAGAATTTTCTTTAAATGGGGGAAAGCTAATACAAGGGCTGAAATCAGAGTAGACTTCTTTCCAAGGACAATTACCCACACCTAGTAGACTTTGGTTTAAAGATACCACGCTAAAGACCGATGGTAAGGGAGCCATTTTCCACCCTCCTTCCAGTTTCGCAATCGGGGGAAACCGTGGCTACCTGGTCTACGCTGGGCAACCCAAGCATTGTCGCTCATGCGGCAAGGCTGGCCATGTGGCGGCCAACTGCAGCGCCTCCCTCTGCAAGATCTGCAAACAGGAAGGGCACCAGACAAAAGACTGCAAACAGGCCAAGTGCTGCAACCTGTGTGGCGAGGCAAGTCACCTCTACAGGACCTGCCCCAAACGCTGCCGTACTTACGCACAGGCAGCCAAAGCCGACCGGGGGAAGCAGAAGAAAGGTTCCGTGTCACTCCAACCACCAAGGCCCCCAGGGAGCTCAACGGGACAAAGGAGGACACAGAGAGAGACAAGGTGGAGAAAGAGATTGAGGCAACAGAGAGCCAATCAACAGCACTACCCCCTGAACCTCCCAGTCCTCAGGAATCAATGGAGGAGGAGGCAGCAGTGGAAAAGCAGCAGGGGGAGTGGCGGACGGTGAAGAACAAGAAAAGTAAGAGGGAGCGAAGAAGAAGCAAAGGCGTTTCCCAGAGAAGCGGCAAGAGGCGTCTCCCATCCGACACGGATGACAAGGGCAGCAGCTCTTCGGATGATGAAGTGCCAGAGCGGCACCGACAGAAGAGGCGGCAAAGCTCCAGGGCGTTGGAGGACGAGACACCCGAGCTCCAGAAAATTGGAGACAACAAGGAGACCAGCGCACCCCAACTTTGCCTGCAACCTGAGGAGGCCAGTGCACCACAGCCCCTGGAATCTGGGAGCAGTGAGGCAATCATCGCACCCCAGCTCCAGGAAGCCGGGAACAGCAACACCCCAGAGGGGGTGAGTTTTGGAGAAGCTTCTCCAGCAAAGGTCATCTCAAAACCCGCTCTCCACGTGAACCTCCAGATGCCACTGGAGCAGAACACGGCCAAGGAGATCTACCTAAGCCCATCCAAAGTGAAGGAATTTGAGCTCACGACGGGTATGAAGGAGCAGACTAAAGGTCTGGGACTCTCAGAGACAGTGGGTTTGGTAGGAGAATAAATGCTTTAAAATGGGTTTAAAGATTGTATCCATAAATGTGCGTAGCATTAAATCTACTACGCGATGTGTTGCGACCTTGGACTACCTAGCCAAGGTCAAAGCTGACCTGTTGTTTCTGCAGGAGTGTGCGATACCGCACCTCAGCTCCTACAGGCAATGGTCACGATGGTGGTCCCACGGGCCATCGATCTGGTCGGGCGGAAACGACTCTCGTTCCTCCGGCCTGGGTATTCTGCTGCGGGGAGGCAACTTCACCGTCTCCGAGGTCAAGGAGGTGGTGGGCGGGCGACTCCTCGTAGCAGACGTAATGTACAAGAACGCTCCACTCCGGTTAATTAACGTGTATGGCCCGGCACAAGGGGCTGAGCGGCTGGAGGTTTTTCAGCAGCTCCCACTGCTGCTGGCGACCTCCAGGCCGGTCATTCTGGGCGGGGACTTCAACTGCATCATCGATGCGGCTGGACGATCCGGCAGGGCCGGAAGCAGATTGGACGCTACGTCCAGATCCCTGATGGAAACAGTTAAGGATGCCAAGCTGCACGACGTCTTCAGCAACCCTGCAGACGGAGCGCAGCGTAGATACATCTGGTCGCGGCCAGACGGGTCCATTCGTTCCAGGATAGACTTCCTGTTTGTGTCCCGTGCATTCACAGTCAGATCCACCGACGTCAAGCCGGTGTTCTTCTCTGACCACTGCCTCCTACTGGCGGACTGCCACTTGGAGGAAGACCTGAGGGTGGGCAGGGGGGCATGGAAGCTAAATGTGCAACTGCTGACCCCAGAGAACATTGAGGAGCTCAAGAGGGATTACAAAGGTTGGAGAACCGTGAAACCCCTCTTTGAGTCCCTGACACACTGGTGGGAAGTGATCAAGGGAAGCATCAAGAGGTTTTTCATCCGCAAAGGCACCCAGAAAGCTAGAAAGGAACAGAGGGAAATGTCCCGACTCCAGGAAAAGATGCAGAATCTGCTCCGGCTGCAGTCGATGGGGGTCGATGTCAAGGAGGAGCTCCAAGAGGTGAAGGGCCAGCAAGCCTCGCACTTTGCCTCGGAGGCCTCCAAGATCATCTTCCGTTCCAGAGTCCGCTCCGTGGAGCAGGATGAGACGTGCTCACGTTTCTTCTTCCAAAAGGTACACAGAGAGCGCTCTGTGATCAGCAGCCTGAAGGAAGAAGACGGCTCAGTAAAGTCATCACGGTCCGACATTCTGAGGATCAGCAAATCCTTTTATGCCGGACTGTATGACGTGAAGCCCACGGACAGCACGGCCTCCCAGTCCTTCCTGTCCTCTATCACGGAGGTCTTAGACCACAGTACGCGGGAGAGCCTAGACAAACCGCTAACTCCTGACGAACTGACTAAGGCCCTCGAGTCCTTCGAGAAGAGTAAAACCCCCGGAAGCGACGGCCTGCCGGCGGAGTTGTATTCGGCTCTGTGGGACTTGATCGGCCCAGACCTGCTAGAAGTGTACGAGAGTATGCTCCTGGCCGGCAGCATGTCAGAATCCATGAGGAAAGGCATCATCACCCTCATCTACAAGCACAAGGGGGAAAGGGAGGAAATTAGAAATTGGCGACCCATTTCACTGTTGAATGTGGACTATAAGATTCTGTCCAAGGTCATCGCCAATCGGGTCAAATCCGCTCTGGAATTGGTGATTCACCCTGACCAGACCTGCTCTGTGCCAGGCAGGAAGATCTCTGACAGCCTGGCGCTGCTCAGGGATACGATTGCCTATGTACAGGACAGGGGTGTGGATACCTGCCTCATCAGCTTGGATCAGGAGAAGGCCTTTGACAGAATATCGCACACCTACATGGGGGATGTGCTCTCCAAAATGGGCTTTGGGGAGGGAATTCGAAATTGGATCCAACTGCTCTACACTAACATCAGTAGCGCAGTCTCAATCAATGGGTGGGAAACAGATAGCTTTCCGATTAAATCTGGAGTCAGGCAGGGCTGTCCTCTCTCGCCTGTCCTTTTCGTGTGCTGCATAGAACCCTTTGCCGAGTCCATCAGGAAGGATCCGGGCATAAGAGGAGTGACGATCCCAGGCAGTGGAGGCACTCAGGTAAAAGCCTCCCTGTACATGGACGACGTCGCCGTCTTCTGCTCGGATCCGCTGTCGGTGCGCAGACTGATGCACGTCTGCGACCAGTTCGAACTGGCCTCGGGAGCCAAGGTAAATCGTGGGAAGAGCGAGGCCATGTTCTTTGGGAACTGGGCTGACCGATCCTTTGTCCCCTTCACTGTCAGGGCTGACGGCCTGAAGGTGCTGGGGATATGGTTCGGAGGGACCGGGGCATGCGTTAGAAACTGGAAGGAGCGAGTGGCTATGGTGAAAAGGAAACTGGGCATGTGGGAGCGACGCTCCCTCTCCATTGCGGGTAAGAACCTGGTCATCAGGTGTGAGGTACTCTCGCTGTTGCTGTACGTGGCGCAGGTCTGGCCCATTCCACACTCCTGCGCGATGGCGATCACTCGAGCCATCTTCCGCTTTATCTGGAGGTCGAAAATGGATCGTGTCCGCAGGGACGCGATGTACAAGCCTCTAGATAAAGGGGGAAAAAACGTGCCCAACATCGCCCTCATACTGATGGCCACCTTTGTGTGTGGCTGCATCAAGCGGTGCGTAGACCCTCAGTACGCAAACACCAAGTGTCACTACGTGCTGAGGTTCTACCTGTCCCTGGTGTTGCGAAGGATGGGTCTGGCCACGCTGCCGCGGAACGCTCCAAGTAGTTGGACCGTGCCGTACCACCTGTCCCTGGTGGAAAAATTTATGCAGAAAAACACCTTTGACCACAAGTCCATCAGGCAGTGGTCAGCACGTAACGTCCTAGAGGCCCTGAGGGAAAAGGAGAGGGTGGACCCTGTGGGATGGTTCCCCGAGCAGACTGTCAAAGTCATTTGGCAGAATGCCTCATCGCCAGAACTTTCCAACAAGCACCAAGACGTAGCTTGGCTGGTGGTGAGAAAGGCCCTCCCCGTCAGATCCTTCCTACACGCCAGGAGTCTCACCCCCTCTGCACGTTGCCCTCGAGGTGGCTGTGGTGGGGAAGAGACCGTTGTTCACCTCCTTGTGGATTGTGCCTTTGCAAAGAAAGTCTGGAGAGAGATGCAGTGGTTGCTGTCGAGGTTCATCCCGAGCAGTTCTGTGCTCTACGGGCTGTTCCCAGGGACACACACCGAGACAAACATCAACTGCAGCTGGAGGATCATCAACTCGGTGAAAGAGGCGCTTTGGTCTGCCCGAAACTTGTTGGTCTTCCAGCACAAAGAGTTGTCCCCGACCGATTGTTGCGGACTGGCACAATCCAAAGTCCAGGACTACGTGCTGAGGGACGCACTAAAGCTTGGGGCAGCTGCCGCAAAGGCGCAATGGGGAAGGGTCGCTGTCTAAGACCTTTCTACCACAGCGCACCGAGAGACTGGGAACTGTTTAGAGCCCCTCGGGCTGTACAGATCAAAATGAAAGGCTGTAAATGATTGTAATATTGTTTGTACTGATGCACCTGGTGATACATTTTGTAAAAGTTTAACCTGGATTGTACCCTTGTAATGTTGTTTTTGAAATGGTTTTGAATGTGATTGAAGATTTTTATGAATAAAGTATATTTTTACAAAAAAAAAGATACATTCAATGTTTGGAAATGCCTACTTGTGCAAAAGTACATTCTCCACTTTGTATTACATAAAATCTCAATACCAATCTTCGCTGAGTGACAAAATCACTTTTTCCATAAGATCATCTGCTTCGTCTGGTCGCCACACAGATAGATGCAAATATAACTGCTCTTATAATTAGAGCATTTGTCCAGTATTCACATTAAACTTATGTATTATTTATATATTTTGTTTCTTCATTTTTGTAAATTTTTTTGGACCATCAATTCTTATTTGTATGCATGTGCTTCATATATCTTGTTACTATGTACAAGTGATCATATTTCATTTGGGTTTAAAGATATTCATTTTAATATTGCACCCTGTGGGTGCATGCCCAAGGTAAAACGTGGCCCTCTTGTGTTTAAGTTGGACAGCCCTGAGTTAAATGATCAATCAGCATCCCGTGAGCAGATTGATCACTCGCCCCCTCATCTCATTTCCCTTAAAACTAGAAGTGGGCAGGTATGAGGTTGGTTGGGCTCCTGATCTGGATTTGATTGCATTTTACCCTCTGACATGATCCCAATCCCACCTGTTTTGGGGCATTAAGGTTCAAGTCCTCAGAATACCTACAGTATGCCTAACTAATTTTCTAATGTTCAATTTGCTTAAATTGGTTACCTATTATAATGTAGAAACAATTTATGGTGTTTGTTTACAATGCCAACAACTTATATTTATATAGCATCTTTAACGTAATAAAATGTCCCAAGGCATTTCACAGGAGCTTAATAAAGCAAAGTATGATACCGAACCACAAAAAGGTCAAATGACCAAATGGTTAGTCAAAGAGATAAAAGCAAAATACTACGGATGCTGGAAATCTAGAACAAAAACAAAAATACCTGGAAAAACTCAGCAGGTCTGACAGCAACTGCGGAGTGGGATACAGTTGATGTCTCGAGTCCGCATGACCCTTCATCAGAACTAAGAGATATAGAAATGAGATGAAATATATGCTGGTAGAAGGGGGTGGGACAGGAGAGCTCAATAGAGGGCCAGTGATAGGCGGAGGCTAAGAAGAGACTGCCAAAGATGCATAGACAAAAGTCAAAGGGGTGTTGATGGTGGCGATGTTATCTAAAAGATGTGCTAATGGGGACATTAAGGGAAGCAAGCTAGTGGCAGATGGCCCTAGTGCGGTGGGGTGGGGGGGAAGGGGTCTAAATGGGCTAAATGGTGGTGATGAAACAATAGATCAAAATAAATTTTAAAATAGGAGGGAAAAGAAAAAAATATAGTGTATAAAAAATTATAAATTATTGGAAAAGGGGGGATCAAAAAGGGGGTGGGGATGGAAGAGAGAGTTCATAATCTGAAATTATTGAACTCAATATTAAGTCCGGAAGGCTGCAAAGTGCCTAGTCGGAAGATGAGGTGCTGTTCCTCCAGTTTGCGTTCAGCTTCACTGGAACATTGCAGCAGGCCAAGGACAGACATGTGGGCATGAGAGCAGGGTGGTGTGTTGAAATGGCAAGCGACAGGGAGGTCTGGGTCATGCCTGTGGACAGACCGAAGATGTTCCGCAAAGCGGTCACCCAGCCTGCGTTTGGTCTCCCCACTGTAGAGGAGACCGCATTGGGAGCAGCAAATGCAGTAGACTAAATTGAGGGAAGTGCAAGTGAAGTGCTGCTTCACTTGAAAGGAGTATTTGGGCCCTTGGACGGTGAAGAGTGGGGAAGTAAAGGGGCAGGTTTTGCACCTTCTGCGGTTGCATGGGAAGGTGCCGTGGGAAGGGGTTGAGGTGTAGGGGGCGATGGAGGAGTGGACCAGGGTATCCCGGAGGGAACGATCCCTGCGGAAAGCCACCGGGGGGGGGGGGGGGGGGGGGTGAAGGGAAGATGTGTTTGGTAGTGGTATCATGCTGGAGTTGGCGGAAATGACGGAGGATGATCCTTTAAACGTGGAGGCTGGTGGGGTGATAAGTGAGGACAAGGGGGACCCTATCATGGTCCTGGGAGGGAGAGGAAGGTGAGGGCGGATGCGGAGATGGGCCGGATACGTTTGAGGGCCCTGTCAACCACCATGGGTGGAAAACTTCGGTTAAGGAAGAAGGAAGACATGTCAGAGGAACTGTTTTGGAAAGTGGCATCAACAAAACAGATGCGCCCTTTATTGAGCTCTCCTGTCCCAACCCCTTCTACCAGCATATATTTCATCTCAATTTCTATATGTCTTAGTTCTGATGAAGGGTCATACGGACTCAAAACGTCAAATGTATCCCTCTCCGCAGATGCTGTCAGACCTGCAGAGTTTTTCCAGGTATTTTTGTTTTTGCTTAATCAAAGAGGTAGGTTTTAAAAAGTTTTAAAGGAAGAAAGCAAGGTAGAGAGGTGGAGAAGTTTAGGGGGGGGTTATTCCAGAGCTTGGGTCCTAGGCAAATCAAGGTGTGGCCACCAACAGCAGAGCAATTAGAATTGGGATGCATAAGAGGCCAGAATTAGAGGAGTGCAGAAATTTCAGATGGCTGTGGGGCTAGAGGAGATTAGTGGCACGCACAAGCCGGAATTTGAAAACAAGGGTGAGAACTTTCAAATCAAGACGCTGTTTGACTGGGAGTCAACATTGGTCATCAAGCAGAGGGGTGTTAGGGGAATAGGACTTGGGGCAAGTTTAAGACGGGGGTAGCAAAGTTTTGGATGACCTCAAGTTTATGCAGGGTAGAATGTGGGAATCCAGTCAAGGCAATTCCCAAGATCTCATACACCCTTTAAATTGAAAGATTACTAGGTTAACATGTAATGAGAAAAATGAGGGATCCTATACTAAATCGAAAATTATTCTCATTAATGCCACTTCTAGAGTAATAAATAGTTGACATAGGAATGTGTCCCAGTGGGGAAAGTTACCTTTCTGTCAATGTCTTTATCCCACATGTCATTGATTGTACACCCAGCTCCTCTCATCAGTATTGCCCCCGTTCCAAAAAGTGCAAGCATGGACAGATCTGGAAGACAGCCTGGTTCTGATGCTAAACTGATGCTCCAGGTGCAAGGCAAATACAACAACCAAGTCCCTGAAACATTAAATTGTAACAGATTAAACCTTTGTGCACCAGTACCTTGCACAAGTCATGCATTGGTGTAAGATATGAACTGGTTGTACAAAACCAGTCTGAATGCACAAAATGCCTTAGAATTGTTCAAAAACAGAGAATCAAATTACCAGAAAACCTAGTTTAATGAAAGGTACATGCCCAAAATTAATCATGTCCTTTCTCTTTACAGATGCTGACTACCCTGTGTATATCCACTATAAACACTTCGCCCATTTCTGCATGATTTTATATTCTCAACAATTTATTGACTTGGAATAACTCGCGGAAGCGCTAATAAAATTGGACGTCACTTGCACCATGGACTTGCAAGTGATTTGACAAAACTTGCACTTACTCCCGTCTATTATTAATAGGGATTTTCCAAGGAATCTACAAGCAACAACGCGCAGACTGGGATTCCCTAACATCAGTTCAGAGAGAGTCGCTGATTGACAGGTGCCAGCCTCAGGATCCACTCCAGTACGCGATGCGGCCAGCAGACAAACACCGTCTCCAACCCCGCCCCCCGGTATTCTGGTTGATTTACCGATGGGTTTGTCCAGTCGCATCAGTTTAAGGTAAGGCTGCACCGCCAGCGGCGCCGATTCCACCAGTCCCGCTGCCGATAGGCCGCTGCTACACCTGAAGTCCCCACTCGACAGCGCCCGGACATAGCGAGCCGGCGCCGTCAGTGCGGCCGTTAGCCAGCAGCTCCTCGGCGCCGCGAGCGCGGTCAACAAGCGACGCGAGGTCGGCCTCAGCAACAACAGCGACATCTCGCGCGGCTCCCTCCACTCTTCTGGCGACGGCACGTCAGGACGGGGAGGGAGCGGCTGTGGAAGGTCCGAGCTCCTGCTGTTAGGCCCAACGTCAGACTGCCCTTCGTGAACGAAAGAGCATGCGCGGCTACAGGCATGCGCATGCGCGATTTTGGAACCTACCGAACAGAATCCGAGTACTGAGCCAGTGCAATAAAGGTTTTGAGAAAGAAAGAGAGTTGGAAGCTCGTGGGATCATGTTAGAGGAGGTGGAAATGATGGAAGGCGATTTGGTGAATGTGGAGGCTGGTAGTTAAAGAAAAAAGGGAACCTGTGATGGCTGCGAGAGATGGGGGAAATTAGGATGATTTGTCAAGAGTTTATTCTATCATGGTGGGAGAATGAGAAAAATGGAGGTGGCATCATAACAGCATATGCAATGGAGTAATTGGAGTAACATAATGCAGTTTTTGTAGAAGGAGAGATGGGAGGAGGAATAGTCCCAAGTATGTGGTGACTATTCGTCCTGGTTTTGCCGGGTCAATCCTGGTTTTTCATTAAACACTCTCTGTCCCGACAGTTTAATAGCTCAACTACCTGTTTTGTAGCTTTTCCCTCGTTACATGAACTATATCAGAGATCTCCGTCAGCACTTCACTTTTTTGCACAGCATCAGCTCGCCCCTCCTTTATCTCTCTCCATTTACTGTCCACGACCCCAGTGGGGGCTGGAGGCACTGGGGTTAGTTTATAGGAGTTACTGGGAATAATTTACCTCCATGACCTCCTACAAATTAACCCTATGACCACCTGGGAGCGAATTAGCCCCTGGGTAACGACAGACAATTTACAGCAGTGTCCGCAAGGTGCACTGGAAGTAATTGGACTGCACCCATTGGTAAAGCACCGATCAGCGCCGAGGAAGGTGGCAGTCAAAGTTCTGTTGAGCTGTAGTACGGTCAACCAAACTTCTCACTAAAAGATCATGTGCTTTCCTGCTTGCAGCACTGGGTGCAAACAAAATCTCCCACGTTTAAAATACGTTTACAGATTAAAAAACCCAAAACCCAGTTTGTGGCTGAAAAGATCTATTGTTAAAACCCAGTGCGCAAATTCAAATAAACAAGGTTTTTAAATGGAGATTGGTCTGCTTTTCTGCGTTGCACAGTAAAATTAAGTGGAACAGAGGATTCTGAGATCTTGTGACAAATAAAGTCTTGGTTCAGCTCTTTTTAAAGAAAGGTGTAAATGTCATTGAAATGAAAGTCTGTGGTTCGTGACAGCTGTCTTCAATAATTGGGTGTTTTTGGGGTTGCCGACCCTGGCTGGACATATTCTAGGAGATGTCATCACATGACCTCCTGCCTTCAATTGCCACTCCCCCCCCCCCCCCCCCCCCCGAAAATCCTGCCATTGGCCACCTAACACAAGCATACTCACAGGACCCTGCCTTCGTAAGACTTTTCAATGTGGCCATGGTTTTGACTTTTGAAAATCTGGTCACTCCATCCAAGTAGTTGTGATAGATGTCAGTGGAAAGTCCATCCCTGGAAAGAGAGAAATTTGGAAGGGAGGGAATCAGCTTGATTAACTCTTCTTTCACCTCAATACAAGCTTGAGGAACATCAGCATATCTTTCTATTAATAACTCATAGCCCTTTCTAACAACTTAAATAATGTTAGACCTTAACTTTAGCTCCCACTATTTTTATAAGACAAGATTATGGAATGCTGTTATGGGGAGGAGATATGTTGCTGTTTAGTCTGGACACCCTTCATTTGAAAACTATATTGACAGGACAATTTGCGCTCGCTGCTGGATTCTGTTCTGCTTTACCAGCGTGGCCTGTTTTCATTCTACACATGTCTTGCCCCTGTTCACAAGTTCACTGTAGGTGAAATCATCCCAGAATTGTACTAACAGCGGCAGCGGGTGTGAAAAATAACATTTTACCCATCAGC
The DNA here is from genome assembly GCF_964194155.1 of Cetorhinus maximus. Lineage (NCBI taxonomy): Eukaryota > Metazoa > Chordata > Chondrichthyes > Lamniformes > Cetorhinidae > Cetorhinus > Cetorhinus maximus. The sequence goes on along the minus strand of NC_135879.1, from coordinate 99,138,270 downwards.
TGCAATGGTAGGTTTTCGTGCCACATCATCCCCTTCCCACCTTAATTATGCAGCCACAGGAAACATGCTTTCTTGCTAGTGGTGGTCGGTCTCTGACTCACCCGCCGCGCTGTTACCTCACCGTTTCCTCACTCCAGCTGCCATATCTAAACTGTAGCTGTGCACATTTCTCTATGCTTGCAGAGCAGGACTGCTCCAGTGAAGACATGGCCCTGAAAGCCAAGAAGAGTGCAGTGACCTGTCACTGGAATGCCTTTTGGAGGCCTGCCGTGATGTCCTCCACCCCCACTTTGGCCGCAGGAGGTCCAGCAATCTCACCACTCTGGCTTGGGATGTGGTGGCAGTGGTGGTCAGTGCCAATGCTGCAGAAGAGGTTGGCCATCCAGTGCAGAAAGAGGATGAATGATCTCAGCTGTGCTGCCAGGGTAAGTCAACCATTTCATCACTCTAAACTCACACTCAAGTGCATCACACATTCACTGGCATCTCACTCACTGCCAGCTCAAGGGACATATGAACAAGGAGCAGGAGTAGGCCATTCAGCCCCCTGAGCCTGCACTGCCATTTAATAAGATCATGGCTGATCTGATAGTAACATGAAATCGGCATTCCACCTACCCCTGATAACCTATCACCCCCTTGCTTACCAATAATCTATCCACCTCTGCCTTAAAAATATTCAAAGACTCTGCTTCCACCACCTTTTCAGGAAGAGTTCCAAAGACTCACAACCAGGAGTGAAAAAAATTCACTTCATTTCTGTTTTAAATGGGCAAACCTTTATTTTTTAAACAGTGACCTCTTAGTTCTAGATTTTTCCACAAGAGGAAACATCATCTCCACATCAACCCTGTCAAGACCCCTCAGGATCTTATATGTTTCAGTCAAGCCACCGCTTACTCTAAACTCCAATGGATACAAGCTTAGTCTGTCCAACCTTTCCTCATAATACAACCCACCCATTCCAGGTATTAATCTGGTAAACCTTCTCTGAACTGCTTCGAATGAATTTACATCCTTTCTTAAATAAGGTGACCAATACTGTACACAGTACTCCAAATGTGGTCTCACTAGTGCCCTGTACAACTGAAGCTTAAACTCCCTACTTTTGTATTCAATTCCCCTCGCAATAAATGACAACATTTTATTAGCTTTCCCAATTACTTGCATACTAGCCTTTTGTGATTCATGCACTAGGACACCCAGATCTCTCTGCACCTCAGAGCTCTGCAATCTCTCACCAATTAAGTAATATGCTTCTCTTTCATTCTTCCTGCCAAAATGGACAATTTCACATTTTCCATATCTTTGCCCACTCATTTAACCTATATCTTTTTGTAGCCTCCTTATGTCCTCTTCACAACTTACTTTCCTACCTATCTGTGTCATCAGCAAATTTGGAAACTATCCCTTCAACCAAGTCATTTATATAAATTGTGAACAGTTGAGGTCCCAGCACTGATCCCTGTGGCACACCACTTACTACATCTTGCCAATCTGAAAAAGAACCATTTATGCCTACTCTACTTCCTGTTAGTCAGCCAATCTTCTATCCATGCCAATATGTAACCCCCTATACCACGAGCCTTTATTTTCTGCAATAACCTTTGATGTGGCACTTTATCAAATGCCTTCTGGAAATCTAAGTACAGCACAACCACCCTTTATCCATAGCATGTTACTTCCTCAAAAGGACTCCAATAAGTTGTTTAAACACTATTTCCTTTTCACAAAATCATGTTGACTCTGCCTGATGACCTTGAGCTTATCCAAGTGCCCCACTATAACCTCTTTAATAATAGCTTCTAACATTTTCCCTATGACAGATGTTAAGCTAATTGGCCTGTTTTGTCTCCTTCCCTTTTTGAATAATAGTTACATTTGCTATCTTCCAATCTAATGGGACCTTCCCCAAATCTAGGGAGTTTTGGAAAATTAAAACCAATGCATCAACTCTCACCAGACACTTTTTAAGACCCTCAGATAAAGTCCATCAGGACCTGGGCTTGTCAGCCCGCAGCTCCAATTTACACCGTACCACTTCTCTGGTGACAGTAATTTTCCTGACTTCCTTCCCCACTGCCATTTCCTGGTTTATAGCAGCTTCTGGGATGTTACTTGTTCCTTTATAATGAAAACTGATGCAAAATACCTGTTCAATTCATCTGCCATCTCCTTATTTTCCATTATCAATTCTCCAGACTCTTTCTATAGGACTAACTTAATAGCACTTTGTCAATTCTTTTCTTTTTTAAACATTTATAAAAACTCTTATATCTGTTTTTATATTTCTGGCTAGCTTTCTCTCAGATTAATTTTTCCCTCCTTATTAGTCTTTTAGTCATTCCTTGCTGTTCTTATATTCTGTTCAATCTTCTGACCTGCCACCTGTTTTTGCACAATTATACGCTTTTTCTTAAAGTTTGATACTATCTTTAACCTTTCTAGTTAATCACGGATGGTATGTCCATCCCTCGGACTTATTCTTACTCATTTGAATGTATCTATTCTATGCATTCTGAAATATTCCCGTAAATGTTAGCCACTGCATCTCTATTGACCTATCCTTTAACCTAATTTGCCAATCACTTTAGCCAGCTTAGTTTTCATGCCCTCATAATTGACCTTATTTAAGTTTAAAAACTTAGTCTCAGACCCACTCGCCACTTCTCCCCCTCAACCCTGCCTTATGGCTGGTCTGGTAGGTAGAGACCTGCCCATGAGACCCACTAAAAGTGATGTGGTGCTGCCTGTGAAGCCTGGTGCTGATGACTGCGAGTGTTGCCCGAAGCAAGATAGGCAAACAAACCTTGAAGTCTTGAGTGAAGAGCAGCTCGCCAGATGCATGTCGCTTATGTACAGTTGTGAAACATGTATCGTGATGCCCAGATGATCCAGTAAGGGAGGATGAGTCTGGCGTGCAGGGCTTATAATGAGATGCTAAGATATTGTAATTAAGTTCCTGACATGCGGCGGTGGGAAACGCGGCTGGCCATTGATGGGTGGAGCAGACGATTGCAAACTGGTTTCCTGACAGGGTAAATCTGATCTTTGGCCTTCTCGCCATATTGTCCATTCATGCTGCCCAACATGCCCACCACCAACAGGAGCAAAATATTCCACGCTGTGTCTCTAATTCTGTCTTCAATTTCTTTTTATTATGCTTCTTCCCATCATTTAATGTTAATATCACTGCAGGTGTTTATCCATTCCGTTTTCTATTTGAGCACTTTACAGGCCATTCTATTTCCTCCCCTAATGTCTGTTTTTACCTCCCCCTCTCCCATTATAACTGAATCCAAACTTCGGTGGCGCACCCATTGGAGTTACTGCGTAGAAACTCTGGGAGGGTATAGAGTCTTATCTGTTGTCACCTTTGTCTATAGAATCAAGTCTAATCTTCTAATTCACCTGACAGCTTTTCTAAAACTTTTGCATTCAAATCTAAGGAAACTTCATTTTAGTGGAATAACTTTCAAATAATAAATTGTATCAAATCGTCTGCCATTTTTGCCACACTAAACCAATCCATCATTTCATCCATCTCTCCCATCCCTCCCATCTCACCACTCACGGAAACAATCTCTCCAGGCAGGGTAACTGTTGGGAAGTGAATATCTGTAGGATGTCTAGCCATGAAGGGGAATATCATAGCAATGGTCAATCTTGGCAATCCTCACCCCAATGCCCACACATACACTTTCCAAGAGGCGTCACTGGGTCAGCAATCAAGTACAGCTCCCTAACTCAGCAATGCTACAAATGAGCTGTCTCAAGTGTGGCTAAGAATGGCATGATTGAGATTGGCTAATTCAACACAGAAAAGCAAGAAAACCTGGGGCTCTCTGGTATATATGACTTTTTGCATTTTCTACCTAAAAAGATATTTTCAAGCTTGACTCTGTGTATAATTTCTGTGGGTTGCAGCACTGGGCATCTCTGATTACATCAATAGTACATAATGTTCTGAAAGTGGCTGTTAACTTTTAAGTATGCTGGTTGGTCTTATTTGCAATTATACTTGGCATTTTTTGTAAATGTTAATTGACTAAAAGCAGAACAGTCTTTTATCCACTAACTAAAATATTTCTATATCTTGTGATACACAATTAGTAATATTTTGTCTCATGTTCAAGGGTTAAGCAGTAATTTATATTTGCGAGAGCGTGCTCCTTCAGAACCTCCTCTATTTTGTATTCCTTGCCATTCATTGAATATTAACTCTATGCTACTGCCTCTCGTTTGCCATGGTCACTTTTCTTCTTCGTAAAGGGTGGGTGGCCTGGACCATAGATACCTTGACATAACAGAATTATATAGATTACACAACACGAATAGGCCATTCAACTCAACTGGTCCATGCCAGTGTTTATGCTCCACACTAGCCTCCTCCCACACTACTTTATCTAACCACATCAACATGTTCTTCCATGTCTTTCTCCCTCATGTTTTTATTTAGCTTTCATTTAAATGCATCTGTGCTATTTGCCTCAACTACTCCATGTGGTAGTGAGTTCCACATTCTAACCACTCTCCAGATAAAGAAGTTTCTCCAGAATTACTATTGAATTTGTTTGTGACTACATTATATTTATGGTCCCTAGTTTTGGTCTCCCCACATGAGTGAAAACATCTTCTCTACATCTACCCTATCAGATGCCTTTGTACTCTTATAGACTTCTATCAGGGCACCATTCGGCATTCCCTTTAATAGAGAAAAGAACACCAGCCTATTCACTCTTTTCTCTCAACTTTGTAAATCTTTTTTTGTAATGTTTTCAGTGCCTCTTGAGACTGGATTTTACGCTTCCCTGTCAGTGGGTTAAGGCGCAGGATCTCAAAATCCAGCAGGTGGCTTTCCTGTTGCCTACCTACCCGTCCCAACCTGTCTGAAATTTTACAGGGGGCATGGGAGATGTTGGATGGCCCACCACCCTTGGGCCTATTGAGGAGAGCTTTATTTTATTATTTTATTTAATTTCATGGTATTTTACCCGCAGCAGGGGGTGGCTCATGCCATGCAGGAAGCCCAGCAGCTTTATCTGTGTGGGCTGATGTCAGGCATGGGGGGAGAGGGGGGGGTGGGTAGCCTCCTTTGTGGGTCCCCTGTGCCCCAGTAGCACCTCAGCCCCAAGGCCACGCTTCCCCCTTTACCCTCCTCATTGCCTCTCAAAGCAGGCCCCCCCACTCCCCTTGCTGGGGCCTGTCAGCCTAGCCCTGGTGACACCCTGAATTCTGAATCATAAGATTCTAGGTTCCAGTCCCACTCCAGGTCTTGAACACAAAAATCAAAGCTGACACTCCAGTGGAGTACTGAGGGAGCACTGTGCTGTTTTGAGGTGCTGCCTTTTGGATGAGACCCCGACTACCTGCTCACGTGGATGTTAAAAAAAAAATCCTGTGGCACTATTTGAAGGGGAGCAAGGAAATTATCCCGTGTCCTGGCCAATATTTATCCCTCAATGCACGTCTCAAAAAACAGATTGTCTGGTCATTATCACATAGTGGTTTGTGGCAGTTTGCTGAGCGCAAGTTAGCTGCCACGTTTCTAACATTACCAGCTGAATAATATGGTAGGGCGCTGATGGCGGGTTCCACACCCGGAAGTCAGCAGCGTTCTGATATCGGGTCCGCCATCAGAGCGCACCTGATAATACATTAATTGCTGCTGATTAATGGCAAGGGCGGGTGATAGGCCTTCATCCCGATGAGTGCTGGAGGATGAGATATCCAGTCTCAGAGGTAGCAGGCCATGGCCTGGAACAAGGTCACGGCCAGCACTTTAAATGGCCCCCGGCATGGAACAGTGTCAGAGGACCCAGCAGATGAGCAATCTTGCGGATTCATTGTACAGACAGAAGACTTGTGCAGCTTCCAGTCTTACAAGTTAAGTGCATTTAAATTTTAGTTAATCACTGCAAACCTTGTCACTGTTCAGAGGTGGCATCATTTTTAACTTCAGCAAGTCTCCCACCTTTTGGCATTGGGGAGTTGTAGATTTGTTGCATGTTTTACATACGTATGAACACATGAATTAGGAGCAGGAGTAGGAGTAGGCCACTTGGCCCTTCAAGCCTGCTCTGCCATTCAATAAAACCATGGCTGATCCGATCTACCCCTGATAACCCTTTACCCCCTTGTTTATCAACAATTTATCTCCCTCTGCCTTGAAAACATTCAAAGACTCTGCTTCCACTGCCTTTTGGGGAAGGGAGTTCCAAAGACTTCTCATCTGTCTTAAATGGGTGATTAAATAAAGAGACCAATACTGTACACAGTACTCCAGATGTGACCTCACCGGTGTCCTATACAACTGAAGCATAACCTCCCCACTTACATTCAATTCCCCTCGCAATAAACAATAACATTCTATTAGCTTTCCTAATCATTTGCTGTACCTGCATATTAGCCTTTTGAGATTCATGCACTAAGACACCCAGATCTCTCTGAAGCTCAGCTCTGCAATCTCACCATTTAGATAATAAGCTTCTTTTTATTCTTCTTGCCAACATGGACAATTTCACATTTTCCCACATTATACTCCATTTGCCAGATCTTTGCCCACTCAATTAATCTATCTTTGTCCCCTTATAGCCACCTTATGTCCTCTTCACAACCTACTTTCCTAGCCATCTTTTGTCATCAGCATGTTTAGCAACCATACCTATCTTTGTGTCATCAGCAAATCCAAGTCATTTATATAAACTGTAAAATGTTGAGGCACCAGCACTGATCCCTGTGGCACACCACTCATTATATCCCACCAACCAGAAAAAGACCCATTTATGGCTACCCTCTGGTTCCTGTTAGCTAGCCAATCTTCTCTCCATGCCAATATTTTATCCCCTACACCATGAGCTTTTATTTCCGCAATTACCTTTGATGTAGCACCTTTTCTGGGGAAGTGGTGGCATAGTGGTATCGTCCCTGGACTGATATTGCAGAGGCCCAGGGTAATGCTCTGGGGACCGGGGTTCGAATCCCACCACAGCAGATGGTGAAATTTGAATTCAATAGTAAATCTGGAATTAAAAATCTAATGATGACCACAAAACCATTGTCGATTGTCGTAAAAACCCATCTGGTTCACTAATGCCCTTTGGGAAGGAAATCTGCCATCCTCACATGGCCTGGCCTACATGATCCACAGCAATGTGGTGGACTTTTAAATTAGGATGGGCAATAAATGCTGGCCTAGCCACTGACACCCATATCCCATGAATGAAGAAACCAAATGCCTTCTGAAAATCTAAGTACAATACATCCACTAGTTCCCTTGTATCCACAGCACATTTTCAAAGAACTCCAATAAATTGGGTAAACATGATTTCCATTTCACAAAAGCCATGCTGACTCTGCCTGAGCACCTCGAATATTTCCAAGCGCCTTGCCATAAAATCTTTAATAATAGCTTCTATCATTTTCCCAATGACAGATGTTGAGCTAACTGGCCTGTAGTTTCCTGCTTTCTGTCTCCCTCCCTTTTTGAATAATGTTACATTTGCTGTTTTCTAATCTAATGGCACATTCCCCAAATCCAGGGAATTTTGGAAAATTAAAACCAATGCATCAACTATCTCAGTAGCCACTTCTTTTAAGTTCCTAGGATGAAGTCCACCAGGACCTGGGGATTTGTCAGCCCGCAGCTCCAACAGTTTGCGAAGTACTACCTCCCTGGCGATTGTAATTTTCCCTCACTTCTAGTTCCTAATTTAGATCTATTTCTGGGATGTTATTTGTATCCTCTATAGTGATGACCAATGTAAAATACCTGTTCAAATAATCTGCCGTCTCTTTATTTTCCATTATTAATTCCCCAGACTAATTTTCTATAGGACCAACACTCACTTTGTTCACTTTTTTCTTGTCTAAAATATCTATAGAAAATTATCAGTCTTTATATTTCTAGCTAGCTTTCTCTCGTACACCTAATTTTTCAGTGCTTAGTATTTTTTTGTTATCATTCTTTGCTGTTCTTTATATTCCGTTCAATCTTCTGACCTGCCAGCTGTCTTTGTGCAATTATATGCTTTTTCTTTAAGATTGATACTCTAACTTTTTTAGTTAACCACCTCCTTGGAATTTTTCCTTTCTTCTTGGAATGTATCCATTCTGTGTATTCTGAAATGTCTCTTTAAATATCTGCCACTTCATCTCTATTGACCTATCCTTTAACTTCATTTGCCAATTCACTTTAGCTAGCTCTGCTTTCATTACCACATAATTGCCCTTATTTAAGTTTAAAATACTAGTCTTGGAGCCAATCGTCTCCCTCAAACTGAATGTAAAATTCAATCATATTGTGATTGTTGCTGCCCAGGGGCACCTTCACTATAAGGTTGAGGTGTCAGCTGTGGCTCAGTTCATAGCACCCTCGCCTTTGAATCAGAGGGTTGTGGGTTCATGTCCCACTCCCGGAAACCAAGAACTGTGATTGTACTCGAAAGAGTTGCAATCTGTGACTGTTGATAACTCGAAAGAGTTTCACTATAAGGCTGAGATGTCAGCTGTGGCTCAGTTCATAGCACCCTCGCCTTTGAATCAGAGGGTTGTGGGTTCATGTCCCACTCCCAGAAACCAAGAACTGTGATTGTACTCGAAAGAGTTGCAATCTGTGACTGTTGATAACTCGAAAGAGTTTCACTATAAGGTTATCAATTAATCCTAGCTCGTTGCACAATACCAGGTCTAATATAGCCTGCCATCTGGTTGATTCCAGAATGTCCTGTTCTAAGAAACTATCCTGAAAATATTTTATGAATTCCTCACCTAGGATGCATTTGCCCATCTGATTTTTTCAGTCTATGTAGATTAAAATACCCATGATTATAGCCATACCTTTCTGACAAGCTCTCATTATCACTTCCTTTATACTCTGCCCTACCATTTAGTTACAATTAGGAGGCCTGTACACCACCCCCACAAGTGACTTCTTTATCATTTCTCATCTCAACTCATACCACTTCTACATCCTGGTTTCCTGAACTTAGGTCATCTCTCCCTAATACACTAATGCCATCATTAATTAGCAGAACCATCCCCCCACCTTTTCTTAGCTTCCTGTTCTTCCTGAAAGTCATGTACCCTTCAATATTCAGGCCTCAACCTGTCATGCTGCAGCCATGTCTCTGTAATGACTATCAGATCATATTTATTTCTATTTGCACTATCAGTTCATCTGTTTTGTTTTGAATGCTACAAGCATCCAGGTACAGAACCTGTAGTTTTGTCCTTTTATTATTTTTGTAACCTCTAGCCTTGACTGCTGTTTTATTCTTAGATTTGTATTCTCTATCCCTTCCTGTCACACTCTGTTTATCCTTTCCCATATTAATACCTTTCTCACTTCCCTTATCTTTATTCCCTGGTTTGCCAGATCTTCCCAAATTTGATCCCTTGCCCCACTAATTAGTTTAAAATCTTCTCTACTTTCCGAGTTATGCAGTTTGCTAGAACTCCAGTCTCAGCATGGTTCAGGTGTAGACCGCCCCAACGATACAGATCCCACTTTCCTCAATACTGGTGCCAGTGCCAATGAACAGGAATCCACTTCTCCCATGCCAGTCTTTGAGCCACACATTCATTTCTCCAATCTTATTTGCCTTATGCCAATTTGCATGTGGCTCAGGTAATAACCCAGAGAATATTAGCTTCAAGGTTCTGCTTTTCAATTTAGTGCCTAGCTCCTCATACTCTCTGTGCAGAACCTCTTTCCACTTTCCTAGTTCTACCTATGTTGTTGGTAACTACATGGTCCATGACAGCTGGATCCTCCCACTGCAAGTTCCCCTCCAACCCTGAGTAAATGTCCTGAACCCTGGCACTGGGCAAACACAGACTTCTGGACTTTTGCTCTTTGCTGCAGAGAACAACGTCAATCCCCCTCACTAAATTGTCCCCTACGACCATTACATTCCTTTTTGCTCCCCCTTGAATGGCTTCCTATACCACGGTGCCATGGTCAGTTTGCTCATTGCAGCCCCCACCCTCATCCAAACAAACTAAGAGAACCTCAAACCTATTGGACAATTGCAAAGGCTGAGGCTCCTGCACTCCTGCCATCTGGGTCCCCTTACCTGCCTTACTAACAGTCGCACCCACCTGTCCCTGAACAAATCAGAAGACCCTGTCCTAAATGGTGTGACCGCCTCCTGGTACAAGGCATCCAGGTAACTTTCCTGCTCCCTATGGGCAGAATTTTCCCGTTGGTGTGCGGGGACAGGCCCCGCATGCCGACGCATAAAATGACGCGCGGTGACGTTGGGCGTCCGTCCCAATGTCACCGTGCGCCATCGTGATATTTCGGAAGGTGGGCACGCTATAAGTTCGGAGGCGTGCCCACCATCAATTAACGGACCAGTTAAGACCCTTGAGGCAGCAATTCGATTTTTTGCAGCCCGCCTGATCTTCAGGACGTCGCATGGGCACAACAGGCAGGCGGATAGGAGACATTTGTATAAACCTCATTCACGGGTGGGATAAGAGGGATGAGTGGAGTTGCGAATATGATCGTTCAGGCATTTAAGTGTGAAAGTTACTTAAACTTGCCTGTGTGAGCAGGAAGACTTCAAAACTCATACCAGTTGCTTGGACAAGACTCTACAGTAAAGATCATTTTTGGGGCCTGCAGCTTTCAGGAAGCCTTCCCTTAGCCTGGGAATGGGAGTTGTGCACTCCACTGGAGGTACCTCCTCTGAGGAGGAAGAGAGGGCCACAAGGGGGAGGAGGCCAGGAGTCCACATTCAGCCTCCAGGGGAGCCACCTTTGGGAAGAGAGAGTCAGGCACAAGGGGCGCAGGGCCAACAGGAAGTGCAAGGCAGAAGAGGCCTCAGTAGACGCCAATATCCCGCTGCCAAGGTATACAGGCGGTGAAGCAGCTACCTCAATATGTCTATGGCCCAGTGCCGAAGGAGTATCTGCCTCTCAAGGGAAACAGTCACCTCTATCTGTCAGATGATAGGCCCTGAGATCTCCCCAAACTGTGTGGATGGGCAGCCCATGCCAGTGGTTTTAAAGATCACAGCTGCCCTCAACTTCTATGCCTCTGGCTGTTTCCAGGGGTCGGTGGTTGATCTTTGCGGTGTTTCCCAATCAGCTGTCCACACTGTCAAGCAGGTGACAGACGCTTTATTCAGGTGCGCATTGACTTTCACCCACTACCGCTAGGACAATGCCAGCCAGACAGAGCAAACCAGAGGCTTTGCGGCAATTGCTGACTTCCCCCGCGTCCAGGGTGCAATAGACTGTACACATGTGGCCATCAAGGCACCAGCAGGTGAGCCCGGTGCCTTCATCAACAGGAAGGGCTTCCACTCCATGAACGTCCACATATTGTGTGAACTCAGGATGCCGATTCTACAAGTCTGTGCAAGGTACCCAGGCAGCTCCCACGACGCCTACACCCTCAGACCCTCCCAGGTGCCGGGGCTCTTCAATGCTTCAGCCCGGCTGGATGGATGGCTGCTGGGTGACAAGGGCTATCCCCTCAAATGGTGGCTCAAGATGCCTCTCCACCATCCAAGAACTGGCTGAGCAGCAGTACAATAGGAGCCATACCTCCACAAGGGCCGTGGTGGGGAGAACCATCGGTCTTCTCAAGATGCACTTCCGATGCCTGGACTGCTCAGGGGGCGCACTCCAATACCCGCCAGATCATGTGTCACTGATAGTGGTTACATGCTGCGCTCTCCACCATCTGGGGTTGGAAAGGGGCAACGCATTGGATGAGGAAGACGTAGACTCAGTTGCTCCAGATACACACGATGAGTCCAGCAGTGAGTCTGAGGATGAGCGTGCACAGGAGAACACTGAGAGGGTTCCTGGCATCCTCGAGGGAGGCAGGGACAACCAGGAGGCTTTAATCCAAAGAAACATCAGCTAGCCCACCACAGATGGACCTTTAACACACACCAGGGCTGCAGGCTCCACACACGATCCCTGAGTGCTAAAGCAGCCTGGATACTAACATTAACTAAGGCCCTTGTCAATAAAGCTCAATGTCAAACAACTCACTCATAACATCATGGATTTCCATCCACTTGCAGAAGTAAGGAAGCCCCCTAAGGCCTGGCAACATGTCAAAATTTATTGAGTGAACAAATGTAACTTAATAAAGCAAAAAAAAACGGTGTTGGACATCACACCAAGTCTTCTAGAAAGTACTATGGGCCAACATAAAAGCACCAGTGAGAAACCCGTGGTGTGCCTAAGGTGCCTTAAATTTACGCTTACGGGTGCTAAGTCTAGGTGCTGTCCCCTCGCTGGCACTGGCACCTGAGACAGCCCTGCTCACTGTGCTGTCCTGTTGGCCTCGATGACCTTGGTGGACATCTTCTGGCCGGTGGAGCTTTTGATGGCCCTGCCTGGGAGGGAGCGGCCAGTTCCACAGCTGGCTTCTCCCCAGTCGCCGCAGCCTCATTGAATGCCACAGTCACTGGCAGAGGTGCGGAGGAGCTGCTGCCCTCATCCAGAGTGCCCTGACAGGAGCCCGCAGAGACGACAGGCAGCTCGTGCGCCGACGTGAGGTCACTTCAGACCTCCCTGCTCATTGTAGGTGGATGGGCATCGAGCTGGGAAACTTGGTGCCCAAACCATCTCCCACACTGGCACTGACAAGCTGAGGTCAATGCCACTGTGAGGGCTTGCAGGTCTGAGCACAACCCCAGGAGGCCCTGATTGGTCTCCTGGAGGAGCCTCTCCACGAGAGTCGCCACTCCATGGAGGAAGCATGGTGCTCAGCCATGAGGCTCATTGCATTGGTGATGCTCCACGTGGACTCCTGAAGCACAGGCACCATGCCATGCATAGGCTCATGTATCTCCGCCAGATCCTCCCGCACACCCTGCTGCACTTCTAGCGTTCACTGCCTCATGGACGACTCCAGAGGCACACGATCAGCCACCGGCCGAGCATGTACCTGGTCCCCAGCAGTCTTCCAACTGGTGGTGCCCTGGGCACTCTCTGTCTCTGCCCGCACCTCAAGCGAGTGTGAAGTGCCTTCACCGCTGTGCCCCGGGACGCTAGCCGAATATCTAATTCCTACCGAGGTGCTAGTATCTGCGCTGGTGCCTGTCTGGCTGAGATGGTGTGATGCTGGTGAGTGGATTTGCTCTGAGGCTTCAGGGGTGAGAGGTGAGCCCTCTGCCTCCTCCTCCCGGCCCTGCTCCAGTGATGCTGAAAGGAAGATAAAGGACAGTTGATTAGTTATAGTGCAGACAATGTCAACTTGCATGCCGCTCTCCCAGATCATTATGTGCTCATCCTTCCATAATCAATGGTAAACCCATGTTGCTAACTTCAATCACGGAGCATTCAGCAGTGCCATGGCTTCTGTGACACACATGGTGACCTGAATGCTCTCCAAACATACCTCCCCATGGCACCCCAGCCTCACCACCACCAGTGGACTTGGGGGCATGGCGCCTCTCTAGATCCATGGCCTGCTGCACGTAAGCTGTTGGGATGGCCAACTGGGCCTGCCTCCGCCAGTCCGCATTTGTTCCGATGCATTGTGCGCAGTCTTTTCCTGAAAAGGAGAGAGGAGCATTGATTAGTCCAGCCTGCACCTGAATTCCCATTGCATCCCTGCCAACCCAACCAGAGTGGGACATTGCGGGACTCCAGTTCTTCGTCACCCTGCAGCTGCCTCACACTCACCCAAACAAGCCAGGGCTGAACCCCACCCCCACCCATTTGGCCAAGTGCTGCCTCGTTCACATGTGGCACCACAAGGTGTCACTTTGCTAAGCAAGGAGGCACAAGCACGTGGAGCACAAAGACCAGCAGATGGATTGGTGCCCTGCCAACTGGAAACTCCCCTGCCAGCATGTTAGCACCCTGACTTTGACATGCTTCCCAGTTCCAGCACTCTGCCTAAGTGCAGATCCTTGACTTTCAACCCCATTCTATACTCTGGATGCCAGTGTCACACATGCTGTGGATGCAGAGCACATCCTAGCTCAACCCTCTCAGGTTGAACTGGACATGGGAAATATCTGCTGTCACACCCAGTGAGGGATCCATTCCGTGAGGGATTCAATGCCGTCATCAGAGTTGCCGGGGGGGGGCGGGGTTTGGGGGGAAAGGGTGACGGCTGCGATAAGTGACTTGAGGCAACATGGTACTCACCCTTCCCGAGCGCAGGAGGTTATTGAACCTTTTGCGACACTGGACCCATGTGCGCCGCACCACATCATGGGAGCTGACACTCTCAGCCACCTCCTCCCAGGCACGTTTGGTCAGGTGGGGGGGCCTCCGCCTCCCATCCCTCAGAAGAAGGACCTCCCGCCGCACTGCCACCTCCTCCAGGAGGGCAGCTAGGCACTTGTCGGAGAAACGAGGGCCTACCCTCTGGCCTGGCCTGCCCCGATGGCCTACTCTCCGGACTTGTGTCAGGAACATTGTCCCTCTGATGTGCTGCTCTCCCAGCCATTGTGAGCAGCCTTGCAAAGGCTATCCACGGGAGTTGTGAACTACACTGGGCTGGCCTTAATTGGCCCTCCCGTGTGAAACGGCAGCGCGGACCCGATCACGGGCAGCGATCAGGTCCACGTCCACTCCCGCATGGCCCTCCTGACATGAGGAAAATTCTCCCCTATGTGTCACAGAATCTGCAGCTCAGCCTCCAGTTCAATGACATGTCAGTTTTGGACTGATGTGAGCAGCTCATGCCAACCTCTGGCAAGAGGAGAAAGCCCAACCAGACACTGGCTACATGGGGCGAGGTGGTCAACAGCATGGGCGCTGTGAGAAGGCCTTGATCCCAATGCCAGAAAGGCTCAATGACCTAATGAGGTCGGCCAGGGTGAGCATAGCCTCAGTCTGAGCAATCTTGGTCCAGTGTGCTACAGGTCTTGTTAGTGAATGCAGGAGGTAATTGAGTCTTGGTGCTCCTCAAAGGCAGCATGATTCTACAAGGACACAGCTGTCCTAGACCAGGCCATTGTGCATTCCATGCAATGGTCTAGTTATATAGCAGCTGATTTGCAAGATGACCTTACAATGCATGAGCATAGGCTCCAGGCTGGCGCACACTGAACTGATAATGGGTTGGAAGCATATTATATGATTGTTTGACATTTTTGATGAATGCTGTGTGTCAAATCTTTTCAGGAGAAGTGAGCCCAATACCCCCATGAAAGCACGCATAGGTGGAGGTATTCCAAATCTTGAAGTCCTGACTCCTTTTTAAGAGGAAGTACTGGCACTTTTGGGGCCTGACTCCTCCAGGAGAATAGGCAGAGGTGAGATTGGAGGAAGGCCTGGGTCTGGTGAGATGGCAAAAGGCTCAGACTGATTGAAAAGGAGAGATGGCTACTGAAGGTTTAATGGAGGGTAGGCATTATCTAATGTGGCTGCTGAATAGAGTTCACACATTGGAACCTTGACAAGCTTCATCATCTGAAGCTTCACATCATTGTTCAAGGGTACATTGTGTCTGTAGAGTGTAATCACTCATGTCGGACAGTGAAACGGTAGCTGTGCATCATGTGATAGGGCTGATGTTGCAAGGTTTTTGATACCTGATTACCCCCTTACTGATGTCTCTCTGTTACGGGAGAAGCCTCTTCAACACAAACTCTGCCAGACTCCATGCAGCAACCTCCCCCCGAGGATGAGGAGGAACCCTCGGAGGATGCAGTGTCACATCCTCTCACAGCACCCAGCTCCATCGCAGATACTGGCTCGTTGGTAAGGAAGGTTGCATCGGAAAGGGGTCGTGCACGCACTAGTAAGGGCACCACGTTCGCACGTGCAGCTGTCGGAGAGTGTGGTGGGACAGGCCTCGGGCAGTCGAAGGACTGTCCGGGTAGATCTGGAGACTGGTTCTGTGTTGGATGATGAGCCTCTGGAGTCATCCATAAGGCAGCAGAAGCTAGATGTCCAGTGCGAGGTCCTTGAATTTTTGGCTGGTACACCAGAGGAGTTGCGTGCTCTGACCCAAACTGTGGAGGTGTCTGTCCAGGCCATGTGCGCTGCGATCACCCACTGTTTGAAGCATCAAGCTTCCTCCATGGACAGACTGGTGACTGTCCTGGGGGAGCAAACCAAGCGCATTGCAGACACAATTGTCAGGATGCATGTCGACCTGCACATTGTCGCCCTGGCTCTGAGCTCAGGGGCACAGAGCCAGGGTGACAGGGGAACTGGGAGCATGGTCGCACACCCAACTGCTGAAACCTCACCAGTTGGCAGGGAGGACCGGCCAGTCATAGTGAAGGAGGGCGAGCAGCAGCTGCCTCTATCTGGAAGTTCCTCTCATGGCACTTCTGATGTGGGCAGCATCTCCTCCATCTATCAGCCATTGACACAGGCCTTGACCATTGCCACGGTGACTGAAGACTCACATGTGTGACAGCAAGAGCCTCCTGGAGTGGCAGGCTGCTCAAGGCCACAGCCACACAGAGCCACACGACGGCCGCCGAGGTCACCCAGGGCAAGGGAGGTGGCAGTGCAGCCGCAAGTGGGGGGCTTATCCATATTAGTCACAAAGAGGGGCACATGGGTGAGCTGATTATTTATTGATGTTATTAGCCCTTTGAAGTTTGTGGTTAACTCACATCTCACATACCCTCATGCTGATGTTGTTAATAAGTGCTGTGGCTGTGTAACTGGTGTCTGGAGGTTGAGGGAAGCACTAAAAGGTTGAGGGAGGATGGGAGGAATTTTGTTCTCATGTATGGTGACGGATAGTGTGTGGATGTAAGGGCGACAGGAGCATGGGAAAAGGACTGCCAAGATTTCCCCAAACCACTTCTGTTGCAGGGCAAGACATATTATTCAAACCTCTGGCGTATTAAGGCATCCCTGGTGTCACGGCCATCCATGCGATCACGGCCAGGGCCATCAAGAGGAGCATCACCATGGTCCATCAACTCTTCGTCACCCTCGTCCTCAGAGGATTCGCCTCCATCTGGTGTGCCCTCACCATCCAGGGTATCTCCTCTTTGGATGGCAATGCACAGCAAACCATGACCATCAGGGACACATGAAGGGGAGTACTGTAATGCTCCTCCAGATCTACCCAAGCATTGGAATCTCATCTTCAGGAGACTAATGGCATGCTCCACAATGTCCCTGGTGGTGCCGTTGCTCTCATTGTACCTCCTTTCTGCCTCAGATCTGGGCACTCTCACAGTGCGTCGTGAGCTATCTTTTCAGCGGATAGCCCTTGTCACTTATTAGCTATCCCTCCAAGGAGTCAGGGCCGGTGAAAAGGCCTGGAACCTGTGAGTTCCAAAGAATGTAGGAGCCGTGCCTGCAGATCTGGTACCTGGTGCACATCTGCATGAGTTGCCGATTGTGGTCACACACGAGCTGGATTTGACTGAGTGGAAGCCCTTTCTGTTTATGAAGATACATGGCTGTCCCACAGAAGCCTTTATGGCAACGTGAGTGCAATCAATGGCTCCCTGCACTATGGGGAAACCTGCAATTGCTGCAAATCCTTGGGCTGTATGCACTTGACTCTGGGCATCCTGTGTGAAGGAGATGTAACTACCAGCCCCTTGGAACAGTGCATCTGTGAAGACTTTTATGCAGTGGTGTGCAGCAGGCTGTATAATGCCATTAAGGCCTCCAAAGGCTGCCTGGAATAAGCCAGTTGCGAAGAAGTTCAGCATGACAGTGACCTTCAATGCGACAGGCATCGGGTGGCCCCCTACGCAGTTGGATGATCTTCCCCCTTGAGCATCTCACAGAGTGATGTTACCATGGCTCTTGAAAGCCTGAGTCTTTGCCTGCATTGAATCTTGGTCAGTTGCAGGTAGTTAAATCTCTGCCTATAGACTCTAGAGATTGCATTAAACTGTCTACGCCGCCACAGAGGGTCTCTGAGTACCTCCTGACCCTCGGGGTCGAGCGCTCCTCTGTCCCCTTCTTGCAACACCACAGCATCCCGAGCCTCCCTGTGTTCTCTTCTTCCTCTCACCCTGCTCCTCCTCTTTATCCTTCTGTCCTCACTGGAGACAACCGAGACCGCAATGACATTTGTCTCGGAGACTTTATACCCCTGGGAAATGGCTTGGAAAAAGATCAAGCACTGAAGAGCCCTCCGAATCAGAGGAAAGTCCTCCGCTCAAATAATCCCCAATTGAATAGTCTGCTCATTCACATGAGCACTCTCTGCAGTCACTGAAGGGTTAACTGCAAAGTGGAGACTCCAGTCTCAGCTGCAGTGTATAAACCCACCCAAACAAGCTTGGCTATTAAAAAACGGATTCTCACATGGCATGATTCTCACCCTGATGGCATATTATTGCCTTCAGAGCGTATTATTGCTCTCAGTTGGGTCATTAACGACCATACGCCGAATGGCCTAATTTCTGCTCCTATGTCTTATGGTCTTATTAGGTTCTTGATTGGTAAGGGGATCAAAGGTTACGGGCAGAAGGTGGGAGAATGGGGTTGAGAAACTTATCAGCCATGATTGAATGGCGGAGCAGACTCGATGGGCCGAATGGCCTAATTTCTGCTCCTATGTCTTATACTGAATTTCCAAATTGACATTTAAATAATACAGGCGGGTTTACAGCTTTTAGCCCTGCCTGTATAATGTATTATCGCAAATCAACATGATGACATTGGAAAAGCCACTCACTGTTATCACGCCCCATGTATGTTCAGCGCAGTGGGGAATGATCCCGATCTGGAAGTGCATTATTCAGGCCTACAACAAGGACTACACTTCAAAAAACATTATTGGCTGTAATGTGCTTTGAGACACCCAATGATCATGAAAATATAAATGCAAGTCTTTTATTAGTACTTCATGGAGTGGGAGGAAGTGAACTCACTCCCTTCTCCCTTTGCTTACCAATAACTCTTATCATTAATATTTTCCTGCTCATAAAATGGTTGATTTTAGCTGAGGCACAAGGACAAAAAGAAGGCAAGGAACTACCAAGGAGATGCCACCTTGACCTGCTAGCTAGCTGCAGTGTGCTGTTGAAACTGGCCTGAGACCAAACTGCCGCCTTGTCTTTTTGGCCTGGGAGGATGCGGATACTTGAAGAGGGAAGGAAATAATGTTAAAAATAGCAGTGGTGTTGGGAACCAGGTGGAATGTTAATGTTTTGACACAGGAGAATTTTCTCAGTAAAACAGATTAAATGGTCAATTATCTTATCTTTTGTAGAACCTTGGTGCCCCCAAATTGTCTACCACATTGCCTACAACAGTGACTGCACTTCAAATGACTTCGTTAGCTGTGAGGTATTTGGCGACATACTGAAGGTGCGAAAAGTGCTAATAAATGCAAGTCCTTCACCGAATGATAGAACACAGCTTTGCCAGCCTTGGAAGTGCCATCACTAGGTACTGAGCCGAAAGCAAAGACATTTGCCGGACAAAAAGGAAGGAGAAAATCAGTGAGCAAGTCACTCTGTCATCCTTTCAGATTGAGATTGGTAGAAGCCTACATGCAAGTCACCTGGCCATGTTTGGGTCAAGGAGTGGTGCAGGGAAACTTAAAATAGAATCAATTACCACTGACAAAATGATCATAGGTCCACCACACACCTTGCACACATACTTAAAACAAAAGTTCTTTAACTGTTCATGTTGGTTGCACTACAAACATAAGTTGTTAAATTTCGGATTCATTCATACATGTCTCCTCTGCCCGAAGGCTCGTTAGCCAGGATTTTACAGCCTCGCCCCGGCGTGTCTCCCCCAGTGGATGCGGCGAGCCATTTAAATCTCTATTCAGTTCGATGGGACCATAATATCCTGCCGAGAGGGAGGGGCCGTAAAATCCTGGTTACTGTCTGCTGATGTTTCATACTGAGCCACTTTCTAGGCAATTTTTGTCAGTGGTGGTTTGCCATTGCCTTCCACTCTCAGGGGCAGGGTGAGGAAGCAGGCCCCAAGTCTAACTCAGCCAGTATGGAAATAAAATTTGCACTGTTGCCTTTACTCTGAACCACGCACTAGCCATCTAGCCAACTGAGCCAGAGGATGGCATGGGGAGACCAACCAGCCTCAGCAAACAGGCTTGGCTTGAGATTGCCAAGGAGTATAGTGCAGAGGGCGTGGATCGAGTGTCATAAAAGTTTCAATGACCACCTGAGGTCCAGCAATTCTCAGCTGGCAGCCATCACTCTCTCACCTCCTTAACAATCTTCAGCTCAGAGATTCACTGAACCTCATGCTTTGTTGCCACACATTCCTTTCTCCCCAGGCTCCTCTTCAAGCCTCTATTTCAACAGGCAGCACTAATACTCACCCATAAAATGGTGCCTTTTTGCTCCCCAGCCCACAGTCACCCTCTCAAATGTCTCCCTCCATCCTCAGCGATCACTTTACCTGCTCAGACTCCTAACTGTCTGCCTTTCTCATTGCAGAAGGAGAGAGCCCACAACTATCAGGAAGAGCAGAGAAACGTGGGTGGATCTGCATCCATGGGCATCCTGACTGCAATGGAGGAGGAATCCCTAGAGATTGACAGGGCGGCTGCTGTACAGGCCGTTGCTGATAGAAAGATGGGGATGGCCCAGAGACTGGGAGACAATATTAAATATCACACTGCTACTCGGCACTGAACTGTCACTGATTGTTGAATTGATGTCATGATCTACACTATGGCAAGTTGAAATCCAATTTCACCCACGTGTAGCACTAATGCCTGTCTCTCATTTCCCAGAGATGCATTACCAGAGCCACAACTGGAGATGAGGGAGGAGGCAGTGCAGTGCTCAGATGAGAAGCATCACATGACTCTTCACACCTTCCACCACTGCAGATATAGATCCCTTGGTGGGCCAAGCATCACAGATAGAAAGGGTGGCACAAGGTGAAGAGCACATCATGTGAGCAGGAGCAGATGCTGGAGGCAGAGACAGCAGTGGAGAGGCCCCGTCGCAGGGCTAAGAACATCTCAAGCTCTGCTCAGCTGGACGCAGCTGCTGAGCCTCAGGGATCATATACTAGACGGGTTCTTGTGGAGCAGCAATGGGAAATGTGAGGGCATCTGTCAGAATTTCCAGAGGCAGTGCACACCCTCATGCAGAGGATGGAGGATTTTAATGGGGATGGAGCTATGATAATCAGCAATTTAACATTAATGGTGAGGGACCTTGTAGCGGAGTGAAAGCTGTTCAAGCTAGTTATAGAGTGGCATACATAATTGCAGAAGCCACTCACCTTTATAATGGCATAAGCCATAGATGCACCATTACAATGTTCCATGTTTTCAGCACATTCAGGTCCTTTGTGTCCTCATTCTGCAACATTTGATGTGGGAACCAGGGGGTAACAGTAGAGAAGAATACCAAGGTGCACAGAATACCGGGAGTGATAGACAGCATCAGAGTAGGAAATAGTAAGGCAGTAGGTGAGTTCAAAGTAAGGGGGAAAGTAATAAAGTCTAAATTAAGGTTACTGTACATGTATGTGAATGCACAGTGTGAGATAAATAAGAGTGATGAATTGCAGGCACAGACAGCCATGTGGAATCACGGTGTTGTGGCCACAACAGAGACCTGGCTCAAAGAAGGACAGGACTGAGTACTAAGTATTCCTGGGTACAAGATGTTCAGGAAAGATAGGAAAGGGAGAGGAGTAGCAGTATTGGTTAAGGAGAACATTGCAGTGCTGGAGAGAGAGGATGTTCCAGAGGGATTAAGGAGAGAATCTATTTGGCTAGAGCCAAGGAACAAAAGAGGTGTGATTACATTGCTCAGTGTCGGCCACTGAATGGTGGGAAAGCTGTGGAGGAACAAATTTGCAAGGAAATTACAGAGGCACACAAGGATTCTAAAGTAGCTTTCATGGGGGAACTTTAATTACCTGAATATAGATGAGGATAGTAGTGGTGTAAAGGGCAGAGAGGGGCAAGATTTCCTGGACTGTGTTCAACAGAATTTTCTACAGCAGTGTATTTCCAATCCAATGAGAAAGAGCGCATTGCTAGACCTGGTTCTTGGGAATGAAATGGGACAAGTGGATCAAGTGTCAGAAGGGGAACATTTCGGGGACAGTGATCATTGTACCATAAGATTTAGATTGTCTATGGAAAAGGACAAGGAACAAATAGAGTAAGAATAACTAACTAGAGGAAAACCAACAACAATGGGGTAAGAATGGATTTGACCCAGATAATTTGGAATCAAAGGTTGGAAAGCAAGAGGCCACCATTAAAGAAGAGATAGTTCAGGCACAGTCAAAGTATATTCCCACGAAGGGGAAAGGTAGGGCAAACAAATGTAGAACTGCCTGGATGACAAAAGAGATAGAGATTAAGATGAAACGGAAAAAATGTGCTTATGACAGATGTCAGGTGGATAATACAACCAAGAACCAGGCTGAATATAGAAGGTTCCGAGGGGAATCGAAAAAGCAAATAAGAGAAACAAAGCAAGAGTATGAGAAGAGACTAACAGCAAACATAAAAGGGAATCAAAAAGTCTTCTATAGGCATATAAATAGCAAAAGGTTGGTAAGAGGAGCTCAAAAAAGGGATTTATGCATGGAGGCAGAGGGCATGGCTGAGGTACTAAATGAATACTTTCCATCTGTCTTTACCAAGGAAGAAGATACTGCCCAGGTCATGTTGAAAGAAGAGGTAGTTCAGACACTTGAAGGGTTTAAAATTGATAAGGGGGAGGTATTGGACAAGTTGTCTGTACTTAAAGTTGATAAGGCGCCAGGACTGGATGAGATGCATCCAAGGATACTTAGGGCAGTGAGAGTCAAAATTGCAGAGGCACTGGTCATAATTTTCCAATTTTCTTTAGACTCAGGCTGGTGCCAGAGGACTGGAGAATGGTAAATGTTATACCCTTGCACAAAAAAAGGGTGCAAAGCAAAGCCCAGCAACTACAATTCGAAAATTTAACCTTGGTAGTAGGGAAGCTTCTAGACATTATAATTCAAGACAAAATGAATAGTCCCTTGGACAAATGCATGTTAATTAAGGAAAGCCAGCATGGATTTGTTAAGGACAAATCAAACTGAATTGCTTGAGTTTTTTGATGTGGTGACAGAGAGGGTTGATGAGTGTAATGCTGTTGATGTGGTGTACATGGACTTTCAAAAGGCATTTGATAAAATTCTGCACAAAAGCCTTGTGAGAAAAGTTAGAGCTCATGGAATAAGAGGGACAATAGCAACATGAATACAAAATAGGCTGAGTAACAGGGAACAGATGTTTTTCGGACTGGAGGAAGGTTTATAGTGGAGTTCCCGAGGGGTCGGCATTAGGAATCCCTGCTCTTCCAGATATATATTAATGATCCAAATCCTGGTGTACAGGGCACAATTTCAAAACTTGGGGATGATACAAAACTTGGAAGTATTGTTCAAATGGACATGGGCAGGTAGGTGACATGGGTTGATGAAAACTTTAATGCAGAGAAGCATGAAGTGATTCATTTTAGTAAGTAAAAGGTAGAAAAACAATATAAAATAAAGGGTACAATTCTAAAGTGGGTGCAGATGCAGAGGAATCTGGGTGTATATGTGCATAAGTCATTGAAGGTGGCAGGACAGGTTGGGAGAGCAGTTAATAAAGTATAATGGCATCCTGGGCTTTATAAGAACAAAAGAAATAGGAGCAAAAGTAGGTTATTTGGCCCCTTGAGCTTGCACCACCATTCAGTAAGAACATGGCTGATCTTATTGTGGCATTAACTCCATTTGTCTGCATCCCACCACCCCCTGGTCCCCAAGCCCTTAACTCTCTTGTCAATCAAAAGTCTGTCTAACTCAACCTACAGAGACATAGAGTACAAAAGCAAGGAGGTTATGTTAAACTTATATAAAACACTGGTTCAGTCTCAACTGGAGTATTGTGTCCTGTTCTGGGCACCACACTTTAGGAAGGATGAGAAGGCATTAGAGAGGATTCAGAAAAGATTCATGAGAATGGTTCTAGGGATGAGTAACTTCAGTTACATTGATACATTGGAGAAGTTGGGACCATTCCCCTTGGAGAAGAGAAGGTTGAGAGGAGATTTGAGGTCTGGACAGTGTAGATAGAGACAAGCTATTTCCATTGGTGGAAGTATTGAGAACCAGAGGGCACAGATTTAAGCTAATTGGCAAAAGAAATTATGGCAACATGAGGAAGAGCTTTTCATGCAGTGAGTGCTCAGGATCTGGACTGCACTGTCTGAGAGTGTGATGGAGGCAGGTTTATTCAACGAATTCTAGAGGGAATCGGATTGTTATCCAAAAAGGAAGTATGTGCAGGGTTACGGAGAGAAAGCAGGGGAGTGGCACTAGATGAATTGCTCCTTCAGAGAACCAGCGCAGACACAATGGGCTGAATGACTTTCTTCTGTGCTTGTAACCATTCTATGATTCTATATATTGACATCTTCTCAGGTGGAACAACAATAATGTTAATCCCTGAAAGCTACCCCATTTCCAACTGCTCCCATACCGAACAATGGCACTCAGTACCAAGACCTCTTTAAAATAGAAAGAAGAAAATTGGATGGGGGGGAGGAAGGGGGTGGGGTGGCATGATAGAGATTATAAAATCCAAATGATCAATCTGCCCGCAGAGAATTCAAGTGTCATACTTACTGGCCATTTGCGCTGTGCGCACAGAGTTAGTGCCTAAGGTAATGTTAGAGAAAATCAGGCACTGAGAAAACCACTTTCATGAGTTCTAAGGACACATAAATCTCTCTAACTCAATCAAAGGAAGAATTGGAATATCACTATTACCTCTGAGGATACTCTTATTTTGATACTTCAGCACTATTGATGATTAAGTGTTCTCTGACCTGAGCACTGTAAAATGTTGTTGGGATCACAATAACCTTCCAGTTAACCACACCATATACTCATATTCAGTTAAATAAGGATGACTTAAAATATGTGTTCAACATTACAAGTGCATATGGTCCAAATGCAATTGAGTTACAGGGAGCAGCACTGAATGGAGTCAGGCACCTAGATAAGACAGGAAAGGAGTCGAGGCAACAGTTCCACCTTGGTCCACACTGCAGCACCCAGCATCACCTGGTGAAAGACTGGCATTGGAGGAGTCTGTGAAAAAGCTTATAATTGCTTGCCTATCTCTCAAGAGTCTAGAAAGCATAGATTGGAAGGCTGTAAATTGTGGGGAGAGAGAGGGCTCGGATCGGGGCATAAGAGTTTGTTTTCCTCTTCTAGTACAGTAAAAGAATGGCATTAATTCTGTCAGAGTGGTAATGTGTTACCAGCAGTCAAGTTTCCCGAGTCAACTCATTACCATCTTTATTCATAATCCAGGTGCAGCAAGTGAACAATCACACTACCGTAGGAGAGGAAATGCGTATTAAGGGATGGGGACAGTTAAAGGAAAGGGCCACAATGTAAGGACAAATTTTCTGAAAACCTTTAGAAAAATGCAGAAGTATCTCAGCCCACTATCAGACTTTGCCAAGGCTGAAGGGTGGCAGACTCAGAATGACACCAAAAAATGAAGGGAAAGGAAGCTCCAAGTACACATATTTAGAATGACCGTAGAAATGACGTAGATGATGGAAACAGCGATGGGAGGTATGAGAATGGCACTCCTGAATTATTTAAATATTATAATGAAGCTGCTGCTTGCTTTAAGCAAAGAGGGTCAGAATTTTCCCTGGGCTATCAGAAATGGACATCAAACACAAATAGGCCAAAGGAGTAGAGCTATAGGTTTCCAACCATTTTTGTCCATTCTATTGCCTCATAAACTAGTGCATATCGGGCATTGGAATGGAGAAAATAATCCCTGCAAATTTGATTAAACCTGTAAGAGCTGCTCCAAATTTAGCAAAGTTTGAGCAATTCCAGAAAACGCAGATTTAATAAGACCACAAGAAATAGGAGCAGGAGTAGGCCATTTGGCCCATCAAGACTGCTCCACCAGTCAATAAGATGGCTGATCTGATTGTGGCCTAATATCACTCCCTTGCCTACCAACCACTATCCCGGCCCCCCTTACTCTTTGACTCCCATGTCAATCAAAAATCTGTCAAAAATATTCTTTGACTCAGACTCCATTGCTCTCTGTGGAAGAGGATTCAGTAGACTAACAACTCTCTAAGAGAAGAAATTCCTCATCTCCATCTTAACTGGGAGACCCCTTTTTTTAAAACTGTGACCCCTAGTTCTGGACTTGCCACAAGAGAAAATATCCTCTTCACATCTACCCTGTCAAGCCCCCCAGAATCTTATATATTTCAATTTTAATAAGATCACCTCTCATTTTTTTAAACTGCAATGAATACAGGCCCAACCTGCTCAACTTTTCCTCATAAGACAACCCCTTCATCCCAAGAATCAGTCCAGTGAACCTTCTCTGAACCGCTTCCAATGTAAATATATCCCTCCAGGTAAGGAGACCAAAACTGTACACATTACTCCAGGTGCGATCTCACCAATGACAAAAGTTGTAGCAAGACTTCCCTACTTTTATACTCCATCCCACTTGTAAAAAAGGTCATTTGCCTTCCTAATTGCTTGCTGCACCTGCATGCTAACTTTTGTGATTAATGTACAAGGAAACCCAGATCCCTCTGTACTGCAGCATTATGTGGTTTCTCTGCATTTAAATAATATTCTGCTTTTCTAGTCTTCCTAACAAAGTGGACAACCTCACATTTTCGCATATTATACTTCATCGGCCAGTTTTTTTCTCCACTCACTTAACATATCTATATTCCAGTGCAGATTTTTTTGTATCCTCTTCAAAATTTGCTTTCCTACCTATCTTTATATCATCTGCAAATTTGGCTAAGGTACAGTTGGTCCCTTCATCCAAGTCAATAATATAGATTATAAATAGTTGAGGCCCCAGCAGTGATCTCTGTGGTACTCCACTAGTTACAGTTTGCCAACCTGAAAATGACCCATTTATTCTGAATCCCTGTTTCCTGTTGTTAGTCAATCCTCTATCCATGCTAATATCACCCCAACAACATAAGCTCTTGTGCAGTAACCTTTTCTATTGCATTTGATTGAATGCCTTTGGAAATCCAAATACACTACATTTACTGGTTCCCCTTTATCCACCCTGCTTGTTACATTCTCAAAGAACTAAATTTGTCAAACATGATTTCTGTTTCACAATACCATGTTGATTCTGCCTAATTGCATTCTGATTTTCTAAATGTCCTGCTGCGATTTCCTCTAATGAATTCTAGCATTTTCTCAATGACAGGTGTTAGACTAAGTAGCCTATAGTTTCCTGTTTTCTGTCTCCCTCCTTTCTTGAATGGTGAATTTACAAAACAGGAAATGGAAAACTCATGCTGATATAGTACAGCATGCACTTCTTACAGTCCCTTAGTAACAATTAGTGGAATCGTCTGGTCCCGTTGGCTGCAGGCGTCATGGCAGATGTGAGTGGACAATGTGGCGAGAAGGCCAAAAATTAGTTTCATGCCATCGTGAAACCAGTTTGCAATCATCTGCTCCGCCCATCAATGGCGGGCCACATTCCCCGCCATCCAATGTTGGGAACTTAATTTTAATGCATTTGCATCTCATTATTGTGCCCTCACACCAGAATCATCCCCCCATGTCAAATTTACCGCCTATGTCGCTGTGACTTCAGAACGGCATACTTCATGACTACCTTTAAAAGGTGTGCACCTAGCGACCTGAACACTTCAAGGTGAACTCTGAGGTCAGTGCACACAACCTTGCGCAGCATTCACAACCATTGCCTGTAGGACATCAAGGACGAGGTGCCACGCATTCAGGGTGGGTACAAACAAGTCACTTTTTCCCAGCTGGCTTTCAGTGTGGTGCTGGGACAAGGGTTCCAGAGCAGTTAGGGCTGGGGGTGGGAGGGTGCGGCGGAGGCAAGGCAGCACAGTCTGAAGGAAGTACACAAGCGCATGCTGCGGAGAAGGAGGGTGAGGGAAATGGCCATGCACTTGGAGAAGCTTGTCAAAAATGAGCATTCTCCCACAGCTGAGACCGTTCAGCAGCAGTTCCATTGACATGCTTGGAGTTGAGCCACTGAAGCTTTTCTGCCCACTCAAGCAATGTGAAAGCATGAAAGTGCCACCAAATGCTCTAGAACTGTTCACCCCTCAGGTGCAGACTGCAAATTTATGTGCATTTTAGGAGGCAGCAAAACAATTGGCCAACTGAGCAAGTTATAGAATCCCCTTGTGAAAGCTGGCCATGGTGCAGTCACAAATGGAGGTGCTCACAGCCCCTTGCAATGTCTTTATTCAGGTTTGGACCAGTATCCCTGATTGTTCAAGCTAAGTGCAGCCTTGCCATCCAGGTTAGGAGAATGCCTGCGCCTGAGCTGAGAACACAGCATGCAATCCAGTGGCCGAAGCCGCCGCCAATCGGTCAAGTGGAGTGGGGCGTAGGTGGCTGGGGTTTTGGACAGCCATGAAGCACACTATACACTGGCCACCCAAGTGGTGGCCAGCGCTCTCCTGCATGCATGAAGCGGCCTTCAGACTTAACCAAGAACGATTCTTAGGACAAAAGCAGAAAGTGCTGGAAAAACTCAGCAGGTCTGACAGTATCTGTGGAGAGAGAAACAGAGTTGATGTTTCGAGTCCGTATGACTTCTTCAGAGTCACAGAGAGGTAGAAATGTGATGAAATTTATACTGTTTGAGGGGGGTGGAGCAGGTAAGCTGGATAGAAGGCCAGCGATAGGTGGGGCAAAGGAGAGATTGACAAAGATGTCATGAACAAAAGGACAAAGGGAGTGGTAGTGGTAGTGGTAAGGGCTAAAAAAGGTGTTGGTAGTGTCATAAAGGTAAGAAAGCAGAAGGTAATAACAGCAGGACAAGGATAAGCACTCTGGAAAGAACAACATGAACAAGTAACAGATGGCCCTTGAAGGGGTGGGGTGGGGGGAAAAATGGGATCGAGAATGAGCTAAAAAGGGGGATTAAAAAAGGGGATAAAACAATGAATAAATGAATGAAAATAAAAATGAATAAAAGTAAGTGAATAAAAAATAAAAATTAATTTTGAAAAAAGGGATAAAAAGGACTGTAGATAGAGGAGAGAGTTCATGGTCTGAAGTGATCAAACTCAATGTTAAGTCCGGAAGGCTATAAAGTGCCTAATCAGAAGATGAGGTGCTGTTCCTCCAGTTTACGTTGGGCTTCACTGGAACAATGCAGCAGGCCAAGGACGGACATGTGGGCATGAGAGCAGGGTGGTGTGTTGAAATGGCAAGCGACAGGGAGGTCTGGGTCATGCTTGTGGACAAACCGAAGGTGTTCTGCAAAGCGGTCACCCAGTCTGCGTTTGGTCTCCCCAATGTAGAGGAGACCGCAGTAGACCATTTTTCGATACCATTTTTCCCCCACCACCACTGCCCCTCCCCCACCCCACCCCACAAGGGCCATCTGTTACTTGTTCATGTTGTTCTTTTCAAAGTGCTTACCCTTGTCCTGCTATTATCACATTCTGCTTTCTTACCTTTATGCCACTATCAGCACCTATTTTAGCCCTTACCTCTACCATTAACACTCCCTTTGTCCTTTTGTTCATGACATCTTTGTCAATCTCTCCTTTGCCCACACCCATTGCTGGCCTTCTATCCAGCTTCACCTGCTCCACCCCCCATAAACAGTATAAATTTCATCACATTTCTACTCTATGGTTCTGAGGAAGAGCCAGACGGACTCGAAACATCAACTCTGTTTCTCTCTCCACAGATGCTGTCAGACCTGCTGAAATTTTCCAGCATTTTCAGTTTTTCAGATTTCCAGCATCCGCAGTATTTTGCTTTCATCAAAGTTTTTAGGACATATGTACTAACTAATGTCTCTCTCTTTGATCCTGCAGGAGGAGAACATCAGGATCATGGAGCCTGGTGATTTAACGGTATACCTCATGGCTTACAGGGAGCAGAGAAGAAAAAGAGTGCGGCAGAGACACCTGGCTCAGCAAAGAGAGGAGCACCTCCCTCAAGATGAAGGGGCAGCAGGGCCTGCTGCGCATACAGCTGAAGATCCACAACGAGCTGTCGCTCATAGGCACCTCGCTAGACCCAGGGACTATAGACGGCACCTGTCATTCCTGCAGGTGACTGAGAACCAGTGTCGCCGAAGACTGCACATGTCTAGGGGAGTGGTCAGTCACATATGCCATCTGCTGCAGGATTTGGTGCCACAGGAACATGGAGCGCATCCACTGCCAGTGGCCATGAAAGTGACAGTGGCGCTCAAGTTTTATGCCAGTGGCTCCTTCCAGGCCTCTACAGGTGATCTGCGTGGGATCTCGCAAGCCTCCATGCACAAGTGTACCAACAAGGTCAGATGCATTTAAAGGTTCATGGCTGCGAAAGACACAGAACTTTGTGCATTTCGCCCGAAATCAGGAAAGCCAGGAAACAAGAGGGAAGGGATTTGTGCAGATCTCTGGTTTTCCACAGGTGTAGGGTGCCATTGATTGCACTCATGGGGCACTTAGATCTGCGTGGCTACAAGCAGTCAACTATGCCAACTGCAAGGGCATCACTCGCTGAATGTTCAGTTGGTCTGCAATGACCACAAACGCATCCTACAGGTCTGCAGGATTCCCAGGGACCGTCCACGACTCCTACATCTTTAGCAGGTCTCAGATCCCTGACATCTTCCAGAGTCCGGAGAGGCTGTAGGGTTAGCTCCTCAGGGACAAGAGCTACCCATGGATGTGACTCATGACACCCGTGCGGTGGCCTCAGACTGCAGCAGAGCGACGGTACAACGAGGCTCATGCTGCGACCCGGACTTTAGTGGAGCAAACGATAGACTTCTTGAAAATGAGGTTCCGGTGCCTCTGTGGGTTTGGTGGAGCACTGCAATATAGTCCTCGGAGGGAACCGCGGATCATCGTAACTTGCTGTGCACAACACAACCTGGCACTGCAACGGGGGGAGGACCTGGCTGAGGAGGAGATGGAAAAGCTGCTCATCTCCTCTGATGATGAGGACGTGAAAGGGGATGATGGTGATGAGGTCCTCGAAGTTGAGGATAGCCAGACAAAGCAGGCAGGGTTGGGAAGACCCCATAGCGGCAAGATTTGTGGAGGATGATGACGAGATGCAGTGAGGATAGTCCTGACATCCTCACTTTACATCTGTGAACATTTGACTCCTGTGTGGCTGATGACAGCGCACATACCGTCAGTGCTCAGGCTCATGTTATGGAGACGGAGCGGAGGCCCTAATAGTCGCTAGATTCCAGGAGGATGATGACGACATGCAGTGAGGATACTCCATAGATCTTCACATAACCACTGAGAATGTCAGACTCCTCTTTGGCCGAGGGCAGCTCGCTTGCGCTCTGTGGTCAGGGTCATATCATGGAGACGCAGCCATGAACCTTTAAATGCATCTGATCCTTTGTCAGCCTTCAGCACCTGCACCCGTCACCGGACACAAATGCCAAAGAGATGGGGGGCCCCACTTCCAAGAGCGCACAGAGTGAATGATGGAAATATGTGACTCCTGCCCACATTCTGGCAGCAATGACAAGCAACATCGAGGTGCAGGCATCAGTGATGTGTCCAGTGAGTGTGAAGCCAGACCATCACTTTGCTCCGAATGTTACACACTGCACAGGAAAGAGGACCTGGACTAAGACACCTGCCTTTATCTTGTGCAGGAACCAAGTTTCACATCTGAGTGACACGAACACTGCTCACCAGAACAAGGAGCCATAGGCAAGGAGATATTCTTGGGGGTTCATTTACAATAATGAACATTATGTACAAGTGATTAACACCTGTTCCCATGCTGTGCAACTACATCTTCTTAACACCTGGTGCGGAAGGGGGTCAGGAAGGAGGAGGACCTCCTCGTGAACCTGCTCCTGGGCCTGGCCAAGTTGGCCATCAACAGGTCCAGGCAGCGGGCGATCGACGGGGGAGTCCCGCCCGATTGTTTGTCCCTCTTCCGCGGCTACGTTCGCAGCCGGATGTCCCTGGAAAGGGAGCACGCGGTGTCTGCCGGCACCATCGAGGCCTTCCGTGCCCGGTAGGCACCGCGGGGACTGGGGTGTTTTGTTGACCCCTTTAATCACATCTTAGTTTGATGTTTGTAAGGTTCCTTTAAAGTTTTTCCTTGATTTTACAGCTGACCTGACTTAGGGGCTGTGCTTGATTTCTCCCTTGTTTTTGTTAATTTAGTTAATTGTTTTGACTCAAAAGAGTTACATCTTCTTAACACCTGGTGCGGAAGGGGGTCAGGAAGGAGGAGGACCTCCTCGTGAACCTGCTCCTGGGCCTGGCCAGGTTGGCCGTTAACAGGTCCAGGCAGCGGGTGATCGAGGGGGGAGTCCCGCCCGATTGTTTGTCCCTCTTCCGCGGCTACGTTCGCGGCTGGGTGTCCCTGGAAAGGGAGCACGCGGTGTCTGCCGGCACCATCGAGGCCTTCCATGCCTAGTGGGCACCGCGGGGACTGGGGTGTTTTGTTGGCCCCTCTAATCACATCTTGGTTTGATGTTTGTAAGGTTCCTTTAAAGTTTTTCCTTGATTTTACAGCTGACCTGACTTAGGGGCTGTGCTTGATTTCTCCCTTGTTATTGTTAATTTAGTTAATTGTTTTAACTCTACAAGAGTTACATCTTCTTAAAACCCGGTGCGGAAGGGGGTCGGGAAGGAGGGGGACCTCCTCGTGAACCTGCTCCTGGGCCTGGCCAAGTTGGCCATCAACAGGTCCAGGCAGCGGGCGATCGAGGGGGGAGCCCCGCCCGATTGTTTGTCCCTCTTCCGTGGCTATGTTCGCGGCCGGGTGTCCCTGGAGAGGGAGCACGCGGTGTCTGCCGGCACCATCGAGGCCTTCCGTGCCTGGTGGGCACCGCGGGGACTGGGGTGTTTTGTTGACCCCTTTAATCACATTTTGGTTTAATGTTTGTAAGTTTCCTTTAAAGTTTTTCCTTGATTTTACAGCTGACCTGACTTAGGGGCTGTGCTTGATTTCTCCCTTGTTATTGTTAATTTAGTTAATTGTTTTAACTCTACAAGAGTTACATCTTCTTAACCTTCCTAACCCTGCTGCTACGTCTTGGTGCTCCCCTGCTATCCATAGCAGAGGTGGAGACAGCCTGCTGACTTCGATGGCCTGTTTGTGTTGACTTCGGCGTGTGTCCTCTGGAGGGCTGAGACTTGGAGTGTTCTGGCCTGCTTTGGGTGTCCTGCTGTGAGCCAACTGCACCCTCCTTAGCTTGTGGAGCTGCAGCTGCGGGGTCACAGGAAGAGGGGATTTGGATCTGCTGGAGATTCCTGGAGTCACTGAGTGGATGACCTCGGGGTGCCGAGCAATTGGTCCTCTTCCCAATGGGTGACTGACAGCACCTGGCTGACTGTTTGAGGAGAAGGGAAAGCTGGAGTGAGATTGAGCTGCCCTGCACCCCTCTAGTGTTGACGCTGTTGGAGGCCAACTGTGGCATTAGCAATGGAGTGCAGCACACACAGTAGTGCAGGACCAATGTCCTGGGCCAAGGTCTCCATGGCGGCTGTCATCCTGTCAGTGTTGACCTCGGCATCGGCATTCAAGTGCTATCACCTCAGACTGAAGGCGGACCGACTTCTCCATCGTCTGTTGCAATCTGAGGAGTGCATCAGACAAGCTTTCCTGATGTTCCTGTGATTGTCTTTATAGCTCCGCCAACTGATTGGGGACCGAGTCCAGAGGCTCATCATCTGATTTGGACTCAGCAGGTTCCTTGCCTCCAGCAGTCCTCCGAGAACTGGTGACCAAGGCTGTCCCTGCCTCCGCCTGCTGTGGAACAGATTGTGCGCTGTGGTCACCAGATTGTGATCCCGAGGCTACTCTACATCTAGGTCCCACCGAGGTGTGTGTCACTGCACTGGTGGAGGGTGTGGGTGAGCGCTGTGATGGGTCTTTAACGGCGCTGCCCTCAGGGCCCTCATCCAAGGTGCTCTTGGCACTGGGATCGCGGTCAAGGTTGCCTGACGGCGACATGTCAAATGTGCCTCGGACAGGAAGTGGAGATTATTAGTGCTTGGCAGCCACATTACACAAAGAACAGTGGACTCAGAGTAGTGTTGAGAAAGAGATGACCTGGTGCAGGATCCTCATGTGGATGCTTGCCGCTAACCTCACCATCGCCGCAGGAATGGTCCACGTCCTCTCTGGCCAGCTCCAATGCGTGGCTCTCGAATGGAATGAGGACTTTGATGTCTGACACTCCACCCCAGTTTGGAACCTCTCCTGGTGATTGCGCGCAATCTTATCCTGCAAAAAGACAGATGGAGAGAGTGTGAGGAAGGCCTATGCCAGGCCAAATGAGTAGGATGCCAGACATGTCTGTGTTCTGTGTGGAGCCATGGACAGGCTGAGGAGGTGATCTCCAGAGGAGATGAGACCAGATGGAGATGTGAGGGTGTGAGAAAGTGAATGGTGATGTGCCTTGAGCAGGCAGTGAGTGAGTGGGTGAGTTCAGGTGATGAGATGGTTGACTCACCCTGGCTGCACAAATGAGATCATTCATCCTTTTTCTGCACTGGATGGCCAGCCTCTTGTGTGCAGTGTTGGCACTGACCAACTCTGCCACCACCTCCCAAGCCGGACTGGTGAGACTGATGGGCCTCCTGAGACCAGAGCGGGGTTAATAGACATTGCGGCCAGCCTCCACGGCATCCAGAGGGCAGCCCAGGGATGTTTCACTGAATCGGGGGGTGGGGGAGGGCGGCTTCACTCTTCTTGGCTTTTGGGGCCATGTCTTCACTGGTGCAGTCCCAGGCTGTAAGCATCGAGAAGTGTGTGCACGGCTGCAGTTTAAATATGGTGGCCACCATGAGAAAGCAGCGAGTTAATGGCGTAGTGGGGCAGCTGGAGGCTGCCGCCAGTGATCCAGCGTGTTTCCTGTGACTGCATAATTTATGAGGCAGGTAAAACATCTTTTTTCATGCCCACTACCGCACTTAGTGCAAATCTGGGGTGATTCTGCCCAGTGTTTCCCTTCATTGCTTCCTCTGGAACATCATTGCCCAATGAAGAAAATGAGCAGTTCCCTGTCAGTGTTGTTTGCAACCAGCCACTAGGAGGTGTGATAGAAAAGCATCAGAATGAAAATGTTGAGTTGCCTTCTGATTTTCCCTCTCTTGTGGATAGATAAGGGAGTTAGGCTCCCTCTATTCTAAGGGCTATCTTTTTGGGGAGCTGCAGCTATAGCTACAAACTCATGTTAAACCCACTGTTTGACTCAGCACATTGCTGCACCACGAACAAAGGGGAGGAGCGAAGAAAATGCTCTTCTGAAGTTCGGCATAGGCATGGCATAAAGTTAAGCATACAGGTTGATGCGCTACAGATGCCTCAGACCCTGTTGTTGATCTATTCTGATCTAATCTGGAGGTGCTATGATTCTCATCTCTAGCAAAATGATGATCTATTCTCATTTCCAGTATGGTCATTGCTATACTGAACAATATATAAAACTGTTATTAACTGTTGTGGACCATTGCTCGAGTATATAATGTACTTATTGTGTGGTAGTGACTCATGAAATAGGTCTTGGAAGATATATTTTTGTGTAGGTATGGGCTGAATTCTATTTTTCTCCACTCTTTCCTAAAAGCATTGATTCATCCTTCCATGGACACTGATAGCTGTCTTATTTCCCAAGTGGTCATTCTTCATGTTCATGCAGAACAAAGAGTAAAGGGAGATTTTACACATTTGTCACCCTGGCAAGAGCACCT
The DNA here is from genome assembly GCF_964194155.1 of Cetorhinus maximus. NCBI lineage: Eukaryota > Metazoa > Chordata > Chondrichthyes > Lamniformes > Cetorhinidae > Cetorhinus > Cetorhinus maximus. The sequence continues at coordinate 99,102,655 of NC_135879.1, read as the reverse complement.
CATGTGCCAGGACCAAAGATCAAAAATTTGTTTGTGGGGAGGGTGCGTGGGTGACACTGAATATTCTGTCCATAGTGGGCATTAAATCCTATGGAAACCACTATTCTCCCTATTCTAATTCACAATATGCATTCCAAGCACACTGAGTTGGAAGCACAAATCTGTAAAATCTATCTTTAAATCAGGAAACTACTTGACTGTGGGGCAGCAGTTATCACAGTTAAGTTCTTTCCTGACCTCACCCATACTTGCACCTTTTCCATGAGGGATCACTGGATTCCAATCTGGAGCAGGAACTCTGGTTGGTTTCATAACACCCCACACATCCCCGCTACCTTCATCTCCCGCCCTTGCCCCCCACCGGTTAAAACCCACTAAACATTGGACCAATTGCAGTGCTCCTCCACAAGAGAAGAAGAACTAATTCAGCCCAGGCCACAAAGACTAAAATTCAGACCCTCTTGGCTTGAATCTGGCTCTTGCTGGATCTGGTACTAGGGAATGAGCTGGGTCAAGTCAATCAAATGTCAGTCAGGCTTTTAAAGAATATTGATCATAGTATCATAAGGTACAGGTTAGCCATAGTAAACTGAAATCAAAGATTGGTAGGCTAAATTGTAACACAACAGTGGCTGCCTTTAAAGAGGAGATAGTTTGGGTACAGTCGAGGTACTTTCCCGTGAAGCAGAAAGGAAGGGCAAGCAAAGTCAGAATTCCCTGGATGACAAAAGAGATAGAGATTGAGATGTAGCAGAAAAGGGATGTTTGACAATGTTAGTACAAGTGAGAACCAGGCTGAAAATAGAAAGTTCAGAGAGGAAGTGATAAAGAAAATCAGAGCGGCAAAAAGAGGGTATGGGAAGAGACTGGCGGCTAGCTTAAAAGGGAATCTAGAAGTCTTCTATAAGCATTTAAATAGTATAAGGGTAGTAAGAGGAGGGGTGGGCTAAAGATGATCTACACATGGAGGCAGAGGGCATGGTAGAGGTACTAAATGACCGCTTTGCATCTGTCTTTACCAAGGAAGAAGAGGTTGCCAAAAACATTGTGGAAGAGAAGGTAGTTAAGACACTAGATGGGCTAAAAATTGATAAAGAGGAACTATTGGAAAGGTTATCTGTACTAAAGATTGACACATCACCAGGACCAGATCACAGACATCCAGGGACACTAGAGGATGTAAAGGTGGAAATTATGGAGTTCCAAACCATAATCTTCCAATCCCCCTTAGGTACAGGGGTGATGCCAAAGGACTGGAGAATTGCAAATGTTACACTCTTGTTCAAAACAGGTGTAAGGATGAACCCAGTACTACAGGCTAGTCAACTTAATCTCGATGGTGGGAAAACCTTTAGAGATGTTAATCCAGGACAAAATTAACAGTCTTTTGGATAAGTGCAGATTAATGAGGGAAAGCCCTTATTAAAGGTAAATTGTGTTTAACTAACTTGATTGAGTTTTTTGATGAGGTAACAGTAAGGGTTGATGAGGATAATGCGGTTGATGTGGTGTACATGGGCTTCCAAATGGCATTTAATAAAATGCCACATAAAAGGCTTGTCAGCAAAGTTAAAGCTCATGGAATAAAGTCATATTGGAAGCATGGATACAAACTTGGCTGAGTGACAGGAAACAGAAAGTGCTTGTGAACGGTTGTTTTTTGGACTAGAGGAAGGTATACATTGGAGTTCCCCAAGGGTTGTTACTATGCTAGGCCTATTGCTTTTTTTAATGATCTAATCTTGGGTATGCAGAGCATAATTTCAAAATTTGCACATTGCACAAAACTTGAAGTTATAGTGGACTGTGAGGAGAATAGTAATAAACTTCAAGAGGACATAGACAGACTGGTGGAATGGACAGGCACAGGCAGATGAAATTTAATGCAAAGAAGTGTCAACAGGTACAAAAACAAAAAGCCAAAAGCTACTGCGGATACTGGAAATCCAAAACAAAAACAGAATTACCTGGAAAAACTCAGCAGGTCTGGCAGCATCGGTGGAGAAGAAATCAGTTAACGTTTCGAGCCTTCACGGCCCTTCGGCAGAACTCTGTTCTGCCGAAGGGCTGTGAAGGCTCGAAACGTTAACTGATTTCTTCTCCACCGATGCTGCCAGACCTGCTGAGTTTTTCCAGGTAATTCTGTTTTTGTTTTGTCAACAGGTACATTTTGTTAGAAAGAATGAGAAAAGGCAATATAAAGCAAAGCTTATAATTCTAAACAGGGTGCAGGAACAGAGAGATCTGGGGGTATATGTGCACAAATTGTTGAAGATTGCAGCGCAGGTTGAGAAAGTGGTGAAAAAGGTTTATGGGATCCTGGGCTTTATAAATATAGGCATAGAGTACAAAGCGAGGAAGTTATGATGAATCTTTATAAAACTCTGGTTCAGCCTTAACTGAAGTATTACGCCCAATTCTGGGCACTCCACTTTAGAAAGAAAGTGAAGGCTTTAAAGAGGGTGCAGAAAGACATGGGGCTGTAACTTCCGACTAGCATCGGAAAGCGCTGGCCCTCAGAAATTAGAAGAAATAACTGCACACTTCCTGGCCTTGAAAATGACACTGACACTTCCATTTGCCGGAGCTGCTTGGGACCTGCATCGAAAGACTCCTCGCAGGCCCCAGCAAAGTCTAGCTCCAGCATACTCAAGGAGGCCATGCCCCTTTTGTACAGCACTAGCTGCCGTAAAGCAAGTAAGTTTAAAGGGCCAAGAAAATTGACAGGCCAGGGAGAAGGTAGGTGTCTAAGGTAAGTGGACAGGATTTGGGGGTTGGAGGTGTCTGGAGGTCGGGGGGAGCGGTGTCCAGAGGTCATGGCAGGAGGGGGGCGATGTCCGGTTGGGGGGACGGGGGTGTCCAGAGGTCCGGGGGTGGGGGGCGGTGTCCAGGGAAGGGTGGGGGTGTCCGGAGGTCGGGTGGGGGGGGGGGGTCTGCGTGGGGGGTGGGGGTTCTGGAGGTCAGGAGGGGTTGGGGGGTGGAGGGTTGGGGTTCTGGAGGTCAGGAGGGGTTGGGGGGTGGAGGGTTGGGGTGTCCAGAGATCAGGTTGGAGGTGTCCGGAGTTTGCGGGGTTGGGTGTGCCCGTAGGTCGGGGGGGGGGGTCTGAAGTTATGGGCGGAGGTTGAGGTTGGTGTGGGGGTGAGGGGTTGTCAGAGGCCAGTGGGGGAAATGGGGGTGTTCGTGGGGTGGGTTTAGGTCTTTACAATAGTTAGAAGAGGTTTTAATTTTTCTAACTTTTCCTGGGTAACTGTTGGTATAACCCTAGCGGAACCAACCAAAATTTGCAACTTAAATCACATTTTTGGATGGTTCCCAGCACAGCGCAATTGTCCAGAGGAAGTTAGCACTTCTGGGCAATTGCTGTGCAGATCCTTGCCTGGGAACTTACCAGAGGGATTCCCCAGTGCATCTTTAGGATATCCCCCAAATCTGACGCTGGGGAGCGCAGAGGTTATAGGCCATGAATGGTTACAGGAATGAGGAACTTCAGTTATGTGGATAGACTGGAGAAGCTGGGCTTGTTCTCCTTGGAGAAGAGAAGGTTGGGAGGAAATTTGATAGAGTGTTCAAAATCGTGATGGGTCTAAACAGAGTAGATAGAGAGAAACTGTTCCTATTGGCAGAAAGGTCAAGAACCAGAGCACCCCAATTTAAGGTGATTGGATAAATAACCAACATCGACTTAAGAAAAAACTTAATTTACCAGTGAGTGATTAGAATCTGGAATGCACTGCCTGAGTGTGGTGGAGGCAGATACAATCAGGGCTTTCAAAATTAGATAAGCACATGAAGAGAAAAAGAAAAAATTTCAGGGCCCCAAGGAAAAGGCTGGGCAGTGGAAGTGTTGCTCTTGCAGAGAGCCGGCGCCAATACAACAGACCAAATGGCCTCCTTCTGTGGTGTAATCACGCTATGATTCTTTGAATGACTGAGAACCACATTGGAGAGGGAATTAACTAACTGAATATTTGAGCGAGCTAATAGGCTGAATGTTATGCCTAAATTGAATGTTGGCATCCTTTCTGTGTCATCTGCCTCACATTGGCTGGGATCAGTGATTCACTGTGAAACTGTCAAATTCATAGTCACAATTGTAAAAGAATTCTGTCATCAGTGCTCCATAATTCCAGCTGGCTATTGAGGAAGAGGTAGCCTCGTGTGATGTATATATTTAGGCAGCTAATTCCTCTCAGAATACCTTGGCCTGAATTTTCAGCTTGGCAGGTGGGCACAATTGGTGGGCAAGGGATTGGCTGGGAAACGGACAGCTGACCATGATCGGCCCCCCAACCACGATTTCACACTGGCTGGCCAAGTAGCAGCCTGCCAGCGTGAAACGCGCACTGCAAAGCTCAGCGCTGCCGAGGTGGGGCGGGGAGAGGGCAGGCAATTACACCAACGTGGGCACGGGCCAGTGCTGAGAGCTCCCTGAAAGCAGAGAGCTGCCTCGGGGAGCTGAAGACCTGAAACAGCAAAAGTAAAGGTTTCAAAAATTGAGAAAAAGTGTCCATGCGTCATAATCAGTCGCCTGAAAATTTAGCTAATGAAAAGGCTGTCCACAAAAATTTATTTATATTTCATCCCGGAAATCTCATCCCGCCCATGGATGAGGTTTGATGAAAAATGCAAAGGCCGCCTGGCCGATTCGCCCGTCCGCCAACCATAAGGTTGGACCACCTACGTAAAATGACAGACAATTGCGCGTTAATGGGCTTAATTGCCCTCCTCTGACTTTTGCGTGTGCCTGCCGACCGAAATATCACGCGAGCACGGGATAACATCGGGACGCTGGCCCAATGCCATCTCGTGCGATTTCACACCCGATCAGGTCGGGTGTGCACCCGCCCAATCAGCGTAAAATTCAGCCCCTTGATGTTTTTGAAAAAAAAAATATAGGGATGCCTGATCCATTTAACCAAAAGCATTGCTTTTTTGTCTATATTTTGTTTAGATGTCTTGCCAATAACCCACAGAAGTGTGGGATATTTTGTGGTGCCTTAACTGTTTCAGGCATTTTAAAATATTAAGGTTGGCTTTCCACAAGATTGTTAAGAACTACTTCTTCCTACACAGTACATTGCAAAATAGGGCACAGTGACAAGGGAACAGGCAGAACAATCAAGATTGTTTTCTGCTTTAGTGATACTTAATATTTTGTCTGGTATCTGCTTTCAGTATACAGCAATCCAAGGTTAGTACAGAACAAACCTTCCTCTGCCCTGTCCCTGCTTCAGAAAAGTACCTACTTCCATTTTTTTTCAATCCTACCCTAGCATTCTTGTGACCTCTTGGATTGATATGCCAGAAGATTGTTAACAACTGCTTCTTCCCCTACAGAGCATTGCACTACACATTAAGTGCAGTTTATTTTGTGGCCCCGTGCCCACTACAAATTGAATTTAAAAACTACCAATTGTGACGCATATTGGTGGTGTTATCTAGATAGCCTGGGGGGGAGGGGTGGCTGTTGTGGGCGGGGGGGCTGTTGTGGGCGGGGGGTTGCAGAGTGGGTGTGGGCGGGGGGGTGGGGGTGTGGGGGGCATGGTGGGGTGGTGCGGGTGTGTGTGATGGTGGTGGCAAACCTTAGGTCACTTTCTGCCAACATTCTTTCTCCTTTTATCCTGGTTCTGGAATTCCAATCTTCTGCTGACTTAGCCCACTCTGTTGGCAATGATTCAGTTGGAGATGGCTTGGCAGATTCTAGATATGCCACCAGTTCTGCTTCATTTATGGCTAATGGTAATGGAAGTACTTCTGAACGAAGCGGATGTTATTGCCATACAATAACTGTAATTGGGGCCCTTAAGGCCACATCTCAATCAATCTGTGAGACATTTGCAGCCAACATTGAACTCCAGAAAAATAAATGGACTTTCAGCCCCTTTGGACAGACCTTGTTGGGCTTGCACGGTGCCATTCTGGAATTTTGGTCCTCTTGCGGGACAGCAGCACTGTAAGATTTGGGATAGGGCATTGCTAGGACAGAACAGGTTCCACGATTCCACACTTACAATGATGCAGCTTCTGACCAGAACATTTTGGGCTAAAATATGCAAACTTATTTCATGTAGGGCATTAACACCAGCAGAGAGGACATTTTCATCCCACCCTGGCTGGATTCAAATCTACACTCCAGATGATGGAAGTTCATGACCTAACTCACTGCACCACCCACTTCCCCCTTCTGGGCCCTTTAAAAAAAATCCCTTCTTGTGTACGTGTCTTTTTTGAATAACTTTCCTGTTCGACAGACCGTGACCAGGCTTGACATGCAGAATACAATAATCCAGTGTAGCTGTGCACAAAGCATCACAAACTGGACAACATGTTCTTAAACATCTGCTGTGATATCAGCTTACATTATTCAGCTGGAAACCGAAAATCTCTTTGTCATTTACTCAGAAATAATCCCAAGTGAGGCCTGTGGTAATGTTGTTACATTAGAAAAAAATGACTACCAGATCAGAATTTTCTATTTTATTTGGTTTGCTATGAATAAAGGCATTTTTTTCATGTGCATCCTTTGCTTTCGTTGAGTTCAGTAAAATTCAGCATGTTGCAGTTTTCCAGTTCAAGCATAAATATCATTGCAAAAATGTAAACCTGGGATCAAAGTTCAGGCATCAGACTTCAAAGGAACACATAATGGCAGTAGTAAATTATATTTTCCACTAGCAAAGAGAAACAGTTTAGATTGTTAGTAACGTCTGTCTCACCAGTGTAATTTTTTAAAGAGGGGGATAGAGTACAAAAGTAAAGAAATTATGATACATTTCTACAAAACTTTGATTCAGAAACAGTTCAGAGTACTGTCTGCAGTTTTGGACACCCTTTATAGAAAAGGCATTAAGGGTTAGAGAATGCACAATGTCTTCCACCAGGATGATGCCAGGAATGGGAAACTATATTTCTGAGGAGAGATTTGAAATACTGAGACTACTTCCACCGGACCAGAGTAAGGCTTTACAGAAGATTTAATCGAAGTTTTTAAAATTTGAAGGGTTTTGTTAGAGCAAATAGGGAAAAGCCATTTCGGTATTTAACAGCCATCCGTTTAAAATTATTGTACAAGAAACTAAAGAGAGAGCTTAGGAGAGTGTTACACAAGAGGGTTGTTGGAACACAGAATGCTTTCCACAGTGCGAGGTTGAGGGAGAGATCATTGCACCATTTAAGGAAACATTGGATAAATACTTGAAGCAGAGAGTGATACGAGGTTATGGTAAGAGAGCAGGGCAGTGTGATTAGTTTGTTGAAGGTCATTGGACTCGAAACGTCAACTCTTCTCCACTGATGCTGCCAGAGTTGCTGAGTTTTTCCAGGTAATTCTGTTTTTGTTTTTGATTAGTTTAGCATTGTTCCAGCAAAGAGCCAACATAGACAAAATAGTGGGCAAAATATCCCCCTTCAGGAAGTTAATATTTTGGAATTTAATGATTCTGCACAGATATTATTCAGACTGGGTTTTGGTGAGATTGTCACAGCACAGTGTTATTACCTTTTGTTTGTGTGTTTTATGTTATATTAAGACTCTTATCACCGATAAAGCAGCCCAATAACAACAAACCCAGTTATTTGCTTTTAAAATAGAAAACATTAAAATCAACCCTCAGGAGAATATCTTCAACAACACTTTAGGAAAATATCTTATTTGTAAAATGTCCAGGTGATTTACCCGCACAGAAGAAAGAAGGTGGAACTTTCCATGCCCGCTGGTGTTGAGCGTATTCGGCAGTGTGAGCGGACAATATGGCGAGAAGGCCAAAAATCAGTTTCATGATGTCGCGAAACCAGTTGGCAGTCGTCTGCTCTGCCCATCAATGGCGGGCCAAGTTTCCTACTGTTGGACATTGGGAACGTCATTGTAATAAATCTGCAGATCATTATAAGCCCAACCCACCAGAATCATCCCTCCGCATGGATTGTCCGAGCACATCAGCATGATTGCACGGTGATGTGTTTGACAAAAGCATATATAAGGCGTGCAATTGGTGGGCTGCACTTTGAGGGGAACTCAGAGGTGAGTGCACAGTAAGGTTGCACAGCGCTCGCCAGGGTCGCCTGTTGGATTTGGGGGCAACAAGGGTTGCACTGCGGTCAAGGCGACTTCTGGGGGGGTCAAGGGCTGCCCTGCAATTGAGGTGAGTTATGGGGGGAAGGGCTGCCTGTGGCTGAGGTGATTTGGTGGAGGGGGGCAAGGGCTACCTTGCAGTTGAGTTGAGTTAGTGGGGAGGTAAGGGCTGCCCTATGGCTGAGGCGAGTTGGGGGGTGAGGGGGGAAAAGGCTTCCCTGCAGATGAGACAAGTTGGGGGGTGGTGTGGGGAAGGGTTGCCCAGCAGTTGATGGTAGTGCATAAGCACATGCGGCGTTGGCAGGGAGGGAAGTTGGGGGTGGGGTTGGGGGTGAAGAGGAGGGGAGGGAAGCAGCCAGGCATCAGGCAAACCTTGTATAAAGTGACCATTCCTCCACAGCTGAGACAGTTCAGATGCAACTACATTTACACACTTGGAGTCAGGCCTCTAATTTATTTGCCCGCTCAAGTAATGCAGAGGCATGAAAGTGCCACCAAGTGCTCACCCAGGAGCACCAACTGCAAACTAATGAGCAATTTGGTGGACTGCAGAACAGTTGGACGACTGTGCACATTGTACAATCTCCTTTCAAAAGCTAACAGGACGCTTACAGCCCCTTGCAAAGTCATCATTCCAGTTTGGATCAGTCTCTCCCTTGGTTCAAGCTAACAGTGCAGCCTTGCAGTGTGGGTTAGGAGAATGCCTGCGCCTGAGCTGAGAGCACAGCATGCAGTCCAATGGGCAAAGCTGCTGCCAATCGTTCAGGAGGAGTGGGCCAGGAGGTGGGTGGGGTTTCGGCAGCCATGCAGGGCACTAAACTCCAGCCTTCCAAGTGGTGGCCAGTAATCTCTGGGATGCATTATGGGGCCTTCAGACTTAACCAAGAGAGGTTCTTAGAACACCAAAGCTAACCCACACATATCTCTCTTTCATCCTGCAGGAAAGCATGGAGCCTGGTGAACTAGCTTTGTGCATCATGGCTTACAGGGAGCGGAGACGATGGAGAAGAGAGTGACTGAGGCACCTGGCTGGGCAGAGGGAGGAGCAGCAACCCCAGGAAGAAGAGGTGGCTGGGGCACCTGCACACATTGCTGAAGAGCCACAGTGAACCGTCGCTGCTCAGCGCCTAGCCAGACCCGCCTTTCATTCCTGCAGACAACTGAGAACCAGTGTTGCTGAAGACTGCGCATGTCTAGGGAACTGGCCGGTCACATCTACCACCTGCTGCAGGATTTGGTGTCACGGGGACATGGAGGGCATCTACTGCCAGTGACCATGAAAGTGATCAACTTTTGCGCCAGTAGCTCCTTTCAGAGCTCCACAGGTGACCTCTGTGGGATATCACAAGCCTCCACCCGCAAATGCATCCATGAGGTCATGGTTGCCATCTTCGCAAGGGCATTTCGCCTGGGACCAGGACAGCCAGGATGCAAGAGCGATTGGATTTGTCCAGAACTCAGATTTCCCACATGTGCAACCGCACTCATGTGGCGCTCAGATCTCTATCGCAACAGGCGGTCAACAATGTCAACCGCAAGGACTTCCATTCACTGAATGTGCAGCTGATGTGCGACCACCACAAATACATCCTGCTGGTCTGTGCTCGGTTTCCAAGGAGTGTCCATGACTCCGACATTCTCACTAACATAGATCCCTGACATCTTCCAGGATCCACAGAGGCTGCAGAGATGGCTCCTTGGGGACAAGGGCTACCTACAGAGGACGTGGCTGATGACACCTGTGCGGCAGCTTCAGACTGCAGCAGAGGGAAGGTATAATGAGGCTCATGCTGCAACTTGCAACTTGGTGGAGCAAACATCAGGATACTGAGAATGAGGATCCGATGCCTGGACCAGTCTGGTGGAGCCCGGCAATATAGTCCACAGAGTTACACATTGTCATTGTTTCCTGCACCCTTTACAACCTGGCACCGCAACAGGGTGAGGAGCTGGCTGAGGAGGAGGTGGAGGTCTCCTCTGATGAGGAGACATTGATGGGGGTGAGGATGAGGATGTCCTCGAAGGTGACGATGAAAGTGATGAGACCATCGCACTGGCCAGGTGAGATAGGCGTGCTCGGGAGGCCCTCATAGCTGCTAGATTTGTGGAGGATGATGATGAAATGCAGTGAAGAGATACCATAGATACTCATATTGCAATTGTGAATGTTTGACTCCGTTCTGGCTGACAGCAGCACACATACCCTCTGTGATAAGGGTCCTGTCATGAAGGCGCAGCGGAGGCACTACTAATTGCTCGATTACAGGGGGATGATGACAGCATGCAGTGAGGACACTCCATAGATCTTCACATCGCCTCTGTGAATGTCTGACTCCTGTCAGAGAGATCATTCATCCTTTTTCGGCACTGGGTGGCTGTCCTCTTTTGCAGGGCATTGGCATTGACCACTGCTGCCAAGCTGGAATAGTGATGTTGCTGGCCCTCCTGCGGCCAGAGCTGGTTTAGAGGACATCACAGCAAGCCTCCTCGGCATCCAAAAGGCTGAGGGCAGCTCTCTTGCGCTTTGTGATCAGGGTCATATCTTGGAGACGCAGCCGTGAGAATCTAAATGCGCCTGATCCTTTGTCAGCCTTCAGCACCTGACCCCTCAGGAGCACAGCGTCACTGGTCACAGATGCTGAAGAGATGGGGTCCAGTCCCACCTTAAAGGTGCTGAGAGCACACAGAGAGAATGATGGAACTCTGTGACGCTTGCCCACAACATTCTGGCAGCAATGACAAGAACCATCGAGGTGCAGGCATCACTAGTGAGTCCAGGGAGTGTGAGGCTGGGCAGTCACTTTGGTCTGAAGGCTGCACAAAGCACAGGGAAGAGGCCCTGGACTGAGACACCTGCCTTTATCTTGTGCAAGAACCAAGGTTTCACACCTGAGTGACACGAACACTTTTCATCAGAAGTGATGAAGCCATAGGCAGAAGACAATCTTGGGAGTTTATTTACAATAGTGAACAGTATGTACATGTGATTAACACCTGTGCCCAGGCTGTGTGACTACATCTTCTTAACCTTCCTAGCCCTGTCGCTATGTCTCGGTGCTCTCCGGACATCCACAGTGGAGGTGGAGGCAGCCTGCTCACTGCTACACTCTGCCTGTGATTACCTTGGCATACGTCCTCTGGAGGGCCCTGGCCTGCTTTAGGAGTCCTGCTGTGTGGCAGTGGCACCCTCCTCAGCCTGTGGAGCTGAAGCTGTTGGGGTAACATGAAGAGGGGATTCAGATGGGCCAGGCACTTCCAGAGTCAGCATGGCCCCGGGGTGTGCACCTGCTGATCCTTCTCCCTATGGGTGCTCAAGGGCATTGGCTGACTCCTTGAGGAGAAGGGGCATCTGGAGTGAGATTGAGCTGCCTCACACCCCTCTCATGTTGACACCATTGGAGGCCAACTATGGCATCAGCATTGGAGTTCATACCACACAGCAGTGCAAGACCGATATCCTGGACCAAGGTCTCCATGGCGGCAGCCATCCTATCAGTGTTGACCTCAGTGCGTTGGCATGCTGGCGCTGTCACCTCAGACTGAAGGTGGACAGACTCCTCCCTCATGCCCTGCAATCTGAGGAGCGCAGCGGGCATCCCTCCCTGATATTCCCAAGCTTACCTTTGCAGTTCCAGCAACTGAGGTATGATCAAGTCCAGAGGCTCGTCATCTGATTTGGACTCAGCAGATTTCTGGCTTAGACCATAAGACTATAAGACATAGGAGCAGAAATTAGGCCATTCGGCCCATCAAGTCTGCTCCGCCATTCAATCATGGCTGATAAGTTTCTCAACCCCATTCTCCCGCCTTCTCCCCGTAACCTTCTAGCTTCTAGCAGCCCTCCAAGTGCTGGAGACCTGGGAAGTCCCTGCCGCTGCCTGCTTTGGATCAGACTGTGTGATGTTCTCACCAGATTGAGATTCCAAGGCTACTCTGAAGCTAGGTCCCACCAAGGTATGTGTCTCTGCGCTAGTGGAGGGTGTGGGTGAGCGCTGTGACAGGTCTTCAATGAAGGTGTCTTCAGATTCCTCTTCAGAGGTTTCTTCGGGGCTTGAGCTGAGGACCTGGGTCGTGGACCCCCTCAGCTGTTTCCCAGATGTGTCTGCAAAAGCAAGGAGGGATAATTAGTACATGGCAGCATCCTGTAACATCACTCACAGCATGGTTGTCTGATGGATGTTGCACTGCTGGATCCTCACTTGGTAGAGCAGCACCAACCTCACTGTCAGCACAGGAACAGTCCAGATCCTCGCCAGCCAGCTGGATGGCTCTGTTTTCAAAGTCCATGAGGACATCGATTTCAGGCATTCCTCCACCAGCCTGTGACCTCTCCCTCTTGCTTTGTGCCAGCTTCTCCTGAATGAAAAGAAATGGAGAAAGTGAAAGCAGGATGCCGGCCAGGCCAGATGATAAGTATGCCTGGCATGTGCGGGTGGTGAGTGGTGCCACGGACAGGATGAAGACAATGAAGGTTTGTGTGAGAGAGTGAATGATTATGTCCCTTGAACTGGCAGTGAATGAGATCCCTGTGGATGTGTGATGGGTTTGTAAGTGTGTGAGTTGAGAGTGATAAGAAGAGTGACTTACCCTGGCAGAACAGAGGAGATCATTCATCCTCTTTCGGCACTGGGTGGCTGTCCTCTTTTGCAGGGCATTGGCACTGACCACTGCTGCCACTGCCTGCCAAGCCAGAATGGTGATGTTGCTGGCCCTCCTTCGGCCAGAGCAGGGGTAAAGGACATCACAGCTGGATTCCAGGGCATCCAAAAGGAGCTCGAGGGACGCATCACTAAACGGGGGGGGGCAGCAGTCTTCTTGCCTTTCGGGGCCATGTCTTCTGTGCAGCAATCCTGGGCTGCAAACACTGAGAGGTGTGCATGCTTTAAATTTGGCACACAGCATGAGGAATGGGCGAGGTGATGGTGTGGCAGGCGAATGAGAGCCCACCCGCCATGGAAACGGCGTTTTTCCCCAGGAATGCATAATGAATGCAGCGGGTTTGGGACGATACGGTGTGAGAAGCTGCCATTGCGGCTGGCAGGTAAAACGCCATTTTTCCCGCCCGCTTCCGCACTTAGTGCATATCTGGGTTGATTCCGCCCAGAGTCTTAATAAACGCATTGAGTGAAGTTCCATGTCGCACCTTCTGTGTAAAATTGTACTGTAATTGTTCTCTCTACACACCTGTGTTTATAATGTTGCTAGAAAAACCAAATCCAAGAAATCCAGGAATACCAGCACCACAACTGCCACCTGACCTGAGATCTCTCAACTCTGAATTGATCAAACATTGATATCTTCCTAGCTATGTTTGCTTAAAACTTCTCAACATTAGAAAATGTAATAATACAATGTTAATTTCTTTCTGAGAAGGTGACTTTGTACCAGGATCAATATGAGGGGACTTTGATAGTTCAGTAGGTACAAGAGCTATCTGTGTGAAACTGATTTATATAGACCCAATAATATACCAGGTTTAACTTCTGAACTCTGCAGACAAATATATTGAACCCAAACAATTAAAGCTTTTGTACTGAAAGCAATGTGAATGTGTGCAGCAGTGTGCTGAAAGGTTATGCAGACTAAAGATTACACTGTAAGAAACATGTTACATGTCCTTGTCTGGCTTAATGTATTGAAAATTAGAGATTATATAAAAAGACCAAAGTATCTTTAATATCTTCAGGTTGCTATACCATTTTGGCTATTTAGGCAGGAGTGGGGTGGGACACTATTCTTGTTAAAGTTAGAGAAATCTAAGTAGTGGAAAACATTAAAACTTTATGAGCAATACTCTATAGTATCCCCTGAATACATTGAAACAAAAATGGGACCTCGTCAAAATAGCAGAAAAGTAGCATTTCTGATTAACCCTACAATGTCAGTGGGATTGACCTCATAATTATAACTTCAATAGTTGTCAAATGGCTTCTGAGGACTAATTTTTTTTATAGGGGGGATTATTTCTGAACTTCACAGCCTGGGCAGGAATTTGGCAGAATGAATTGCCTGCCCATTGCAGAACCTGGTTAATATTCTTCTTATTAATTAAGAAATGAGTAACAAAGGGGACTGGACCTGCACCCCACAACTTTCAATACATTAAGCCAGACAAGGACCTGTAACATGTTTCTTACAGTGTAATCTTTAGTCTGCATAACCTTTCAGCACACTGCTGCACACATTCACATTGCTTTCAGTACAAAAGCTTTAATTGTCTGGGTTCAATATATTTGTCTGCAGAGATCAGAAGTTAAACCTGGTACATTATTGGTCTATATAAATCAGTATCACACAGATAGCTCATATACCTACTGAACTATCAAAATAAGTCCCCTCATATTGATCCTGGTACAAGGTCCTCTGCATAGGAAGAAATCAACATTGTATTACATTTTTTAACATTTGAGATGTTTTAAGCAAAAATAACTAGGATGATATCGATGTTTGACCAATGCATTGGTCCAACCTTTAGTTTAAGTCAAATCTCTACGGCCAATGTCTGATAAATGTGTTGACTGCTGATTACCATCTGGTGATGAAGGTGAAAACAACCCCCAAGATGTTTGGATTTCAACAATCACCCTTACGCTGAAATTTGCATAAAAGCAGATGAAATCGTTTAAAATAAAAGCAAAACACTGCGGATGGATGAAATCGTTTAAAATAAAAGCAAAACACTGCGGATGCTGGAAATCCAAAACAAAAACAAAAATACTTGGAAAAACTCAGCAGGTCTGGCAGCATCTGCGAAGAAGAACACAGTTAACGTTTCGAGTCCGAATGACCCTTCAACAGAACTAAGTAAAAATAGAAGAGAGGTGAAAAAAAGCTGATTTAAGGGGTGGGGGGGTGGGGTGGGACAAGTAGAGCTGGATAGAGGGCCAGTGATAGGTGGAACAAGGCAAAAGAGAGATACGAAAATCCTGACGGAGAGAAGAGCAATACTTCTTCAAGGTAGGCATTCCTTGAAGAGAAGTGGCAGTCAATTAAACACTAAGATAAAAGCAAAACACTACGGATGCTGGAAATCCAAAACAAAAACAAAAATACCTGGAAAAACTCAGCAGGTCTGGCAGCATCTGCGGAGAGGGACACAGTTAACGTTCCACCTATCACTGGCCCTCTATCCAGCTCTACTTGTCCCACCCCACCCCCCCCCCCCCCCAACCCCCCTCCCCTCCCTTAAACCAGCTTATATTTCACCTCTCTTCTATTTTTACTTAGTTCTGTTGAAGGGTCACTTGGACTCGAAACGTTAACTGTGTTCCTCTCCGCAGATGCTGCCAAACCTTTTTGTTTTTGTTTTGAAATCGTTTAAGGTTTGTGAGGAAGAGGTGATGAGGCATTTAATGGATACATTTCAGTGGTATGATATTGAAAGCAGTCTGGGGATGACCTCATCAACTTGGTAGTGATAAAACTGGAAGACTGGAAGACATGTGGCAGAAGGTAATTTATCTAATCAATCAATTAATTCTGCACTAATGCAGCATTAATTCAATGTACACTTGTAAGAGAAGCAAATTTCAATTGCTGGTCACTTTCACACCAAATAAAAACACTTCTACATCAGGTTAACATATTGAATAATGAGAGGAAAACACAGGTGATAATTAGAGGTGATCCCATGTTCAATAGCAGGTATATTTTGATGAGATTTGAATCATTGAGGGTAATTCTCCCCTTCCACCCGCTGAGGGGTTTCGTGGCAGATGGGAGCAGAGAATCCAGCGTGAGGCAAAAAAATCAGATATCGGCCATCGTGAAAACAAGTCACACTTCTCCCGATGGTGTGTTCATGGCATTTCGGTTATCCTGCCAACTGGTGACGTGAATGCCATTTGCATTCATTAGCATGTCATGAATGCTCATTAAAACAGCTGCTCACCGGAATCTTGCCACCCCTTCCAATCTTCCATCCTGCCAGCGGGAAATTACGTGAGCGTCAAACCCTTTTGAAAAGGGGTGACTGCACAAGCTGGACCTCAGCTTGCTGGTAATTTCAAGGTGAGTGAAACATATCTGCCATAATGCTCCGCTGGTCTTGTTGCAATGAACGCCATTCTGTTGGGGCTGTAGGCTTGGACAGCTCCTTCTCTTTGCTTTCATTGTCCCGAGGAACACCATTGTGCTGTGGTACTCATGCAGGCCTCCCACTTTCAGAGACTAGCACTTCAACCGGAGGCGAGGGTGGGGCTGATGAACACGAGGAGGGCAACGGGGAGGAAAGGCTGTGGAATGGCAGTGAGAGAGAAGGGTGAAAATGAAGGGGTCATTGGGGATTGAAGGCTGTGGAATGGCAGTCAGGGGGAAGGGTGAACATGAGGGGGACAACAGGGAGCGAAGGCTGTGGAATGGAAGTCACATCAAATCTGTGCCACATCAGAGATTGGAGCACAGAGCTGGGTTAGATCAATCATCTCATTTAAGCTTTAGCATCCCATGCAGGGCTCAAGATGTTACATATCTGCAATGCCATCTTGGTCACCTTGATGTGTGTGCTAGTGTCTCGGGGACAAGGTGGCATCAGCCACCATGCAAGTAGGGCAGGAATAACTATGGACCCTTACAGTCTCCAAATATATCATCCTCTGAGCTTCACTTTCTTGCCCCTTGAATCATTAATGTCTTCAATGTTTCCTTTCAGAGAGAAGGCAAAAACAGATATGGATCCAGGGCTCAATGCTGCCTTTGTCAGGGTCCTAATACCATGGAGGTGGCGAAAGAGGGGGAGGCGACTCCACGTGCAGTTCCAGCAGGAGGGACGTGGTCAAGCATGAACAGGAGGGTCATGAGGAGAGACCCAGATAACCAGGGTGATTCACCAGACCTAGGGTTTATCGCCCAAGAGTCTCCTATCTACAAATGAGTGAGAGGCAATGGCATGAACGCCTGTGCCTGTCCTGAGATCTGATACATCAAAAAAGGCTTTGAAGATGACCGCTGCACTCAATTTCTTGGCCTCTGGATCTTTCTAAGGTTCAACAGGCAACCTGTGTGGCATCTCTAAGTCCACAACAAATCGATGCATAAAGGAGGTCACAGATGCCCTTTACAGGAAGGCCCATCATTATGTCAGGTTTGCCCTGGGTGAAGATAGCCAGGCTGTAAGATTCACCGGCTTTGTTACCATCTCAGGCTTCCCAAGAGTACAGGATGCAATAGACTGCACCCATGTGGCTATATGGGCTCCATGGCAGCAGGCCCTAATGTTTATAAACTACAAGGGCTATCATTCCATCAATGTACAACTGGCATATAATCTCCGGAAGCACATAATGCATGTTTGTGCACGGTACCCTGGGAATTGCCATGACTCCTACATCCTGAGTCACTCCTAGATGCCTGAGATTCTCGAGGGGCCATTATATTTGCAGGGAAGGCTGCTTGGGGATAAGGGGTACCCACTGAAATGCTGGCTAATCACACCAGTGTGTCGCCCTCAGAGTTGTTCCAAGGAGAGGTACAACACTGCTCACAGTTCCACATGCTCCCTTATAGAGCAGACCATAGGACTTCTGAAGATGCATTTCAGATGCTTGGACCGTTCAGGAGGCTCACTTCAATACACTCCCGACAGGGTTTCCCCGCATCATTGCAGTGTGTTGTGCCCTTCACAATCTGGCAGTGCAAAGAGGTGAACCCTTGCCAGAGGATGATGTGGAGGAGGATGAGAGCTCATCAGAGGATGAAGATCCAGAGGCCCAGGGACATCAGGAGGCTGCTGAGGGTCAGTATGAGCACGATTACGCCATGGAGGAAGGAAGATGTGGGAGACATGCCTGTGATACGTTAATCGCTGACAGGTTCCAGGAAGAATAAAGTTATGTGAAGGAATATGGCCACATCTCTCCTAGCCCTCAATTATATTTTCTTTCCAAGTGGGCGGGGATATCCACCCACTTGCAGTGAGAATAAGTCCCGCATTCACGCGCCTAACGAATCACCAGGCCATGATCTCTGCTTTGGTCCGTGGGGCCCTGTAAGTGAGCTCACTCTGGGAAATGAGAGCCCACTTAGGAACAAGATCGATAAGAAAGAAGATTTGAAGCCTTTGCCACCATCTAATGATGCCAACATTGCTGTGACTAAGATGTGGACATGCCTAGGGATCTCTGCCTCCCATGCATGTCTTTTCTTCTGCCACTATGACTGAAGTGATGGAGCTGTGATCCATACTAGGCTGGTTGGAAAGGCCAATCTCCCCTTCCCCATAGGAGCGATCCCTGTCATCCCCAGCCAGCTTGGCTCCAGTCTCCTCGAATTCACTGAGGGCAAGGATGTTGAACGTCCTTTCCCCGGTCTACACTCTCTCGTACCTATTGGGCGCCAGCTTGGTCTGTATGAAGAAGAAAGAAAAGCATGTGATGAGAAGGAATGGAGCAGAGGTTGGATGAGATGCATATCCCCTGTGTGTGGTGAGCCCTCCCCAGAAGGGCCAGAGGATGGAGTGTGAACAACATGATGGGATGGCAGTGATGTGAACATCTTGGTGAGAGAACGAATATTGATATGTGTCCTCCGCTAATGGTTGCATGAGACCCCTGTAGAGAGTAGCTGTTTGAGTGCATGATGCCATGATTAGAGTTTTATACTGGAGGGTGTTGAAGGATGATTTACCTTGGCGGAGCAGATGAGATCATTCATCCTCTTCCTGCATTCGGTGGCACTTCGGACGCGGGTGTCAGCCACACTGACCTGTTTCACTATGGTGTCCCAGTTCTGAGAGATGAGGCTGCTGTAGCCATCCGTGGGGTACAGCACATGCCATTGCTCCTGCACCCTTCTGATCAAGGCTTGGAGGGCCTGGTGGGTGAAGTGGGGTGCAAACTTCATCCCGAGGCTCTTGGCCTTTCTCTTATGGGTTGCATCTCTGGTAGGCTGGAGAGATTAAGATTGTGTGTTGGACTGGTGTGTAAATATGTTGCCCGGACCTTCGAACCCACCAGCTGACAGCGAGTGGACGAATCAGCTCCTGACCCACCAGGTGATTTGGACTGAAATGCACCCCTGCATAATGAATGAGGTTCCAAATGCAGAATCGAGCGCGAGTTGCTGCTATTATGGACAGTGAGCTGGGCATTGTTGAAACCGCCCGCTACCACACTTAGTTTCATTTTGAGATAATTCATAGATTCATAGACATTTACAGCACAGAAGGAAGCCATTCGGCTCATCGGGTCCACGCCCATTATTTCAAATTACAATCCATGATGTTCTTGTATGAACAATTAATATGCTGGTACCAAATTCTTCTCTATCCTTTTTTATCATAGTGTTTATTCATTCAATGTAATTACTTGTAAGTACTGTCCTATGCATTACTGGACTCTTGGTTTAAAAATGTACTTCTTTGCACAAACCCCTAGGATAATGACCTGATTATTGCTCTGAAAAACATCCAGTTTTATAGAGGTAATTATTTCTTGCCGTTTTACCCTTTTATGCAAGTAATTTAATTGCATAAAGACCACAGGGTACAATATTAAATTAAAGGAATATGGTGAGGGTTATGTAAGATATTAATAATGTAATCTAAACATTAGATAGATTATTTTCATTGCCTGATAAATTAAAGACAAGTGACCACAACTTTAACACAAACCCTAGATCCATTTAAATAGCAATTAAAATAAAATTGCATGCATTTGGAATGGGGAATGTCACAAGTAGTGATTGATGCTAAATAAATTACAGCACTTAAACACACTGATTAATTACTTAAAGAAGAATATAAAAGGCACTGGAGATAAATGGGATTGGTACAAAACCAATGCAGATAAGAAGAACCAAACAACCTGTTTCTGTGCTAAAAATGTCATTGGTTTATTGTTCATTATGATAGGCCTCACAAATTGACTGGGTTCTCCAAATGCCCTGAGAACAAATCATTGTTTTCCTTGGTCCTTGGAGCAAGTGCACTTGGCAAGGAATTGTATGCTGTCTTCAACTAAATATTAATACAAATTTAACAAAAATAATTTTATGTGTTGGATTATTTATGAGATTAAATACACAGGATGGTGTTTTAGTATGTCTCTAACTGGGTACACCCATAATCTGTAAACATCACCAGACAGGTTATGATGTCATCTGTCACGTGAAACAGAGTTGGAATGTATTAGTTGACCATGCAAGACGTACTAGTAAGAGCTCTCCAGCAACACGTATATATTACTGTCATCTTCAAATAAAGAACTCACAATATAGTTTATTAGATTTATCTGAGTGACTGGTGAGTTTGTGTTTGGGGGACAGAAGGAAACACAACAGATGGGATTCTCTAAAGATGACAAATAGTTACAGTGTATACCATTATATTTATTACCTGACAGCTTGTACTGAGCACTGACATCTGTGTCAGCAAAAGTTCAACCTGTTTTGTTTCAATACATAATAGTAAATGATGCCAAAGCCTCAATAGAATTCTTCTGTGTCCAATATCCAGTCCAAATACTGTTTATTTTTTGTTCTAGTTTTCTAAATGAGGGCTATAGGGCCTAACAATCAAGATTACAACTGGGACGATGCCCCAGTAAAGGGAGGTCGGCTTCTAGCCTGCCGGTTAATTACTTAAAGAAGAATATGAAAAGGCACTGGAGATAAATGGGATTGGTACAAAATCAATGCAGACAAAAAGAACCAAACGAGGTGAGAGTGACTGCCCTTGACATCAAGGCCGCACCTGACAGAGTGTGACTTCAGGAGCCCGAGCAAAACTGGAGTCAATGGGAATCGGGGGAAAACTGTCTGCTGGTTCGAGTCTTACCTAGCACAAAGGAAGATGGTTGTGGTTGTTGGAGGTCAGTCATCTCAGCTCCAGGACATCACTGCAGGAGTTCCTCAGGTTAGTGTCCTAGGCCCAACCATCTTCAGCTGCTTCATCAATGACCTTCCTTCCATCATAAGGTCAGATGTAGGTATGTTCACTGATGATTGCACAATGTTCAGCACAATTTGCAAATCCTCAGATACTGAAGCAGTCCATGCCCAAATGCAGCAAGACCTGGACAATATCCAGACTTAGGCTGACAAGTGGCAAGTAACATTCGCGCCACACAAGTGCCAGGCAATGACCATCTCCAACAAGAGAAAATCTAACCATCGTCCCTTGACGTTCAATGGCATTACCATCGCTGAATCCCCCATTATCAACTTCCTGGGGGGGTCACGATTCACCAGAAGCTGAACTGGACCAGCCATATAAATACTGCGGCTACAAGAGTAGGCCAGAGGCTAGGAATCCTGTGATGAGTAACTCACCTCGCACCACATCCACAAACATTCACTCCCTCCACCACCAACACACAGTAGCAGCAGTGTGTACCATCTACAAGACGCACAGCAGGAATTCACCAAGGCTCCTTAGACAGCACTATCCAAACCCATGACCACTACCATCTAGAAGGGCAAGGGCAGCAGATAGATGGGAACACCACCACCTGGAAGTTCCCCTCCAAATCACTCACCATCCTGACTTGGAAGTATATCGCCGTTCCTTCACTGTCGCTGGGTCAAAATCCTGGAACTCCCTTCCTAACAGCACTGTGGGTGTACCTACCCCACGTGGACTGCAGCAGTTCAAGAAGGCAGCTCACCACCACCTTTTCAAGGGCAACTAGAGATGGGCAATAAATGCTGGCCCAGCCAGAGAAGCCCATATGCCATAAATGGATTAAAAAAAAATCCAGCCTCATCCGTTGCCACCTCGGGCCTGCCTTCAGAGGCGGTGGGCCCAATGCAATTCTGCCCCTGCCTCCTGGAACAAAGACATGGTGGGCAGGGGCCTTATTGACAGAGACGGGTTTGCAGAATCAAGAACGGTCCCGAATCCTGCTTCCTGTCTCCTTCAGGAAAATCTGACCCATAGACAAGGTCAACTCGGGTGAGATACCAGGAAGGAACAAGGAATTGGCCATTCAGCCTCTCAAACTTGTTTCGCCATTCGATGAGATCCTGGCTGATTTGTATCCTAACTCCATACATCCATGTTGGCTCCATGCCCCTTAACACCCATGACGAGCAAAAATCCTTCAATCTCCGACATAAAATTATTAATTCAGTTAGCAGCTGCAGATTTTTGTGGGAGACAGTTCCACATTTCTTCCACATTTTGGGCAGAATTTTACGCTTACCATCACTCCAGCTCCTGCAGAAAACGGGCATCATGACGTCAGGTCTGCTCCCTGACGCTATGACGCCCGACTGCAATAATACGGAAGGTAAGCGGGGCACAAGCTCAGAAGCCCGCCCGCTTTCAGATAAAGGTCAATTAAATGATATTTGAGGCAAATAAATTGCCAATACAACATCCGCTGATTTTTCTCTCCATGAGCAATTTTATGTTGGTCGCATGGGCTGCATGGTAGATAGGGAATCACAGCAGGGTCAACCCAGCAGCACAAAGGCAAGATTTTAAGGGCTGATGAGGGTCTCACAATGAGCAGTTGGAGGCTGCAATTGAGACTGCATGAGAGGTGAGAGAATTGTACCTAGTTAACTTTGAGCATACTTTTGAAGGGAAGCCGCTGAAGGTTTCACCTGAATGGAGTCATATTGAAGAGGGGCTGCAGCCATGGAGGGCCCATACAGGGCACGCTGATGCAGAGGAATCAAAGGGAGCTTGGGCTGATTACTGTGTGTCTGGGGGAGGGGAGAGGGGCTGATTATTATGTGTGGGGAGGAGAACGGAGAGGGGCTGATTACTATGTGTGGGGGAGGTGGGGGCGGGGAAGAGGGGCTACACTGAGTCTTCCGTCACCGGAGAATATGAGAGTTTGGCTGAAACCTACATGAGTACATAAAATAAAAACATTTGAACCAAGTACTGTAAAAAAAAGACTAATATTTATATGATGTATTATTATATGTTGATCTATAAATGCAAACTTTAATAGTTATATACTGAATGTTATTCTGTTGCAGTTTGTTTTTGCTGGCATGTAGGGTCACCTTAATTTTCAAGTGTTAAAATGGTGACTTTGGAAAATAGTTTGGGAAACACTGGAATATGCTGCCAGCATTCTAAAGGCCTGCATCAACATGTTTCTCTTCGAAAGAGCCTCTGACACCCATCAAAAGCGGCCATGGGCTTGCTGCTGTTATCACTATCATGTAGCCATGAGCCCCCTCACAAAGGTGACACCATCTTAATAGGGGACAATCATTTAATAGTGTGCATCAGAACAACTTAACACTCAGCCTAACACATCGAATGAGCACATGTGATGCCCATGTGTATCTACTGTGATTTCTTTGTTTGTTTACTTGTCCTGCACTGTCGTGCTCCCCCTTCACTGCCAGCCATGCTGGAGGCTGACTGCTGGCCTTGATGCGCTGTTGTGCTGGATGACCTTGGCAGGCATCCTCTGACCTGAGACAGTGAGGGCCCTGGTATTGTAAGCAAATCCTGCCCAGTGGCAGAAGTGTCCTCTGTCGTCGCGGCACCCTGGGGTGCTAGTGTCACTGACAGAGAGTGGAGGAGCTGCTTCACTGTCAGGAGCGCATGAGAGAAGCCCGCAGATGCAGACAGCTGCTGTCCATCTGCTGTTGTGAGATCCAGTAGTATCTCTCTGCTTACCTGAGAAGGACGAGGACCTGCTGGAGACTCTAGGAACCTCATCCCGACACTTGCATTGCATTCTGCTTGAGCTCAGTGAAAATGTAGTGGCTTGCAGGTCTGCACATATACCCCAGCATACCCTGAATGTGCTAATGGTTCTGGCTCTCCATGAGAGTTACCAATCTTTCGATGGAGGAAGCCACACATGCAGATGAGACGGGGATAGCAGCTCTCATGACCAGGATGGACTCCTCCACTGTCCTCGCCAGAGTGTGCATACCCTCAGGAACCACTGCCAGAGCTTCACGTACCTCCCATTGAACATCCTTCATCTGCTGCCTCACTGACGGTGGCTTGTCATCTGCCTGGAGCTAAACATTGAGCTGCACTCCCACACTCCTCCAAGAATCAAAGGCCTGGACTGTCATAGCTTCCAACAGCTGGTCCGGTGCTGAAAGGGGGAGATGGTGGCGTAGTGGTAATGTATCTGGACTCGTAACCCGGAGGCCTTGAGTTCAAATCCCACCACAACAGCTGGTAAATTCAAATTCAATTAATAAATCTGGAATATAAAGCTAGTTTCTGTAATGGTGATAATGATAATTGATTCTTGTAAAAACCCACCTGGCTTACTAATGCCCTGTAGGAAGGAATTCTGCTTTCCTTACCTGATCTGGTGTACATGTGACTCCAGATGCACAGCAATGTGGTTGACTCTGAGCTGCCCACTGAAATAGCCTAGCAAACCACTTAGTTCAAAGGCAATTAGGGATGGACAACAAATGTTGGCCTTGCCAGTGATGCCCATAACCCATGATAGAATAAAGGAAAAAAACAGTTGCTGCTGTCAGTCTGGCCAACACACACATACCCACCAAGGTGTAAGTATCTGAACAGGTGAAAGAAGCAGAGCAAGGACAGGATGGTGCACCCTCTGAGGTCCCCTCTTCTCCCTCAGAGCTCAATGCTTATCCCTCAGGGCTGGTAGCTGCTGGGGCTGATGACTGACCTGTTGAAGAAAGCACAATTATGAGCACCACTCAACAGTGCAGATGAGGACTGAGCCAAAATCATTGCATCTCAGATAGACACCCTCCACAAATCATGCACATCACAAAGGTGTGCATATCCAACCAATGACACTCACATAACCATCCTTCCCCAGTCCCAGCCACACTTCCTCACCGCTCACCCCCCAATAAAGTGCTAAGAAAGAGTCTGTCGGATGTAAGACCATAAGACATAGGAGCAGAAATTAGGCCATTCGGCCCATCAAGTCTGCTCCGCCATTCAATCATGACTGATAAGTTTCTCAACCCCATTCTTCCGCCTTCTCCCCGTAACCTTTGATCCCCTTACCAATCAAGAACCTATCTATCTCGGTCTTAAATACACTCAATGACCTGGCCTCCACAGCCTTCTGTGGCAATGAATTCCATAGATTCACCACTCTCTGGCTAAAGAAGTTTCTCCTTATCTCTGTTCTAAAAGGTCTTCCCTTTACTCTGAGGCTGTGCCCTTGGGTCCTAGTCTCTCCTACTAATGGAAACATCTTCCCCATGTCCACTCTATCCAGGCTTTTCAGTATTCTGTAATTTTCAATCAGACCCCCCCTCATCTTTCTAAACTCCATCGAGTATAGACCCAGAGTCCTCAAACGCTCCTCATATGTTAAGCCTTTCATTCCTGGGATTGTTCTCATGAACCTCCTCTGGACCCTCTCGAGGGCCAGAACATCCTTCCTGAGATACGGGGCCCAAAATTGCTCACAGTATTCTAAATGTGGTCTGACCAGAGCCTTATAAAGCCTCAGCAGTACATCCCTGCTTTTATATTCTAGTCCTCTTGAAATAAATGCCAACATTGCATTTGCCTTCCTAACTACTGACTCAACCTGCAAGTTAACCTTAAGAGAAAAACAAAAACAGAATTACCTGGAAAAACTCAGCAGGTCTGGCAGCATCGGCGGAGAAGAAAAGAGTTGACGTTTCGAGTCCTCATGAGCCTTCAGTTCTGCTGAAGGGTCATGAGGACTCGAAACGTCAACTCTTTTCTTCTCCACTGATGCTGCCAGACCTGCTGAGTTTTTCCAGGTAATTCTGTTTTTGTTTTGGATTTCCAGCATCCGCAGTAGTTTTTTGTTTTTAACCTTAAGAGAATCCTGGACTAGGACTCCAAGTCCCTTTGCACTCCAGATTTCTGAGTTCTCTCCCCATTTAGAAAATAGTCTATGCCTCTATTCTTCCTACCAAAGTGCATGACCTCACACTTCCCCACGTTGTATTCCATCTGCCACTTCCTTGCCCATTCTCCTAACTTGTCCAAATCCTTCTGCAGCCTCCCCACCTCCTCAATACTACCTGTCCCTCCACCTATCTTTGTATCATCTGCAAACTTAGCCAGGATGCCTTCAGTTCCGTTATCTAGATCATTAATATATAAAGTGAAAAGTTGTGGTCCCAACACTGACCCCTGCAGAACTCCATGAGTCACCGGCCGCCATCCTGAGAAGGACCCCCTTATCCCACTCTCTGCCTTCTGCCAGACAACCAATCTTCTATCCATGCTAGTACCTTGCCTCTAACACCATGGGCTCTTATCTTACTGAGCAGCCTCCTGTGCGGCACCTTGTCAAAGGCCTTCTGGAAGTCCAAGTAGATAACATCCATTGGCTCTCCTTTGTCTAACCTGCTCGTTACCTCCTCAAAGAATTCTAACAGATTTGTCAGGCATGACCTCCCCTTGATGAAACCATGCTGACTTTGCCCTATTTTACCATGCACTTCCAAGTATTCTGAAATCTTATCCCTAATAATGGACTCTAAA
The DNA here is from genome assembly GCF_964194155.1 of Cetorhinus maximus. Taxonomy (NCBI): domain Eukaryota; kingdom Metazoa; phylum Chordata; class Chondrichthyes; order Lamniformes; family Cetorhinidae; genus Cetorhinus; species Cetorhinus maximus. Next base: position 99,076,193 of record NC_135879.1, on the reverse strand, counting down.
ATCTTACCAATGACCGAGGTCAGACTAATCGGCCTGTAATTTCCCGTCTTTTGCCTCACTCACTTCTTAAACAGGGGGGTTACATTAGCAATTTTCCAGTCCTCTGGGACCCTCCTGACTCCAGTGATTCCTGAAAGATCACCACTAACGCCTCCACTATCTCTTCAGCTATCTCCTTCAGAACTCTGGGGTGTAATCCATCTGGTCTAGGTGATTTATCCACCTTCAGACTGTTCAGTTTTCCTAGTACCTTTTCCCTGATAATGGCCACCATACTCACCTCTGCCCCCCAACTCTCTTGAACTTTGGGGATGTTACTCGTGCCTTCCACCGTCAAGACTGACGCAAAGTACCTATTCAGTTCCTCCGCCATTTCTTTGTTCCCCACTACTGCTTCTCCGGCATCATTTTCCAGCGGCCCAATGTCCACTTTTGCCTCTCTCTTACCCTTTATATACCTTAAAAAACTCTTGCAATCTTCTTTTATATTACTGACTAGTTTACCCTCATATTTAATCTTCTCCCTCCTTATTTCTTTTTTAGTTGTCCTCTGTTGGTCTTTGTAGGCTTCCCAATCCCCTGGCTTCCCACTGCTCTTCCGCATTGTATGCTTTCTCTTTAGCTTTTATGCTGCCCCTGACTTCCCTTGTCAGCCATGGTTGCCTCGTCCTCCCTTTCTTCTTCCTAGGGATGAATTTTTGCTGTGTCTCCCAAATTACTCCCAGAAACTCCTGCCATTGCTGTTCCACTGTCTTTCCTGCTAGGCTCATCTCCCAGTCAATTCTGGCCAGCTCCTCCCTCATACCTCTGTAGTTGCCTTTATTCAACTGTAATACCGTTGCATCTGATTACAGCTTTTTCCTCTCAAATTGCAGGGTAAATTCTATCATATTATGGTTACTTCCTCCTAAGGGTTCCTTCACCTTAAGCTCCCTTATCAAATCTGCCTCATTACACATCACTAAATCTAGAATTGCCTGTTCCCTAGTGGGCTCCACCACAAGCTGCTCCAAAAAGCCATCTCATAGACAGTCCACAAATTCCCTTTCTTGGGATCCACTACCAACCTGATTTTCCCAGTCTACCTGCATATTGAAATCCCCCATGATCACTGTAACCCTGCCTTTCTTACATGCCTTTTCTATCTCCTGGTGTATCTTGTGCCCCACATCCTGACTACTGTTCGGAGGCCTGTACATAACTCCCATTATGGTTTTTTTACCTTTGCGGTTCTTCAACTCTACCCACACAGATTCTACATCATCTGACCCTTCAGTCCTGTATTTCCCGTCCCCCTTCTCATTGTCATCCCTTTATCTGATATGCTTGAAGTTAGATTCCTAGCCCTTTCCAAACACTCTGTCCTATTTTGTGTTCTGGAGACTTTAATAGCCTCTCCTGGGCTCTTCTTTCTTTTCAGTTTTTTCACAATTTTCCGTGAAGTTGAATCCACCCCCCGCACATGCTAACCTGCTGCTTTGTTTCCCATTAGTCATACTTCTTGGAGTTTTACCCTTCCCTTCCCCCCCACTTTCTAGTTTAAAGTCCTGTTAACCACCCTATTTACTCTTTTCGCTAGAACATTGGTCCCAGATCGGTTCAGGTGGAGACCGTCCCAACGGTACAGATCCCTCCTGTTCCAATACTGATGCCAGTACCCCACGAAATGGAACCCCTCTTTCCTGCACCACTCCTTTAGCTACGTGTTTACTTCCCTTATTCTTGCGTCCCAATGCCAATTTGCACGTGGCTCGGGTAGTAATCCAGAGATTATAACCCTTGAGCACCTGTTCTTTAATTTAGTTCCTAGTTCCTGATAATCCCCAAACAGGTCCTCTTTCTTAGTCTTACCTATGTTATTTGTCCTGATGTGGACCACAACAACTGGATCCTCCCCCTCCCTCTCCAATATCCTTTCAAGCCGGTCAGAGATGTCCCTCACCCTGGCACCGGGCAGGCAACATACCACGTGGGACTCTCGATCCTGCTTACAAAGGATGTTATCAATTCCCCTAATTATAGAATCCCCTACAACTACCACTTGTCTTTTTGCTCCCCCCTCTTGAATGGCCTCCTGTGCCACGGTGCCGTGGTCAGCTGGCTCATCCTCCCTACAGCCCTGTTCCTCATCCACTCAGGGAGCAAGTACCTCGTACCTGTTGGACAAGGTCAAGAGCTGAGGCTCCTCTGTTCCTGAATACAGGATCCCTCTACCTGCCTCACTTGCAGTCACACCCTGCTGACCCTGACCACTGACAGAATTTGAGGTTCTTAATCTACCGGGTGTGACCGCCTCCTGAAACAAAGCATTCAGGTAACTCTCCCCCTCCCGGATGTACTGCAGCGTCCGGAGCTCGGATTCCAGCTCATCAATTCTGAGCCGGAGTTCCTCCAGCAACCAGTACTTGCTGCAGATGTGGTCACTGCGGCTCGCAATGGGATCTGCCAGCTCCCACATCATTCATCTACATCACATCACCTGCCCACCCATCTTGACTTAGATAATTAATTTATTAATTAGCTTTGCAGTGTTTTTTTTTTCAAATTTGGTGCAGATTTCCTACCAGCCAATCAGGTCACAGGTTTCCTGTGACATCGCTTTTTCAGTTTTGGCTTCAGTTACTCTGTGCCCCGAGGTCACCGCTCCGGTGCTCCTCCCTCTGAGTCTGCTCCCTGGAGACAAGGCCACGAATCCCCGAGGTAAGCTAGATTTATACTCACCACTCTGGTGCTCCTCCCTCCGAGTCTGCTCCCTGGAGACAAGGCCGCGAATCCGCAAGGTAAGCTAGATTTATACTCACCGCTCCAGTGCTCCTCCCTCTGAGTCTGCTCCCTGGAGACAAGGCCGCAAATCCCCAAGGTAAGCTAGATTTATACTCACCATTCCGGTGCTCCTTCCTCCGAGTCTGCTCCCTGGAGACTAATGTGTGCTAATCCAAGCCTCTCCTCATCTAACTGATCTGCTCCACTGTTGTTTGGCCAGATCCAGGATGTCCTCCTCCGTTTGTGACAGCACTGCCAAGTTTGGAACTCCCCCACTGGTCCTCATCCTCTCCTGCGAAGACAATGGGACAGTGATGAGTTCCATATTTAGAGCAATGAGCTCCTCACAGTGGTTCCACAAGGTGTTTCTCTCCTCCATGTTGCAGAGTTCCTCCCATGGCATTTAACCTTTCCCACCCTCACATCCCAGCCCCCAAAAGCCTGGCATGGTGTCGAGGCTCCTTGAGTTGCCATTGTGGGCATGCGGAGACTATTATCCATTCCTCTGACTAACAATTCCCAAGCACAACACATGCATACCCTCCAATAGGTATCTGCCCACTTTGAGAGTTTGGATCCTCCCTCAGTCTTGCAGCATGGAGAAGGCGTTAACTCTTTTGCAGCACTGTAGCCATGTTCTACGGATGATCCTGTGATGACCCTGTGGCTACGGACCTCCTCTGCTACCTCCATCCAGGCTTGCTTGGTCAGTGGGGATGCCTCCTCTTCCCATCCTGTGGGAGGAGAAACTCCCACTGCTGGGTCACAGCCTGGAGGAGGGCGCACATTGAGTCATTATCAAACCATGGGGCTGTCTGTGATTGTGCCTCTGCCATTGCTCTAGGAAGGCAATCATATTGCCTTTTCTCAATCGGTATAGGTGGTGAATATCTGGATCTGCAGTCAACAGTCATGGTGAGCACATAAGGAAGGCTGGGATTGGCAAGGATGATGGTAGGCCTTCTGCAGGAGATTTTAAGTGCCCTTCATTGCACATTGACCACCTGATGTGGCCCCTCTGTTGCCTTGATGCACATGGTTGGTGGCCCTTTAACCCCCCCCAACAATGGCAGTTGCTCCCTGGTGAGTCCCCACCCCTGCCCAGCTTACAACACTCTTTCTTCTATTTAATTGCTGGCAGTCCTGCCAATTGGCTGCTAATTGTCCAGCTAGTGTTCAATCACAACGGGGCCATGGGAATGGGTGGGAGTAGGCGTGCCATACACTCCTGCTTATACCACCATCACCCCACCGCATAGCGTGAGGTTCCGGCATTTGTATGAAGAAAGGTTTAATAACTTCTCTCCTGAATAGCCTGTCTCTGATTTTAAGTTTATGTCTCCTTTCCTAGACTCCTCCACCAGCAGAAAATGTTCCTGTCTAATTACCCTATCATTTCCTTCCAAACTCCTAAAACTCTCAACCAAATCATGCTTTAACCTTCAATGTTCTAGGATATATAAGCCTAGTTTATGTAATCTCTCCTCATAATTTAACCCCTGGTAACATTCTAATGAATCTGCTCTCCACTCCTTCCAGGGCCAATATATCCTTTCTAAGATATAATGCCCAGTACTGTACACAATACCATGGATATGGTGTAACCAGAGTAGCAGGTGGTAAGAGAACCAACATGAGGGCAAAATTACTTGAGCTCGTCCTCACCGCTCTGCTGTCACACATGCATATATTCATGCCTATACTGGTAGGAGTGGCCACCCCACAGTCCTTGTGAAGATGAAGACCAAACTTCACACTGAAACCACCCTCCATTGCACCATGCTAAATGGGATCAATGCAAAACAGGTCTTGCAGCTCAAAACTGGGCATCCATGAGCAGCAGAAGTTTTTTCTATCACAATCTGTAACCTCATGGCTCAGCATATCCAGCACTACACCATTATCATTAAGCCAAGAGGCCAATCCTGGTTCAATGAGTGTAGGAGAGTGTGTCAAGAGCTAGACAAGGCATACCTAAAAATGAGCCACCAACCTGATGCAGCTGCAACACAGGACTGCTTTCATGCTATATTGCAGAAGCAGCATGCTAAGCGATTCCACACTAACTGATCAGATCAAAGTTCTGCAGTCAATTAAACAACCAAAGGGAGGAGGAAGCTTCACAAACATCCCCATCCTCAATGATGGCAGAATCAGTGCAAAAGACAAGGCTAAAGTATTTGCAACCATCTTCAGCCAGATGTGCCAAGTGGATGGTTCATCCTGGCCTCCTCTGGAGGGCCCCAACATGGATGCTAGTCTTTAGCCAATTCAATTCAGTCCACGTGATATCAAAAAAACAGCTGAGCTCAATGGATAAGGCAAAGGCTCAGGGCAATGACAAAATCCTGACTGTAGCACTGAAGACTTGTGCTTCAGAACTAGCCATGCCCCTAGCCAAGCTGTTCCAGTACAGATACAATGCAGGCAACGACATAATCACGTGAAAAGTTGCCCAGGTATCATGTCCTGTCTACAAAAACAGGTCAAATCCAATCCAAACAATTACCGCCCTATCAGTTTATTCTCAATCATCGGCAAAGTGATGGATGGTGTTGTCAACAATACAATCAAGTGGCACTTACTCAGCAAACACCTGTTCACCTTGCTCAGTTTGGGTTCTGCCAGGGCCACTCGGCTCCAGACCTCATTACAGCCTTGGTCCAAATATGGATGAAACAGATGGATCCCAGAGATGAAGTGAGAGTGCCCTTGACATCAAGGCAGCATTTGACTAAGTGTAGCATCAAGGGGCCTTGGTAAAATTGAAGTCAATTTTAAAATTGAATTCGGGAAAACTCTCCACTAGTTGGAGTCATACCAGCACAAAGGAAGGTGATTGTGATTGTTGGAGGTCAATCATCTCAGCCAGAGAACATCGTTGTAGGTGTTCCTCTGGGTAGCGTCTTAGGTGCAACCATCTTCAGCTGCTTCGTCAAAGAGCTTCCTTCCATCATCAGGCCAGAAGTGGAGATATTTACTGATGATTACGCAGCGTAAAAATGTCAGTTAATTGAAACTTTAATTATCTTAACAGGCCTTTTAATTGTCGGTGGGTGTGCTCCTGATTCCTGCGCACGGCCGCTGACTGAAATATCGTGCAACTGCGTGTTGACGTCGGGACGCTTGCTCGACGTCAACTTGCGACATTTCATGCTCGAGTGGGTCGGGCGCGTGCCCGCCCTCCCAGGTAAAAATTTTGCCCAAGAACACTTTGGTCAAAAGAGAAGAAGAGCTGAATGTTTTTTTAAAAAGGACTTGGGTCTGCTCGTAGAAGGAACACAGAAAGTTAACATACAGGTAGAGCAAGCAACTAGGAAGGCAAATGGCATGAAAGAAATAGGAGCATATGGCTCATTGAGCCTGCTCCGCCTTTCAGTATGATCATGGCTGATCTTGGGCTTCACCTCCATTTCCCTGCCCACTCTCCAAACCCCTTAATCCTCTGAGAGACCAAAAATCTGTCTATCCCAGTCTTTAACGTATTCAATGATGGAGCATCCACAACCGTCTGGGACAGAGAATTCCAAAGATTCACAACCCTTTGAGTGAAGCAATTTCCCCTCATCTCAGTCCTAAATGATCGACCCCTTATCCTGAGACTGTACCTCCGTGTTTTAGATTCTCCGGCCAGCAGGAACAATCTCTCAGCATCTGCTCTACAAGTCCCTTCAGAATCTCATACATTTCAGTGAGATCACCTCTCATTCTTCTAAGCTCTGGAGTAAATTGACCCAATTTGCTCCGCTTCTCATCATAGGACAACCCCCTCATCACAGGTAGTGTACCGCCTCCAATGCATATATATCTTTTCTTAAATATGGAGATCAAAATTGCACTCAGTACTCCAGATGTTATCTCACCAAAACCCTGTACAAATCTAGCAAGACTTCTCTATTCCTGTACTCCAATCTCCTTGCAATAAAGGCCAACATGCCATTTGCCTTCCCAATTGCTTGCTGTGCCTGCAAGTTAACTTTTTGTGTTCCTTCTTCAAGCACACCCAAGTTTTTTTGAACATCAACACTTACACAAGTTTCTCATCTTTAAAAAAATAGTCTGCTTTTCCATTCTTTCGACCAAAGTGAATAACTTCACATTTCCCTACATTATAATCCATCTGCCATCTTGTTGCCCACTCGCTTAACCTGTCTACACCTCTTTGCAGCCTCTCTGTGTCCCCTCCACAGCTTACCTTACCACCTAGCTTTGTATCATCAGCAAACTTAGATATGTTACTCTCTGTCCCTTCATCTAAGTCATTAATATATATTGTAAATAGCTGAGGTCCCAGAACTGACCCTTTTGGTACTGTAAGTTTTTGATAATACTACTAATTTTTAGGGTTTTATGTTGGTCTGAAGTAACATCTATGAATTCTTTTCAATCACTTCTTAAATAGTTCAGTTTGAATTTCTGTTAGTGGAAAACTTTACAGTTAAGGCTGGGAATAGGAAGGCAGTTACTTGTGAGAAACTACACTTAATGAATTTTATGACTCTGAATGTGCAAGTAAGAGCTTTTATGTCAGCTTTGAAGAAATGGCTAAAAAGTAGCTTGAACTTAGGATGACGCCTTATCTTTAAACAAGACCATATATTGGTTTAATTGATTAGCCATATCTGTAGGGTAAAACATCTGTATCACAGGAAAACCTTTCTTTTCTGACTTTGTAGTAGGACGTGTTATTAACATTTGTTTTTAATGGTTTTAGTATCCAAGGGACTTGGGTTAAAATATGTGAATGTGTACAAATGTTTGGACTATTTCCAAGTAAAGGATGAGAAGTAGGGATAAAAGTTGGAAAATCAAAGTCTTCGTTGGCACAGTTTTACCATGGTTTCTGTGATATAATTCTTCTGAGACATGTTTCAATGTAATCGTCGCTTCAGAGACAGAAGAAGAAAGGCATTGTCTGTGCTGGCAGCACTTGAAGAATCCTTTAGGACCTTGAATGATAAGAAAGTTTCACATTGTTTTCACTATTTTGTTAAGTATATGTAAAATCTTGCTTAATAAATTCTACTTGATTCATAAATACTAGTTATTGGTACCTTGTTAAGTCAGACACAACTGAGGACCCCATTGTTAGAAATTAAAATTCAGAGTTTAGAGATTTTAATTAAAAGGCTTTTATACCTCAAACCTCCAAACTTATAATACTCCACTACTCACTACCTGCCAACTTGAAAAAGTCCCATTTATGCCCATTTTCTGCTCCCTAACTGTTAACTAATACTCTAGCCATGCTACTATATGTTGTGTGTGCCTGCATGCCATTGTAATGTAAAGGTGCTCGGCAGAGCAAGAGTTAACGTGGGACTGGAGAATAGCACCACCCATGGTATGACATATAGAGTCACATGGTAATAGACCAGAGAACAATCTAGAAGGAACCAGCCTGCATGGGAGCGGCACCATGCATGGCAGTAACTGGGATCTATACATAGATAAGGATTACCAATAAATGGTTCATGTTTAAACATACAAATCTCAAGACCTCATCAATGAGACACGAAATGAACCCATAACACAACATGGTGATCAGCAGTGGCATGAAAGGTGGCATTCAAATGATGAACCCAGAACAGAATCCCAAGATATGAAAAAATAAAAGTAGCTGAAGACTGACCGGAGAGATGTGCACCTAAGAAGAAACATTGAAGAAACAGTTGAAGAAGCTTCCCTACAGAGTTGCAAGTTAAGGAATCCACCAGAGTGAGTGGTGGCCCATTGTAATATCCTGAGTCACGCAGTGAGGAACCTGGTCAGGTCACAAGACATTTGAGAAAAATTACAAAAAAGGGACCCTGAGAGATACAAAGTGAAGGAACCTGATCAGATCACGGGACAAGTGTGCAAAATTACAAAAATATCTGTACTTACATTGTCGAATACGTGGCAGTCCCAGGGGCTCAGCATCCAGAGGGCAGCTGAAAGAGAGCTGCAGAAGGTGCCTAGAGCCGGCACCATAACACGTATTGGATGTACTGCTCTGAAGTGAATTTTTTAAAATAAGAACCTGTAGCGTTTAAGTAAGAAGAATCGCCCTGAAATTGGTTTTACAGCTCTGAGGAGCAAATTGCTACAGTTTTAAAAGTTTTAAAAAAAGGAAATGGCCTATGATCATGAAGGAGCCTGCTAAACCTGAATCAGTGTGGGAAACTCACAAAGGAAAAAACCTACAGGCTGAGGAAATAAAACAGATAGCCTTATAGATGCAATGGCATTTAAAGCTGCAACTAGTACAAAAAGAAACAGCCAAGGACAGAAAATTAGGAGAGCCAGACCCATTTTGGATAAGGAAATGGCTAAACCAGACCCAAGAGTGAGAGTCTTCGAGAAGGGAATTTTTTGTTTACAGGAGAATTACAGGGTTAAATAAGGAATCAAAAGAAGTACAAATTGGTGAGTTTTTATTCGTTTTTGTTTCATTTGCAGTGAAGTATTCCACAGCCAACATATAGATCAATACTCGATTACATTTGGTGAGATATTGAAAGGCTTTGACGGATATTATAAACTCCAAGTTGTGGAGAGCGCAGAACCTAGAAGAAGGTCTAGCATACCACCCAATAAAGTGCCATGGGCAACAAAAGACCCTCAAGTGAGGGCAACAAAAGACCCCAGAGCGAGGGAGACAATGTTCAAGTATACCACAGGATGGTTGCCGACCACGTCAGTGCAATGAAATGCATGAACCGAAGAGTTAGTGCAGAAGAAAGAAATGGCTAAGAAGCAGCCAAAAGGATTAAAAATAGAGCATTTTGAAAATGCTGACACAGTAAACAAACTACAACAGGAGATTCAAAACAAAAACAGAATTACCTGGAAAAACTCAGCAGGTCTGGCAGCATCGGCGGAGAAGAAAAGAGTTGACGTTTCGAGTCCTCATGACCCTTCCTCAGAACGATTTCCAGCATCCGCAGTAGTTTTTTGTTTTTACAACAGGAGATTGCAGTGCCTAGTGAGCAAATGGCTATGCATGAAGGAAAACTACCTGAGGTAATGCAAAAGAAGCAAAACATGCAAAAAGTAAATTAAGCTTTTCTACAGGAAAACGTTCACATCAGAGCTGAACTGGAAGATTTGAAGTGCAAAATTCAAGCTGAGAAAATGCACGATAAACTGAAATCTTCAATGAACTAAGTTGTTCAAGATCCGAACAAACAAATTTCAAAAACGACACAAAGGATGTAAATGCATTGGAGGCAGCTCAAAGGAGGTTTACTAGATTGATACCTGGACTGAGTGGGTTGTCTTATGAGGAAAGGTTGGACAGACTGGGCTTGTTTCCACTGGAGTTTAGGAAAGTGAGGAGTGATTTGATTGAAGTATACAAGATCCTGAACGGCCTTGACAAGGTGGATGTAGAAAGGATGTTTCCTCTTGTGGCTGAGTCCAGAACTAGGGGGCACTATTTTAAAATTAGGGGTCACCCTTTTAGGACAGAGATGAGGAGAAATTTTCTCTCTCAAAGGGTTGTGCGATTTTGGAATTCTCTGCCTCAGAAGGTGGTGGAGGCGGGACCATTGAATATTTTTAAGGCAGAGGTAGATAGATTCTTGTTAGGCAAGGGAATCAAAGATTATTGGGGTTAGATGGGAATGTGGAAATTGAAACACAAGAAGATCAGCCATGATATTATTGAATGGCTGAGCAGGCTCAAGGGGCCAAATGACCGACTCTTGTTCCTATTTCTTATGTTCTTATGTTCTAAAGTTTTCAGGAGGAAATAATGACCCTCAATTACACAGTTGGCAAATAAAAGCAGGAGTTGGGAAAACTCAAACCAGATGTACAGCTAGGCAAATCAGCAGGTAGAAAAGTCACGCAAAGAAGTTACGACCCTGAAAGATTCCTTGAAGAATCAATATGTAGCCATGGAAAAACACGAGGAGCGAAAAAGGACATTGAGTATTACATCAGAAAAACCTGCATTGGAACTATCAGTTGCAACAAAACAATACACTGAAGCCCAGAGTGAATTGGGAAGAGGTCAATAAGAAAATAAACAGTTGAAAGAACAGTTGATTGTCCATCAAGATCAAATGCAAAAGGAGTGCATAACCATTCAGCAATATGAAGAAATGAAGACTGTCTTAAACAGCAGCATGGAAGAACAGCAGAAGAAACTCAAGGAGGCTCCACTGAATTGCAGGAAAACTCAAGATGAGCCAAGTGAGCTTTACAAAGAATTGAAAAACCTGTTGAGAGACCTTCACATGCTACAAGGATCCCTCAGGTCAAAGCTTGTTCCTCTGGAAAATTACAGGGAAGCAAAATTAATTTAACGTCACTCTGAACAAACTGAAGGACAAGTTGGTAAAGACTCAATAATGTTTCATAGTCCAGGAGGAAGCCCAAAGCTACAAGAAAAAGACTGAAGAGTTAAAGAACCAGCTGAATGAAAAAAGGAGGCATTGAAAGGAAAAACTGTAGAACTTTCCAAGTTGCGAGTGGATAATGAAGTCATGAGTAGCACAATTACAGAACTAAAACAAGTTAAGACTTCACCAGAGACAGACCTGGCCAACAATGAAACCAAATTAAGGACAAGGACAAAGTCCTGTTGCAGACAGAGAAAGAAAAGACAAAAGTGAGATTGGAAAATGTAAATCTGACACTGAAGCACAACAAACTAAAAGAAGAAACAGCACTGGGTGTCTCAGATATACTGAGCACCATTGAGCTGAATGAAAAGATTCATAAGATTGCAAAATGATTTGAAAATAAAACAGTAAATGAATGTTTGGCTGAAATTGTGAAACAAGTGGAAATGAAGGTTCCATTTGCAAAATGGCAACATCCAGCAAGAATATGCTGGACTCCATGGAAAAAGAGAATTCGAGTCCACGCTAGGAATGAATGGAGTGCACACTCCCCTTGGAAGGAACGGGACAAACTCACAATGTTGGAAAAAAGCAGACGGGTTGTTAATAAAGAGAAACGCAACTTGAAGGAGCACTAAAAGCAAATCATATGGAGATAACCAAGTACCAGAAACACAGAGTACTACTATCATTCCTCCAAATGAGACAGACCGCGATGTGGAGGAACTGTAAAGCCTCAAGGCTGTCTGAATTTATGAAGTCAGAGACTTGGTGTGGGGGAGAATGGATAACAAGTAAAGATTGTATTGTAAATAGCTATACTCCTTTAGAAGGGAGGAAAGTTTTCCTTTGAGAAGAAAGGGGATGCTGTGCTTTTTAAATTCAATTTATGGGATGTGAGCATCGCTGGCTAGGCCAACATTTATTGCCCATCCCTAGCTGCCTTCTTGAACCGCTGCAGTCCATGTGGTGTAGGTAAACACATAGTGCTGTTAGGGAGGGGGTTCCAGGATTTTGACAGCGACAGTGAAGGAACGGTGATATATTTCCAAGTCAGGACGGTGAAAAAAAATACAACATCCCCCTTTTTTCTGAAAAGAAAACTTTCCTGCCTTCTAACGTAGTGTGGGCCTGCATACCATTGTCATGTAAAGGTGCTCAGCAGATCAGGGGTTAACATGGGACTGGAGAATAGCACTACCCACAGTATGCAGAGTCAGCCACACTCACGCAGGCTGAGCTAAAAAATTCTGCCCATAAGCTCAGGATAGATAGTAAATGCAAAAAAGAGCCCTGAGAAATAGTGAGAAAACAACTGAAACAAATTAATAGATGAACAGGGATCGTTGGTTGCAGGAAAGGGCAGAGTGGATGCAACTGCTCCAGAGCCATATTTTATCAACACCCAGGCTTTGGCTTCAGCTCCAGTTGATGTGGGCTTGGGTTGGTGTCAATCTGGGGGCCCAGAATTGCCCTACAAAGGAGTAATCTAAAAGCAGCCTTCGAGCGTTTATTTTTCTACAAAATCTCTTTTCCCAAAGAATAATATTTTTTTTGTGTTTTCTTTTTAATTCTTTGAGTCACCCTTTGATAGTATATTTTAAAATGCTTTTGAAAATATATTAATATGGTTACAATTGTTTAAATCCAGTTGAAACCCACATTCTCTGCACTCTCCCAGGGTCAAGTACAGTAAGCTTGTCATATCTGTCCCCCCTACGGTGTGTTGCCATGGAAACAGGGTCAGGGTATAAAGAGGGGAGGTAGAAACATGCTACTGTTGTTCCATTAGGCAATCCAAACAATAGTGCTGGACGGGAGCAATAGCACTCCTTCATTATTAGTTGTTGGAAACTTAATTTCCTTTTTAATACATAATTGGTGAACTAAGTAATGTAATTTACAATCTTCACCGGTTTTGGTGGGCACATTGGTGTTAACATAATTTGCTGGCCATGCGGGGTGGATGGTAAAGCCAAACAGCTAAGTTCCCAACATATTTTTGAAAAAAAGAAATCTCACTTAGAAACAGTCCCTCCAAATTTTTAGCTGTTGCACCCAGAATCACAGAGGTAATCGCACTTCAATAAGCTGCGAGCAGCTGACTGAAACTGCTCAAGACCCGGCATTGCCTGAAATCAGTGCAGCCTTTTGGATAAGTAACTACTCATTGAACTGCACAAAATAACCAGCACGTATAATGTGGTGTGGCCACATAATTTGGCTTTGCAGTGCTGGTGGTTTTGATGCTAAACCAGTTGAGGTAAAAAATGGTGGGGTTGCCTGTATAAGGGTGGCCAAGCTGCTACTATTGTTGGTAGAGTTGATCAGCAGACACTCCTTGGGTGGAAACGCTAAGTTTATTTACAATGTACTCAGCAGCAACTACACGTGTGCTTTCAACTCCAACTCTATCTCTGGACTGACTGCTCAAGTAGCCCGTACTACTCTCCTATTGGTTACTACAGATCATGTGATCTTCCCTAACAAATATTATTCTTAAAGGTACATTACTCACTAAATAAAACCATAATTACTACATTTCTTCTCATTCAACTTGGCTATACAGATTATATTTACAAGTACATATTTTTCAAGACAACATAATATTTACACTGGGTAAGGAGTTTACAATTTCAGTCTTTCAGGTGGTTTCCTGATACATGTGGAACGTCGCAGTTCCACAACTTCAGATTCTTTGTCAAGAACCTCCTTTTCTGGAGTTGCCTGAACATCAGGTGCTTCGGTGGGTACTTGCAGTTCTATATCCTCAACTCTTACTGGAACATCAGACATGTCTGTCCTGGGTCGAGTATCCTCAACAGGAAATGCAGACCCAGTCATGATCACTGGTGGAACTAAATCTTGGTGATTTGTCTCTCCCTTCCTTAAATGGTGCACATGTTTATGGATGATCCGGCTTTACACCTCCACATGGTAAGCTAGAGGTCCAGTCACTGCACTTATTTCACCCGGTAACCACTTTGGTCCTTCCCCGAAGTTTTTCACGTATACTGGCTCTCCCATGGTAAATTTCCTCTCGTGACTATGCCAGTTGTGTCTAGTTTTCTGGCTTCCCTGACTCCTTTCCACCTTCCCCTATAAATTCAGCATTATTAAGTTCAATCTCGTCCTGAGACAGCGTTTCAACAAGAACTCCGCAGGTGTGACACCTGTTGTTGTGTGAGGGGTAGTCCTGTAATGAAAAAGAAAGCGTGCTAGCTTGGTTGCCAAGGAATCGCCAGTTAGCTTTTTCATGCCTTCCTTGAGTGTTTGAACTGCCCTTTCGACCAGTCCGTTTGAGAAAGGGTGGTACGGTGCAGTTTTTACATGAGTGATACCGTTGAGGCTGACAAACCATTGAAGCTCAGCACTTAGAAATGCTGTGCCGTTGGCGGAAACGACTACTTCTGGTAGTCAGGGAATAGCAAAACTTTGACATAGTTTCTCAATTGTAGCGGCCAACGTTGGTGACTTCAACTCGTATACGTCCAACCATTTCAAATGGGCATCGACAATGAGCACAAACATTGTTCCCAGGAAAGGTCCAACAGAGTCAACGTGTAACCACACCCAGGGTCTACCTGGCCACTCCCATGGGTGTAACAGAGCTGTCACTGGCAACTCTTGCAGTTGTTGACATTGCACACAGCGCTTTGCTAAACTCTCTAATTCGCCATCCATCCCAGGCCACCATAGATAGCTGCGTGCTATGGTCTTCATTCGGGAAATTCCTGGATGGGCACTGTGTAGTTCAATTAAAAGTGGCTCCCTTCCCTTTGGAGGAACTGTCACTCGTGCTCCCCGCAATAAGATGCCATCCTGGCTATTTCATTTCATCAGATACGGGCTCCTGTGACCAACCATGCAGCACTTGTTCTCGCACTTGAGATAGGATTGGGTCCCGACTTGTTCAGTCTCTGATCTGTTGAGAACATCCTGGCAAGGAATCTAAGGAATTTAACAGTGAAACAAGTTCCTGTGGAACTGAGACACGATCATCATTTTCTTGTAAAGGCGAACGACTAAGGTCATCAGCATTTACGATTTGATTGCCAGGCCTATGTACGAAAGTGTATTCGTATGCTGCCAGGATTAAAGCCCTGTTAGTATCTCTGTATCTTCTTTCCATGTGCCTTCTTCTTTCTAGCGCAGACTTTAATCTTGGCCATCTTTTTGACTTCACTATTGGCCAGACTTCACTCAGATGCAAGCTCAACTTCTCTGAGCTTTATTTTTTATTTATTCATGGGGTGTAGGCATCGCTGGCTAGGCCAGCATTTATTGCCCATTTGTTCAGAGGGCATTTTAAGAGTCAACCACATTGCTGTGGATCTGGAGTCACATGTAGGCCAGACCAAGTAAGGACAGCATATTTCCTTCCCTAAAGGGCATTAGTGAATCAGATGGGTTTTTACAACAAGGGGCAATGGTTTTGTGGTCATCATTAGGCTTTTAATTCCAGATTTTTTATTGAATTCAAATTTCACCATCTATCATGGTGGGATTTGAACCCAGGTCCCCAGATCACTACCCTGGGTCTCTAGAATACCAGT
The DNA here is from genome assembly GCF_964194155.1 of Cetorhinus maximus. Classification (NCBI taxonomy): domain Eukaryota; kingdom Metazoa; phylum Chordata; class Chondrichthyes; order Lamniformes; family Cetorhinidae; genus Cetorhinus; species Cetorhinus maximus. The sequence continues at coordinate 99,060,541 of NC_135879.1, read as the reverse complement.
CCAGTGACAATACCACTATGCACTTCCTCCCCCAGCTCAGTGGCTGAGTCTCCCAAAATTTAATTATCTGTCTGCTTCTTGGAAAATTCTGCAACTTTTGCTTCCGAAGCCTTTTTGGCTTCATTTAGTTGATTCTTCAGTTCTTCTGCTCTTTTTTGTATTTGTTTTCCGGAAAATTGAACATTGTTGTGTCTTCTGGATCTGCACCTAAAGTGCTGCAAGCTGCAGGGCTATGGGCCGGGTGCAGGAAGATGGGATTAGAAAAGGCACCTGGATGTCCTTGGGCTGGCATGGACAAGATGGGCTGAATGGCCTCCTTCTGTGCTGTAACTTTTCTATGGTTCTATGGTTCTCTGCCAACTCATTCTTCAGTTCGTTCGGAGAAGTGCTGAATTCTTTCTGTTTCTCTTCATACTTTTCCAGAGGTACAAACTTTGACCTGAGGGAATCTTGCAGTCTGTGCTGGTCTTTTAACAAGTTCTGTTTTTCCCTGCGAAGGTTGCTCACTTTGTCTCAAACTCTGTCATCAAGCAGGGTCTCTTCGAGTTTCTTCTGCTGTTCCTCCAGGTTTTCACTTAAGACATCCTGCATTTCTTCAGGTTGTTGAGTTCTTATACATTCCTTTTTCAAAACAGGAACACTTCTAGCTTCCTTTTGGAATCTCAGTGGCCAATTAAGGTTGTTTTCCCTTAGCCAATTTCACCCTAGAAGGCTTGGTCCTCTGCCTCTCAATACCAACACTGGAGCTTTGCCAATTGGCTTCCATAATGGACAGTTACTCTGCTTATGCCTTTTACTTGAATGTCTTCACCCATATAGGTTTTTAGTTTGGCAGCAACTTCTTCTAAATTTAATTCATGTTCGCCATTTTTCAGATATCTGAAGGCATGTTCCCCAATTACTGTAGTGGAAGCTCCCATGTCCACTTCCATTCTAACAAGTTTGCCATTTACTTTCACTGTGACAAATATTGGTTCTGTCTTTCCAACTTTCAGGTTAAACAATGAGTAAATGTCTGAATTTGTTGTTTCAGGCTCTTCTACATTGTAGATTTTATTGGGCTTCTTTTGTTTACAAGCCTGCTTGAATCTTTCCTTACACTGTCTCATTACATGTCCATTTCTATGACAATAGTAGCACTCGATTGTTTTAAACCGCCAATCGTTAAAAGACTGATTGCTTCCGCCTCTATTAAAATTATTCTTCGATTTTGTTGCTAAGTTATTTTTCTTTATTCTTCGGCTAGCAGGTTACCAATTCTCGGCAGAGTTTTACATTTTCACGCTTTTTTGGCTGGGGTTTCCTGCCTGATGTGGAGGACGGTGCCATTTTGCTTTTGAATCTCTTATTGCACCTTCCATGGCCAGTGCTACCTCTAGCACCTTCTTGATATCCAGATTCGCTTCGGAAAATAATCTTTTCTGAATAGTGTCTTCTTTCATGCCACAAACTAAACAATCTCTGAGCATGTCGTTTAGCGTCGTACTGAAATAACGATGTTCCATTAGCTGCTTTAACTATGCCACGTAGCATGCAATTGTCTCACCCGGGGCTCTATTTCACAAATTAAATCTGAACATCTGCATCGTGACTGAGGGCTTTGGTTGAAAAAGACCCTTCACAAGATCCACCAATTCACCAAAATATTTTGGAATCTGGGGCACTAGGTACCATCAAACTTTGAATCAGACTGTAAATTTTGCTCCCAAAAGCACTTAAGAGGATTGCTTTCCTCTTCTCTTCTCCCGTAATCTTGTCTGCTTGAAAAAAGAACATGAGGCATTCTATGTAATGAGGCCAATCGTCTATGGCTGGTTCAAAAGGATCAATTCTCTCAAATTGTGGCATTTTGAGAGGGGATTATTTCTTCGATTCTAAAGGAGCTTGCTATTTACAATCACTGGGCGAGGTGCAGTGCCAATTTCTTTCTAACTTGATTTCTTGTGTCTAATCCTGTTTTATCCTCCTTATTGTAAGGTTGGCTAAGTTGCTACTATTGTTGATGGAGTTGATCAGCAGACACTTCTTGGGTGGAAACATTAAGTGTATTTACAATGTACAATTGTACGTGTGCTTTCAAATCCAATTCTATCTCGACACTGATTGCTCAAGTAGCCCACATTACTCTCCTATTGGTTACTACAGATCATGTGATTTTCTCTAACAAGTATCATTCCTAAAGGTACATTACACACTAAATAAAACCATAATTACTACATTGCCACTCCCACCAACTTCCTCTGCGGTCTGCGCCGATTGACATGCTGTGTAGGGCGATAGTACATGCTCCTTGTGCATATGCGGGAAGAATGCAGAGTGAATGGATCGTCAGTCAGTGCCTTGGTGCCCAACCTGATGTTTTCAACCCTGTTGCTTCTGTTAATTCCCTGGCTTAAACATGGTAAGGTGAACATGCATTCAGCTGCACAGGCCGTCACCACCAACACCACCCCCCTCCACCCCTTCCTCCAAGAGGCATCGCCCAACAATTTGCAAGTGAGGCACTTTTGTCTACTTGCTTTTGCAAAGTTAGTGGAAATTCTATGTTAGTGGAAGAGTTGTGAGAAGTTGTTGGGTCAGAAGAGAGTGGTGCTGGGAAATTAAGAAAGAGTTGTGTATTTTTGAAAGGCTACTGAGTTCACCACTTCTTTGCAGTCATGGAGGCTATAGTTACAGTTCCCCTTGGGCTGCAGCATCAGAGAGAGATGGAGGCAACAGAGACAACAAGCTACTCATAGAGGGTGAAGGAAGAGGGCCCTGAGCAGGAAACCTTACCCACCTCGGGTCTTCTGCGAGCACTTATTCCACCTGTACCTGGGCCAGAAGGCAGTATGTTCAGCAGCTGCTCTTCACCAAAGAAAAGGTCACAAAACTGTACCACTTCTTGCCACCAGATGCGTAGCCACAGAACAGGGTGAGGACAGCACTGCCAGCGGCACTGACCGACCAGGTGACTGTGGCCTCAATTTTTACATCAGCAATTCCTTCCAGGCTGGAACAGGTGACATTGTCAATATATCACAGTTTACCTTCAATCGCTGTATCTGAGAAGTCACAAAGGCCCTGGACACCAGGAGAGGAGACTCCAGTATCTTTTCTCTAAACAGAGAGAACAAGGAGGAATGGGCATGAGGCTTTGCCAAGATAGCAGGTTTCCCCATGGTGCAGGGAGCTATTCACTGCATACATGTGGCCCTGTGGGTGCCATATCCCAATGGAGAAATGTACCTAAACCACAAAGTGTAGATGGTATGCAACCATGACCAGAGCATCATGTTGGTGAATGTTCACTATCCTGGCAGCAGCCATGATGCTTTCATCCTGTGCCATTCAGCCTTCCTGCCACCTTTGATCCACCACATCAAACCAGAGGGTGGCTGCTGGGCAACAAGGGCCACCTGCTGTTGAAGTGACGGATGACTCACTTTTGCAACCCCATCACACATGACAAGCACTCCTATAATGACTGGTAGAATGCAGCAGGGAACATTGTAGAAAAAAACACCCTGAAGTAATGGTTTTGATGCCTGGGCCACCTGGGCGGATCCCTTTAGTACTCACTGGAGCATCTCTCACAATTCGTAGTGGCCTTCTGCGTCCTCCACAATCTTGCCATCATGAGTTTGCAGCCCTTGCCATCAGTGATTCCTCGATCACCTCAGGAGGAAGAGGGGGAAGGGAGGAGACAGCCATGAGCATATCATCAGACTCTGGCTCCCCTGAATGAAACCCCAGATCATTGCTGCTCAACACTTCCCCACCTTATCTTCCCTCTGTTACAACCATCCCAGAGGCCTCTTGGCCACAATCCTGAAATAAAAGGTACCACAAACTAACTATTCCATACCAACTTTATCCAACAAAACTTCAAATACTTCAATAATACTCAATTTATCATCCTTATGCATTCCCTTATTGTCTGTCTTCCATGTGCCCCTACCTAGCCTAGTACTCCTACACAGTGCCACCTTTGTGGCAACAGCTCAGCTGGTGGGAGACTGATGATTTTGAATGGGGGAAATACAGATGGCCTTGCAGGATGTTTACAAGCACTTGGGGCCTCGGGAGCCCAGCTTCGGACTGCATCAGCTTGTCACAGGCAGCAACCACCTGGGCTGGTTGACTGACAAGCCAGGCAATAGCAAGGGCATTGGCTAAGTGGCAGTGATGGAGCAGAAATGCTGACATGCTGAAAGAAGAGGGCAGATTTGTGCACCACGGAGTCATTGCCACTCCCTCTGCAATCCTAGTAATCTGCTGAACCACACTGGGCTGCTGTGGAATTTTGCATGTCCCTTTGAGCACTGATCTCTGCAACCATTATGCTGCAGTCTGAATTTACCTGACACCAAGCTGGCCTCATTCTGAGCTTCCACTGCAGCTCTTGGATGCTGCATAGATTCTACTTGTGCTGCAATGGAAACTGAGACATTGGCCACATGCTGCAAAATGCCTGGGTCCTCAAGAGTTCTCATGGAGGTGGACACCACTTCCACGCTGGAAAGGATGGGCTTCAAGCTCTATGTAAACCCTGTAGGACATGGATTCCTCCATGTTCCTTTACAGTGACAAGCAGCTCTCTGGCAGGTCTGCCAATGCACCAAGCACTTCTATTTGCAGCCCATCAGCTTTTTTTTGAACACTGTCTTATCTAAGTCCCATTTGAGTCTTCTGCAGCAGGACTTGTCCACAACCTTGCCCTCCAGTGACCTTGCATGTACACTGCCCTTTCCTGGCTACAGCACAATTGTCCCTGATGACTACACCTGCAAAAGGTGCATCCAGCTGCAGCTCCTGAGAAGCCGAGTTAGAGAACTGGAGCTGGATGAACTTCGGATCATTTGGGAGGCAGAGGCAGTAATAGACAGGAGTTTCAGGGAGACAGTCAACCCTAAAAGTCAGGAGGCAGGAAGCTGGGTGAATGTCAGGAGAGGGAAGGGGAATAGACAGAAAGAGCAGAGCACCCCTGTGGCCGTTCCCATCAACAATAGGTATACCGTTTTGGATACTGTTGGTGGGGACGACCTACCAGGGACAAGTTGTAGTGGTCGCGTCTCTGGCACCGAGGCTGGACCCTCAGCTCAGAAAGGAGGGAGGGAAAAGAGGAGAGCAGCAGTGATAGGGGATTCGATAGTTAGGGGGACAGATAGGAGGTTCTGTGGGAGAGATCGAGAATCCCGGATGGTCTGTTGCCTCCCTGGTGCCAGGGTCCGCGATATCTCGGATCGAGTTCTCAGTATTCTCAGGAGGGAGGGTGAGCAGCCAGATGTCGTGGTCCATGTAGGGACCAATGACGTGGATAGGAAGGAGGAGGAGGTCCTGCAAAGAGAGTTTAGGGAGTTAGGTGCTAAGTTGAAGGACAGGACCTCCAGGGTTACGATCTCAGGAGTGCTACCCGTGCCACGTGCTAGTGAGGCTAGAAATCGGAGGATAATGCAGCTAAATACGTGGCTAAGGAGATGGTGCAGGAGGGAGGGCTTCATGTTTCTTGACAATTGGGCTCTGTTCCAGGGAAGGTGGGACCTGTTCTGATGGGATGGTTTGCACCTGAACTGGAGGGGGACTAACATCCTTGCGGGTAGGTTTGCTAGTGCTGCTCCGGGGCGTTTAAATTAGATTTGCAGGGGGAGGGGAACTAGAGTGTTACAGCAGACAGTGAGGTGGAGGAGGATAAAGGTCAAGCGAGGAATGCATGTATAGACAGAAATCAAGGGTCCGTACGTGATAGAAATGTTCTCAGGTGCATCTATTTCAATGCAAGGAGTATTGTCGGAAAGGCAGATGAGTTTAGGGCGTGGATTGGCACGTGGGATTACGACATTATTGCTATTAGTGAGACTTGGTTGCAGGAGGGGCAGGACTGGCAGCTCAATGTTCCTGGGTTCCGTTGTTTCAGATGTGATAGAGGGGGAGGGATGAAAGGGGGAGGAGTGGCATTACTAGTCAGGGAAAACATCACAGCTGTGCATAAGCAGGACAGCCCGGAGGGCTCGTCTACAGAGGCCACATGGGTGGAGCTGAGGAAAGGGAAAGGTGTGACCACACTAATAGGGTTGTATTATAGACCGCCCAATAGTCAGAGAGAATTGGAGGAGCAAATCTGTAGAGAGATAGCAGACCGATGTAAGAAACAGAAAGTTGTGATAGTAGGAGATTTTAACTTTCCACATATTGACTGGGACTCCCACACTGTAAATGGGCTGGATGGCTTGGAGTTTGTCAAATGTGTTCAGGAAAGTTTTCTAAATCAATATATAGAGGTACCAACGAGAGAGGATGCAATACTTGATCTCCTATTAGGGAACCAGACAGGTCAGGTAACAGAAGTATGTGTAGGCGAACATTTTGGGTCCAGTGACCACAATATCATTAGTTTTAAGCTAATTATGGATAAGGATAGGTCTGGTCCTCGAGTTGAGATTCTAAATTGGAGAAAGGCCAATTTTGTGGAAATGAGAAAGGATCTAGGAAGAGTGGTTTGGCATAAGTTGTTTTCTGGCAAGGATGTGTTCAGTAAGTGGAAGGCATTCAAAGGCGAAATTTTGAGAGTGCAGAGTTTGCGTGTTCCTGTCAGGATTAAAGGCAAAGTTAACAGGCATAGGGAACCTTGGTTTTCAAGGGATATTGGCGATCTGGTTAAGAAGAAGAGAGAGGTGTATAGCAGGTATAGGCAACAAGAAACAAATGAGGTACTTGTAGAGAATAGAAAATGTAAGAAAATACTAAAAAAGGAAATCAGGAAGGCAAAAAGAAGACATGAGGTTGCTTTGGCAGATAATGTGAAGGTAAACCCAAAGGGTTTCTACAAGTATATTAAGAGTAAAAGGATAGTAAGGGACACAATTGGTCCCCTTGAAGATCAGAGTGGTCATCTATGTGTGGAGCCTCACGAGATGGGGGAGATCTTAAACAGTTTTTTTGCATCAGTATTTACCCAGGAAACTGGCATAGTGTATAAGGAAGGAAGGGAAACAAGCAGTAGTTTCATGGAACATATAGAGATTAAAGAGGAGGATGTGCTTGCTGCCTTACAGCGAATAAAGGTAGATAAATCCCCCGGGCCTGACATGATATTCCCTCGGACCTTGAGGGAGACTAGTGTAGAAATTGCAGGGGCCCTGGCAGAAATATTTAAAATGTCCTTAGCTATGGGTGAGGTGCTGGAGGATTGAAGGGTAGCTCATGTTGTTCCGTTGTTTAAAAAAGGCTCCAAAAGTAAACCAGGTAATTACAGGCCAGTGAGCCTGACGTCAGTAGTAGGTAAATTATTGGAAGGTGTTCTGAGAGATCGGATATATAATTATTTGGACAGCCAAGGGCTGATTAAGGATGGTCAGCATAGCTTTGTGCGTGGTAGGTCGTGTTTAACGAACCTTGTAGAGTTTTTCGAGGAGGTTACCAAGAAAGTAGATGAAGGAAAGGCTGTGGATGTTGTCTACATGGACTTTAGTAAGGCCTTTGACAAGGTCCCACATGGAAGGTTAGTTCAGAAGGTTCAGACACTTGGTATCCATGGAGAGGTTGTAAACTGGATTCGAAATTGGCTGTGTGGGAGAAGACAGAGTGTGGTACTGGATGATTGCTTCTCAGACTGGAGGTCTATGACTAGTGGTGTGCCTCAGGGATCTGTGCTGGGACCATTGTTGCTTGTTGTCAAAATCAATGATTTGGATGATAATGTGGTGAACTGGATCAGCAAGTTTGCTAATGACACTAAGATTGGAGGCGTTGTGGACAGCGAGGAAGGCTTTCAAAGCTTGCAGAGAGATCTGGACCAACTGGAAAAATGGGCCAGAAAATGGCAGATGGAATTTAATGCGGAAAAGTGTGAGGTGTTACATTTTGGAAGGTCAAACCAAGGTAGGACATACACAGTAAATGGTAGGGCACTGAGGAGTGCGGAGGAACAAAGGGATCTGGGAGTTCAGATACATAATTCCCTGAAAGTGGCGTCACAGGTAGACAAGGTTGTAAAGAAAGCTTTTGGCATACTGGCCTTCATAAATCAAAGTATTGAGTATAGGAGTTGGGATGTTATGGTGAGGTTGTATAAGACATTGGTGAGGCCAACTTTGGAGTATTGTGTGCAGTTCTGGTCGCCTAACTACAGGAAGGATATCAGTAAGATTGAGAGAGTGCAGAGAAGATTTACTAGGATGTTGCCGGGTCTTAAGGAGTTGAGTTACAGGGAAAGATTAAACAGGTTAGGACTTTATTCCTTGGAGCGTAGAAGAATGAGGGGAGATTTGATAGAAGTTTACAAAATTATGAGGGGTATAGACAGAGTAAATGCGAGTAGGCTCTTTCCACTTAGATTAGGAGAGATAAACACGAGGACATGGCTTTAGGGTGAAAGGGGAAAGGTTTAGGGGGAACATTAGGGGGAACTTCTTCATTCAGAGAGTGGTGAGAGTGAAACGAGCTACCATCTAACGTGGTAAATGCGGGCTCACTCTTAAGTTTTAAGAATAAATTGGATAGATACATGGATGGGAGAGGTCTGGAGGATTATGGACTAGGTGCAGGTCAATGGGACTAGCGGAATAATATTTCGGCACAGACTAGAAGGGCCGAATGGCCTGTTTTTCTGTGCTGTAGTGTTCTATGGTTCTATGGTTCTATGAGTCTTGATTGCTATAAACTACTGATGGATGAATGATGTTTTTTTTTATTAATAATTGTTCATGGGATGTGTGCTTTGCTGGCTGGGCCAGCATTTATTGCCCATCCCTAATTGCCCTCGAGAAGGTGGTGGTGAGCTGCCTTCTTGAACCACTGAAGTTCCTGTGGTGTAGGTACACCCACAGTGCTATTAGGGAGGGAGTTCCAGGATTTTGATCCAGTGAAGGAACGTCGATATATTTCTAAGTCAGGATGGTGAGTGGCTTTGAGGGGAGTTTGCAGGTGGTGGTGTTCCCATCTATCTGTTGTGATTGTCCTTCTAGATAGTAGAGGTCGCAAGTTTGGAAGGTGCTGTCTAAGGAGACTTGGTGAGTTCCTGCAGTGTATCTTGTAGATGGTACATACTGCTGTTACAGTGCATCGGTGGTGGAGGGAGTGAATGTTTGTGGATAGGAGCTGCCTTGTCCTTGATGGTGTCAAACTTCTTGAGTGTTGTTGGAGCTGCACTCATCCAGCAAGTGGGGAGTATTCCATCACACTCCTGACTTGTGTCTTGTAGATCGTGGACAAGTTTGGGGATTCCTAGCCTCTGACCTGCTCTTGTAGTCACTGTATTTATTTGACTAGTCCAGTTCAGTCTCTGGTCAATGGTAACCCCAGGATGTTCACAGTGGGAGATTCAGCAATGGTAATGCCATTGAATGTCAAGGGATGATGGTTAGATTCTCTCTTGTTGGAGATGGTCATTGCCTGACACTTATGTGGCGCGAATGTTACTTGCCACTTGTCAGCCCAAGCTGGATATTGTCCAAGTCCTGCTGCATTTGAACATGAACTGCCTCAGTATCTGAGGAGCCACAAATGGCGCTGTGCATTGTGCAATCATCAGTGAACACCCTTACTTCTGACCTTAAGATGGAAGGAAGGTCATTGATGAAGCAGCTGAAGATGGTTGGGCCTCGGACACTACCCTGAGGAACCCCTGCAGTGGTGTCCTGAAACTGAGATGATTGACCTCCAATAACCACAGCCACCTCCTTTTGAGCTAGTTATGACTCCAACTAGCGGAGAGTTTTCCCCTGATTCCCATTGACTCCAGTTTTGATAGAACTCCTTGATGCCACACTCAATCAAATGCTGCCTTGATGTCAAGGGTAGTCACTCTCATCTCACCTCTGGAGTCCAGCTGTCTTGTCCATGTTTGAACCATATGCATTAAGCACCATTTGGTGGTGCAATTGCAAGGATACGACATTTGAAGATGCAGTCACCAACCTTGACCATAAGTGAGGTCATTGAACGTCTTCCAACACTGTATCTAGGTCCTTGGGGCCAGACTCCTGGTATTGCAATGTAATGAAATGGTTTGCTCTAGTAAACACTGCATGTTACTGCTTGATGCCTCTGTGTGCAGGAGATTGACTGCTGATGCTGATGTCCTCTGTGGCTCTAGCTTTAACTCAAATGCATTGGAACAAGCCGGAGACGTAAAAGTTCAGCTGAAGCAACTTTGATGTCCATTATGGCAATGATGTGCCTGCAATGGAGCTTAGCCCGAGACCAGATGCAGAATAAATCACAACTCTTTGACAGTCTCTCTTGTGATGGTGCAGTCTACAACAGGTAATCTATCTCTGCCTGTGTATCCAGGTTTTGGGGTGACCATGAGTGCAGGCACTCTGCCCTGGTTTTAACTCAAATACTTGGATACCTTGAGCACAAACTTTACTATCTAACATTTAACGACCAAGTATAATAGCTGGATATGAGCGGAGAGTGGCACTGACTTATTTTAGGAGGTGGAAAAAGCTTTGTTGCATTTGAAAAATTGCCCATTTTATTAACTAAGTGGAAATCAGCTCTAAATTCAGGGATTTCTCAGAATACATAATAGGCAAGTCTGTGTACTATCTTGATGTTTTTGTAACTAAGTACATCCGAAAGGTGAAACCATGGACTTAATGTCCTGGAACATTTTATTCCTTGATAATAAAGTCTTTCTTCTGGAGGTCAAAGCTTTTCACTAACCAGAACAATCGTCTGATGCAGATATAATGCATTACGATAACAAGTACTTACTTGAAAAAAGGAATACATTTATTAGCTACCTTACACAACAATTTACACTTATTTTCGGATAAAGGCATACTTCATAGCATCTTATAAGGGGCTGTAGTGATTACGAAGCAGTGGACTCCAAGGCATGGTTGAAGAGATATATTTTAAAGAAACTAAAACAAGGAATTTTAGCAGAGTTCCAGAAGGCAGGGCTATAATGGCTGAACAGATCAAATTTGAATGACCAATGGAATATGCATTCATTGTATGTAAAAAGGCAATGTCTTAATTAAAAAATGGCGCTCTCAAGCTGGGTGTGTGCCATTGACCAGAAACTAAAATGGACCAGGCATAAAAATGTTGTGGCTACAAAAGAAGGTCAGACCCTGGAAATTCTGTGGAGTGTAACTCACCTCCTGACTCCCCAAAGCCTGTCCATCACCTACAACACACAAGTCAGGAGCATGATAGAATACTCTCTGCTTGCCTGTATAAGTACAGCTCCAACAACTCTCAAGAAGCTCGACACCTTCCCAGATAAAGCAGCCTGCTTGATTGGCACCCCATCCACCACTTTGAACATTCACTCCCTCCACCACTGACGCACAATGACTGCAGTGTGTACCATCTACAAGATTCATTGTGGCAACTCACCAAGGCTCCTTTGATAGCACCTTCCAACCCCATGACCTCTACCACCTAGAAGGACAAAGGCAGCAGATGCATGGGAACACCACCACCTGCAAGTTCCCCTTCAAATCACATACCATCCTGACTTGGAACTATATCCCCACTCCTTCACTGACGCTGGGTCAAAATCCTGGAACTCCCTCCCAAACAGTACTGTGGGCTTATCTACACTACATGGACTGCTGCAGCTCAAGAAGGCAGCTGACCAACTCCTCAAGGGCAATTAATGATGGGCAACAAATGCTAGCCTAACCAGCAATGCCCACACCCTGTGAACAAATAAGATAAAGAAATGCCAGCTAATCTTTTGTGTGTTTAAGCACACGTTTTCTCTGAAGACTAGCACAAACACATGAGACGCTGAAGAAGCAAGAGTCCTGTGTGGGTCTCTCTCTCTCTCTCTCTCCAACCAACTTGCAAGTTTCAAACCTAGTTGCTGTTTTTTGATGCTCCATGTGCTGCAGATAGAGATTTTTAAAAAGAACTCGACCTCGCAGCGCTATCTTCAGAAGAAAAATAAATTGTCCATCTACATCTTTAAGGCACGTCAACGTTGACCCAGCAGGACCACTGAGTTCAGCCTGAAGCCAGTGAAGTCACCACCTTCAAGAACCAAATACCCCTTTAACTTTACTCGACTTTAAATTCCTTAATCCATCTTCCCACTAGTAAATGTGTGTGTGTGTGTGGTGTGTGTTTGTGTGTGGTGTGTGTTTGTGTGTGGTGTGTGTGTGTCTAACTTTCCATTATTTTTTTCTTAGACTGGGATAATTACAATAGATACTATTTTCTTTTCTTTTTTAAAACTCAGGGAAACCTGTCTGTTTCTGTCTTTTATAGTTACAGCACGTAAACAGTAAAACATTCACTGAATTGGTAAGCATACCCTTTTTAAAAAAACTCTTGTTGCGGTCAAACAAAGAGTGAGAAAACAGCGGAGACATTTGATCCCTCTTCACCGGGTTAATTTAATATATTTGCAAAGCTAAATCCAATAATAGTCTTCATCCTTCTGGACAGCACATATGTCTTCACAGATACTGCAAGGAAAAGTGGATAAATTTCCCTTCCCTACACACCCACACATACTTGTACTGCCAAGGATAAGGTAGAGAAACAATTCTACAGCTTGGACTAATTAACCATCTCATAAGCCAAAACACATCCTCCATAGAGTCCTAGATCAAACCTCTCTTTCTTCACCATCATGGGAAGTCAAATGCCACAAAGAATTGGAGCCAACCAGAAAAATGTACAAGTACTCCACTAATGAATTAGGAGCAATTTAACAGTCCTACTTGTTTCACTGCCAAGAAAACTAGGCTGACAGAATTGAGAACTGTCATAAAGCTTCATGACAATGTCATGTGTCTGCTTTGTTCAGTTGCTTGTAAGACAGAAGGCCATAAGTTCAAGCTCTTAACCTTGAGCACAAAATCTGGGTAGAACTGAGGGAGTGCTCTATTGTTGCACGTGTTGTGTTCTGAATGAGATGTTTGACTGTGGCCCCACTTGCCAGTCTTATGGATGTAAAACATTCCATGGAATTACCCAAAGAAGAACAGGAAGTTTTCCCAGTGTCCTGATCGGAGCCAGCAAAAAAATGGGTAATTCATCCCATTTGTCATTTGTGGAACGTTGTGAATTGCTGTTATACTTATAAGACCATAAGACATAGGAGCAGAAATTAGGCCACTCGGCCCATCAAGTCTGCTCCGCCATTCAATCATGGCTGATAAGTTTCTCAACCCCATTCTCCCGCCTTCTCCCCGTAACCTTTGATCTCCTTACCAATCAAGAACCTATCTATCTCGGTCTTAAATACACTCAATGACGTGGCCTCCACAGCCTTCTGTGGCAATGAATTCCATAGATTCACCACTCTCTGGCTAAAGAAGTTTCTCCTCATCTCTGTTCTAAAAGGTCTTCACTTTACTCTGAGGCTGTGCCCTCGGGTCCTAGTCTCTCCTACTAATGGAAACATCTTCCCCACGTCCACTCTATCCAGGCCTTTCATAATGCTGTAAGTTTCAATCAGATCCCCCCATATCCTTCTAAACTCCATCGAGTGTAGACCCAGAGTCCTCATACGTTCCTCATATGTTAAGCCTTTCATTCCTGGGATCGTTCTCGTGAACCTCCGCTGGACACTCTCCAGGGCCAGAACATCCTTCCTGAGATACGGGGCCCAAAATTGCTCACAATATTCTAAATGTGGTCTGACCAGAGACTTATAAAGCCTCAGCAGCACATCCCTGCTTTTATATTCTAGTCCTCTCAAAATAAATGCCAACATTGCATTTGCCTTCCTAACTACCGACTCAACCTGCAGGTTAACCTTAAGAGAACCCTGGACTAGGACTCCCAAGTCCCTTTGCACTCCAGATTTCTGAATTCTCTCCCCATTTAGAAAATAGTCTATGCCTCTATTCTTCCTACCAAAGTGCATGACCTCACACTTCCCCACATTGTATTCCATCTGCCACTTCTTTGCCCATTCTCCTAACCTGTCCAAATCCTTCTGCAGCCTCCCTGCCTCCTCAATACTACCTGTCCCTCCACCTATCTTTGTATCATCGGCAAACTTAGCCAGGATGCCCTCAGTTCCTTCATCTAGATCATTAATGTATAAAGTGAAAAGTTGTGGTCCCAACACTGACCCCTGCGGAACTCCACTAGTCACCGGCTGCCATCCTGAGAAGGACCCTCTTATTGCCACTCTCTGCCTCCTGCCAGACAGCCAATCTTCTATCCATGCTAGTACCTTGCCTCTAACACCATGGGCTCTTATCTTACTGAGCAGCCTCCTGTGCGGCACCTTGTCAAAGGCCTTCTGGAAGTCCAAATAGATAACATCCATTGGCTCTCCTTTGTCTAACCTACTCGTTACCTCCTCAAAGAATTCTAACAGATTTGTCAGGCATGACCTCCCCTTGATGAAACCATGCTGACTTTGCCCTATTTTACCATGCACTTCCAAGTATTCTGAAATCTCATCCTTAATAATGGACTCTAAAATCTTACCAATGACCGAGGTCAGGCTAATCGGCTTGTAATTTCCCATCTTTTGCCTCACTCCCTTCTTAAACAGGGGGGTTACATTAGTGATTTTCCAGTCCTCTGGGACCCTCCCTGACTTGAGTGATTCTTGAAAGATCACCACTAACGCCTCCACTATCTCTTCAGCTATCTCCTTCAGAACTCTGGGGTGTAATCCATCTGGTCCAGGTGATTTATCCACCTTCAGACCTTTCAGTTTTCCTAGCACCTTCTCCTTGGTAATGGCCACAATACTCACCTCTGCCCCCCGACTCTCTTGAAGTTTGGGGATGTTACTCATGTCTTCCACCGTGAAGACTGACGCAAAGTACCTATTCAGTTCCTCCGCCACCACTACTTCTCCAACATCATTTTCCAGCGGCCCAATGTCCACTTTTGCCTCTCTCTTACCCTTTATATATCTAAAAAAACTCTTGCAATCTTCTTTTATATTACTGGCTAGTTTACCCTCATAGTTAATCTTCTCCCTCCTTATTTCTTTTTTAGTTGTCCTCTGTTGGTCTTTGTAGGCTTCCCAATCCGCTGGTTTCCCACTGTTCTTCTCTAAACATTAATGACTGCACTTCATAAGTAATGTGTGCACAACCAACCTAGGAGCACATGGAAGCTCAGGTAGAATCTGCAGCAGAATATCAGAGAACTTAAGGCAGCTCTAGCTTATGACATGGCAGCTGCATCACTGACCATTAATTCTTTAAACACCAGGGGTGCAGAAAGTTTTCTCTTCAGTTATTTGGTTGGTACCTTTCAATTTGCCTTCCACACATTGTAGGACCAGTGCCCAGTACTGGCTGGAAAGTAGGTACATTCATGATGGTACTGTCCCTCAGGACAGAGCCACCTGTGTGCCTTCCCTCCAAGTTCCTCAGATGCCTGTACATGTGGGAGAAAACAGCCAAGATCAGGTTGATCTCACACCAGAATGGGAGACTTGGTCTGTAGCAGGTCCCTCTGGAACATTGGCTCTCTGGGCTGAGGGTCACCTTACTTCCCCTAAGGCTGTATCAGTTTGACACCTCAGAAACTCCTGCCACTGAAGTAGCACTGATATAGAGCAGGAGGCCAAGTTCAAAAGGACACACAATCATGTGTGCTAATGGAAGATAGAGTGATAGGAAATAACACACATATTTTGTCAGTAAAGGAATTGTTTGTATTTACAAAAAGTACAGGTTGATTTGTAGTTGCATAGATCTGAACTGATAGCATTGGTAGTTGTGCAATAGAAAGGAGCTTCAGTGTATGAATAATTGGTGTGTATTCATAAAGATAGTAAGCACAGATGATGGACCCTTGTGAACTCTGCCTATGGATGTCTGGGAGCTGGTAAACAATTCTCTTATGAACTCTTTACCAGTCAAGGCCTTTGCTACCTGCTGGCCTTGACTATCCTTTTCCTGAAGAGGAATCATCAGTCTTTGTAGGTGGCAAAATACAGCTGACCGAAACAATGCAAAAAAAATCTAAGAGGACTCTACAGAGTGTGGCCCAGATCTGTTCAGATACCTGAAGTATGTCTTCAGAATCCTTATTGTCTGTTCAATGGCAATCCTGGTGGCACCATTGTCCAGGTGCTCCTCAGGTGGGATTACATACTGTCTAGTGGCAGATCCTTGGAAAACATGGATTCACTTGTATTATGAGGTGGCTTACATTGCACACGGCACCTTGAGAGAACGGTACGCTATCCTGTTGTGTTCTTGAACGGGACCGGTATGGTGACGTGCACCTTGCACCTGGCCAAATCCTGCCACTCTGTAAAATGGAGCAGCCTCTCACAGGAAAGGATATGAATTTAGCCGCTTGCACGAACAATACACTGGTGACTTGATCTACACAACAGTGGACAGGCCATTTGCTGATATTGCAAATGTTCCCTGATGCCACCCAAAGGAAACAAGTAGCATAGAGATTCATTACCGCATTGCCTTTTGCTGTCACTGGCAGCGGGGTTTACTGCAGGTCTATGGAGAGAAGGCATCATTACTCAGTTAGTGCTTCACAAAGAAAGCACATCTTCTCAGGCACTGCAAAATTGATACGTGTAGACATGGATGCATAGATGGCTCTGCCTATGTGCCTGGCTTCCCTACATTGTTCCTGTTGATTCTCTTCTTCTTCCTCTTCATAGCAGAGAGAAAAAGGAAATGCCTAAAGAAAATACCATTGTTTCCTGAAGTACTAAAGTCACAAGTTTTATTTTAAAACAGCAACAACGTTGAAATTATCAGGAAGTGGGAAATGGAAGAAACAGAAATAAGACTACCAAATGAGTCCACAAATCAGTAAACTGTAAAGTTACTTTCCTCTGTCTGCTATTGCCTAAGAACCCCGAAAGCTTCTTTTATGCAAGTGTTCATTATGGGCAGGGGGAGGCACAATAGTTAACAGAGGAATTGGAGCATTGCATTGTAGTGAGATATTTACTTACAGCAGGCTGGATTGTGCGGGCTCTATGGGTACAATCACCATTCAGAAGTTAAAACCAGGACACGTTGTGCAGTCCCAGGAAGGCAGGGCTCTGTGATGATGTACATGTTGGATAGCCAATGGCAGAAGTCTGGGGGAGGGTGAGTTGAAGATAGGAGGTCATGTGATGACATCTCCCAGAATATGTCCAAACAAAGTTGGCAACCCCAAAGACACCCAATTATCGAAGACAGAGGTTACGAACTAGACTTTTGGTTCCACATCATCTCTGTTTCATTTTCTTAAAGACTGAACCAAGGCTTAAATTGTCACAACCTAGAAGGGAAAAGCTGTAACATTTGGGAAATGAATGGTACTAGTCCGAACTGGTCTTACATACCTTAAAAGAGAACTCCAATTCTAACCAGTACCAGTCATTTCCAAGTTTTACTGATTTTTCCTTCGGGGAAGATCCCAGAATCCTCTTTTCCACTCTAACTTTCCCATTCAATGCACAATGGGCTCTAACAATAGACATTTTCAGCCAGAAGCTGGATTTTATACTAACAAACTAACCTCAATATGGAAGATTTTTGTTGCTGCAAACAGGAAAGCTCATGATCTTTCAATGAAAGGTTTGGTTGAATGTCCCACGGCTCAACCAAACTTGCCTGCCACCTTCCTCAGCTCTGATTGGTGGTGGTTTACTGATGAGTGCAATGCTGTCATCCAACGAGGGCATCACAGCTTCAGGCTCACTTTGTGGGCTCCACCCTAACCCCCAAACAACCCTCACACCAGCCAAATAAGCTTATCAACAACTCCCACTTTCACACGTTCATTTGTAAAGTGAATTGATGGGGAGAAACAGGCTGAGCTAGTAGAATTGTGTACCAGCAATGATCATGGCAGCAAGAGTCATGCCAGCAAAAGGGCAGACTGGCACAGTCAGCAGAAAACTGGAAGGGGAGATTACTATAAACAGTTAGTGAGTTCCTGTTCTGGGAAAGAAGTGTGTGTGAGATGAAATGTGTCATGTAGAGGGAATACCCCCAGTATTGAGGAGTTATTGATATTGAAACTTAGCAGGGGGAACCCAGTACAACCAGTTAGTTGTGCGCATGTTTGGGTTTTTCTTTGCTAGTCCTTCTGTGGTGGGTAAACCGACACCAAGCTAAAAATAAAGTCCTGCTGTTTTCCGAGTATAAAACACAAATCCTTTTCACTGATCAGCAATGGTATTGTTACAATCTCTGTAGAGATTGAGAACTTTTAAAAATAAATTTGAACTTCCAGTTAATAGCTGAAAGGATGGCATGACAAGATTTCACGTTTTATATCTTTTACTGTGACAGAAGACTAAAAGCAATATGACTAAACATATCTTTGTAAGCAGCTTATATGTTAAACCACAAAACAGAACATTCTTCTTTTTATTTTAGTACAACCAAAAACACACTTCACAGATATACTTTAAACTGTCATTTAAGTAGGCATTCAATTCTCCCTGAATTTGTCCTAGGTGATTCTTACCTCCCGAAGGTTTACTTCTGTTCTTTTCCTTTCTCAGCCTGGGAACTTTTAATCTCAGAACTGTCTTTCACAGCGGGTTTTTTTTTTCCACGGAGATTACTCCTCTAGCACAAGCTAGGCAAATCTTCCAGCCTTGTTTTAAGCCCTCATGAATTTGGTTTTTTCAATCTGAGCACGAGCTCCCCCACTTACATTCCTGCCTGGTGAACCACAGCATCTTGCTGCCTTTGTCTACTCTCCCTCTCCCAGATTCTGATAGACCTACATTGTCTGCGAGTTTTCAGGGATCTCTTAAACGCTACTCCTCTCAAAGTCCATCTCCATGACAATGTGAATCACATGGGCCTTGTATCCAGGTTGAAATGCTGATTAGCCAAACTTGAGACCGCAACTCTCTTTTATCTTGAAAGTAAATACACAGTTTATAGCACAACCAAATATTCTTGACACTTTTCTGGGACTTTGGAGACTCACATCCTATCCACTGTTACCACACTGGCTGTTGTCATTGTCTCCAAGTGTAAACACCTTGCACCTGCTTCTCAGTAAAATAATCAGGGCTCCTTTACTCTCCAACAATCAAAACACCCAGGCTTGCTGTCAGGCAGACTTCAGAACAGGTCACATGACCCCCTTTATTTTGCATTAAATCAAAGCCATCATCCCAAAACATAACAACCTTATAAATCTCATTATTGTAACTGTATTAACAGAGAGGGATTCGCACTGCAATATCTCCCCAACCTATTGTTCTGGTGATCCTGAATTTCCCACAAAATGGATTGGACATATGAAGAACACCCTGCCTGAATTCCATTGTCTGAGTGCCAATTAATATCTGTTCCAGCTTTTGGTAATGCTTATTTTTTATTTTGTTTTTCTATTCCTAATCACTGAACTCCCTCTGAATGGAACAGGATTTTCTTCTTTGGTGTATGGGTATAATGCATTACTGAGCAGTGTGCACAGAGGAAAATCAGTTAGGAAAGGTCAAACGCCCATAACATAGTCTGTCAGATTTTTCATTCATTAAGTTATAACAACAACTTATATTGGTAATATAAATGGAAGGGAAACCAGGTGGCTCTGCTAAAAGTGTACGAATATTTTTGCACATTTTTTTCTGAATGTTCTTTGTCTTGATGCTGCTTTATACCCAAGTTCTAAAGAGGAAGACCTAGTGCTTGGCAGAGAGAAGGGCAGGAAACTGCTCATCCAGCCTGTCACATGATTAGAGGCTCAGCTGACTAGGAATGCCGACTAAATTTCAAGGAATGCGGCCACTTAAAGATAAGGGGCTGATTATGGAGTAACCATTTTGTTAACCATTATAAAAGGTGTAGATATTTGAATACCAATGCACAATACATTAGTCCTTTGGTTAACAAATTTGTGAACAGCTTATAAAAACACAAGAAATAGGAGCAGGAGTAGACTGTATGGACTGTTGAGCCTGCTCCAGGATTCAATACGATCATGGCTGATCTTTGGCTTCAACTCCACTTTCCTGCCTGTTCTCCATATCCATTGATTCTCAGAGAGACCAAAAACCATCTGTCTCAGCCTTAATATATTCAGCAATGGAACATCCACAATTCTCTAGGATAGAGAATTCCAAAGGTTCACAATATTTTGAGTAAAGACATTTCTCCTCATCTCAGTATATGATTAGCCCTTTATCCCAAATTTTATGTGTTCTAGGTTCCCCAGCCAAGAGAAACAACCTCTCAGTATCTACCCTGTCAAGCCCTTTCAGAATCATGTATGGTTTAAGGAGTTTACCTCTCATCTTCTAAATGCCAGACAATATAGACCCAATTTACTCAGCATCTCATCATAGGAAAACGTTTCATTCCAGGGACCAGTCTACTGAACTTTCATTGTACTGCTTCCAATGTAAATATATCCTTCCTTAGATATAGAGCTGGGTATGGGGCTGCAGAAGCTTACCAAAGCTCTTTCAACAGCACCTTCCAAACCCACAACCACTACCACCTAGAAGGACAAGGGCAGCAGACACACGGGAACATTACCACCTGGACCAAAAACAGAAAATGCTGGAAAAACCCAGCAGGTCTGACAGCATCTATGGAGAGAGAAACAGGGTTGACGTTTCGCGTCTGTATGACCCTTCTTCAGAGCTGGACATTCCCCTCCAAGTCACTCACCATCCTGATGGAAATATATTGCCGTTCCTACACTGTCGCTGAGTCAAAATCCTGGAACTTCCTTCCTAACAGTACTGTGGGTGTACCTACACCACATGGACTGCAGCAGTTCAAAAAGACAGCTCACCACCACCTAGAAAGGCTATTAAGGATGGGCGATAAATGCTGGCTTAGCCAGCGATGCCCACATCCCATGAATGAATAAAAAAGTAAAGGATTTTACAGCCCCCAGCTGGCGTGCTTTTGGTGGAGGGGCAGGTAAAATATGACGGGTAGCTAGCCCACCTCCTTCGCACCCATCGCCGACCCAGTCTCCATAATATGGTAGGGGGGAGGCTGTCAAAATCGGCATCCCAACCGCCATTTTTAAATAAATAATTAATGGGCAAATGAGCTTGTTACCAAGCCAGTTGACCCAAATATTCTGCCAGTGGTGTGGCAGGCGGGCAAGTGTGGGTAGGCCGTTTTTTTAAGGAAGCTGCTTAAAAGACTGGAAGGAAGAGGGGGTATGTCCTTTGGGCGGTGCCCTATGAGCATCGGGGGCAGCTCCCAAGATGTTACCCCCTACTCTGTTCCTCCCTGCCTGGCCTCCAAAACCCACCCTCCAATCGCCCTCAAACCCCTCCCCCCTCCCCCAACCCCCACCCGACTTCCCAATCCTTCTCTGTCCAATACTCCCGACTTATTTCACTCCAGGATCCATGTCTTCTTCATCCCAGGGCCCATTTGCAGTCCCAGCGGTGCCCACTACTGAGCTCTGGCACTACTGGGACTGCTAGTTCTGCCAGGCAATCTGATTGGCTGGCAGCTCTCAAGGGTGGGACATCCTCCCACTGAGGTGCAGAAGTCCCACTCTCACCTCATTTATGCCAGTGCTTTATTGCTGCAGGATTGCCTTGTTGAGCATTGGTTGGAGCAGCACTGACTTTCCTTTTGGGTGTGGGGGAGGAGTGAACAATACAGCGCCCCACCCCCTGCCCTGCCCCTGGTAAAATTCAGCCCATGGAGACAAAACTGCGCAGATTACTCCAGGTGTGGCATCATCAAAGCCCTGTACAATTTTAGCAAGATATCTTCATTCTTGTACTCCCCTTGAAATAAAGGCTAACATGCCACTTGCCTTCCTGATTGCTATGGTTTCCTCCTACTCCACCACAACTGGGTTGCCAACACTCACAGGCTGCCCTGGGGGCTCTAGGAATTATAGGTTCATCCCCAGGACACTGCTGTGAGCAACTGGGGAGAAAAATCATAATGGAGTTAAAAATTGTGTGTTTTTGTTTATTCATTGTGAAAATATTGAAGAAGTATTTTTTAAAAAGGCTTTTGAATTGGGTGGGGCAGCTGTAGTTGGAAAGTCTTGAGATGAAACCTTCAGGAATATTTCCAACCAGAGTTGGCAACCCAGTTGTCTCTTTCCATAATGACTCCCAACATTGACATTTTAAAAAATGTTTGTATACGCAATTAATATTTAATGTGCTCCCTTAAGCAAGGTGCTCCTGATAGCTCCACAACACTAATGTGCACCACTCCCAGCCCATTCTCAGCCCTCCAGCATCTCACTCCTTCATGTATTGAAGCTTGTGATGTAAAATCAGGGGTGGTATTTAGTGCTCGCAACAGGAGTTTTGCCCGCCATCTGGGGAGCTGGCAAGAGGCCCATGTCACCTCCTTTGGGCACTTAAGTGGCCAGTGGCAGGTCTTCCCCAGGATTAAGGACCCTGGGGATGGAATCCCACCGCCCCACCCACTGAAAAATGCCAGCCAATCAGAGACCAGCAGCTCTCCATTGCAGTCAGCACCAGTGGGAGCCCAGGGTCAGTGAGGGACCCCAGGCCACAGGTGAGTGAGAGTGGGATGGGTTTGTGGGAGAGGGGGAGGGGCTCCAGCAGCAAGGGCAATAGGTGGCTCTCATCAGGCCCAGCCTTCCCAATGCCAGGTGCCTCGATCATGCACTGGGTGCCTGACAATAACCACCCCCTCCCCGGGTTTTCGGGCTTCCCACGTAGTGACTGCCCCGCCCACCACTGGTTGAATATCAAAGCAGTGGGATGGAGCCCTTAAATGGGCATTAATTGCTCACTTAAAGGTCTCAATTAGCAGCGGAGCAGGAATGCCGTCCATGAGCCTTCTCACCCACTCACATAATTGGAAAAAGGCAGGAAGGTGGCGGAGTCCGCCCTGTCTGATTAAATGCCCTCACCTCTAAACTCAGCTTGGGGGTGGGCATTAAATCCCATCCGCATTGTACAATTCCCCCCCACACAGTGCATTTACTCCATCTCCATCTCCTTGTTCTCCATTCACCCACCCAATGGTAATTATAATATCTTTGCAGGACAAAATGTGCATGCCACATGGAAGTCAAGTACCCAACTGAAACTAGTTTAACCCGGTTTTGGTTTATATACAAATGGCCACAAGAGAATGCTATAATCTTTCAGAATTTACCTGGAGTAAAGTTCTGAGCCTCCACTCACCCCACCATTGGCAGTTCCTCCCTCAGAGCCGCTCCTATACAACATGTCACTGCTGCAGTTCCTGGCTCTGCAGGAAATGCTAGGCCCCATGCCACCCCACCACATATCCTGAGCTCTCTTTCCCCACTGTCCAACAAGTCAAAATCAACCTGACATTGAGTCCCAAGTTTTCCGCCCGGAGTCTCCATCTCCGATCCCCCTCCTTGTAGCCCCCGCCACCTCTCTCTGACCCCACCAGTTCTCAAATACTCTCAGCCCTGATCTCCTGACTGTGTTTTGATTGTCAATGGGTTCCGGTGGAAAGTGGGGAAGTTTTTGATGGTTTCCATTTGAAGTTCATGCTTGGTGGCACTGCTGATTCAGGACAGTGGGAGAAATGAACAGTGAGGAACATTCATTGACAGGATCCCATTTAATCATTTCTTCTAAAATATGCCAACGGTTATCTCTCATGACTGCACTGAATTGGGACACTAAGGACATTCAATTAATGAAACCAATACTTTAAACAGAAAACGATAGTCCCTCAAATGTCCTGATACAGATATGGATATAGGTTTAATTATTATTTTTTTATTTCATTCCCTCCCTGACTGACTCCCTGTAGTGACTATGCAGAATGGTGCTCCTGTGCAAAATTTAATAGTTCTGTTCCCCTGGGCTGTTGGAAGCAGCACCCCTGCTATTTGAAACAAAAACAGAAACAGAAATACCTGGAAAAACTCAGCAGGTCTGGCAGCATCAGCGGAGAAGAGCACAGTTGATGTTTCGAGTCCTCATGACCCCTCTGAGGGGTCATACGGACTCGAAACGTCAACTGTGCTCTTCTCCGTCGATGCTGCCAGACCTGCTGAGTTTTCCCAGGTATTTCTGTTTCTGTTTTTGTTTTGGATTTCCAGCATCCGCAGTTTTTTGCTTTTACCCCTGCGATTTGAAGAGGCTGCTCTTCATTTCAGTCCCGTGCTTTTGATTTTCAGCAACTGGTGCAGGGGAGGGGCCTCCTCGGAGTCTGCTACCGGGCCTAAACAGGTAGCCATCCAGAAATCCAGATTTGAAGGAGCCAATGGAGGAGTTTGGTCTGACTGCCTGCCTTCCTGCGATGGCTATTCCTACACCAGGGTAGTTCTGGAGAAGGAGCAGGCAGTGTCCGCCTGTCCACTTGAGGTCTTCTGCAGGCATCAGAGGGGCTGGAGTGTTCAGATGACACAGATGATAGAGTTCGTATTTAATTTAAAAAGTGTTCTTTAGTTTTTAATGATTTAATTTTCTATTAGATGTACTTCTTTAAAAGGGGTAACTTTGCAGATTATTGTCTAATTTGTTTGATGACACTGGGGCAGCCCTATGTCATCCCAATGTGTAATCAAAAGAGTGGAAGCAATGCCCAGGAGACTTGACATAGTTCACCTCAGCCAGATCAAACTATTCTGCGGGCTTTACATTTGACATCCCTGGGCTATAACATGAAGGGTTCATTTTTCATCTTTTATACTCCCAGTGCAGAGCTTTCTACTGGGAGTGCATACCAGAAGCCCAGGTGTATGTTGAAATGTGTGATGCACACTCTCAAATCTTTGTGGATAAAGACTTACTTCAACAAAGCTGATTCTGTGCCCTGTGCTCCCACCTAGTGAGGTTCCATGGCTAGTCTATCATCTTGCACAATTATCCCTAAGCAGAATCATCCCAGATTTGCACAAAGTGCGGTAGCGGGCGAGAAAAAGGATGTTTTACCCACTGGCCGCAATGGCGGATTTTCATGCTGTGTCGTCCCATTCCCAGTGCCTCATTCATGATGCATTCATGGGAAACACGCCGGATCGCTGGCAGGCAGGCTCGGATTTCCGCATCCTGCCATAACCTCAGCACTTCATTGCTCCTAGCACCATATTTAAAGTGCACCAGAGCACAGCCTACTTCACCTCTACAGACCAGGACTGTTCCAGGCAACATATGACCCCAAAAGCAAAGAAGACGGCAGCCCCCAAATTTAGCGACGCTTCACTGGGGCGCCTGCTGGATGCAGTGGAAGGCTGCCGCAACGTCCTTTATCCCCACTCTGGCTGCAGAAGGTTCTCCAGAGTCACCAATCCAGCCTGGGAGGCGGTGGCAGTGGTGGTCAGTGCCACTGGAGCACAGAGGAGGTCAGCCATCCAGTGCAGGAAAAGAATGAATGGTCTCATCTGTTCCGCCAGGTTAAGTCAACCACCTCATCACTCACAACTCACATACTCACTAACCAATCACATCCACAGAGATCTCACAGGTCAAGGGAAAACACCACTGATTCTCACACACACCCTCACATCTCCATCAGGCTCATACCCTCTCAAGCTCATGTCCTCATCCTGTCCATGTCTCCGCTCATCACACAAACATTCCAGGCAGTGCCATGTGTCCTGCTCACACTCTGTCCATCTGTTTCCATGCAGGGGAAGCCTGCTCACAACAGCAGGGAGAGGTCCCAGACCGGGTGTGGAGTGGCCCACATTAGGCCCCTCACTCACTTTGAGGAGTGTGCCATCGCACTGACTGATGAGGATGTGGACTGTACCTGTGGTGACGGTGAGGTTGGTGGCGAACACCTACGTGAGGACCCTGCAGCACATCATCCCTCTCTCAATGCAACTACAAGTGCTCTCTCTCCTGCTTTTAACTCTGCTGCCATGCACTAATTCTCTCTACTTTGGTTCACAGGGAGCTCTGCCAAGCAACTGACGCCCTCAACCAGCCAGTCCCTCAGCTCCATCCATGTCCTCACCTCCAGCCAAGAAGACATCTCCTCCATTGAAGAGCTGGCACATTCCTTTACCCACACCCTCCACCAGCGCAGAGACACACACCTCAGTGGGACCTAGATGTAGACCAGGCTCAGGTTCACATTCTGGTGGTCACCGCATGGACATGTGTCCGCAGCAGGAGGAAGCAGGTTCAGCCGAGCTCCCTGGCACTCCAAGGGCTGCTCGGGAAGAGGCAGCTGTGATGTCTGAGTCAGATGACGAGCTTCTGGGTTTGGCTTTCCAACTCATCCTGGAGAGTCATCAGAAGGCGGGGGAACATCACGCAGAGCTGGTGGAGGCCCTCAACAGAGTGGCACGTGAATCGGAGGAGTGTGTCTGCCTGCTCTCTGATGAAGTAGTGCCCACGTGCGCGTATGGAGGTCTCCATGGGGAGGATGGTGGACGCCATGGAGACCTTGGTCCACCAGAATGCGGAGATGTGCACAGGCTCCATTGCGGTAGCCATGGGTGAGTTCCAGCAGTGGCAACGCAGGTAGGAAATGGGGCATCTTGATGTCCCTCCAGGTGCTCCTTCTTCGCAAGGAGCCAGGCCGGGGCCCTCGGGCACCCGGAGGGAGGAGAAGCAGCAGCTGGACACCCCTGTGTCATTCACTCAGGAATCTCAGAGGCTGTCCCCTTTGCCTGTGACTCACTCAACCTTGTTCTCTCTCACTGCAGAGGGAGTAACTGGCCCACAAGAGGACAGCCAAAGCAAGCCGGGGGCCTCAAGATCTCAGCTCTCCAGAGGATCCACATTTAAGTCATCAGAGGCAGCAGGGCCAACCATTGCACAGGTTGTCTCCATCCCTGCTGCAGATATCAGGGCAGCACCGAGAAGAAATGGTAGGCCTAGAAAAGTTAAGAAATTTTGATAACAAGTGGTTGCATGGATGAACATATTTTGTCATTTTATAATCTGAAATTATGTTTGCTTTCACTACATAATGTGTAATGGTGATTTTCAGCTTCATTTACAGGATTCGTGGGCCCTCCTACTGCACCCTCCCCACTAACAGTTCAGCTGCACATAGCCAGACCACGAGTGATTCTGGAGGGAGAAGTGTGTTTGTGGCAGGACCTTTCGGAGCCTCATGCAAACGCTCTCCCACACACACACAGCCTTCATCCATTACATTCATCTCAATGTCCTGAGCATTTTGAATGCTGCCTGCTGGGGTTCTCTTTCAGTTGTCCATCTGAGCTGAGCTGCATCTCCACCCACCCACTGATCACACTCCCATACAGCACCTGTTCCCGCCCAACACGAGGCTCCACTCACTTTCGATTTCGATAGGCATGGTAGTTGTTAAGTTTCTGATCAGCTCCCCACCAGTCCTTTTCCCTCCCAGGCATCACCTTCCATCTCCTCACCGTCATCTACCAACCCAAACCCTTTTCTTTCCAGGAAGTCCAGCTGGATGTGCACATTCCCTATCTTCCTGTGAATCCCATCCCTTTCCACATTGGCCTCCCAAACCTCCTCCTTCCCACCCCCAGGGTCCATGTCTGCCTCCGAGTACCCGCCAACCACTCTAGCCGTCCCTTCTACTGCTACTGTCGTACCCTCACCCTCCTACCCTTCCGCTCACTCTGCTGCCTCTCAGACTCACTATTCCCTCCTTTCATGCCCACCCTCAATTCGCTCCCCAGGAGGAAGTCATTGACTCCACAGAACCCTCCCTTGCACGCTCACCTGGACATCTCCTCCACCCTTACTCCCTCCTCCCCCGCAGCCACCTTCCTCCCCCAAGATTCCTTCCCCCTCCGAACTCCTTCCCCCTCCAAACTCCTTCCCCTCCGAACTCCTTCCCCCTCCAAACTCCTTCCCTTACACCTTCTTCCCCCCCTTACATCTTCCTCCCACTTGCCACACTCTCCCCATTACATCCCCCATCCGTACTCCCACCTCCCTCCTCCCAACCTTCACCCCCCCAACACCTTCGTTTGCCCCTGCAACCTCACCACACCCCCCAGTGCACCTTCCTCTCCCATCAAACCTAGACCGTCCTCTCCCACTCTCCCCCCCACCCCACCCCCCCCAACCCCCTTACACCTTCTTCTCCAACACACAGCTAGATCATCCTCTCCCCACCATCCCTGCCACCAACCATCCGTAGCAGCCCATGGCCAAGACCATGATGTTCCAAAGCAGACCCGAGACATCAACGGAAACCTCCCACCTTCCATGAGCTGCTTCGTGGCGGATCCATATCCATGTGAATCTACCCAGCATGCGATGCATAAGTTCCTCCTAGGGTCCAGTAGCTATAGGGCTCCAGCATCTTCTGTTCCTTGGATGTCTGTGATCTGAACAAGGCCCTAAAAGTAAGTCCCAACTTCTACACGTCACACTTGTCCAGCCTGCTTTCCCGCCAGCGTAATGGTAAATCTGGTGTCGGGGGAAGATTCCGGTCAGGCCTTACTTTGCACCATTAGCAGGGTGCAAAGCAGGTTCACGCTGGTCTCCAGTGGGATTGGCATTCCACCATGGCGGACACCATTGGATGATCCCGTTGTGCTTTCACAACGGCGTGAAGTCAATTTTTGGCCTTCTCGCCATATTGTGCCCCCCTGCCCACCATGACGCCCAATGCCAACCTGGCCAGAAAATTCTGGCCTATGTGTTCTTGTCGTTGTGAAGGGTTTGGTATATTTGACTGGTAACTTTTAATAGAAATTCTTAAAACAGTGTTGAAACAGCTCTAGTGAAACAGGCTCTCTAGTTCTCCAGTCACCTTATTTTCCTTTAAACATGCCTGTGGTTTAAATATTTGTTTTCAACCCAACCTTAAACTACATTACAAACATGATGAGCTCATACCCAGGCATCCAGCCTAATGGTTGACGTCTTCAGGTGCGTCATTGCCACAAGGTTTAGCAAGTAATATTTTTCACATTAATTGAGGTGGTGCTATGAATCTTCACTGAGTAATGATTTGGCAACCAGCTAGAAGTGTCATTCACATGCCCACAGTCAGAACTGAAATAATGAGTAACTGTGTCAGACTTAGCCCGCTCCTAAACTGAGGTCAGACAAAGCTGTCAGATTTTATCTTCAAATTTACATTGGCCATATTAAGAGTTCAACAAACATTTTGCACTTTTTGGAGTTGAAGTAGTTAAGGATTGGTTGACAGGAGTTATAATATGGAACTATAATTTTGTGCCCTATGATGAGTGAGTTCCTGAGAGCGGATAGGCGCAGACATGGGTAGGAAAGTCATCAATCCAAGACAGATCCGCAGGCTTCTTGCAGTTGGTTTCAGAATAGCCTCGGCAAAGTCAGTGCAGAGGTTTATCTGACTCTGTCCCAGCTAATTCAGGTGTGTGGGATCAGGAGAATTAAATGAGGCAAAGATAAACACATATATCTAAAGATTGCCATCCGTTTTCTGAATATGAGTCATTTGCATTTTAATGTTAAAGTTTGTAGAAATGGAATTGTGTTTCACCTGCCAATTGGTGGATGTTTGTACCAGCTTCAATGGGATGAAAATCAGGTAGGTTGTACAATGGCTGGGTGACGCCAAATTACCAGCCTGGCAGTGCAGGTAAAAATGACCCCCAATGTCTGGTGGAGAGGAAAGGGGAAGAGAAAAGCCAGTAGAGAAAAAATAGTGAGAAAACTAAAACAATGATTCAAAATTATGATTTATAAAATACCTATGATGATTGACAGACTTATTTTGGACATTACCCAGAAAATCCAGGGATCGGAAGTGAAAGCAAAACTGCAAAAATGTTTCATCAGTTTAACCAGGTTGGTGGTTTTATTAAAATAGAAGAGCATTTATGAAATGTAAAATCTAACCCTAATCATCATTCATAGAATTCTTTTTAAAAACACACCTGCCTGAAGCCTTTGTGTTACTTCAAAGCAAAGAACAATACATACCACAAATTATAGAGTGAGTCCATATTTTAAAGATGTTGCATCATCCAATGTTACAACGTAACATATCACACTGGAAATTTAATATTCTTGTTGTAATTGCAGTCCTTCAATTTCTGTTGAGCCATACTGTACCAGTAACTAGCTACAGAAATTCCTCAATCAGTTGAAATATAACTTGTATCTGGTGTCAGAAAGTAGTTCTGTTTTCTGTGATTTTCATGTATTTCAGTCATTTATAATTTAGGGAGAAGCAGGGAGATTTCACACCTGAATGAGTCATGTTGGTGCAAGAAGAGTTTTTTGCCCTACCCGTGTCTATGATCAACTGTTGTTATTCCAAATAGCTTAGCGATTATAGCAGGTTGCCTTAAAGGGAATTCCACTTTCTGGAAGTTGGTGCTATTTTTAGTAATAGTTCCTCAAGAAGGGTAAGACCTAGAATTTTCTCAAAATTACGTTTAAAAAATTTGCAACCACTGAAGGTGGTTACACACAAGCTTTTCCCCATCTGCTCATTTGCAGTTCCACTGGTATAAAATGGACATGAGCAGCTGACCTACCTGGAAAATTTTATGAAGCCTGACCTTTTCACTCATAAAACACTTCACTGCAGAATTACCAGAAATTTTATTACACTTGTGCAGTTTTAATCAGACAAGCATTATCTAGATCCAGATGACAGCAGTGCATGGCACTGAGCCATAGAGGAAGGAGAACTCATTCAGATCTCCAAGTCTTAATTCCTGGAAGGTCAGTGGGGGTGGGGTATCGAAAGAACAACAGGCTCCTCAATGTGGGTGTCATTCAAACTACCTGGACTGAGGTGGCACTGGCACTAACTGCCAGCTCACTAATTTCTAAGACTGCAGAACAATGCCACGAGTTCCATATCCTCAGCAAGGCAGGCAAGCTAACACACTGTATACCTTTCACTTCTCCTCTTTGTCCACCGTAGACACCAACACACACATCATTTTCGTAAAGTAACACATTCATAAGCAACCTATCATAGTGCTGTTTCGTTAAGGAAGTCTCCAACTTGTCATGCTGCACTTTACCCAAGCTCCACATGGCAACTGCTTACATGTACAACCTTAAAACCCCTCCTCCACTTTAAATACCTTTTATCCCCATAATTCTTATTTCAGCTCTTCGATGCCACTTGGCCCATTCTCCAACTGCTATCCTTATCCACATTCATTCAATCTTCTTGCAGAAAAAACTGGTGCTCAGTTACTGCCAGGTCACTGGATGGGATCTCCAGCCTTACTTATCTCAGCTCTTTGAGGAGGCAACCATTGAGCTTGTGAGGAGGCACACAGCTGTTAACCAGTGCTGACACCAAGGCTGGCAGCATTTTGGTGGTGGCTGAATACTGCCTGATCATGTACACTGTCACCCTGCCATCTTTGTGAAACACCAAATAGATACAACCTTTTACCCCTTTCCTGCCTCCTTTATCCCAAGGGGTGATGCTCATTCATTCATGATTTCTATCCTGATTTTCTGCAGATCCACCACAGCTACAGGAGCAGAAAAATAATGATAATGGGGAAAAGAATGATGATGACCAAGACCCTCATTGGTTGCAAACTCAGGGCGAGTGTACATCAGGTTTCAGCCATTCTCCTTATAGCATTAAACCAATGAAAAATGGGAAGTGACACTAAACTACCACGAGTCAAGGGTTTTCTCAGTCCCATGAGCCTCCTGTAGATCATGAGCAGCTAAGTACTTTGTGCAATCCTAGCTCTCAGGTGACACCTGGAAGAAGCAAAAGTGTAGACTAAAAGAGGACATATCTAGGCACCCGAGTGTTAGGAAAGCGTAAAGTGATGGTGCGCACTTAGAAATTTACTGTCATAAATAAATAACTGACAAAATAAAAGCACTGGCCTCGAGTTTTGTTATTGATGGAGATTGGAGTCAGATAAGAAATGAGGCATTAATCTGGTACTGATGTCCTCACCAAGGTGATGGTGATTGTCACACTTGTGTAGGGGCTAAAAGGGCTGACATATTATCATGTGGTAGGGCAGATAGTGGGTTGAGGGAATGTTCCTATATTTGAAAGTGGGCAAAAGGAAGTTGATGTGCTTCCACAAAGGGGAAGACTTCAGTGATGAGATGTGCTATGATGCCTCTTGCAACAAATACTACCTGAGTATGCTTTCCTCAATCCTGTGGTGCTTATTCCCACTATAGAATCATAGACTGGTTACAGCACAGAAGGAGGTCATTTGGCCTGCCTTGTCCGTGCTGGCCCTCGCAGGAGCAATTCACCTAGTGCCATTCTCCCACCTTTTACCCACAGCCTGGCACAATTTTCCTTTTCAGATAATGATCCAATTCCCTTTTGAATGCTTCAATTGAACCTGCCTCCACCACATTCTCAAGCAGTGCGTTCCAGATCCTAACCACGCACTGCATAAAAAATCTTTTCCTCATGTTGCCATTGCTTCTCTTGCCAATTACTTTAAATCTGTGCCCTCTCATTCTCGATCCTTTCATCATTGGGAACAGTTTTCCCCTATCTACTCTGTCCAGACCCTTCATGATTTTGAATACCTCTATCAAATCTCCTCTCAATTCTTCTCCAAGGAGAACAGTCCCAACTTCTCCAAGTTATCTACTTAACTGAAGTCCCTCATCCCTGGAACAATTCTTGTGAATCTTTTCTGCACCCTCTATAATGCCTTCATAACCTTCCTAAAGTGTAATGCCCAGAACCAGATGCAATGCTCCGGTTGAGGCCAAACCAATGTTTTATACATGTTTACCAGGGCTTCCTTGCATTTGTACTCTATGCCTCTATTAATAAAGCCCAGGATGCTGTGTGCTCTAATAACCGCTCTCTCAACCTACCCTTCCACCTTCAATGATTTATGCACAGATACACACAGGTCCCTCTGCTCCTGCACCCCCTTTGGAATTGCACCCTTTATTTTGTATTGTCTCTCTGTGGTTTTCCTACCAAAGTGAATCACTTCACACTTCTTCTACATTAAATTTCACCTGCCACATGTTTGCCGATTCCACCAATTTGCCTATGTCCTTTTGTAGTCCCACACTATCCTCCTCATAGTTAACAATACTTCCAAGTTTCACCAAGGTTTGGGTCCTTAATGTATATCAGGAAGAGTAGGGGCCCTAACACAACTCCAAGGGAACTCCACTACAAGCCTCCCCACAGGTCAAAAAACAATTGTTAACCATTGCTCTGTTTCCTGCCACTCAGCCAATTCTGTATCCATGTTGATACCATCCCTTTTATTCTGAGCTCTAACTTTGCCCATAAGTCTGTTGTGCAGCCCTTTATCAAATGCCTTTTGAAAGTCCATGTACACTACATCAACAACGTTTTCCCATCAGCCATCTCTGTTACCTCATCAAAAAACTCCAGTAAGTTTGTTTAACACAATTTTCCCTTGACAAATCTGTGCTGGCTTTTATTAATTAACCTGCATTTGCCCAAGTGACTTAATTTTGTCACAAGTTATCATTCCTTAAAAGCTCCCCCATCACCAATGTTAAACTGACTGGCCTGTACTTGCTAAGCTTATCTTTACACTCTTATTTAAACAAGGGTGTGACATTTGCAGTTCTCCAGCCCTCTGGTACTACCCCGAGTCTAAGGAAGATTAAAAAATTATGACTAGTGTGTCAGCAATTTCCACTGTCACTTCCCCCAGCATCCTTGGATGCATCTCACCCAGTCCTGGTGCCTTGTCAACTTAAAGTAAAGCCAGCCTATCCAATACCTCCTTCTTATCAATTTTAAACCAATCAAGTGTCTGAACTACCTTCTCTTTCACCATGACCTGGGTGGCAACTTCATCATTGGTAAAGACAGATGCAAAGTATTAATTTAGCCATGCCCCTGCTTCCAGGTGTAAATACTCTTTTTGGTCCATAATTGGCCCCACTCCTTTTACTACCCTTTTACTATTTATATACCTTATGAGGGGACAAAGACCTCACACTTTTTTTAATGAAATAGATATAGATATCCTCATTTCTAAAATTTTAAAACTGGACAAAGACCTTTAAAGATGGCCGAATCTAAGTCAATGTGTGATCCCTCGAACAAAAGGAGCTTTCTGGCAGTATCAGGAAACTCGCACCTTATTATCCATGAAGAGACATCCTATGGGCTGCAGAGGCCAAATTCTAAGAGAACTATACAACCTAGGTTGACCAACCAGAGTCTGAGGACCCCAAAACCTCTTTCAAGTCTTAATGGTTGGAACATTTAACCATCTCAGAGACACCCTTCGTCAAAGACACTGTGAAGAGGTGGGAGTCATGTGACATGTACCTGTAGCTTGTGTAACCAGTAATATTGCTTTGCTGCACTGCATAACCTCAGTCTGTCATTTTAACATCCAACTAGCAGCAACACAGAAAAGGAGCTCTGCCCAAGATGAATACTTGGCCCCATCTACACTGCTTCCACTGGAACTTCTGTACCATCACCTCAAAGACTGATTCATCTCCCCATGCCTACCCAATTGTGGAAGTCAACTCTAATGGAAAAGTGAATTATACAGGATCAGTTTTCAACCTGCCGACCGCTGTGAAGGAATACCTCATTGAGCTTTGCTTCTGGACTTTGGACCCATGTGAAACAATAATTCTTTTTTCTGTGGTCTCTGTACTGTAAACACTTATTTTCTCTATCCCTCTTTTATTGTACGAATACAAGGGGGATATGTTGCAAGCCCCATCCCCTGTTTAGAGTGTGTGCAAATAAACTAACCCTTTGAGTTCATCCTATCACAAGTTTGCTGTGGGGTTATTAATAGAAATTGGATCACACCAAAACTGAGGGATTGGGAAATACATCACCACTTTTAAAGGAGCGAAGCAAATTAGAACACTTTTCTGTTTATGGATGTGTAGTAAGAGGGGAAATTGGTGAGGTTTAAATTAACCCCTCTCCTGTCAGTAACAGCCTATGGAAGACTTTTGGATGCCCATTTATGCCATTCTCTTCTCATATTCTCTCTTTGCTTTTCTTATTTGCTCTATCAATTCCCCTGGGAATCTTCAATATTCAGCCTTGTTCTCATTTGTATGTCAACCTGACATCTGTCATAAGCACACTTTGCTGCTTCATCTTAATCTCTAATTTTTTCATCATCCATGGATTTGTTTGCCCAACCTTTCCCCTTCATGGGTTTATGTCCTGACTTACCCAAACTACCTCTTTTCTAAAGGCGGCCAATTGATCAGTTACAGTTTTGCCTGATAACCTTTGATTCCAATTTATCTGAGCCAGATCCATTCTTGCCCCATTGAAGTTGACTTTCTCCCAGTTAGCTATCCTTACTCTGGATTGTTCCTTGTCCTTTTCCATAGCCAACATAAACCTTATGATACAATGATCACTATTCCCTAAATGATCCCCTACTGACACTAGATCCACTTGGCCCACCTCATTCCCTAGGACAAGGTCCAGCAATGCTTCCTTTGTCTTTGGACTGGAAACATAATGCTGTAGAAAATTCTCCTGAACACACTCTAGAAACTCTTTCATCCTCTGCCCTTTAACACTACTACAATCCCAAACTACATTCGGATAATTAAAGTCCGACATTATAGCTATTCTATAATTCTTGCACTTATGTGTAATGTCCTTGCAACATGTTCCTATTGTTACAATTGGGTGAGGAGGAATGAGCTGGCTCCCCTTTTTATTCAACCCCCTTGGTTGGTCACAATAAAAATTTGTCTAAAATTCTTTCCCTGTGGATACCTTTTCCCAATCCAAATGTATTTATTTTTTATATAAGGAGCCAATTCAACCAGGTTTTCTTGAGTCAAAGAAAGGGTAAGTTTATTAGTTACTAAAAACCTGAGGAAAAATAATAAATATGTGATACACATGCACACACACACACACATCAGAAATAAGAAAGGTAAGAGTGCACATAAAAGTTAAAAGGAATATACAAATCAGTCCTTGGCTTGTCCATGATAGTGGTATGTTGTGGCCGTTAGTTGGGTGATTTTGGTAGAACTCTGGAGCTGACTTTGGAAGTTTTGCAGTTTATTGGAAACACTTGTTGACTTGTTCCCAGAGGAAGAGATGACCTGCTTGTTTCTGCAGGGGTAACTGAAGAGGCTGCCCTGTTTCTCCCTGATTGGTGCCTGCCTCTGTTAAAGCACACTTGCCTCCAGCAAGAGAGAGCGAGACACACACAGAGAGGTCCTGCTTGGCTCTGTAAGGGTGACTTAGACTGCTGTGTCTTCTTTCTTCTGGCACTGCCAAAACACTGGTCTTCAACCAGATTTAACCCATTTGCCCTGTGTATTCCCAGCAGGGGGAAATAGGCATATCTTGCATCCACAATCTGTTTTGCTTTCATCTCAGAAACTTTTTGATACATTCTGAGATATAAGTCAACAGGAGATGGGTTTTTGGATGTCTAATGAGATGTAACTGGCCGGGGAAACAGTTTCCATTGTCTTTACAAACACAGGAGATTAAAGTCCAACCTTCTGCATTTTTCATGGGCAGAATTTTTCATCCTGCAGGCAGGCGCGCA
The DNA here is from genome assembly GCF_964194155.1 of Cetorhinus maximus. Classification (NCBI taxonomy): domain Eukaryota; kingdom Metazoa; phylum Chordata; class Chondrichthyes; order Lamniformes; family Cetorhinidae; genus Cetorhinus; species Cetorhinus maximus. The sequence continues at coordinate 99,024,292 of NC_135879.1, read as the reverse complement.
CCTGACCTGATCGGGAGTAAAATAGCACATGATGACGTTGGACGAGTGTCCCGACATCATCGCGCACTCGCGCGATATTTCGCTCGGCAGGCACGCACAGGTCTCGGAGTGGCACCTGCCATTGATTAACATGCCACTTAAGGCCCTTAACAGTGCAATTGACTGTGATTTATCCAAGGGCGGGATCAAAAGGGTCAGCAGCATTGCCAGCGTGAGTAGTAAGCAGTTTTGGAGATAGTTTGCTGCTGGTTGCTTATTGGTACTCGGCAGCTTTACCTCTGTTCGGGGTTTCATTCTTAGCATTTCCAGGCTTCATTTCAGGACTCATTGCTGTCTGCCAGGCCCCTGGAGGATTCACACTGTGTGGATCCTTCCAGGTATCAGACAGCCTTCCCTTACCCTGGTAATGGGAATTATGGTCTCCGCTGGAGGCACCTCCTCTGAAGAGGAAGAGAGGGGCATAAGGGGGAGGAGGCCACGTGTCCCTATGCAGCTTCCAGGGTAGGGACCTGTGGGAGGAGAGGTGCAGGCACAAGGGGCACAGGGCCAGCAGCAAGTCCAAGGCAGAAGGGGCTGCAGCACTATCCTGCTGCCAGGGTTTACAAGCGGCGATGCAACTACCTCAATATGTCTGTGTTGCAATGCCGAAGGAGGCTCCACCTCTCAAGGGAGACCGTGACCTCCATTTGCCAGATGATTGGGCCTGAGATCAGCTCTGACTGTGTGGGTGGATACCCCATGCCAGTGGCTCTGAAGGTCAGAGTGGCCCTCAACTTCTATGTCTCCGGCTCTTTCCAGGGCTCAGCGGGGGACCTTTGTGGAGTGTCTCAATCAGCTGTCCACAGCTGCGTCAAGCTGGTGACAGAAGTTATTTTCAGGTGGATACTGACCTTTATTCTTTACTGTATGGACGAGGCCACCCAGACAGAGCGAGCCAGAGGCTTCACGGCGATTGCTGGCTTCCCCCACGCCCAGGGTGCAATAGACTGCACACATATGGCCACCAAGGCGCCAGCAGGTGAGCCCGGTGCCTTCGTCAACAGGAAGGGCTTCCACTCCATGAACGTGCAGATAGTGTGTGACCATAGAATGCAGATTCTGCAAGTCTGTGCAAGGTACCCAGGCTGCTCCCATGATGCTTACACCCTGAGACACTCCCAGGTGCCGAGGCTATTCAGTACTGGAATGATGGCTGCTGGGTGACAAGGGCTATTCGTTGAAGAGATGGCTCATGACGCCTCTCCGCCACCCAAGAACAGAGGCAGAGAAGCATTACAATATAAGTCATGCTTCCACAGGGAAGATGGTAGAGAGGACCATAAGTCTTCTCAAGTTGCACTTCCTATGCCTGGAGCATTCAGGGGGAGCCCCCCAGAGCAAGTGTCACTGGTAGTGGTTACATGCTGCGCTCTTCACAATCTGGCACTGGCAAGGGGGGACCCACTGGAGGAAGAGGATCTTGATGCAGCTGAACAGGCCACAGATAATGAATCCAGTAGTGAGTCCGAAGAGGAGCACAGTGAGGAGAACACTGAGGGCGTGGAGGCAGAGCCCTGTAATCTCCAGGGAGGCAGAGAGACCAGGGACACCTTGATCCAACGCTCCTTCAGCTAAACTGCCAAAGATCACCTTCACCCGCATGCCAGGGCTGCTGCCTCCATCCTGGAAGTCTGAAAGGACCTTTTCATTTGAACACAAAGAACAGCCATTGCTGCCTTGGAACTTGCGACCCCAACGTTTTGTCGTGCAACCCCATTAGGTTTAAAACCTCCCAAAAGGCACAAGCAAATTGCCCTGTAAGGAAATTGGTCCCAACTCCGTTCAGGTGCGAACCATCTGGCCTGTACAGATCCCATCTCCCCAGAACTGATCCAATGTCGCAGGAATCTAAAGCCCTCACTCCCAAACCATCTTTCCAGCCATGCATTTATCTGCTTTATCCTCCTATTTCTATACTCACCTGCATGTGTCACTGGGTATAAGCCGGGGATTACTACCTTTGAAGTCCTGCTTGCTAATTTACTACCTAGCTCCCTAAATTCTGACTGCAAGACCACATCCTTCTTTCTATGTATGTTATTGGTGCTGATGTGGACCACTGGATGTTTACCTCCTCCCTCAGAGTGTTCTGCAGCCTCTCTGTGACATCCTTGACCCTGGTACTTTGGAGGCAACATACTATCCTGGATTCATGTGGATGCAGTAATGCTTGCCTGTTCCTCTAACTAACAAATTGCTCTTCTGTTCTTCTTCCTACCCCCTGTACAGCTGAGCTAGCCGTGGTGCCATGGACTTGGCTCTGTCTGCTCTTCTCAAATGAACCACCATTTTCATCAGTACTCAGAACTGAATAATAGTTGAGAATGAGTTGCACTCAGGGATTCTCCTGCATTACCTGCCTGGTCCTTCTTGACTGCCTGGTGGTCACCTATTCCCTCTGCCCCTGCTTACTCTTAAACTGCAGGGTATAAATATGCTAACCACAAAGCTCTCAACTCCACAGTTAAATATAGGGAGGCTAACTGAAATGCTTTACTTACTCCTTATTAGCCAAATAAAAAGATTTTTTAAATTTCCCAGTTCCTTAGACTAACTCCCTAACTTTGGAGGAAGGAAAACAAAACTATAATACTCGCCAGCCGATCAACTCACAGCTTTCCTGTGATGTTACTGTTTGATTCCGCTGCCACCTCACTTCAGTGATCCCAATCTGCTTCACAGTAATCCCAGTCTGCTTCCAGAGTGATCTGACCATGGGCCAGGATTTCCCAGTCGGCGAGCGGGGGGCGGGGCCCGCTCACCAACACGTAAAATGATGCAGGATGACATTGGATGGAATTCCCGACGTCACCCCGCATCATTTCAATTTTCAGGTCGGCGGGGGTGCAGCCATATCAGCTGTGCACCTGCCGACCTGTCAATGGCCTACTGAGGCCATTTAAAAAGTAATTAAAGTAATTAGTGGCCCTGCCTGTCCAATCTTAAGGTTGGTGGGCAGGCCGGGAGCCCTGGCGGGCATTTGAAAAAGCACGAAACCTCATACACAGGTGGGATGAGGTTTCGTGTAGGTTATTAAAAATTTAATTAAAGTGTATTTAAAAGTGATGGACATGTCCTAGCTCATGTGACAGTGTCACATGAAGGGACATGTCAGCAAATTTTTTTTTCTGTTTTTAAGATTTTTTATTGTGGAGCCGATCTCCCTGAGGCAGCACTTTGCCTCAGGGAGATGAGTGCGCTCTTTCATGCGCATGTGCGAAAGAGCACACTCTCGGCTCAGGGAATCCCCCACCCCCCCCCCCCACCACACACAGGGAGCGCAGAGTGCTTCCTTGCAGACGTCACGCTAGGTGGGCCTTAATTGGCCCACCCACATAAAATGGTAGCGCACCCCCAATCGGGGGCGCCGATCAGAGGCGCACCCGCTCCTGAACTTCCCCCCCAACAGGAGGAAAGCTCTGCCCATGATAATGATATACAAGCAAATGTTCATAGGGGATACCATGTCTTCTACTAGGAAGCCCAGGCCAGAAGTAGGCATTGGAGGAGTGGATGGTGCAGCGGCAGGGCGGGACTGTTGGTATGGAGAGAGAAGTCTGAAAATTGACCAGTGTTTTGAGAAGCAGCCAGAGGTAGGTGCAGGTGCCTATCGGCAGAATAGCAAAACATAACACTTTTAAACGTACTTCCCAGCTGCAGAAATCTGTATTCAAAGATATCCGGACACTTCTGCAACAGGAAATCCAAACAGCTGGATCTACTGCAGCCTGATGTGGCTCAGTTGTTTTACCAAGTGCAGCAGCAGTGAAAACCCAGGAAATATAGACCTGCTTTACCACAGGTTTTCACCCTGCATATGGAAATAAGGCCAGTGGCAACTCAGCAAGGGGATTGCAGGAGGGTTCCAGAAGTGCAAGGGAGCTCAGGAAAAACCTTTTTTAAGTAGGAAAAGCCTCCCACCTGAATTGTCTCACTAAAAAAAGATTTCCTACACCAGAAATAATGAGGAAACTCATTCATTAGCGTACTGATTTTTCAAAGACCCAATTTTTATGGCAGTTTATTTGCAAGTTCCACTTATATTGTTGGAGTATTACAGATTTATATATCTTTGTTAGTTCCGATTCTGTTTATATGCTTTTAACCTTTGCTCCTTTCTATAATTATCACATGTAAAATGATGTGTTTTACCATTTTACAACATAATTGCCTAGATTTTGATCGATGTAGATATACGTGGAAATTTCCTTGCAGTCCCTGGAATACATGCCCAACTTGTTTCTGTATATTGATACCTAATTTGAGAATGTTATATTACATCTCACTTGCAAACAAGATTCATAAACATTCCTACTGCCAGTGCAAATTGGGGAAATGTCTATGTGGAAGATAGCTTCTGTAGATCAGCCAGCAGTGTTTTCTTTTTTCAAATATGTGCCCCCATTCCACCATTCCATGTGCTAATATTAGACTTTCTTTCAAGTGAAGTCAGGAGATGATGACTGAATTGAGAATTTGTTTTTGGCAGGAGGGCGAAGTGGATCAACCATTAGACACAAACAGGTAAAAGCAAAATACTGCAGATGCTGGAAATCTGAAACAAAAACAGGAAATGCTGGAAAAACTCAGCAGGTCTAACAGCATCTGTGGAGAGAGAAACAGAGTTAATGTTTCAAGTCCATATGACTCTTTTTCAGAGCTAAAGAGAAGTAAAAATGTGATGAAATTTATTCTGTTTAAAGGGGGTGGAGCAGGTGAAGCTGGATAGAAGGCCAGCCATAGGTGGGGGCAAAGGAGGGATTGACAAAGATGTCATGAACAAAAGGACAAAGGGGTGTTAATGGTAGTGGTACTGGCTAAAGGAGGTGCTGATGGTGGCATAAAGGTAAGAAAGCAGAATATGGTAATAGCAGGGCAAGGGTAAGCACTCTGGAAAAAACAACATGAAGAAGTGACAGATGGCCCTAGTGGGGATGGGGTGGGGGGAGGGGACATTGGTGGGAAAAAAGATAGAAAATAGGATAAAAGATAGGGATGAAACAATGAATAAAAAAGAAAATAAATAAAAATAAAACTAAGTGGATAAAAAATAAAAAAAATAAAAAAATGAATATTGGAAAAAGGGGATAAAAAAGCAGTGAGGATGGAGGAGAGAGTTCATGATCTGAATGTACCCTATGTTCCAGGATAGCAACATTGTAGATATTCTTCATCCTGTTCCAGCAAACATGTCTTTCAACTGCAACCATGGTAGTTTTTTAAAATCTTGGTCCAATTTTAAAGCCGCAGTCCAAGAAAAATAAAAAAAAGGTTCTTTATACTATTAATTAATAATATGGAGTTTCTTCCCTTTTCTCTGAAGCTTCCAATAAAATAATCCTGGACTTCAATCCTGGATAGCATGTTTAGAGAGATGGTCAGACCGCAGCTAAGAAGTATACAGGCTGAGAGGGAATGGGTGACTGCCAGAGTATCTAAGAGAAACAGGCAGGTAGTGCAGGAATCCCCTGAGGTTATCTCACTCTCTAGCTGCTTTTCCATTTTGGACACTGGTGAGCGAGATGGTTCCTCAGAGGACTGTAGCAAGGGCCAAGTCCATGGCACCACAGGTGGCTCAGCTGCACAGGAGGGGAGGAGAAAGAGTGGAACTGCTCTAGCATTCCATAGTTAGGGGAGCAGACAGGCATTTCTGTGGCCATAGACGTGATTCCAGGATGATATGTTGCCTCGCTGGTACCAGGGTTAAGGATGTCACAGAACGGCTGCAGGACTTTCTTTTGGGAGAGGGTGAACAGCCAGAAGTCATGGTTCACACTGGGACCAATGACATAGGTGGGAAAAGGGATGACGTCCTGAAAGCAGATTTTTGGGAGTTAGGAAGGGAATTAAAAAGCAGAATCTCAAGAGCAGTAATCTCAGGGTTACTCCCAGTGCCACGTGCTAGTGAGCATAAGAAAAGGAAGATTGAGCAGTTCAACACGCGGCTGGAGAAATGAGGGAGGGCTGTACAAGAAGGACGGGTTACACCTTAACAGGACTGGGTCTAGTATCCTCACAGGGAGGTTTGCTAGTTCTGTTAGGGAGGGCTTAAACTAGATTGGCAGGGGGTGGGAACCAGTGGGGAACTTAGAGTGGAGAGGAGAAAAACTGGCAGTGAAAAGTAGTGAAGTATCAACTGATAACGATGATATATCAGAGAGTAGTATCATGGTAGATAGAATACTCAGAGATAAAAACAAAAAACTACTGCGGATGCTGGAAATCCAAAACAAAAACAAAATTACCTGGAAAAACTCAGCAGGTCTGGCAGCATCGGCGGAGAAGAAAAGAGTTGACGTTTCGAGTCCTCACGACCCTTCAACAGAACTGAGTATAGTTAGGAGAGGGGTGAAATATAAGCTGGTTTAAGGTGGGGGGGGTGGGGGGAGAGAAGTGGAAGCGGGTGGGGGTGGTGTAGGGACAAGCAAGCAGTGATAGGAGCAGATAATCAAAAGATGTCACAGACAAAAGGATCAAAGAGGTGTTGAAGGTGGTGATATTATCTAAGAAAATGTGCTAATTAAGAATGGATGGCAGGACACTCAAGGTACAGCTCTAGCGGGGGTGGGGTGGAAAGACTGACAAGGTATTAGTTGTAGATTTAAAAATAATGGAAATAGGTGGGAAAAGAAAAATCTATATAAATTATTGAAAAAAACAAAAGGGAGGGGGAAGAAACGGGGTGGGGATGGGGGGAGGGAGTTTAAGATCTAAAGTTGTTGAATTCAATATTCAGCCCAGAAGGCTGTAAAGTGCCTAGTCGGAAGATGAGGTGCTGTTCCTCCAGTTTGCGTTGGGCTTCACTGGAACAATGCAGCAAGCCAAGGACAGACATGTGGGCAAGAGAGTAGGGTGGAGTGTTAAAATGGCAAGCGACAGGGAGGTTTGGGTCTTTCTTGCAGACAGACCACAGGTGTTCTGCAAAGCGGTTGCCCAGTTTGCGTTTGGTCTCTCCAATGTAGAGGAGACCGCATTGGGAGCAACAAATGCAGTAGACTAAGTTAGGGGAAATGCAAGTGAAATGCTGCTTCACTTGAAAGGAGTGTTTGGGCCCTTGGACAGTGAGGAGAGAGGAAGTGAAGGGGCAGGTGTTGCATCTTCTGCGTGGGCATGGGGAGGTGCCATAGGTGGGGGTTGAGGGGTAGGGGGTGATGGAGGAGTGGACCATGGTGTCCCGGAGGGAACGATCCCTACGGAATGCCGCCGGAGGGGTGAAGGGAAGATGTGTTTGGTGGTGGCATCATGCTGGAGTTGGCGGAAATGGCGGAGGATGATCCTTTGAATGCGGAGGCTGGTGGGGTGATAAGTGAGGACAAGGGGGACCCTATCATGTTTCTGGGAGGGAGGAGAAGGCGTGAGGGAGGATGCGCGGGAGATGGGCCGGACACGGTTGAGGGCCCTGTCAACGACCGTGGGTGGGTGGAAAACCTCGGTTAAGGAAGAAGGAGGACATGTCAGAGGAGCTGTTTTTGAAGGTAGCGTCATCAGAACAGATGCGATGGAGGCGAAGGAACTGAGAGAATGGGATGGAGTCCTTACAGGAAGCGGGGTGTGAGGAGCTGTAGTCGAGGTAGCTGTGGGAGTCGGTAGGCTTGTAATGGATATTGGTGGACAGTCTATCATCAGAAATTGAGACAGATAGGTCAAGGAAGGGAAGGGAAGTGTCAGAGATGGACCATGTGAAAATGATGGAGGGGTGGAGATTGGAAGCAAAATTAATAAATTTTTCCAGGTCCAGACGAGAGCATGAAGCCGCACCGAAGTAATCATCGATGTACTGGAGAAAGAGTTGTGGGAGGGGGCCGGAATAGCACTGGAACAAAGAATGTTCCACATACCCCATAAAGAGACAGGCATAGCTGGGGCCCATGTGGGTACCCATAACCACACCTTTTATTTGGAGGAAGTGAGAGGAGTTAAAGGAGAAATTGTTCAGTGTGAGAACAAGTTCAGCCAGACGGAGGAGAGTAGTGGTGGATGGGAATTGTTCAGGCCTCTGTTCAAGGAAGAAGCTAACGGCCCTCAGACCATCCTGGTGGTGGATGGAGGTGTAGAGGGATTGGACGTCCATGGTGAAGAGGAAGCGGTTGGGGCCAGGGAACTGGGAATTGTTGATGTGACGTAAGGTGTCAGAGGAATCACGGATGTAGGTGGGAAGGGACTGGACAAGGGGAGAGAGAAGGGAGTCAAGATAACGAGAAATGAGTTCTGTGGGGCAGGAACAGGCTGACACGTTCGGTCTGCCGGGACAGTTCTGTTTGTGGATTTTGGGTAGGAGGTAGAAGTGGGCCGTCCGAGGTTGGGCGACTGTCAGGTTGGAAGCTGTGGGAGGAAGATCTCCAGAGGAGATGAGGTCAGTGACAGTCCTGGAAACAGTGGCTTGATGTTCAGTGGTGGGGTCATGGTCCAGGGAGAGGTAGGAGGAAGTGTCTGCGAGTACTCAGAGAATACTCAGAGAGTTTGATAGAATTAGAGTGGGCAATAGTAAGTCATTAGAAGGGGTCAGAATAAGAGGGAAAGTAAAAAAGCCTATGTATGCATGTATGTGAATGCACGGAGTATGGTTAATAAGACTGGTGAACTGCAGGCACAGGTTGACAAATGGAATTATGATATTATTGCTATAACAGAGACCTGGCTCAAAGAAGGGCAGGACTGGGTGTTAAATATTCCTGGGTACAAGTTGTTAAGGAGAGGCAGGAAAGGAAGAAAAGGCAGCGGAGTGGCAATATTGATTAAAGATGGCATTACAACACTGGAGAGAGAGGATGTTCCAGAGGGTTCAAGGACGGAATCTCTGTGACTAGAAGTAAGAAATTTAAAAGGTGCAATAACATTGATCGGTGTAGAATATAGATCACCAACTAGTAGCAGGGATGTGGAGAAACAAATTTTCAAAGAAATTACAGAAAGGCGCATGGATTATAGATTAAGCATAATGGGGGACTTCAATTATCCAAATATAGACTGGGATAGGAATCATACAAAGGGACAAGAGGGGCGTGAGTTCCTGGAAAGATAATTTTCTGCAGTAGTATGTTTCAGTCCAATGAGAGGTCATGCACTTTTGGACCTGGTTCTGGGGAATGAGTTGGCCCAAGTGGATGAAATATTAGTGGGACAGCCTTTAGGGGACAGTGACCATTGTATCATAAGGTTCAGGTTAATCATGGAAAAGGACAAGGGACAATCCAGAGCAGGAATAATTAATTGGGGGAAAGCCAAATTCGATGGGATGAGAATGCATCTGAATCGAGTGAGTTGAACCCAAATATTGGCAGAAAAGATGGTGGCTGAACAATGGGCCACCTTCAAAGAAAAAATATTGCAAGCAATGTCAACGTTTATTCCCTTGAAGGACAAAGGTAGGACAAATAAATCCAGAGCGCCCTGGATGAGGAGAGAGATAGAGGTAAAGATGAGGAGAGAGATAGAGGTAAAGATGAAAAGGAAGAAATGCGTGTATGACAGATGTCGGGTAAAAAACACAATAGAGAATCAGGCTGAATATAGAAGGACCAGAAGGGAAGTGAAGAAACTAATAAGAAAAGCAAGGAGAGAGCATGAAAAGACTCTGTCAGTGAACATAAAAGGGAATCCCAAGGTCTTCTATAAGCATGTAAATAATAAAAGGGTGGTAAAAGAAAGAGTAGGCCAATTAGGGACAAAAAAGGGGACTTGCATGTAGAGGCTGGGGAAATAGTGGAGGTGTTGTACGAATACTTTGCATCTGTCTTTACAAAGGAAGAAGATGCTACCCAGACCGAGGTGAGAGAGGAGGTAACTGGTACACTAGAAGAACTTACAATTGAGAGAAAAGAGGTGTTGTAAAGGCTTTCTTTACTTATATATATATATATATATATATATATATATATACCAGGACCGGATAAGATGCATCCAAGGGTACTGAGGGAAGTGAGAGTGGGAGGTACCAGAGGACTGAAGAATTGCAAATGTTGCGCCTCTGTTCAAAAAGGGGTGCAAGGATAAAGCTGGCAACTACTGACCAGTCAGTTTGACCTCAGTGGTAGGGAAACTTCTGGAAACTATAGAACGGAATAAAATCAATAGTCGCTTAGACAACTGCAGGATATTTAAGGAAAGCCAGTGTGGATTCATTAAGGGAAAATCATGTTTAACTAGCTTGCTGGAGTTGTTTGAGGAGGTAGCAGAGAAGGCTGAAAGGGGAAACGCTGTTGATATGGTGTATATGAATTTTCAAAAGGCATTTGATACAGTGCCACACAACAGACTTGTGAGCAAAATTGTAGGTCATGGAATAAAAGGGAAAGTAGGCACTTGGATAAGAAATTGACTGAGTGACAGGAAACACACAACAGACTTGTGAGCAAAATTGTAGGTCATGGAATAAAAGGGAAAGTAGGCACTTGGATAAGAAATTGGCTGAGTGACAGGAAACAGAAAATAGTGATAAATGGTTGTTTTTCTGATTGGAGGAAGATTTGTAGCAGAGTTCCCCAGGGGTCAGTGTTGGGACCCTTGCTGTTCCTGATATATATTCATGGCCTAGACTGTGGTGTGCAGGGCATGGTTTCAAAATTTGCAGATGATACAAAATTGGAAGTGTTGTCAACTATGATGGGGATAGTCTTGAACTTCAAAAGGACATAGACATGTTGGTAGATTGGGCAGACAAGTGGCAGATGAAGTTCAATGCAGAGAAGTGTGAAGAGATTCATTTTGGCAGGAAAATACGGGTGAGACAGTATAAAATAAAGAGAGAGCCTCTAAAGGAGGTAGGGGAACAAAGGGACCTCAGTGCATACATACATATGTTATTGAAGATGGCAGGGCATGTTCAGGGAGCAGCTAATAAAGCATATGGTATCTTAGGCTTTCTTAATAGGGGCATAGAGCACAAGAGTAAGGAGGTCATGTTGAACCTGTATAGGACATTAGTTAGGCTTCATCTGGAGTAACACGTCCAGTTCTGGGTGCCATACGAAGGGTGTGAAGGCATTGGAGAGAGTACAGAGGAGATTCACAAGAATGACTCCAGGGGTAAAGAACTGTAGCTATGAGGATAGATTGGAGAGGTTGGGACTCTTTTCCTTGGAGAAAAGAAGGCTGAGAGGAGACTTGATCAAAGTATTCTAGATCCTGAGGGGTATGGACAAGGTAAATAGTGAGAAACTGTCCCCACTCAAGAGAACATCAAGACCTAGAGGGCACAGATTCAAAATAATTGGCAAAAGGAGTAAATGTGATGTGAGGAAAATTTTTTTCACTCAGAGGGTGGTTGGAGTCTGGAACAAACTTCCTGAAAGGGTGGTGGAGGCAGGTTCGATCGAGGTATTCGCAAGGGAATTGGATTGCTACCTGAAAAGAAAGAATGTGTAATGTTACGGGGATAAGGCAGGGGAGTGGGACCAGGTGAAATGCTCTTTCAGAGAGCCAGTGCAGACTCCATGGGCTGAATGACCTGCTTTTGCACTGAAAGATGCTGTGATACTGTGAGCATAGTTTAAACAAGGTACACAGCAAGAGGGGAAAATATAGTTGGTGCACCAAGGCAAATTCAAGCCAAAAGTTGGGAAATTAATTTATAGAATATACTACTAGGGAATATGTAAAGTTGCAGATATTTGGAGTGTTAATAATTCTTTGACAAAAGATGAACATTATTAGTTGTACAAGGGTTTATGGATATCTTCTCGATTTTTAACGATAAAACATAATTTGCATATAATAATTACAGAAAAGGGCAAAGATAAAAAATAATGCTGGACCTTGGGAACTAACAAGGATATGTAAATTCATAAGACTTCAGTGTTGATGGCCACGAAAGGTACGTTCATGACGTGGCCAAGCCGGTTAATTATAAGCCTGTAATGATGCCTGATGGCAGGCTGGAAAGAGGGGGACAGGAAGAAATGGAAAACCACTGCAAAATTTTGCCAAGCATAATTATGGACCAATCCAATGAAAGTCCATGGTCACCAATGCCACCTGAGGTCATGGAAGAGGAGGAAATCATTGATCTGATATACCATTGATCTGATTACCTATGCCAGGCAGTAAGAGCTGGAGCTGAAGAGTCTCCCAATCAGTCAGAACCATGTGATGATATCTGCAGTGCAACTGCCTCCCTACGTTAAAAGCGCGTCGTGAACTGTACTCCATGGCAAGTGTCCTCCTCGCCTTGAGGGACTACCAAAGAAGAAATCTTCAGTAGCGTAAGAGGAACTTGAAGTGTTTAGATGGGCAAACTCTTAATCTGTACACACTAATAACCATAAATAAAAAAAAAACACTCAACCACTGTGCACTTGTGGTTTACTTGGCCCCTATCACTTTTTCCAAGATTCCGAAGTTGATGCCAAAATAATCATACATGATTCATGTCATAACTCAGCTGGTGTTATGATTTAAGATTTGTGACCAACAGTGTAATCAGAGGACAACTAATAAATTACAGTAGTGTACCAACTGGAAAGACTAAAGGCTGCGACAACATGACTTATTTTGAGCCAAAGATAGTTTCACGGTAGCTTGATGGCTGGACTTCATTATTGAATGGGACGCTTTACTCCACAATTAATGAGAAATAAATAAATTAAAGAAGTCAACCAATCTTCAAAGATTTATTGATATAATAACATAGCCATAGGCAAGGTTACATTGTAATTACACCACAAATAAGTAATGTACAAAATTAATGTTATTTAGCAGTATTCAATCACAGCAACTGTTCATAATTACCCACTCTGGTACATGGGCTCAAGCCCATGACGAAGAAAGAAAGAGCTTGCATTTAAATAGCACCTTTTATGGCCTCAGGTTGTCCCAAAGTGCTTTAAAGCCAATTAAGTACTTTCATGAAGTGTAAATTATGCTGTCGTAATTTAGGAAAATAGCAACAACCTGATCCACGTTTCCCAACCGAAAACAAGGGATATCTGGTTTACACAAAGGGCAGAAATTTTCCGTTGGTCAGCTAGGGGTGGGGACCACTCGCCAACGTGAAAATGACGCGGGATGACGTCAGGGGGAACCCCCAACGTCATCCCACCCCATTTAAATATTCAGGAAGGTGGGGGGACAGCGCGATCAGCTGTCCACTCACCGACCTGTCAATGGCCAATTGAGGCCATTGACAGGGTAGTTAAATCAATTTAAGGCCCTGCCTGTCGAACCTTAAGGCTGGCGGGCAGGCCAGGAGCCCCAGGGGGCTTCTGAAAAAACATGAAACCTCATCCACTGGCGGGATGAGGTTTCATGTCGGTTTTAAAAAACTTTAATAAAGTTTCTGTGATATTTATTAACATGTCCCATCTCGTGTGACACTGTCACATAAGGGGGACATGTTAATAAGTTTTTTATTTTTCTATTTTTTAACTTTCAAAAACTTTCAGCGATCTCCCTGAGGCAGCACTTAGTCTCAGGGAGATGCACGTGTGAAAGAGCGCACTCTCGCAGTTGGGGAATTCCCCCCGCCCACACAGGAAGTGCATAGCGCTTCCTGCTGGGCGGGCCTTAATTGGCCCGCCTACTTAAAATGGTGGCAGGGCCAGTTTTGGCAGCAGTGATCGGCTGCCCGCCCGCTGCCAAGCCGGTGGGGCCCACCGGCCCATCAAGGGCAAAATTCTGCCCAAAGTGTTGCAATAATGAGGTCCATAAGATTCTGTTTTGGGGCTGCATCTTTAAGGTAGAATGAAGGGGGTCAGGTGACCTGTTCTGAGGTCTGCCTGACAACAAGCCTAGGTGGTTTGATTATTAGAGATTAAAGGGGGCCCAGATGGTTTGACTGGGGGAAAGGTGCAAGGTGTTTACGTTTGCAAACAATGGTGAAGGCAGCAGTGATGTTGGAGTACAGACAATGGGCAGAATCATCCCAGATTTGCAATAAGTGCAGTAGTGGGCAGGAAAAAGCACGTTTCAACCTCCAGCCGCAATGGCGCCTTTTCATTCCACATCGCCCCAGTCTTTCCTCATTAATCATGCATTCCTGGGAAACACACAGTTTCGCTGGAGGGTGACCTCCGATTTACCTGCCATGCCATCACCTCATCGCTTCCACACACCAGGCGCCATATTTAAAGAGCAGCTGCATGCACACCTCTCCGTGCTTCCAGCCCAGGACTGCTGCACAGAAGACATGGCTCCGGAAGGCAAGAAGACTGCAGCCCCCCCGATTCAGTGACGCATCTCTGAAATGCAATTTGGACACCGTGGAGGCCTGCTGTGATGTCCTCTACCCCCAATCTGGCCGCAGGAGGGCCAGCAACATCATCAATCTGGCTTGGGAGATGGTGACAATGGTGGTCAGTGTCAACGCCCTGCAAAAGAGGTCAGCCACCCAGTGTCAAAAGAGGATGAATGATCTCCTCCTTTCCATCAGGGTAAGTCACTCTTCTCATCATTCTCAATTTACACATTCACAAACCCATTACATATCCACAGGCACTTCACAGTTCAGACGACATCATCATTCACTCTCTCAAAGACACATTCATAGTCCTCATCCCATCCATGGGACCACTCACCACACACACATGCCAGGCATACTTATCATCTGGCCTGGCAGGCATCCTACTTACACTCTCTCCATCTCTATTCATGCAGGACAAGCTGGCACATAACAAAAGGGAAAGGGCACAGACTGGTGGAGGAATGCCTGAAACCAAGGTCCTCACGGACTTTGAAAATAGAGTCATCCCGCTGGCCGGCGAGGATCTGGACCGGTCCTGTGCTGACAGTGAGATCGATGGTGCTCAACCAAGTGAGGATCCAGCAGTGCCACGTCCATCAGGCAACCATGCTGTGAGTGATGTGTCCTGTTTCACAGTCCCCTGCCATGCACTAATTCTCCTTGCTTTTGCAGAAACATCTGGGAAACCGCCGAGGCAGTCCTCGCCCCAGATCCTCGATGCAGGCCCCGTAGACACCTCAGAAGAGGAATCCTCTGAAACAGTCATTGAAGACCCATCACAGCACTCACCCACACTCTCCGCCAGTGCAGAGACACACACCTCGGTGGGACCTAGCTTTACAGTAGCCTCGGGATCACAATCTGGTGAGCACATCGCACTGTCTGATCCACAGCAGGTGGCGGCATGGACTTCCCAGGTTCTTGGCACTCAGAGAACTGTTGGAGACCAGAAATTTGCTGAGTCTGAATCAGATGCCGAGCCTCTGGACTCGGTCATATCTCAGTTGCTGGAGCTGCAAAGGCAAACTTGGGTACATCAGGAAGGGATGTCCACTGCACACCTCGGACTGCAAGGCACAGTGGAGGTCCGCCTTCAGTCTGAGGTGATAATGCCGGCATATCAACGCACTGAGGTCAACACTAGTAGAATGGTGGCTGCCATGGTCCAGAACATCGTTCGGCACTGCCACACGGGCTGTACTCCATTGCTGACGCCATAGTGGTCTCCAACAGTGTCAACGCAAGAGGGGTGCAGGGCACCTTGAACTCACTCCAGCTTCCCCTTCTCCTCAAGGAGTCAGCCTTGGGCACCCATAAGGAGGAGGATCAGCAGGTGCAAACCGTGGGGCCATCCATTCAGGTGGCTCCGGCAGTTCAGCTCTTTTGTCCATATTTGAGGTCAGGAGCTGAGTGGCCCTGGTGGAACCCAAACTGTGCGTCAGTGAGCAGGTTATTGCTAAGCAAGTGCTGATTGATAGCACTGTTGATGACCCCTTCTATTACTTTACTGATGATCGAGAGTAGACTGATGGGGCAGTAATTGGCCTACTTGGGTTTGCCCTACTTTTTGTGTACAGGACATACCTGGACCATTTTCCACATTACTGG
The DNA here is from genome assembly GCF_964194155.1 of Cetorhinus maximus. Lineage (NCBI taxonomy): Eukaryota > Metazoa > Chordata > Chondrichthyes > Lamniformes > Cetorhinidae > Cetorhinus > Cetorhinus maximus. The sequence goes on along the minus strand of NC_135879.1, from coordinate 99,008,469 downwards.
GTAGATGCCAGTATTGCAACTGTATTGGAACAGCTTGGCTAGGGACGCAGCAAGTTTTGGAGCACAAGTTTTCAGTACTATTGCCGGAATATAGTCAGGGCCCATACCCTTTGCACTATCCAGTGCCTTCAGCCGCTTCTTGGTATCATGTGGAGTGAATCGAATTGGCTGAAGACAAGCATCTGTGATGCTGGGGACCTCTGGAGGAGGCCGAGATGGATCATCCACTCAGCACTTCTGGATGAAGATTGTAGCAAATGCTTCAGCCTTGTTTTTTGTATTGATGTGCTGGGCTCCACCATCATTGAGGATGGGATATTTGTGGAGCCTTCTCCTCCAATGAGTTGTTTAATTGTCCACCATCATTCACGACTGGATGAGGCAGGGCTGCAGAGCTTAGATCTGATCCGTTGGTTGTGGAATTGCTTAGCTCTGTCTATCACTTGCTGCTTATGCTGTTTGGCATGCAAGTAGCCCCATGTTGTAGCTTCACTATGTTGACACCTCATTTTTAGATATGCATGGTGCTGCTACTGGCATGCCCTCCTGCACTCTTTATTGAACCAGGGTTGATCCCCTGACTTGGTGGTAATGTTAGAGTGGGGGATATGCCAGGCCATGAGGTTACAGATTGTGTTCAAGTACAATTCTGCTGCTGCTGATGGCCCACAGCGCCTTATGGATGCCCAATCTTGAGTTGCTAGGTCTGTTCAAAATCTATCTCATTTAGCACAGTGGTAGTGCCACACAACATGATGGAGGGTATCCTCAATGTGAAGACGGGACTTCATGTCTACGACGACCGTGTGGTGGATACTGTCATGGACAGATGCATCTGTGGCAGGCAGGTTGGTGAGGTTGAGGTCAAGTATGTATTTTCTTCTTATTGGTTCCCTGACCACCTGCCACAAACCCAGTCTAGCAGCTATGTCCTTTAGCACTCGGCCAGCTCGGTCAGTAGTGGTGCTACCGAGCCACTCTTGGTGATGGACATTGAAGTCCCCCACCCATAATACATTCTGTGCCTTTGCTACCCTCAGTGCTTCCTCCAAGTGATGTTCAACATGGAAGAGTACTTGATTCATCAGCTGAGGTTTGGGGGGTGGTGCTGTACATTGTAATCAGCAGAAGGTTTCCTTGCCCATGTTTGACCTGATGCCGTGAGACATCATGGGGTCCGGAATCAATGTTGAAGACTCCCAGGGCACCTCCTTTCTGACTGCATACCACTGTGCCGCCACCCCTGCTGGGTCTGTCGTGTCGGTGAGACAGGACATACCCAGGGATGTTGATGGTGGTGTCTGGGACATGATTTGTAAGGCATGATTGCATAAGGATGACTATGTCAGGCTGTTGCTTGACTAGTCTATGAGACAGCTCTCCCAATTTTGGCACTAGCCCCCAGATGTTAGTAAGGAGCACTTTGCAGGGTCGACAGGGCTGGGTTTGCCGTTGTCGTTTCCGGTGCCTAGGTTATACACTGATTGGCTTACTGGGCCATTTCAGAGGGCATTTAAGAGTCAACCACATTGCTGTGGGCCTGAGTCACATATAGACCAGACCAGGTAAGGATGGCAGATTTCCTTCCCTAAAGGACATTAGTAAACCAAATGGATTTTTTCGACAATTGACAATGGTTTCATTAGGCTTTTAATTCCAGATATTTATTGCTTTCAAATTCCCCCATGTGCCGTGGTGAGATTCAAACCCAGGTCCACAGAGCATTACCCTGGGTCTCTGGATTACCACTACCACTACTCCACTGCCTCACTCACATTAACAGGCCTCACTTTGGAACCTTTCAGAGAAACTGGAACGAGGGGAAGGTCAATGATGAGGAGAGGTAAGATCCTGCTGAAAAATCAGCTCCTATGTTGGTGAGGCCTGAAGATAAGTGAATGGTGGACTAGGATTTTCTTTTTAATTCATTTATGGGATGTGGGTGTTGCTGGCTACACCAGCATTTATTGCCCAACCCTAACTGCCCTTGAGAAGGTAGTGGTGAGCTGCCTTCTTGAATCATTGCAGTCCACATGGTGTAGGTGCACCCATAGTGCTTTAGGAAAGAAGTTCCAGGATTTTGACCAAGTGACATTGAAGAAACTGCGATATATTTCCAAGTCAGGGTGAGTGACTTGGAGGGGAACTTCCAGGCAGTGGTGTTCCCATCTGTCTGCTACCCTTGTCCTTCTAGATGGTAGTGGTCGTGGGTTTGGAAGGTGCTGCCTAAAGAGCCTTGGTGAGTTTTTGCAGTGCGTCTTGTAGACGGTACACACTGCTGCTACTGTGCACGGTGGTGGAGGGAGTGAATATTTGTGGAAGGGCTGCTAATCAAGCAGGCTGCTTTGTCCTGGATGGTGTCAAGCTTCTTGACTGGTGTGAGAGCTGCATTCATCCAGGCAAGTGGGGAGTATTCCATCACATTCCTGACTTGTGCCTTGTAGATGGTGGATAGGCTTTGGGGAGTCAGGAGGTGAGTTACTCGCCACAGGATTCCTAGCCTCTGACCTGCTCTTGTAGTCTCAGTATTTATATGGCTAGTCCAGTTCAATCTCTGGTCAACGATAACCCCCAGGATATTGATAGTGGGGGATTCAGTGATGGTAATGCCATTGAATGTCAAGGGGCGATGGTTAGATTCTGTCTCGTTGAAGATGGTCATTGCCTGGCACTTGTGTGGCGCAAATGTTACTTGCCACTTGTCAGCCCAAGCCAGGATATTGTCCAGGTCTTGCTGGGTTTGGACATGGACTGCTGGGCTTGGACTGCTTCAGTATCTGAGGAGTCAAGAATGGTGCTGAACATTGTACAATCATCAGTGAACATCCCTACTTCTGACCTTATGATGGAAGGAAGGTAATTGATGAAGCAGCTGAAGATGGTTGGGCCTTGGACACTTCCCTGAGGAACTCCTGCAGTAATGCCCTGGAACTGAAATGATTGACCTCCAACAACCTCAACCAGCTCCAAAAAAGGGTCATATAGACTCGAAATATTAACTCTCTCCACAGATGTTGTCAGACCTGCTGAGTTTTTCCAGCATTTTCTGTTTTTATTTCAGATTTCCAGCATCCGTAATATTATGCTATTACCACAAGCATCTTCCTTTGTGCTAGGTATGACTCAATCATGACTCAAGGCTAGATGCTGGGCAGGATAGCCGAGAGCCGATAGAATATGGAAGGTGTGGGTGGACAATGTAAGGTTTGAGGTGAATGGATGAGCATTGTGTAACAAGCTGTTTAGGAGTGGGAGGAATAGTGCAGCAGTCAGACTAGTTGGAGGTGGCACCCAGATCCAAAGTAGGATTGGTCAGTTGAGCCATATCCAGCGTATGTGGCTGGTCCTTATAGTGAAAGTTAAGAGGATGGATTTGTTGAGCATAATGCCACTGGGGTTCATTGACCAAACATCCAACCTGCAAGTGCTAGGTGCATAGTCCATTATTTGAAAGGATGATGGAATTCACAGTGTTGGTCCTGAATTTCTGTGGGGTTTTCCCGATTTCCGGTCCTTTCTCCTGAGGAGCAGCCAATCTCCCACCACATATAGGTTGCATATATGGGCAAAGTTACATTTTCTCAAAGAATCAGATTATTGCTAATTTGCCATATTCCACTTGTTATGGCACAGCTGATGGTAAATGCTGAGCTGTTCAAATTCCAAAGGGAAACTTGAAACAACTGCCACAACTTGTTTTGCAATTTGTATAAATTTTGAGATGCGTGTCCTGCATTCAGTGGTAATAAGAACACCAAGTCTTATAGGTTTTTACAAACTAGATTAAACATTTATTAAAAGAAGAAATGACTTTAAATACATACATAGACCTATAAATTACTACTATGATAATTTCTAAATCACTTAATCAATCTAACTCCCAGTTACACTTTCGTTAAGGCAACAGTAAGACACATAGATTTTAAAAGTTCCAGGCAAAGGAACACAATACAAAAACAAAAATACCTGGAAAAACTCAGCAGGTCTGACAGCATCTGCGGAGAGGGATACAGTTAATGTTTCGAGTCCGAATGACCCTTCATCTAGATTTCCAGCATCCGCAGTATTTTGCTTTTATCTAAAGGAACATGATACCCTGAACTAGTCAACTTCCAAGTGAGTTTTCTTAACTTCAGTCCTTTGAAGACAGCAGTGTGAGGCATAGATGCTGAAGGCTTTTCACACACTTGTAAGATTTAAAATGCCTTCCCTTCCCTTGCTTCTTCTTTATACATATCTTTCTCTTTGAATGCAAATACCCATTGTTTCACTATGTTTTTGGACTTTATCTCTCTGATAATAAAAACCTCTCATAGCACTGTTTTGCCAGTAATCTTTGGGAAAAATAAACACACCATTTCTAAACTTCACCTGGCTAGGTGACACATTTCAACCCTCCTTTGAAAACAATTTAGTCTGGTCTATTTCAAAATGTAAATGTTCCCTTGACTCCTGTGTTTCTAAACTTCCCCATGTTTATCTAATTAACATTTCAAACCTAACCTCTCTTCTTAGATCAAAGCACCCAAACTAGCTGCCTCTAATTCAATTAAATCTCACACACACACACACACACAGACACATGTAGACACATAGACACATCCCACTATTACTCTATTTTACAATAAATTCCAATAACATTATGAGAATTATTATATCTTCTTGACACACTTCAAAAACTTTATTCCTGCTATCTTTATCCTTCACTCATTTTTAGATCATATCTTTGCAAAAAAGTACCAATACATAAGGCATTTAACCAGTGTTAGTGTTCATCTTTTGATTTTCTCTGTTACCTGTCCTTCCCATTGTCAAGTCCATAAACAGCAACATTCCAAAACAAAATTTGTGAATGATTGAATCAATTTACTGTACTTTCAAAATTCCAATCCACACTTAAGGTAAAGGAGAGATGGGGGGGAGCTGATGGTGGGGTGGGTGGGGACGCGAAAATAAGTGCATTTTCTCCTTAAATTACTACAAGTTTAGTTCCTGTTTTGCAAGTTTCTTGTGTGTCAAGAAGCATGTTATTATGAGGTTGAATTCATCATTAATCAGGGTAATGTGAAAACAATGTAGCTTAGCAACGATGTCTACATGCAACATATAAATAGTACACTCCTTTGTATTCATATCACCATGTATCTCCAAACATAACTCCAAAACATAATTCACAAATAAAATATTTATGATCTTTTCCCAGTACAGTGTAACAGCATAATTAAAATCCAAATACCTTACTTTCAGAAGGCCTTATTTTTCATTATATAAGAGAACAATGTAGACAGGATTGCACGGTGTTCTTTGTTTGAAAACAGGGCTGTGAGGTTCAGGATGATTGACTAACAAGATTTTTGGTTAATTCCTACCTGGAACCTGAAACAATCCATACCACAGAAATTAATGGCATGGAATCTCCATCCTTTTTTGAGGGTGGTAATCCAGAATAGAGGAAATGAGGAACAAGGAGTTAGAGCAGAATGTAATGCTTCCTCTCTCAAGTATTTGGGTTTTTATCCTTATCGCTCCCTCTGTTCTGTTTCTTTTTAAATATTGCTCCTGATCATGCAGTCATGTGGTGCTCTATGTTCAGTATAAAATAGCCAAAATTATGTATTAAACATTGTGACATCTTTATCATTGAAAGGCCTTTTACAGTACTATCTATAGCAGGAGTTCTCAACTTTTTATGGTTTGAGGTTCTCCTCCAGTGTTATAAAAATTCTCCAGATAATATAAGTATTTTTTCCTGTACAAAAATAAATTACACAATTAAGCATACATATTTATTTTTACCTTTCTTTTACTTAATGTGAAACCTGTTACAGATGCTGAGCTACACTTCTGACATGACATGGAGGTACCTTCGACGAGCAGATGCACATGACATGGTTAATCATCCTGGCTCGGCATTTTGCTTTCATTGATAACATTCTTGAAAATCCAATTCTGCATAAGCAGGATGTACTGAATTGGACCAACAGTTTCAGTGCTGCAGAGGCAACAGTGCTGAATTCACTGCAGCATCCATGCCAAAATGTCTCCAGTGGCATTTCACTGAACTTGTTCCTGAGGGAACTGACTGGCAAAATGTCGCTGAGCTCTTCTATATCATTGATGGGACAGAGGGTGGCAGTTTAGCTTCAAAATTGTCACTAAAGGGGTTTGTAGCCCACAGGTCTGGGAATAAGTATTAAATTTATTGCAGAGACCAGAAAGAGGCACTTTGACTTGACTATGTCAAAATCAACATTTTTTTTCTTGAATGAATGTAAGTGCTCCAGAGGCAAGGATTTTCCAGACTTGCAGTTACCTTTTGAAGAAGATTCTTCCCCCAATCTCCCCATCCCACCACCAACCTACCCACCCACCACCCCCCAACAATGTGTAAAAAATGGTGGCTTTTATTTTTGGCACATTACAGGAATGCATTCCAGTCATTGCTACAGCCCCATCATTCCAGATGCCAATGCAATTTGTCCAACTGATTTCTGCTAAAATCATGAAACTATCAAACATTTCGAAAACATGGGATTAGATTTTCACCATGACAGAGAGGCCAGGAATGATCAAAAATTCTAAATCCAGCCCCCAGGCACTGCATGTTCCATTTTTGCACGGGCCGGAGTTGAGTCAGACCTGGGTTCACACGTGGGGTCTACAGAGTCAGCTGTCCACTTAAATCGCCAGCTTCCTCCACTGAAGTGGGATTTTGGGAGGCCAAGAATGTGAAACCTGCAGTGTGCAAATTATACTCGATAGGAGGAGGTCTGAACTTGGTGGGTTCATCTGGATAGCCCTTTGGAGAAGTAAGGTACCCCTTTGGATATGGTCTCAGGACACCTTTTAGAGAGGTAAGGCACCTTTTGGGATTGTTAAAAGTGAACATGATTATGCACTTTTTACTCACAAGCCCATTTGTACTGTCACGCTGTCAAAGAACTATCAAGCTGCCAAAGAACTTTCCGAGAACTGTCCCACTGCCAAGGAACTGTCAAAGCTGTCAAGGAACTGTCAAATGATACTAGCTGATTGGCATGGACAGGGTAAGGGCAAAAGGTTGTAGATGGGGGCATGGGTTGGTGTGGGGCAATAAAGGGGCATGGGGGTGTTGAGGCATGGGGGCATAAGGAGCCATGGGTGGTCAGAGGGGCATGAGTTGGCATAGGGGATATGAGGGGCTGTTTGGATTGTGGAGACATGAGGTGGCATAGGTTAGCATGGATGGGGTATGGGAGTATTTGGGGAAGGTGAGGGTGCTGAGGGCTGGAGGGTTGTTTTTTGTTTTATTCTTTTATTTATTTATTTCAATAAAGTGCCAGTGCACAGAGGCAGGCCTCCAGCCCAACCTGCTTCTGCACTTGTTCCAGGGGCGGCGGGCCCAAATCCAGCCTGTCCCCCCAGAATGAAAATCTGACCTGCGGGCAGCCACTTTTAAAGGTCAGGTTCACAGAGCCGGGAAACCTCCCGTTTCTGCGCACCCGATCCGTGAACGAAAATCTGGGCCATGGTTTGAATTTGTTGTTGTTCTGAGCTTTTTGTCAAACAAAAAGTCTCCTTTTAATTCCTTATTCCATACATGACAAACCGGTGAGAAAATGGGACATTTTATAAAAGTCTGTGGATTCATCAAGTTACGTAGCCATGTCATTATATAACTGAAGAGAAATGAATGCAAAACTATGTTTTCTGACATTATCAATCTGTCGTTTGACAGTGTCATTTTGATATTGGTCTTTATTCCAGTTCCTTTGCTTTCTGCTCTCCAAGGATTTCCCTTATGATTAAAATGGCACTCTGCATTGTCAACTACCTCCTTAGTCAGCAAGCTTACCCAATTTTGTTTTGCTTTAGCAGGTTTCTGCGCTGCTAAGTAGAATGAGACTACAAGCTTTTTATTAGCAGTCGTTAGTGGATTTTATTACTGTTTAGTACTGACTAGTTTCTTTGCATTCACACAAAAATGAATTTATTTGTCCTTGCATATTTCATGATTAGTAATTAAATATCCCAGCAATTGGGAGAGTTTTAAAGAGTCACCGGGCAGTACTTGTACACAAATTATACAATGTGATTGAGCAATAACTCTACTTCCATGACAAATAAAACCTAAATTCAAGTAGTTATCTTTTTGTTTCCATAATTTTGCAGAGTTAATGGAGACTTTATGTTTTTTTAAACTTTCACTTCTATTTCTCAATGTTCTTCTACTCTCACTCTTGAATTGATGACGTAGGTTGTGTATTATGCATTACGGGTTAAGCCGAAAATCACATTAAAAATTTCGATACTAAACCCCAACCACAGGTAGGTTATGGTTTTGCCACAGGTTGAGACTGGAAAGTCTCTTTGTTTCCATTCCTTTCTCTCCCCTCCAAAGCTGCATGGTGTGTGCACTCTCTACATTAATTGGTGTCCACTTCCGGTCCCAAACACTAGTTTAATCATGGAAAATAATAATCTCTTTTCAAACATATGAGTAAATCCCAATCAACACACGACAAGGCCCTTTGAGGGGAACAAAAAGGGTTGAAAGGAAGTCTTGTGCTCCGTTGGCCTATAAACACAGGACTAACTCAGAGATCTTCCAGCCCCCAACTCAGGCTTTAATCTTCTGGGAGTAAAGTTTTAACTCCCACTGTTTGATAGCGAAAAGCGGTGACAGAATTATGAACATGGTAGTGAATAGAATGAGATGAAAAAAAAATCTTACTGACACAAATACTGCTGTAGAAATCAGTGATGTGTCTAAGGCAAATGGTGTCCAACAGCAATAATTTGAATTAATTGCAGATGCATAGTCTTTGTATTGTTGGGACCATTGCACTCGCACCAACATACAGGGGAGATTACTGATAGGATAAGCTAACTGGTGGACACCTGAAACCTTCTCACGGATCCCAAGAGGGCTGTAGACCTCTGGTTGAGAACCCCCCCAATCTATAGGATTAACTGTACTGCTGATACTTATCATGAGTTTTCAATGAATCACATATCTCTAGGATTGCTAACTCCACTTGGAGGCATTCCTTGAGGTTTGATTATGTGACATTCTGATAGCATGACATCTAACCATTTGATGATGCCTGATCATGCAACATCCAATCACATGACATCTACAAATGTTATTGCATTAACCTTGTGAAGATTGGGTCCCCTGTAGTTAAGCATTTTTGCTCCTCATTTCGCACCAGCAGCTGTTGTGCAGCACGTTCCAAGGAGGCCTCTGGTGAGCAGGTGAAACTGAAAGACCCTCCCAATTCCAGAGACCCCCATTTTACAATACAGCCCCTCAACTGCTGAGATTCCTTAATTGACAACGCCCATGATTCCCAAGCCCTCCCGATTCCTGTCTCTCTGGCCCCTTGTCAACAACGCTTCACACGGTCATGGCTCCCTATGAGTGATGTCATCAAGCCTGAGGCCTATTGAACACCAGCCAGCGACATCTCTGAGGGTGGTCTGGGGCAGGGGCTTGATATTCCAGAGAGAGGTCTGGGGCAGGGGCTTGACATCCCGGAGAGGGGTCTGGGGCAGGGATTTGACATCTCGGAGAGGGGTCTGGGGCGGGGACTTGACATCTCGGAGGGGTGTCTGGGGCAGAGGCTTGACATTCCAGAGAGGGGTCTGGGGCAGGGGCTTGACATTCCAGAGAGGGGTCTGGGGCAGGGGCTTGACATCTCTGAGGGGGGTCTGGGCTGGGGCTTGATATTTCGGAGAGGGGTCTGGGGCTGGGACTTGGGGGTGCTCTGCAGTGAGAAATTTTCATTGCTACACCTGCCGGGCTGCTGGGGCAGCACTTGGGGAAGGGACTGTTGGTTCTGTGAAACTTGCATATCCCACATACCAAGTTTAGCATACTATAGATGTAGGTAAACATTGAATCCATTTTGAGCACAGACAGATCCTGAAAATGGCAGCAGGATAAATAAAAAGTGTGTGTGTTTTTGGTAACATTGTTTAAAAAAGGAATATTGATTAGGACAGCAGGAGGACATCGTGCTCTTCTTTCAGATCATGGTGTGGGGTCTTTAACAATCGAAACAGACAGACAGGTCCATAGTGTATTATCTTCTCCAAAGGACGTCAGCTTCCTTACTGTGCTTAATTCAATGGTGTCAGCCTAGCTTATGTATTCAAACACTGAAACTAGGCTTGAACCAACATGTTTCTGAGTCATGGCATGAGTGTGCTACTAACTGAGCAAACCTGACCTTAGTGATTTCAGCTTGTAGCTATTGCTTTAATTGCTAATTGTAAGTGTTAGATTGATTCATATACTGATAGGACACTCCAGTATCTGAGCACATAATCCATGTCAGCCATTAGATTCAGACATGGATGTAGACTATTAGTGAATGATGTAAAGGAGCTGGCCTTATGTTCTTGCGCATGGGCAGCTTTGGTGTGCCTGAACAGCACCAGCTCTTCATGTGGCCCATTGGCCTCAGTAAATAGACAATTAATGTAAGAGTTTATGAATATTAATTTCTGTCACATATAACTCAATCTAAAACAATCCAACTTTATTGAGTCTAATAAGAAGGTGCTACCTTGAGTCTTCTCAAGGTTAGATGCAGATTATGTGTTCAGTATTTTGTACTTCAGCAAATGTTTATGAAGAAAGGACAGCTATTGCAATGTATAAGTCCTTAAAATGCTACTCATTAATAAAATTAAAAGAAGATTTTGTAATTCAGACAATATTCAAAATGACTTCTGTTCTACAAAGTGACAGAGAATGTTATTGCTAAAAGAGCAAAAACTGGTGGACTGCTTTCATTGTTGTATTCAGCCAGCCTGAGACTTCCAGGAACGTTCACCTTGCATTATTTGGAAAGACAACACCCAGTGGCTCAGCTGCTCAATTCGGAGCTTGCGGACCCCAGTGAGTGTAACAGTGAAGTTGGGGTGGACAGTGTTCTTGGGCTGGGGAAATTGGGTAGAGTTTCTACCTTGGACATAATTGATGCAAATTGGTGCAAATTGTACCCAAAATTCCCCTGTTTTGAGGGGAACCAGTAAATGCAGTGCATTTGGGTTTTGAAAAGGCATTTGATAAAGTGCCACATAAAAGGTTACTACTCGGGATAAAAGCGTATGGTGTTGGAGGTGATATATTAGCATGGATAGAGGACTGGCTAACTCTCAGGAAACAGAGAGTCAGGATAAATCGGTCATTTTCAGATTGGCAAACTGTAACTATTGAAGTACCACAGGGATCAGTGCCGAGGCCTCAATTATTTACAATTTAAGGGACCGACCGTACTGTAGCCAAATTTGCTGATGATACAAAGGTAGGCGGGAAAACAAGTTGTGAGAAGAATACAAAGGGAGGAATCATCCCAGATTTGCACCGTGAGGTAGTGGACGTTTTATCCTCCAGCCACAATAGCGGTTTTTCACGCCATATCATCCCATACCTGCTGCATTAATTATGCATTCCCGGGAAACACGCCATTTCCATAGCGGGCAGGCTCTCATTCGCCCGCCACGTCTTCACCTCAGTGCTTCATCACACCAGGCGCTATATTTAAAGTTCAGCCGTGTATACACCTCTCAATGCTTCCAGCCCACAACTACTGCATGGAAGACAGGATGGCCCTGAAAAGCAAAAAAACTGCTGCCCCCAGGTTTAGTGATGCATCCCTCGAGTGGTTTTTGAATGCTGTGGAGGCCCAGGCTCTATCCCTACTCTGGCCGCAGGAGGGGCAGCGGCATCACCAATCCAGCATAACGGGCAGTGGCAGTGGTGGTCAGCACCAATGCCCTGCAAAAGAGGACAGCCACCCAGTGCCACTACAGGATGAATGGTCTCATTTGTTCTGCCAGGGTGACTCACTCTTCTCATCACTCTCAACTCACACACTCACAAACCCATCACACATCCACAGGGATCTCACACCTCAAGGGACAACATCACTAACTCACCCACACCCTCACATCTCCATCAGGCTCATATCATCTGGAGCTCGCATCCTCATCCCATCAATGGCTTCACTCACCACACAAACATTCCACGCAGTGCCATGTGTCCTGCACACACTCTCTCCATCTGTTTTCATGCAGGTGAAGCTAGCTCACATCAGCAGGGAGAGGTCCCAGACCGGGGGTGGGGTGGCCCACATTAGGCCCCTCACTCACTTTGAGGAGTGTGCCATCACGCTGACTGGTGAGAACATGGGCTGTGTCTGCGGTGACAGCGAGGTCGGCGATGAACACCCACCTGAGGATCCTGCACCACATCATCCTTCTCTCAACACAACTGTGAGTGCTCTCTCTCCTGCTTTTGACTCTTCTGCCATCCACTAATGATCTCTACGTTAGTTCACAGGGAGCTCTGCCAAGCGACCGACACCCTCAGCCAGCCAGTCCCTCAACTCCATCCAGGTCCTTAACTCCAGCCAAGAGGACACCTCCTCCATTAAAGAGATGGAAATAAACAGCCTGGATGACCCATCACAATGTTTACCCACACCTTCTGCCAGCACAGAAACACACACCTTGGTGGGACCTAGAACTAGAGCAGGCTCAGGTTCACAATTTGATGGTCACTGCGTGGACACTGCATGTCCATAGCAGCAGGATGCAGGTTCAGCTGAGCTCCCCGGCACTCAGAGGACTGATGGGGGAGAGACATCTGTGAGGTCTGAGTCAGATGACGAGCCTCTGGATTCAGCCTTCCAACTCATCGTGGAGAGTCATCAGAAGGTGAGTGGAAATCACACAGAGCTGTTGGAAGACCTCAATAGAGTGGCACGTGAGTCGGAGGAGTGCATCCGCCTGCTCTCTGATGAAGTGGTGCCCATATGTGTACGTATGGGGGTCTCATGGGGAGGATGGCAGATGCCATGGAGACCCTGGCCCAGCAGAACATGGAGATGTGTGCAGACCTGCACTCCATCGCGGGAGCCATGGGTGAGTTCCTGTAGTGGCAACGTGAGAGGGAAACAGGCACCTCAACGTCCCTCCAGGTGATCCTTCCCTCAATGAGTCAGGCTGGGGCCCTCGGGCACCTGAAGGGACGAGGAGCTGACACCCCTGGGTCATCCACTCAGGAATCTCAGAGGCTGTCCACTCCCTGTAATGTCCCTTTGCCTGTGAGCCCCTCAACCTCATCCTCTGTCACTGCAGAGGGAGCAGCCAGCCCACGAGTTGGTTCTGGAGGGAGATGTGTGTGTGTGTATGAGCGTGTGTGAGTATGCCTTACGAAGCCTGGTGCAAGCATTCTCCCCATCCGGAAACCCTTCCCCCATCCGGACCCCTTCCCCACCGTTTAGTCCTCCCACCTCTCCCCAGACTCCCCTGCCGCTTAGTCCTTGCCCATTTCTTACTCCCTTAGACATCCTTACTTCTTCTGCCAACCTTTTTCCTTCCCTCCTCCCAACTCCTTAACTCTTCCTCCAGCCTCACTTCTCCAGACTACTCCTTCCCCCTTTCTGACTCCCTCAGAGACCCTCACTCCTTCCTCCACCCTTACTTCTTCCTCCATTCTTACTCCCTCCACTCTCCACACTCCTTCCACCCCCCCGGACTCTGTTGGGCTCCAGCATCTTCTGCTCCTCAGGTGTCCACGATGTGAGCAAGGCCCTGGCGGTAAGTTCTGACTTCTGCACGTCACATTTGGCAAGACATGTTCTGCACCAGCGTGTTTTCCTGCCGACATGGGTAGACTATCCAGCATGGGGCTGGTGGGGCGGGGGGGGGGGGGGGGGCGATTCCGGCGGGCTGACCTTATAAGGATATGCTGATGTATTGTAATGAGATTCCTGATGTCCAATGGCGGGGAACGCAGCCCACCATTGACAGGCTGAGTGGACAACCGATCTTTGGCCTTCTCGCCATATTGTCCGCTCACAGCACCGAACACGCCCGACGCCAGTGGGCACAGACGATTCTGCCCAAAGAGTCTGCAAATTGATATTGGCAGGTTAAGAGAGTGGGCAGAATAGTATTTAAACGGAGAGAGACTGCAGAATGCTGCGGTACAGAGGGATCTGGGTGTCCTTGTGTCCAGTACTGTTGCTGATAATTTATGGGGTACAACTCGTTTGCAATAAACCCTCACTTGTGAGTTGTCTAATAAATCATTTGGTTCGTACTACTTAACATCAGGCAAGACTGAAAACTTCAGATGGTAAATTCAAAAAATGTATTGACAATTAAAAGCTAGAAGGTAACAAGTTAAAAGGATAGAAGACAAATTTTCAATTAATAGTAAAAGGAAACAGCTTAACTTAACAACTAAACAAACTTCTCACGGCTTCCTCGTTGATCAAGCCGAAGGCATGGAGTGATGATAACCCTCTGATCCATGGGGACACTCAGCACATGGAGTGATGATAACCCTCTGATTCGTAGGGACACAGAGTACATGGAGTGATGATAATAACTTTCTGATCCATAGGGACACTCAGTACATGGATAACATGCTAACAAAATGGCTTCTCGAAACCTTCATTTTATACCCTCAATTCATAGTTTCTTATCTCAAGTCCGTATGACCTTTCTTCTTCTCTGAAGAAGAGTCGCACAGACTTTAAACTTTAACTGTGTCTCTCTCCACAGATACTGTCAGACCTGCTGAGCTTTTCCAGCATTTTCTGTTTTTATTTCAGATTTCCAGCATCCACAGTTTTTTGCTTTTTTCTTATCTCGAATTAGTCTAACTGTCAAACAATAATTGGTTAACTTAACTGTCTGCTAATTTATAATTGGTTCTTAACACACATGAGCATTTTCCCATACAGTAATACAATGGGTGTGTTTCCGTATCTGATTTTTGTATAATGCCTTATTCTTAATGTAATTTCCCAAGGTCATGAAGGCTTTGACTTTAGCACTTCTTATCTTTCTAGACTGGCTTGAGCACCATCATTTTATAATATACTCTCATAGTATTCAAATAGTACATTTAGAATTAAAATCATGAGTTAATTATGTGTTATTATAAAACATAAAATATTACAGACTTGGGGAAAAACGTTCCCCCTGTCGGTGGCCGGGGGGGGGTGGGGGGTTGTGCGGGGGTGGGCAGGGGCGGGCGCGAACCCGGTCAGCACCCCCGATCAGGGCCGCGCCGCCATTTTACGTGGGCAGGCCAGTTAAGGCCCACCCAGCATGACACTGTCACATGAGCTGGGACATGTCAAAGAATTATTTAAAAAATTTTTATTGAATTTTAAAACACTTCATGAAACCTCATCCCACCCGTGGATGAGGTTTCATGAAAAATGTGAAGGCCGCCTGGGCTCTTCGCCTGCCCACCAACCTTAAGGTTGGACAGGCAGCTCATTTAATTGCCTAACTTAGTTTTTAACAGGCTTTAATAGGCCTTTGACAGTTCAGCGGGTGCGCAGCCAAATTGGCTGCGCTCTCGCCGAACTGGAAATCTAAATGACGTGCGGTGACATCGGGACGCCCGCCCAACATCACTGCGCGTCATTTTACGTGCAGTCGAGCGGGCCCCGCCTCCACTCACCGACTGGAGAATTCAGCCCTTGGTGTTACAGGTTATATTACCAACCTTTACCAATATATTTATTGATTAATTACTTATCCTTCAACTGTCTCACAACTGAGGCTCACCACTTTGTTCAATTCCTGGCTGATTTCCAATCATGCAGGAACTGGTTAGTTTTAAAACGTGTCCTGGATTAGTTCAAAATGGTTTCTGACCATAGCTTACTATATTAAATAATGTATTAAATCAGACTACAGAATGATCGTCACACTAAAACTATTGATTTTAAAACTGCTAACAACATGAATCACAAAATATTAGCAGGTACAGCAAATAATTAGGAAGGCAAATGGAGTGTTGACCTTTATGGCAAGGGGGGATGGAGTAGGGAAGTTTTGCTACAATTATAAAGGGTATTGGTGAGATTGCACCTGGATCACTGCATGCAGTTTTTGTCACCTTACTTAAGGAAGGCTATTCTTGCATTGGAAGCAGTTCAGAGAAGGTTCATTAGGCTGATTCCTGGAATGAAGGGGTTGTCTTATGAGGAAAGGTTGAGCAGGTTGGGCCTGTACTCATTGAAGTTTAGAAGAATGAGAGGTTTAACATTGAAATGTTAAAGATTTGGAGAGGTTTTCACAGAGTAAATTCTGAAAGGATGTTTCCCCTCGTGAGGGAATCTAGAACTAGGGGGCGCAGTTTCAAAATAAGGAACTCACATTTACGTTGGAGGTGAGGAGTTTCTTCTCTCAGAGGGTTGTTAATGTTTGGAATTTTTATCCCCTAGTGAGCAGTGAAGGCTGGGTCATTGAATATATTCAAGGCTTGAGTTAAACAGATTTTTGATTGACAAGGGAGTCAAGGGTTATGAGGGACAGGGAGGAAAGTGGAGTCAAAGCCACATTAGATCAGCCATGATCTTATTGACTGGCAGAGGAGGCTTCAGGGCTGAATGACCTCTCCTATTCCTGCACTTATTTCTTATGTTCTCATAAGTTTTCTTTCCCCTCGAGTTTCCACCTTCAACTACAATTTCCTTTTGCCTCTTTCTTCTCTCTACCCTCTCTTCTTCTCCTCTCACATATCTCTTTACCCTCTACTCTTCGCCCTTTCTACCAATCTGCATCTCTCCCCTCTCTTCTCTCTCCTCTCATCTCTCCTCCACCCTCCCCACCTTCTCCTTCTTCTTCCTCTCTCTCCCTCTCTCCCATCCCCCTCAATGACCCTCTCCCTCTCTCCTCTTGGTCCTCACTGCCTGTTTCCCCTCTCCTCTTCCCCTCCTTCTCCCCACCCCTCTGTTTCCTGTCTCCCCTTCTCCTCTCCTCTCCCCTTTATCCCCATTCCCTCTCTCTCACCTCATCCTCTCTGCATCTCCCTTTCTTTCCCCTATATCCCCCGCCCCTCACTCCAGTTCCCATCCCCTCTCTACCCTCCTCTTCTCAGCCCCTCACTCCCCCCCCCCACCCCACCCCTCTCATCCCATCCCACAGTTAGACAGCCTGTCAATGTTTAGTGTAAAAGCTCACACATAAATTGTGGCAATTCGTGTTCCCATGGAAACATGTTTCACCAAGAATTTGTGAAGTTCAGAAGAAAAGTGGAGATGGAAAAGAAGTGTGAAGAGAAGGAACAGAAAGATTTGCTGGTGAGTTCATTGACAAGTTTGCAAACTTGATTGCCCTGCACAGTCACAATAAGGCATACTTGAAAAGAAACATTACAGCTTTAAATGGAAGTTTTGTACAGTACCTGGTATCTGCTGACTTTTAGCATTGTAGCACTTAATCTCTGGTTTCTGCAAGGCCTTCCCAGCTGAACATGGTTAAAGCTGAGGCTGCCACCCACACTAACTTTCCATTACATGACTGGACCGGACATTGCTAGAGATCATATGATATTTATTTGTTTCAACTCTCTCACCTCCCAGAGACTGTACCATCAACTCTTCAGTAAAAACATTGCTAAATTAGAATCTATGCATTTTAAGATATTACCGTTCATGGGAGAGTGCTCCTTTTGGCTTATATTTCTTCCAAAAATTATTTATAGTAAATATATAACTAAGTATAGAGCACACTTCCTTAACATATTATGGCTTAGGCTCCTGTAATGGTTGCTGTGGTTTCTAAAGATGCTGAACTCAAACTCCTTGGGCCCGATGCTAAACTGAGGGCAGAAATCCTCACTCAACAGAGTCCATGAGAATGAAAATTCAAGCAGGAAGTTGAAATGTACAATATTTTATGCATTTCAACTTGCTTTGAGCACAAAACGTTTGCCACAATCTGCTGTGAAAAAGCAGAAGTAGGAGTTAGTGCTCTCTAAACAACTGGTTCCCCATTTTGATCAGAAGCATCAATTGAAAGTGAGGTATTTTCCACAGAAAGAAATGATCTATCTCAGGCCCACACAGAAGCCTGAGAACAAGTAGTCGATCAGCCCTCTTGACTGAGGAATTGTGCACATAAGAAATCTAAAACTGGCAGAAATATTGCTGATAAAAGTGGAAAATAGAATTTAAATTGAATATAACAGTCTCTGTAACAATGTGGATACACAACGACAGCTGCCCAAACAGTGAAATGTTGATTTCAACTCTGCCAGTATAGGAGGATGCTGAGCTGAAGTCAAATGTTCCTCCATAAGCATTAAACAGTCAGTCACCTCTAGGCTGTTTCAGCACAACTTCCAGCCAACTGTGCAGCACTAATGACAGAGATTGACTGGGAGCAAGTCCTCAGTCTGTCCTTCCAGCTGGCCAGGCAGTGCAATGATGAAGAATAAAAATGGGTTCAACATCTGGCGACTGCAAACAGAAATGCTAGAGTGCAGCATGTTTAAAGTAAAAATGTACGTACAATAATCATTTTCATCAAGGCACATTCTTAACCAAGATACATTTATGGCTATTTTGACAATTGACTTTGATTTTGTTTTTCATATAACGTGCCACCTTAGGTTTTTTCTGAGTTTGATGAATTTATTTAATTGTAACATCTTTTGTAATAATCATAATTTTTATGTTTATTATTGCTTTCAGTTTGGTTATACAATGACTTTGTATAATATAAATTTGATTTTATTTATAGATGTATAGATTAATAAACAATAGAATATAGGAAGGATGTAATTGCACTAGTGAGAGTGCAGAGAGGATTGGAGAGTTTTAGTTATGAGGAGAGATTGGATAGACTGGGGTTATTTTCCCTGGAGCAGAGGAGATTCAGGGGGGACATAACTGAAGTGTATAAAATTATGAGGGGCATAGATAGGGTAGACAGGAAGGAACTTTTCCCTTTGGTGGAGGGATCAATAACCAGGGGGCATAGATTTAAGATAAGGGGCAGGAGGTTTAGAGGGGATGTGAGGAAGAATTTTTTCACCCAGAGGGTGGTGGGAATCTGGAACTCACTGCCTGAAAGAAACTCATAACACTTAAGAAGTCTTTGGATGTGCACTTGCGATGCCAAGGCATAGAAGGCTATGGGCCTAGTGCTGGAAAATGGAATTAGAATAGTTAGGTACTTGTTTGACCGGTGCAGACTCGATGGGTCAAAAGCTGTAGCCTGTATGACTCTATGGGCAGAATTTTCAGTTGACGCGCGGGGGGTGTAAAATGATGTGCGGTGACGTCGGGAAAGTGTCCCAACATCACCGCACGCCATTGCAATGTTCACTGGGCGAGCGCATGATAAAGTTCGATGTGCGCTCGCCATTAATTAATGGGCCAGTTAAGGCCCTTTAGTCTTCAATCAATGCCAATTTTTAGGTGCCCGTGCGATCATCAGGTCAGCGCACGGGCGCAAGGGCAGGCGGCTAAGAGGCTTTTTTATGAACCTCATCCATGGGTGGAATAAGAGGACTCAGTGGGGTCGTCAATCTGCTTTGTGGAGTATTTATTGGAGAAAGTATTTTAAACTTGCCGGTGTGATCTGCAGTAGCTCAGAATGCATTCCAGCAGCTTTCTGTGCACTTTGAACCTTTAGGTCAGCACTCTGCATTCAGTAATCTTTTGCGGGTCTGTAGCTTTCAGGAAGCCTCCCCTTAGCTTGGGTATGGGATCTGACATGTCCACTGGAGGCAGCTCTTCTGAGGAGGAAGGGAGGGCTAGAATGAGGAGGAGGCTGGGAGCGCACATTCAGCCTTCAGGGAAGCCACCTTTGGGAGGACAGGCACAGGCACAAGAGGCGCAGGGCCAAGAGGTAGTCCAAGGTGGAAGGGACCACAGAAGATGCCACCATCCTGCTGCCAGGGTATACAGGCAGCGAAGCAGCTACCTCAATATGACTGAGGTGCAGTGCCGAAGGAAGCTCCGTCTCTCAAGGGAGACAGTCACCTCCATCTGTCAGATGATTGGGCCTGAGATCTCCGCTAACAGTGTGGATGGACACCCCATGCCAGTGGCTCTAAAGGTCACAGCTGCCCTCCACTTCTATGCCTCTGGCTCCTTTCAGGGTTCGGTGGGTGATCATTGCGGTGTCTCCCAATCAGCTGTCCACACTTGTGTCAAGCAGGTCACAGACGCTCTGTTCAGACGGGCATTGACCTTCATCCATTTCCGTTGGGACCAGGAAAACCAGGCACAGCGAGCCAGAGGCTTCGCGGCCATTGCTGGCTTCCCCCATGTCCAGGGTGCAATAGACTGTACACATGTGGCCAGCAGGTGAGCCCGGTGCCTTCGTCAACAGGAAGGGCTTCCACTCCATGAACGTGCACATAGTGTATGATCACAGGATGCTGATTCTACAAGTCTGTGCAAGGTACCCAGGCAGCTCCCACGATGCCTACATCCTCAGACACTCCCAGGTGCCGGGGCTCTTCAGTGCTCCGGCCCAGCTTGATGGATGGATGCTGGGTGACAAGGGCTATCCCCTCAGAAGATAGCTCATGACGCCTCTCCACCATCCAAGAACAGAAGCTGAGCAGCGGTACAATAGGAGCCATGCCTCCACAAGGGCTGTGGTGGAGAGAGCCATTAGTCTTCTCAAAATGCGAATCCGATGCCTGGACTGTTCAGGGGATGCACTCCAGTACCCCCCAGATCGTGTCTCGGTGATAGTGGTTGCATGCTGCGCTCTCCACAATCTTGCGCTGGAAAGGGGCGACGCTGTGGACAATGAAGACGTTGACACAGTGGCTGCGGCTGCACACGATGAGTCCAGCAGTGAGCCTGAGGATGAGGAAGCACAGGGAAATGCTGAGGGGGTAGACGCTGACCCAGGACTACACCAAGGAGGCAGGGACACCAGGGAGGCTTTAATCCAATGAGCCTTCAGCTAGCACAACACAGATGGATCAGGAGGACCAGCCTTGCCTGGCGCATCCATACTCGACACCTAAGTGCTAAATCTGCCAGGTCATCAGCAGGAATTAAGGGCCTTGTACATAAATTTGAATATCCAAACAAACACTCATGACAAAAACAAAAATACCTGGAAAAACTCAGCAGGTCTGGCAGCATCTGTGGAAAGGAGCACAGTTAACGTTTCGAGTCCGCATGACTCTTCAACAGAACTAAGGAAAAATAGTAAAGGGGTGAAATATAAGCTGGTTTAAGGGGGAGGTTGGGACAAGAAGAGCTGGATAGAGGGCCAGTGATAGGTGGAGATAACCAAAAGATGTCACAGACAAAAGGTCAAAGAGGTGTTGAAGGTGGTGATATTATCTAAGGAATGTGCTAATTAAGAGTAGAAAGCAGGACAAGCAAGGTACAGATAGCCCTAGTGGGGGTGGAGTGGGGTGAAGGAATCGAAAAAGGCTAAAAGGTAGAGATAAAAACTTAGATAAAGTTGACACCAGTTGACCTGGGTGCATGCCACCTCTCCAGCTCAAGGGCCTCCTGCTCGAACCTGCTTAAGATGAGGTGTGCCTGGCCACCTCCAGTCCTCGCATGCTCCGACAATTATGAGCATTCTTCTCCTCAGAAAGAGAGAACACCATTCATTATGGCAAATCGCACATGGACTCTGCACACGTACACCGCACCCCAACCACAGTGGGCCATATCAGGCCTCCAGTGCCTCCTCTCCCCGCTACTGCTGATCATTCACACAAAGATAGTGCGCCTGCTCCAAACCTCCCCAACAGCCCCTTGGACACATGCTGTGTACATCACTTTAGGAACCACACGGTATTTCCTCCCATAGCAAGGATGTACAACAACGTGTGGCATTGAGGGCAACAGATGGTTCTTGGCCACAACATCTTGAGGCTCCTCTTCCACCATCTCATCACCCTGAATAAGACATGTGCTGGAGTTCTGAGTACGCGCCTAGCTGCATCTCCTCCAGGTTGCCCCCAGGCTAGTCATGTGTGACTAAGAAAAACACATGGTGTGGGGAGAACTCATTTCCTCATGAACAATTCAAGCTGATGTAAGCATGGGCATTATCTGCTTGCCCACCCAGCGGAGGAAAAATTCCCAACATGATTCAATGCAGTCACGACAGTAAGACTTGTGGTGGTGGGGGGGCCTCAAAGGCTAAGGCTACCTGCTGGGTTAAATGCCCAATGCCAACATGGTACTCACCCTGCCGGGGCGCAACAAATCGTTGAAGTGCTTACGATACTGGATCCAGGTGCGCCGCACCACATCCTGGGAGCTCACCACCTCCGCCACCTCTTCCCAGGCATGTTTGGTCATGTGGGGGGGGGCCTCCTCTTCCCATCCTGGCAAACCAACACCTCCCGCCGTGCTGCCACCTCCTTGAGGAGGGCAGCAAGGCATTCATCTGAAAAACGAGGGGTGTATTGGCCCCCTACTGGCCTACCCTGCAGCCTGCCCTGCTTAGCCGACCCCATGTGGTGCGCCCTCGAACTGGCCATTGTGAGCAACCTACAGGAGGCTGCCAGGCCTTCTTTTAAACAGACTGCCGGGTCGCCATTGGACCCAGCGGCCTGTGCACGCCCACCACCGCCCGCACACTCCTGCTATCCGCGGGAGTCAGCAAATGCGCTGGGCGGGCCTTAATTGGCCCGTCTGTGTAAAATGGCAGCGCGGACCCGATCACGGGCGGCATTCAGGTCTGCGCCCCCTCCCGCTGTCCCCCCCTTACAATGGAAAATTCTGCCCTATGACTGTATGAGAGGGAGTTATAAGGGTTTAATCCAAATGAGGAGGACGGAGACATGCTGCAGGTAAGCCTAGTTCAACATGTCTTGGATTGGTTACTTATAAAATCATTAATTCTATCAGGAAATAGAGGATTGCTTCTGTGGATTGGAAAAGATCGATTTCTAGATGTAAAATAGCACTGAATTTGGTACTAGATGTGACAGGCTTATAGATAAGATCAGTTCTGAGTGGGTGAAACAATGATGCAAAGCTTCAGCCATTAACCAGCAGTAAAACCACGCACAAAGTGAATAACATTTCCAACAATGTTTTTCCAATTAAACCTTATTAGCCTTGAAATTATTGTTTACAGCATTTCAGCTGTTAGTGCATTTTGTGACATTCTTCCCACTGCTATTTTAAAAACAGCACTAACTGTTTAAAATAAATGGCAGGAATAAGTGAGGAGACTGGCACCTGGGTGTCAGTGAAAGCCTCCGCCATCCTGAGATGGACTAAAAACTGGCTCTGTCAAACTGTTCACACATCATCCGTCATTTGAGAAGAATTGAGTGGCAGATGTGGCATTGCCCTTAGAGAAGGACCATGCATATTCTCAACAAACCCTTTGGCAATGATCCATTGATCTGCAAGGGAACACAATCTGGGGGAAAATGTAGGGCGCCTCTGTTATTTAAGGCAGTAGTGAGAAATGACCTTGCTTCGAAAGAGCAAGATGTACAATCAGTTTGGGTAGAGATAAGAAATAGTAAAGGTATGAGGTCACTTGTGGGAGTGGTTTATAGGCCTCTTAACGTAGTTACACAGTAGGACAGGGTATACAGGAAGAAATAAAAGGGGCATGTAAGAAAGGTACCAGAATAATCATGGGTGACTTTAATCTACATGTAGATTGGACGAATCAGATTGGCAAAGGTAGCCTGGAATATGAGTTCATAGGGTGCACTTGGGACAATTTCTTAGACCAGAACATTCTAGAGCCAACCAAGGAGCAGGTCAACGTCTACCTGGTAATGAACAATGAGACAGGAGTAATCAACAACCTCATGGTAAAGGGCGACAGCGATAGTAACATGATAGAATTTCCCAAATTTCCTGAACAGTGTCAATGCTAGTGCATTGATGCTGCCCACCAAGATTTCTGCCACCCCACCCTTTTACAATTTTTCAGCCGTATCTTCCAATCTTCCAAAGCATTGAAAGGTCAGAACAGCTATCCTTGGAAAAGATCATTGGGTGCAAGAAAAGGGAGGACATGCCCCCTTTTCATAACAGTAGCTTCTGTATTCAGGTAAGTTGTTAATGATCTAAGTCTTTTAGTGAGTGAATAAGTTGCTGAATGGGTGAGTGGGTGAGGTGGATAGGTGGGTGAGTGGGTGAGGTTGATAGGTGGGTGAAGTGTGTGAGGTGGATAGGTGGGTGAGGTGGGTAGGTGGGTGAGGTGCATAGATGGGTGAGTGGGTGAGGTGGGTAGGTGGGTGAGTGGGTGAGGTGGGTAGATGGGTGAGTTGGTGAGGTGGATAGGTGGGTGGTGGGTGAGGTGGGTGAAGTAGGTGAGGTGGGTAGATGGATAAGTGGGTGAGGTGGTTGGGGCAGTAGTTGGGTGGTCAGGGATTGTTGGGGGGTAGTCAGGTGGTTGATGTAGTCAAGTCGAGTCAGAGGGGTGATTGGGAGGTTTGGTTGTGATGCTCAGTTGAGCTGCATTGACTAACCACTGATTTAGACCAGGTACTAAACAGTGCAACATTTCCAGGGTAAATATGCAGATCAGTCTCGCACATCTGGCCCAAGCCTCCACCCCGAGCTCAGGGTCAGAGACATTCATGGAAGGTCCCAGGCAGCATAAATCAGCCCATCAGACGTTTAAACTTCCTAGGTAATTCCTGTGTATGTGTGTACATAAAACTTCCTCAGGGTCCTGACACGCATCTCCAACTTACGTCCCATCTCTGATGATCCGGAGACCGGAAGATTTTGGCCAACATCTTAAGAACCACAATGCTGTTGCTCAAATGCCAATAGTAATGAAAAACAGGACAGAGACATATTTCTTCTTTGTAGCCATTTCAACCCCTCTAATTATGTCAATTCATTTTAAGTTAAATTCAAACACTAATCATTTTAAAATATGTCTGTCGACCTTAAAGCCTGCACAGTACTATTGATGAATATCACAAACTTTTGTTACTCCTGTAATAAATTAAAGTTTTTGTTGAGAAACAGCCTCAAAGGGCCGCAGTTAGTTCCTTTAATGATGTATGCGCCTGCATCTGCAAGTGACTCGCATGATCAGCTAGCAGGCAATACATAAGCCATTAAAGTGATGGCAAATTATGCCATTTTGCTTGGCAAAACTGCGCAACTGCAACTAATGACTTTTGATCCAAGCAAGTTTTCAATAGAATTTGACATTTTTGTGATTGAATATTTCACAAGTTCTAAATGTCATCTTTTAAAATATCCATTGCTAAGGAGATTTTTAGCTTTCTGATATTCTTTTTAAGTTAGAAACACATTTGGATAACTGTTTTCTAAAAGCTGATAATGGGAAAAAATGGGTTCAATTGATCAAGGTCAGCAGCCATATGTATCCTTAATGAGCAACATAATCATTAGTGATACTGATGGCAAAGTCTCTCACGGTGATGATTGAGTACTTATGCCAATTACCAGAAGACCACCGACTCCTGCCATACTTTAACCCAGAATATGCCAACAACCTCAAGACAGGAAGGGGGAGAATTAGAGGGACACTTTCAAAAAAGAAAAGTAACATAGATTTTGAGTGATATTCATGAATTGAGTGAGAATCAAGTGTCATGCAAGATGTGCTGCACATTGGAAGAAAAGCAATAAATGCATTCTACTAATCATGTTGAAACAGCTAAAGATGAATCTGAGAAAGAAATGTTGAACAAATGTAGAGCAGCAAACAATGAAACAAATCAAAAGAAGTAAAATTAGGAAGGACGTCAAGTTCTTAGAGAGGCTACAGGAGAGGTTTTCTAGAATCCTATCAGGATGCTGGTCTTCAGTTACTTGGGGCAGAATTTTCGGGTCAGCGAGTGGGAGCGGGGCCCGCACGCCGATGCGTAAAATGACGCGCGGTGACGTCAGGCGTGCATCCCAACGTCACCACACATCATTTAGATTGTCAGTTCGGTGGGCGTGCAGCCAATGCAACGGCACGCCCGCCAAACTGTCAAAGGCCTATTAAGGCCAGTAAGAAAGTAATTAAAGTTGTTAAGAATGCTGCCCGTCCAACGTTAAGGTTGGCGGGCAGGCAAAGAGCCCAGGCGGCCATCGCATTTTTCATGAAACCTCACCCACGGGTGGGATGAGGTTTCATGAAGGGTTTATTAATTAAATTAAAAATTTTGTAAAAATTAATAGATATGTCCCAGTTCATGTGACAGTTTCACATGAGGGGACACGTCGTTAAAATTTTTTTTCCCTTTATTAAATTTTTCAGAACATAAACTAATCTCCCTGAGGCACCTCCATGCCTCTGGGAGATTTCTGCTCTCTTTCGTGCGCGCGTACGCGAAAAAGCACAAGCCCCGCCTCAAGGAATCATCCCCCCAACCCCCGCCCGCACAGGAAGTGCTCAGCGCTTCTGGGTGCATGTCACACTGGGCAGGCCTTAATTGGCCCGCCCACGTAAAATGGCAGTGCACCCCGATCGGGGGCGCTGATCAGGTTCGCGCTCGCTCCTGCCCGCCCCTGAACAACCCCCCCACCCGCCCCTACCCGACAGGTGAAAATTGAGCCCCTGGAGAAGCTGAACCTACCCTTAAAGGACAGAATTTTAAGAGGAGGTTTAATAGAGATGTTAAAAATCATGCATAGTTTGATAGTACAAATAAGATAAATCTGTCTGCAGTGACCGAAAGGTCAGTAACCAGAGGACATAGATTTAAGGTGATCAGCTAAAGAACCAGAGGTGAGATGAGTGGAATTCTTTTTACACAGCGAGTTGTTACTGCATTGCCTGGAAGGGCAATGGAAGCAGATTCAACAGAAACTTTCAAAGAAGGATTGGATAAATACTTGAAGGGGAAAAATTGCAGAACTATGAAGAAAGGATATGGGAGTGGGACTAATTGGATAACACTTTCAAAAGGCTGGCAAAGGCATGATGGGGTGAATAGCTTTCTTCTGTGCCAAACTGTATCATACTGTGATTCTATAATAAAAACAATGTTGAACTATACAGCTGAAACAAGAATGAGTCAGGAGTGTGATGGAATACTTGCCTGGATGGCTGCAGCGGCTGTGGCACTCAAGAGGTGGGTGGACACCAAAAACAGGTGTAAGGACCCTTAAATGTGTAAATTAGCAGCTTAACACGTGTTAAAGGACCCTTTTCGATATTCATTGGTGATGAATGTGGCAGGCTTGTGTATATAACTTTTTTGACATCTATTTGCACTGTGTACATCTTCATTTCCTTTCCTGGGTTTCTTACATCCTGAATGAAGTAATATCAATATTCATGAGGAAATTGAACATTTTTTTCTGCACGTCCAAAACATTTTTGATGTAACCTTGTTATAAATCTGTCCTTGACATTAAGTCAGCATTTGATTGAGTGTGGCATCAAGGAGCCCTAGCAAAATTGAAGTCAATGGGAAACAGGGGCTATCTCTCCACTGGTTGGAGTCATGCCCAGCACAAGGGAAGATAATTGTAGTTGTTGGAAGACAAACATCTCAGCTTCAGGATATCACTGCAGGAGTTGGTGCTGTCTGTTAATGGTAGGTTAATTATTAAGGTTAAGGATATACAAGTGGAGGGCATTGATTAATTTAGTACCTTGAGCAGAGACTTACCACCAGAAATGTCATTTTAATTTGATAAGTTTCCTTTAAAGTTTTTATTTTTGTTAGAGTAACATAAAAGTGCCCATTTCAAAGTGGTTGATCATTTATTTTTTTTAGGTTTCTCAAAGGTTTCACAAAAGAGTTATAATGAGGGACTCCTCCCTTGGCTAGGTGTCAGGTGTCACGGTGGGCAGGGGTGGACAATATGGTGAGAAGGCCAAAAATTGGTTTCATGCCATCGTGAAAGCAGTTTGCGATTGTCCACTCCATCCGTCAATGGCAGGCCACATTTCCTGCCAATGCGCATTGGGAACGTCATCTTAATACATTTGCATCTCATTATAAGCCCAACTTGCCAGAAGCATCCCCCCACGCTGGATCATCCAGGAATGATACCCGATGTGTTTCACAACTGTACATAAGCGACGTGGACCTGCAGAGCTGCACTTCATTCAAGACTTCGTGGTTTGTTTGCCTACCTTGCTTTGGACAACACTTGCGGTCATCAGCGCCAGGCTTCGCAGGCAGCACCATATCATATTTAGTTGGGCTCACGGGCAGGTCTCTACCTACCAGACCAGCCGTAAGGCGGGGGTGGCTTTTCAATGACTGCATGGCTAGAGCTTGCTTGGGGAAAGGGGAGAAGAGGCCTCAGGCAAGGAAGGAGGCTGCAGGGTGAGGGCTGTACTGGGGATGGAGTGTCCCAGGATATGTGTGGGGGCATATGTTGTTCTGTGCAAGTCACCTCAAGATGGTGAGGGCTGAGGAGGCAGTCTCCAGACGAGATGAGGCTAGATGGAGTTGTGAGGGTGTGTGAGAGAGTGAGTGGTGATGTCTCTTGAGCTGGCAGTGAGTGAGATGCCAGTGAAGGTGTGATGGTCTTGTGAGTTTAGAGTGATGAGATGGTTGCCCTACCCTAGCGGCACGGATGAGATCATTCATCCATTTCCAGCCGATCTCTTGTGTGCCACATTGACACTGCTCACCTCTGCCACTGCCTCACAAGCCAGAGTGGTGAGTCTGATGGGCCTCCTGCAGCCAGAATGGGGGTAGAGTACATCACATGGACCTCCATGATGTCCAGAAGGTGTGCCAGGGATGTGTCTCTAAATCGGGGGTGGTGGGGGTGGGTGGGTGCTGCACTTTTCTTGGCGTTTGGGGCTTCACTGGTGCCCTCCTGGGCTGCAAGCATTAAGGAGTGTGCATGAAGCTGCAGTTTAAGTATGGTGCCTGGCATGAGGAAGCAGCAAGGTAACAGCATTGCAGACAAATCAGAGGCCACTCACCAGTGAGACGGCGTGTTTCCTGTGGTTGCATAATTAATGAGGTGGGAAAAGGATGATATGGCACCAAAGCCCGCCATTGCAGCCATTTGTAATGTTGCATTCTGTAAATAAATCTAGTATTAAGTAAAAGAATGGTGTCTGGTTTCCTATTTCATCATCTGGCTTCAGAATGAGTTAACATGGTAGCAGAGAATGGCTGCTAAAGGTGAAGATTGGAAACTAAGACGTGTTTTTCGGACAGAAGATTGTAATCTGACGTACCTTTGTGAGGAATGAGTGAAAGCCAATGTAAATTCTCAGGATATGATTAACTACTGATGTTCTCTGACTCCGAACCTTATGACCAATGGAAAAATGAAGTGTATATGCGGACGCAGGTTACATCCTTACTGAAGAGAAAATAAGGTAAGGCCTTGGCAATGTCACTTCCTCACAAAAGTAAAATCAGAAGCAAAGTATTTTGTGAGCGAGATGCCCATCAGTTGGATACTGATGAAGGTTTGGATATTCTATTAAGCTTCATGGGTGAAATTTACAAGAAAGATGATCTATTGGATGCCTATGAGGCATGGTCAGACTTTGATAGTTTTCAAAAGACAGACAATCATCTCATAGAGGAATATATCATGGACTTTAACAGAGTGTATAAAATATTGTGGAAATTAAATCTGGAGATTCTTTATTCACTGCTCATTTATAAATTGCTGGATCATGCTAAATTGTGTATAGGTTCCTGGTCTTAAATAGCATCCTATTCTCAGAAAAAGACACCCTTTTGGATCAAATGTCTGCTGCTTTAAAAAAAATTTCCTGGGGAAACAGTCATTTCCAGCAGCCTTGATGGTGCAGATGGGACATCCTGCGGTGTCACAAAGGATGGCAGACTGAATGATCAGTTCTACAGAAGAGTTACAGGTAAAATGAATGAGGATGAAGTTTTGGCAGACAACAGGACTGGTGTAGTAATAATAGACAAATGAACCCCAGGAATACCTGGTTAACAAGTGCTTCAGATGTGACTCAAAATATGATTACACAGTGAACTTCCCAAAGCAGAACAGCAGGGTTTTCGAAGCGAGGCCATGACTCAGAGTATTCCAAAGTTGAAGATGATGAAAAGGCACCATCAAGGGAATTGTACTAGTCACAAGAAGCTTTTGTCGGTAATGTGTGCATTAGTCACAGATTAATTTAAGTGTGCCATTTTAGATAATTGTTGTACCTTGATAGTGTGTGGGACAGATTGGTTAAAATGTTATTTAAATTCACTCAGCAGTATGGACCAAAGTAAGGTCAGAAAATATGGAAGTTCCACTTGTTTCAGGTTTAGGAATGACAACACATTGAGGTCACTGAAAAGACTGGTGATTCCATGCAAAATAGTTGGAGTAGGCC
The DNA here is from genome assembly GCF_964194155.1 of Cetorhinus maximus. NCBI lineage: Eukaryota > Metazoa > Chordata > Chondrichthyes > Lamniformes > Cetorhinidae > Cetorhinus > Cetorhinus maximus. Next base: position 98,978,427 of record NC_135879.1, on the reverse strand, counting down.
ACTTTAGCACTGATGCAGTCTCTAGTGAAATGCCCTTGCTGCTGAGCAAGCTTCCCATGAAAAAGGCACAAATGAAAGAGGACATGGAACATGATAAAATTACTATTTTTGGGAAGTCAGTATATCTGTAGTTTACCCAATCAGGGCATTATTGCACCTCCTTAACAAAACCTAGCATTTCTCATCAGAAGGTTAAAGAAGTGTTAATGGCATCAGGTGGTAAGAATGAGAGAAAGAAAGCAAATTGTCATAAAATTACACAGACAGTTTGCTCACCCTTCTTGTCACAGTTTAAGAATATTACTAAAGGACGCAGATGTGGTAGATGATGAGTATACAAAGCTCATCAAAGATAGTACTAAAAAATGTGACATATATAAAAAGCATCGGAGGATGCTGCCACATCCCACCGCAAGTCTTCCATTGGCATGAGACTTTAATGAAGTAATAGCCATGGATTTAAATGTATGGGACAAAGACAGAAACATTTTCATTTTAAATTTTACAGGCATGGCAACCAGACTGAGTCTTTCAACAGTAATACATGGTAAGGACAAAAAGGGTGATAGTAGATACTGAAGCAGTCCATGTCCAAATGCAGCGAGACCTGGACAATATATAGACTTGGACTGATAAGTGGCAAGTAGCATTCATGCCACACAAGTGCCAGACAATGACCATCTCCAACAAGAGAGAATCTAACCATTACCCCTTGATATTCAATGGCATTACCATCGCTGAATCTCCCACTATCAACATCCTGGGGATTACCATTGACCAGAAACTGAACTGGGCTAGCCATATAAATGCTGTGGGCAGAATTTTGCCTTTGATGGGCGGGCAGGCCCCACCGGCTCGGCTGCGGGTGAGCAATCGATCACCGCCGCCAAAACGGGCCCCACCGCCATTTTGAGCGGGTGGGCCAATTAAAGCCTGTCCAGTGGGCCACCCGACGGGAAGCGCTATGCGCTCCCTGTACCGGGGGGAAGGGATTCCCCAGCTGTCAGAGTGTACGCGAAAGAGCACACATCTCCCTGAGACTAAGTGCTGTCTCAGGGAGATCGGTGAAATGTTTGTAAACTTCAAAAGTAGAAAAATAAAAAAATTATTAACACGTCCCCCTCATGTGACAATGTCACACGAGATTCTCACATGTCGGTGCAGACTCGATCGGCCGAAGGGCCTCTTCTGCACTGTGATTCTGTGTGATTCTGTGATTCTGTGTGATTCTGTGAGATGGGACATGTTAATAAAAAGCACAGAAACTTTATTAAACTTTTTGAAAACCGACATGAAACCTCATCCCACCAGTGGATGAGGTTTCATGTTTTTTCAGAAGCCCGCTGGGGCTCCTGGCCTGCCTGCCAGCCTTAAGGATGGACGGGCAGGGCCTTTAATTGGCTTAATTATCCTGTCAATGGCCTCAATTGGCCATTGACAGGTCGGTGGGCGGGCAGCTGATTTCGATGTCCACCGGCCTTCCTGAATATTTAAATGGGAAGGGATGACATCGGGGGTTCCTCCCGACGTCATCCCGCATCATTTTCACGTTGGCGAGTGGGCCCTGCCCCCAGCTCACCGACGGAAAAATTCTGGCCTGTGGCTACATGACCATGTCAGAAGCCAAAAATCCTGCGACGAGTAACTCACTTCTTGACTCTCCAAAGCCTGTCCACCATCTACAAGGCACAAGTCAGGAGTGTGATGGAATACTCCCAACTTGCCTGGATAATTGCAGCTCCCACACACTCAAGAAGCTTGACACCATCCAGGACTAGGCAGCCCGCTTGATTGGCACCCCATCCACAAACATTCACTCCCTCCACCACTGATGCATATTGGCAGCAGTGTGTACCATCTACAAGATGCACTGCAGGAACTCACCAAACCTCCTTTGGCAGCACCTTTCAAACCCACAACCGCTAACATCTTGAAGGACAAGGGCAGCAGACACATGGGAACATCACCACCAGGAAGTTCCCCTCCAAGTCACACACCATCCTGATTTGGAAATATATCAATGTTCCTTCACTGTTGCTGGGTCAAAATCCTGGAACTCCCTCCCTAACAGCACTGTGGGTGTACCTATACCACATGGACTGCAGCAGTCAAGAAGGCAGCTCACCACTACCTTCTCAAGGGCAGTTAGGGGTGGGCAATAAATGCTGGCCTAGCCAGTGACATCCCATGAATGAATAAAAACAAGATAAAGTCATGGAAAAATGGATAGGGGCTGGACTTGGAGTACGGGCTAAATTTCTGACTGACAATGGAGGGAAATTTGCTAATGATGAGTTTAGAGACATGTGCAAAGCTATGAACATTGTGGCCATGAACACTGCAGCTGCAAATCCTTTCAGCAATAGACTCTGTGAAATAAATCACACAGTGATCGATGAGACACTTCATAGATCTTAGCCGATCAACCAAACTGCACAACGTCATATTTCCACATGGCAAAATGAGCCTGTAACTCAACAATCTTATTTACCACTTTCTGTACATTTAAAGACAAGCACAAAAACCCTGATTTAGATTTAATTACATTCTCCTCATTCTGAACTCACCTATTAACTTTCTGTTCCCTACTCTAATGCCATCTATCGCTCCCAGTATTCTGTGCACCTTGGTAATCCTCTCTGATATTATCTTCTAGAGATTACTATTTATGGGGACCTGTTTGCTAAATTCCTTGCCGCCTCCCTAAATTCTGACTGCAGGGCTGCACCCCTCCTTCTGCCTACGTCTTTGATGGTAATGTGGACCATGACTGGTGGCTGTTTAGCCTCTCCTCTCAGGGTACTCTGCAGCCATTCAGTGGCATCCTTGACTGCAATATAGGCAAGCTATTAATGTCCATTCATGTTCGTTAATTGGGATTGATTGGTAGTCCAGAAATGCAAGCAGAAGCCATAGCTTGACTAGTTTATGCAATAGAACAAGGGCTACAGAACAATCTAGGAACACTACTAGAAGTAGAATCTCTTATGACCAGGACGGTTTGGTGTTTGACAACAAAGTAGAAGATAAATTAATGGGCCAGAACTTCCGTGAAGTGGCAATCAGATTGCTGCACTGCTCGTTTTTACTTACCTTAGTCGGGAGCTGCACATTTCTTGCCCGACCTTCCAACTCAAGCCTGGTGAGAAAAGTGCAGTGCAGCAGATACCTGAGGCCTTGTGCAGTCAGGGGAAGTGAAGCCAAACTCCCTTTTTATGGCACTAGCTGCATGTTTAAGGGTGTAGCCACTCTGAGAAGTCAGGGGGAAGGTAAGTGCTTAAGGTAAGTGATGGTAAGGATGAGGTGGGGGATGGATAGAGTAGGGGTGGGTAGGATGGGTCAGGGAGGGAGGAGGTGGGATGGGTCCATGAGGAAGATAGGATGGGTCGTGGAGGGAGGGGGTAGGATGGGTCAAGGAGGGAGGTAGGATGGTTCAGGAAGGGGGAGGTTAGGATGGGTCAGTGAGGGGGGGAAGGATGGGTCGGAAAGGGAGGGGATAGAATGGGTCATGAGGGTTGGGTGGTCAGTTGGGTGTGAGGGGCTGGTAATCATGGGACTAGGGGGTAGTCGGGAGTGGTGGGTGGTGGGGGTAGTCGGGTCGTTGGGGGTTAGTCGGGGTAGGTGGGAGGGTAGTCTGAGTTGGGAGGGTAGTCAGGGGGGGTTGGCAATGTTTGGTGGGTCCAGTGTCAAGGTAGGGGTTCAGTACTATAATTACCCAGGAGTTAAAAGTGGTTTTAATCCTTCTAATGTTTCCTGGATAACTATTCTGCTAAGAGAGTTGGAACCATCTGAAGTCTCCAATTTAAATAGGAGTATAGGACAGTTCCCACTGCAGGATAATTGCCTGTTGGAAGTTTGAACTTGCTTGGGAACTTCCAGGGGTTCCCCAGCTCATCTTCTGGGGTATCTCCTGGGTACAACACTGCCCCCCAGCAGAGATTGGAAGTTCTGGGCCAATAAGAAAGGCAAAACAAAAAGAATTGGAAAGTTAGAAGGAATTAGGTGTCTACTCTGAGGTCCCAGATAGGGGACAGGCAGCCTTATTGCATAAATGGATACATATAGGAAAGGTGCTCCCAAAAGGGACTTATGAGGCTAAAGCGAGACTAGTGGCTCAGGATTTCGAAGGGCGACTTGAAGATCAAGATGTTAAAGTGTTCCCACACGGTGGTAAAAGTAATCCTGAAAATTTTCTTAGCTCTGTTGGCCACATATTCATGTAGGTCAATTAATATAAAAACCATATTTTTGCAAGGAGAAACAATTCAGAGAGAAGTGTTTTTGAAACTGCCTAAAGAAGCAAATGATGTAGAAGGGAAACTGTGAAAACTAAACAAATGCATTTATGGATTCAGTGATGCATCAAGGGTATGGTATTTCTTGGTCAGGTCTGCCTTGCTAAAAGTAGGCTATACTAAATGAAAGCAGATCCAGCAATGTTCTACTGGTATCACAAAGGGACACTGTCAGGCGTCTTTATGATGCTTGTCGATGATTTCCTACGGGGAGGTTCTGTGGAATTCAAACAATTGGTTATAAATAAAATGAAAGGGGAGTTTAAGATTGGTAGTAAGGCTTCAGGGGCCTTTAAATTTATATGCTTAGACATTAGGCAGAAGAGGTTCAGAGTAATCTTGAATCAACAATCTTATCTAGAAAGTATTATTCATATCTGATAAATCGTGCTAGGTCATCACAGAAGAATGATCTTATATCTAAAGAAGAAACAGAGCAGTTGAGAAGCTTAATTGGACATGCACTCAGATAAGATGCCAGTTTTGATGTATTGGAACTGAGTACTATGCTGAAACACACTACAATTGAGGATGGTTTAAGGGCAAATAAAACAATTTTAAAAATTAAATATGGGGAAACGCGTAATCAAGTTTCCAGCCTTGGTGAACCTGAAGAACATGAAATTAGTCCTTTTTAATGATGCTTTTCATGCCAATCTTCTGGATGGGTATTTGAGTGCAGGTGGTTTTATAATATTCTTGGTGGGTGAAAATGGAAAATGTTGTCCCTTGGCTTTGAAAGCTAAGAAAAAAAAAAGGCAGTTAAAAGTATTTTCACTTTGGGAAAACTGGCTTTTGTAGAAGCAATAGATATGGTGTTTTACTTTTCAAATTTTATAGGAAAAAATCTATCCAAATGGTATTCTGAGAATAGTTTGCCCATTGAATATTAGATAGATAATCATTCCCTTTGGGATTACACAATTTTGACAAAAAGTATGACTGAAAAAAGGTTGAGGATTAACCTTGCTAATGGAAAAGAGGTTCTAGAAATAAAAGAAAGCTCCGAGATAAAATGGGTTGTGCAAGTCATCAATTATTGGATTGCTTTACTAAAAGAATGCTTCCACAAAGAGATTATTGGAGGTTCTAGAAGAGGGACATCTTCTATTATGATGTGGTGTACAGAATATGGAAAGTATTTTTTTCTCTTGCCCTTTTCTTCGATTTGAAATGTTGTTTGTGTATGGTAAAGTTTGATTTAAAGAAAAGAGGGGAGTGTGTCAGTAGTATTGTTAGGAACTATGTATAATTTTTAAGTTGAACTTACATATATTTGTGTGTTAAGAAAGGTGAAACGTGGTTTTGGTTTCATTTAGTTTTTGTTTGTGAGCCTTGGTACCAGAAACCTGGATGGCCATGCCCAGGTTTTCTGGACTTGTTTGTATACATACATTTTTAATGAGGTTTTACAACCCTTGAAGTTGAAGAGATGGGTTAAAAGGGGTTAGAAGTTTAATGATTTTGGAAAAAACACAAAGTAGAAAAAACTGCTGTTGCATAGCAACAGTTCCAGTGACATAGAGAGACACAGAGAAAGACAGAAAGAGGTTCAGAGTGTGTATGTCAGAGGGTGAAGACAGGAGGAATACTATAAGGCTACTGGAGAGATTGAGTTTAGGGAACTCATGTTTATTCTGCAGCTGAAGCAATAATGAGTTTAGAGAGCAGATTTGGGTTTCTCAGGGAGAGTTACTAGTTGGGTGAAAAGTATCGAATGAATGCTCAGAAATTCACTGGAAGAAAACCATCTGCAACTGTGCTAGCCCAAGCAAGAAGCCTTGGTGTCAAGATCATGGTGAATCTTCATTGGGTTTTGTGACTATGGGGATATTGCTGGGGTAAAAAGTATAGTGTGATTTGAATGATTGGCTGGGTCAGCATTTATTGCCCATCCCTAGCTGCCCTTGAGAAGGCGGTAGTGAGCTGCCTTCTTGAACCGCTGCAGTCCATGCGGTGTAGGTACACCCACAGTACAGTTAGGAAGGGAGCTCCAGGATGTTGACCCAGCGACAGTGAAGGAACGGCGATATATTTCCAAGTCAGGATGATGAGTGACTTGGAGGGGAACTTCCAGGTGGTAGCGTTCCCATCTATCTGCTGCCCTTGTCCTTCTGGATGATAGTGGTCGTGGGTTTGGAAGGTGCTGTAGCCCCAGGAATTCCTGCAGTGCATCTTGTAAATGGTATACACTGCTGCTACTGTATGACAATAGGGAGTGAATGCTTGTGGATGTGGTGCCAATCAAGCATGCTGCTTTGTCCTGGATGGTGTTGAGCTTCTTGAGTGTTGTGGGATCTTGTGTTTGTATTGAAATTTTTCCAACCTCTTTGTCTGGTGTAATATAGTTCATTTTTCTTTTTAATAAATGTTTTATTCTTTGTTTTAAAAGATCAGTAGACTCCTGTGAATTTGTTCAGTAACTTTCTTCCACGGTTTCAAAATAAAAGTTAGGATCTATCAAACCAGGTTTCACTCTGGGATCTGACAGTATTAACATCAGCTTAGATCAACATTCAGGCTTGGGAAGATAAGTGGCAAGTAATATCAGTGCCACACAAGTGCCAGGCAATGACCATCTCCAGCAGGAGAGAAACTAACCATCACCCCATGACATTCAATGTTATTACCATTGTTGAATCCCCCACAACATCCTGGGGGTTACCATTGACCAGAAACTTAATTGAATCAGCCACATAAAAACAGTGGCTATAAGAGCAGGTCAGAGACTGAGACTTCTGCAACAAGTAACTCACTTCCTGAGTCCCCAAAGCCTGTTTGCCATCTACAAGGCACAATCTGGGGTGTGATGGAATATCATTCACTTGCCCGGAAGAGTTTGGCTCCAACGACACTCAAGAAGCTCAACACCATCCAGGATAAAGTAGCCCACTTGATTGGCACCACATCCACCACCTTAAACACTCACTCCTTCCTTCAATGATGGACAGTGGCAGCAGTGTGTACCATATATAAGATGCACTGCAGCAACTTGCCAAGGTTTCTTCAACAGCACTTTCCAAACCTGCAACCTCTACCACCTAGAAAGACAAAGGTGGCAGGTGTATGTGAACACCACCACCTGCAAGTTCCCCTGCAAGTCACACACCATCCTGACTTGGAACCAAATTGTTGTTCCTTCACTGTCTGGGTCAAAATTCTGGAACTCCCTCCCTAACAACACTGTTGGTGTACCTACACCACAGGGACTGCAGCGGTTCAAGAAGGCGGCTCACCACCACCTTCTCAAGGATAACTTTGGATGAGCAACACTGCTGGCCTAGTCAGCTACATCCCATGAAAGAATATCAAATAAAATTGGTATCTCTAATCTATTAATTTGTTACATAAACAATCCCTCTGTTGTGCAATGATGGATATTTTAAAACTGTAGCCTAATAATTCCTGACTCTTCCATTCCACTTTGATGACGTCAATTTGAACAACAATAAGAGCAGGTCAGAGACTGAGGCTTCTGCAACAAGTAACTCACTTCCTCACTTCAATGCAGGTTAGTTTCACAATGTTTCCAACTGACTGACAGTTTATTCTGTTATTACTTTTAATCTCCACCAAAGTAAGCAGCAATTAGATTTTACCAGTTCTCAGAGTATGTGCAATCAACATTTGTTAAGTGGTATAGTATCCTTTTTCAATGCTTGCATTGTGCTCTTTCAATAATGACTAAGAACTTAATTCCCTCTGAATAGTGATAGCTTACCGGAAGCTGTTTTCAGGCAATGGAATTGCTTAATGCCACAGCTTGGTTTATTGCACATTGTGACACTTCAATGTAGCGCGTGTAAACAATGTGCATTAACGCCACCTTGTTCAACACCATGTTGTGCATTATTCTTACATTTCAACATGACTACATTTCTAAAGTACTTCATTGGATATAAAACTCTAAAGGGGAACCTGAGGTCATGAAAGGCGTTATATAAATACAAGTCTTTTTTTCGGCTTTTATACAAAATACTTTTTATGCTATTTGTTATTCCTTAGTAGTGTTGCCTTTCCGGAATCACCATTTCAGAGCTTCTTTGCAGGAGCTGCTCTGATTTGGGTACATTAAAAATAGCTTTAATTTAAAAAGCCCTTGGAGCTTGGCTGGATGCAAACCTGAAGGTGTCTGAGTTGGAAAGGTACTGTCAGTTTGATACACAGCAGCATTCAGTAATTATTGTTTCTAGTTGAAAGCATTTGAACCAGCGTCCAAATTGATTCCAAATGCTCTTCACTTATTGAGCTATTCCTTGATCCACCTCTAACCCATGTCTATGGAGTTAGCTTTCTGGTACAAGGGGAATGGGGCAATTTATGCTGAAGGTACTACCTCTTCCCTCACCATACTATTCATTAATGATGGCAAAGCTACTATTGACACACATGGCACATTACAGGAAATGCTATGAAAGTTGTTCCTTAGTCTCTACCAATGTCATATTACCATCTTTTAAAGCAGTATTGGCTAATACATTTGCCACTAATCTCATGTGACTATTTAGCAATCTAGAAGTGGCTAATGCATTTCTCATTAAAAAAATTAGGAACAGACACTGTCATGGCCAGGTCTTAATTCTCATTTCATATGCTTTTGTGTACTTTGTGCATTTGCTTGTAAATTGGCAAGATGAAGAGCAGAACCGTGCAAGTTTTTTTTTGATTGTAGTGAATACCTATCCTCCTTGGTTACTGAATGGTCTTTGTCAAGTAAATATACATGTAGAGTTTATTTACCTGTACTGTGAGAGTGTTTTCTACTAAAATTAGTGCATGCGGTTAAAACTGTGTCACCATAGCCTCTGGCTAGTTAGTAATTTCTATTGGGCAGCACTATTTTACTACAGAAAGCGTTAAGTCATTGAGAATTTTGCAGTTCTGCAAGTTAAAAGAAGCAGAAGAAGCCTGCAGGTCGAGGCCTTTTGTAAGTTTTAGGCCTCATGCAGACAGAGCTAGGGTTGCCAACACTAGTTAGGGGCCTTCCTGGAGGTTTGATCATGTGATATGTGACCACATTACATCTGATCATGGAGCTAGTCTCCAAAACCTTTCTTAGCCCCCTTCTCCAGTCTCTTTCCCCAGGCCCCATTGTCCAATGTCCCTCTCTGCTCTAGCTCTCAAATCCCTGATTGCCGATCCCCTTACTGATTAACTAATGTCATCAATTGTCTCATATTGCTTTTATAAGACTAGCAAAATCAAATTCAAATTATTTACCATTTTGCCAGACATAGCCCACAGAGAAGAACGTAAGAATGTAAGAAATAGGGACAGGAGTAGACCATTCGGCCCCTCGAGCCTGCTCCGCCATTCGATAAGATCATAGCTGATCTTCTTGTGTTTGAATCTCCACATTCGCATCTAACCCCGATAACCTTTGATTCCCTTGCCTAACAAGAATCTATCTACCTCTGCCTTAAAAATATTCAATGACCCCGCCTCCACTGCCTTCTGAGGCAGAGAACTCCAAAGTCAAAGTCAAATCTTCACTTTTATTTGGAGGATAGTATGGAACTATTATACTAAAAGGAGGGCACCTTTGTTTCCTATTTGTTCATGGGATGTGGACGTCACTGGCTAGGCCAGCATTTATTGCCCATCCCTAATTGCCCTTGAGAAGGTGGTGAAGATCTCCCCTCCCCCTGCCTCCTCCTGAGACACTTGCCAGCTGTGCCATCAAATAAAATCTTCAACTTTTTGACAATTTATAATGTATTTTAGTAGTTGAGGCACAAGCTATTGTGATTCTTTATTCAATCATTTATCAATGGTTGGAAAACTGCACACAGCAGTTGCCTGAAATTCCAATACATCCTTCAGGTGGGCAGGGCTCCCTGCAGCAGTTGGAAAATGATCAATTTAGTGTCAGTATGAAGGATTCACAGGTCGCAGCCAGGGTAAAGCTTCTTTAAACAATATGCCTCAACCTCAACCAAATAGGAACACACCTTTTTGTAGCAGTGTTCATTTATCAGACACCACGTTGTTGTGTCTTAAGTGAAATTGTAAATTTAGTATTTATCAGTACCAAACTATGAGTAGTTTTGCCTGCAGGTCCATATCTATTAGAAATAGGTCAATATCCTTAAACCTTGCTGCACTTTGGATCAGCTCCCTTTTTCCTACTGATGCTATTAGTTGGAGCTACACGAAAAAACTGTGTGAAGCACTGTAGGAATTGTTGGATGAAAGACCTCCACCTACTTCTATCCTAGTTCAGTTGGCAAGATAGCTGGTTCAGAAAAACGCCAACAGCACAGGTTTGATTCCCATTCTGGTTGAGGTGGTCTTGGGGCCTGCCCCAGAGAGTGGAAGGCAATGGCATGCACTTTGGTAGGAAGAATCAAAAAGCATACAATTATTTAAATGGAGAAGGACTCCAAAAAAGTGCAGCACAGGGGGATCTGGGTGTTCTTGTGCATGAAACACAAAGTTAGCATGCAGGTGCAGCAAGTAATTAAGAAGGCAAATGGAATTTTAGCCTATATTGCTAGAGGGTTAGAGTTTAAAAATAGGGAAGTCTTGTTACAACTGTACAGGGTATTGGTGAGGCCACACCTAGAGTACTGTGTACAGTTTTGGTCCCCATATTTAAGAAGGATATACTTGCATTGGAGGCAGTTCAAAAGAGATTAACTAGGCTGATTCCTGGGATGAAGGGGTTGATTTATCAACAACAGCTAAACAGGTTAGGCCTTTATTCATTAGAGTTTAGAAGAATGAGGGGTAATCTTTTTGAAACGTACAAGGTTCTGAGGGGTCTTGACAGGTAGAGGTTGAGAAGATGTTTCCACTAGTGGGAGTATCTCAAACTAGGGGACATAGCTACAGAATAAGAGGACACTCATTTAAAACTGAGATGCGAAGGGGGTAGTGAATGTCTGGAATTCTCTACCCCAGAGAGTTGTGGGGGCCAGATCACTGAAAGTATTTAAAGAGGAGGTAGATAGATTTTTGAAATATCGGGGAGTTGAGGGCTATGAGGATTTGGCACGAAAGAGGGGTTAAGGCCTGGAGCAGATCAGTCATGATCTTAATGAATGGTGGGGCTGGCCTGAGGGGCTGAATGGCCTATTCCTGCTCTTATTTCTTATGGCAAACCACCACTAGAAAAAACAGGCAAGAAAATGGCTCAGGATGAAACTTCAGCAGACAGTGAGCCAACGACCTGCCTCTGGGCAATGCAAACCTGGCTGATCAATGACTTAAATCCTTACTGCGCTGCAACAAATAGAATTGTACACAGTACAGTTGTGTGTCAGTCATGGCTCAGTTGGTGGCACAATCACCCCTGAGTCAGAAGGTTCTGGGTTTAAATCCTACTCCAGGACTTGAGCACAAAAATCAAGGAAGTCACTCTAGTGACATACTGAGGGAGGGCTGTGCCATTGGAGATGTTATCATTCAGATGAGACATTAAAACGAGTGCCTGTTTTCCTTCTCATGTGAACATAAAAGATCCTGTGGCACTGTTTTGAAGAAGAGCGGTAGGCATTTTCTCTGGTGCCCTGGTCAGTATTTATCCCTTAATCAACATTAAATTAAACACAGAGATAAAAACAAAAAGCTAAAAGCTACTGCGGATGCTGGAAATCCAAAACAAAAACAGAATTACCTGGAAAAACTCAGCAGGTCTGGCAGCATCGGTGGAGAAGAAAACAGTTGACATTTCGAGTCCTGACCTTTTGGCAGAACTGAAGTATAGTTAGGAGAGAGGTGAAATATAAGCTGGTCTAAGGTGGGGGGCGGGGGGAGAGAGAAGTTGAGGGTGGGGTGGTTGTAGGGATAAGCAAGCAGTGATAGGAGCAGATAATCAAAAGATGTCACAGACAAAAGGATCAAAGAGGTGTTGAAGGTGGTGATATTATCTAAGAAAAGTGCTAATTAAGAATGGATGGCAGGATACTCAAGGTACAGCTGTGGTGGGGTTGGGGTGGAAAGACTAACAAAGTATTAGTTGTAGATTTAAAAATAATGGAAATAGGTGGGAAAAGAAGAATCTATATAAATTATTGAAAATAAAAAGGGAGGGGGAAGAAACGGGGTGGGGAAGTTTAAGATCTAAAGTTGTTGAAGTGCCTAGTCGGAAGATGAGGTGCTGTTCCTCCAGTTTGCGTTGGGCTTCACTGGAACAATGCAGCAAGCCAAGGACAGACATGTGGGCAAGAGAACAGGGTGAATATTGAATATTGAATTCAACAACTTTAGATCTTAAACTCCCCCTCCCCCCTTCCCCACCCCGTTTCTTCCCCCTCCCTTTTGTTTTTCAATAATTTATATAGATTCTTTTTTTCCCACCTATTTCCATTATTTTTAAATCTACAACTAATACTTTGTTAGTCTTTCCACCCCACCCCCACTAGAGCTGTACCTTGAGTATCCTGCCATCCATTCTTAATTAGCACTTTTCTTAGATAATATCACCACCTTCAACACCTCTTTGATCCTTTTGTCTGTGACATCTTTTGATTATCTGCTCCTATCACTGCTTGCTTATCCCTACAACCACCCCAACCTCAACTTCTCTCTCCCCCCGCCCCCCACCTTAGACCAGCTTATATTTCACCTCTCTCCTAACTATACTTCAGTTCTGCCGAAGGGTCATGAGGACTCGAAACGTCAACTGGTTTCTTCTCCACCGATGCTGCCAGACCTGCTGAGTTTTTCCAGGTAATTCTGTTTTTGTATTAAATTAAACAGATTATCTGGTCATTATCATACTGCTGTGGGGAGCTTGCTGTGTGAAAATTGCCTGCTGTGCTTCCCACATCACAATAGTAAATACACTTCAAAAGTACTGCATTGGCTGTAAAGCACTTTGGAACATCCTGTCATCATGAAAGGTGCTGTATAAATGCAAGGCTCCCATTTTTTAATATCCTAAGTAAAGCTACACCAATATGACCTTAAAGTCAGCTCAACAAATTACATCTATACCGTACCTTTAGTATTGTAAAATCTCCCAAGCACCTCATAAAAGTGCTATAGTCACAAACACTGAGTCACATTAGGAAATATTAGGACAGGTGACAAAGGAGTGCCTTAAAGAGTTAGAAAAGTTAGAGAGGTAATGAAATATGGGATACACAGGATTGGATGAACGTAGAATTCTCAAAGGGTTGTATGAGGTTAGAGATAGTGAGGACTGAGGTTATGAAAGTATTTGAATACAAGGTTGAGAATTTTATATTCGAATTGTTAGTGGAAGGGGAAATCAATGAAAATCAGTATCGTCTAATTCAGTCACCGAGCATTGTTAAGATTGCTTCATTTCATTATTCATCAGGTCCCAAGCTGGCAGGCTGCCATCCACCAAACACATCTCCCTCTCTGCCCCTCTGTCAGCATTCCGTAGGGACTGTTCCCTCTGGGACACCCTGGTCCACTCCTCCATCACCCTCAACAACTCATCCCCTTCCCATGGCACCTTCCCATGCAATTACAGAAGGTGCAACACCTGATCCTTTACCTCCTCCCTCCTCACTGTCCAAGAGCCCAAACACTCCATTCAGGTGAAGCAGCGCTTCACTTGCACCTCCTTCAATTTGGTCTACAGCATCCACTACTCCCAATGCAATCTCCTCTACATCAGGGAGACCAAACACAGACTGAGTGAACGCTTTGTGGAACGCCTCCAGTCTGTCCACAAGCATGACCAGACCTACCTGTCGCGTGCCATTTCAACACTCCACCCTGCTCTCATGCCCACATGTCCGTCCTTGGCCTGCTGCAATGTTCCAGTGAAGCCCAACGCAAACTGGAGGAACAGCACCTCATCTTCCGATTCGGCACCTTGCAGCCTTCTGGACTTAACTTTGAGTTCAACAGCTTCAGACCATAAACTCTCCCCTCCATCCTCATCCCCTTTCTTCATCCTCTTTCTTCTATGTTCATTTTGATTTTTTTTATCCACTTTTTAAAAAAATCATTTATCTGTAGTTTTATCCCCTTTTTTATTACATTTCCTTCCCTTTTTTTCCCCACCACAGCCCCCTCCGCCCACCCCTTCCCATCCCCCACAGGGCCACCTGTCACTTGTTCCATGTTGTTCTTTCATACAATGCTATCCTTGTACTGCTATAACCACATTCTGCTTTCTTACCTTTATGCCACCATTAGCACCAACCAATACCATTGTCCTTTAGTTCATGACATCTTTGTCAATCCCGCCTTTGTCCCCACCTATTGCTGCCCCACCCCCCCTTAAAATAGTATAAATTTCATCACATTTCCACTTCTCTTCAGCTCTGAAGAAGGGTCATGTGGACTCAAAACGTTAACTTTGTTTTTCTCTCTCCACAGATGCTGTCGGACATGCTGAGTTTTTCCAGCATTTTCTGTTTTTGTTTCAGATTTCCAGCATCCACAGTATTCTGCTTTTACCCAAGCTGGCAAGATTGTCTTTAAACTTAAAAGCAAAATACTACAGATGCTGGAAATCTGAAATAAAAACAGAAAACACTGGAAAAACTCCGCAGGTCTGACAGCATCTGTGGAGAGAGAAACAGAGTTCACCCTGAAGAAGGGACATACGGACTTGAAACATTAACTCTGTTTCTCTCTCCACAGATATTGTCAGACCTGCAGAGTTTTTCCAGTGGTTTCTGTTTTTATTGTCTTTAAGCTTGGTGTCTTTGCTTCACATAGGTATATGTTGGTACATTGCATTCAGAAACACTTCCTTGAAGGAACTCCATAGTTCCTCCACTCTTCTAGGTATGTCCAAACCTACTCTAACAAGACTTCACCTGTTTGTGAAGTTGCTCCTAAAGTTTTGAAATTTTGTTTGAGGTTTTCATCTCTCCAATCCTTGTAGTCAAAGGTGATCATATTATGATCACTAATAGTTAAAGCCTCTTCCACCTTCAGCTGTCTGGGGCCTAAGCTCTGGAATTATCTCAAACTTCTCTACCTCCTTAAGGCACTCCATAAAACCTACCTTCCTGATCTAGCTTTTGGTCATGTGTCTTATATCTCCTTATGCAATTTGGTGTCAAATTTTGTCTGTAAACCAGTTGTGAAGCACCTTGGGACACTTTACTACATTAAAGTCATTATATGGGTACAAGTGGTTGAGCCAACTTTAAAGAAAGATAGACTTGCATCTAGGTAGCCCATTTCATTCCACAGGTTGTCCCAAAATGCTTTACCGCCAATGAAGTACTTTGAAGTGTAGTCACTGTTGTAATGTTGGAAATGCAGCAGCTAATTTGTGCACAGCAAGCTCCCAACACAATGTGAAAATGGCCAGGTAATTCATGTTGATCATCCCTGTAACTCAAGCCCCAGGTGTTTTTTTTCCCCTTTATATACTGTGTCATTAAATAGTATTCCATTAACTCTATAACTCTCCTTGATGTCTTACAAGTAGCCATTATCCAAATCAATTTCTGGTAAATTAAAATTGAACTCTTTTGTTGATTATTTACCAGTCACTATTCTGAATTGATCCCACCATCGAACTCATTCTTCCAGTCTCCACCTGGAATTAAACACAAGCAATACTAGTTAAACCTAGAACAACGAACAGAAGTCAGGATTCAGCTATTACAAACCATAGAAATAAAACTATTTTGGATTATGCGGTGTTGATAAATCAAGTCCTTTTCCTCTCCCCTTCATGGAATGCACTTCAAATTCCAAATTACATGACCCCCCTTTGTACTTTATTAGAAGAATTTAAGAAATTGGGACTAGGAGTAGGCCAGCTCTTTGATCCTGCTCCGCCATTCATTAAAATCATGTCTGATCTTCAACCTCAACTCCACTTGCCCGCCCTATTTCCCCACATTTCCTCATCTCCCTAGAGTCCAAAAATGTATCTCACTTTTGAATATTCTCAACAACTGGGAGTCCACAGCCTTCTGGGATACAGGATTCCAAAGATTCACAACCCTCAGTGAAGAAATTCTTTCTCATTGCAATCAAAAATGATAAACCCCCTAACCTGAGACTCAGCTCCCCTGTACCTGACTTTCCAGCCAAGGGAAACAGCCTCTTGGCAGCTATGCTATCAAGACCTCTCAAAACCTTATGTGTCAATGAGATCACTTCTCATTCTTCTACTTGAGAGAATATAGGTCCATTCTACTCCATGGGCAGAATTTTGCCCTTGACGGGCGGGCGGGCAGCCGATTGCCACCGCCAAAATGGATTGCGCCACCATTTGGCACGGGCGGGCCAATTAAGACCCACCCAGCGGGTTAGCGATTCCCGTGTACAACTGGAAAATCGTTGCTGCAGCGGGCGTGTTCAGACCGCTGGTTCCAATGGGGAACCAGCAGTCTGTATAAAGAGTGGCCAGGCAGCCTCGTTGAGGCAGTGCACCATGGCCACTGACAGAGAGTGACATGCCACTTTAAGGGGGGGGGGGGGGGGAGAAAGAAGAAGAAGAGGAAGAGGAAGAGGAAGAGGAAGAAGAAGAAGAAGAAGAAAGGAGGAAGAGGAGGAGGAGGAAGAGGAAGAGGAAGAGGAAGAGGAAGAGGAAGAGGAAGAAGAGGAAGAAGAAGAAGAAGAAGAAAGGAGGAAGAGGAGGAGGAGGAGGAAGAGGAGGAGGAAGAGGAGGAGGAAGAGGAAGAGGAAGAGGAAGAGGAAGAAGAAGAAAGGAGGAAGAGGAGGAGGAAGAGGAAGAGGAAGAAGAAGAAGAAGAAGAAAGGAGGAAGAGGAAGAGGAAGAGGAAGAGGAGGAGGAGGAGGAGGAGGGTAGGCCAGTGGGGGGCCACTGTGCTCCTCGCTTCTCAGATACCTGCCTTGCTGTCCTCCTCTAAGAGGTGTCCAACTGTCGGGATATTTTGTATCCAGAGGATGGGAGGAGGAGGGCTCCCCACGTCACCAGGCAGGCGTGGCAGGAGGTGGGGGAGGCAGTAAGCGACCATGACCATGTGCGGTGCACAGGAATACAGTACCGCAAGTGATTCAATGATTTGTTGCGCTCTGAAAGGGTGAGTACCATGTCAGCCTTGGCCATTTGACCCAGCAGGTAGCCTTAGCCTTTGAGGCCGCCCCCCCCAGCCACCCCCGTCTTACTGTTGCTACTGCATTGGGCATTTGGCACACGCTAGGTGGGCAAACAGATAATGACCATGCTTACATCAGCCTTAGTGGTTGAGGAGAAGATGGGTTCTCCCCGCAGCATATGTTGGTGTTTGTCACATTTGAGTAGTCTGGGGGCAACCTGCAAGGGAGACAGCTAGACACATACTCAGAACTCCAACACATGTCTTATTGATGGTGATGAGATGGCGGAAGGGGAGCCTCAAGGTGTCGTGGCCAAGAGCCATCTGCTGGCCTCGGCGCTGCACCTAGTTTCGCCTCCTTGCCATGGGCGCTATGACCCATGTGTCATTCAAAGTGATGGACCCCGAATGTGTCCAAGGTGACCATTGGGGGAGGGGATTGGGACCAGCCGTACTATCTTATGGGGACTGATCACCAGTAGTGTGGACAGGAGCCGCTGGAGGCCTCAGATGGGCCACTGTGGTTGGGGTGCTGCGTGCGCGTGCAGAGTACATGAGCAATCAGCCCCAATAAGTCCTCTTCTCTGTTCTGCAGGCAAAAACCGAACACAATCTCAGGGAGCGCCAAAGGACTGGTGGTGGGCACACCATGCTCCAGCGCCTCACCACCTACGAGGAGCAGGCCATGGAGCTGGGGAGGAGGCAGGCGGCCAGGGTGCAGCGGCCAGGTATTTGAGGGTCACAGTCCCATCCACTCTGTCTCCCCACCATCCAAACCACTGATGGTTGCTGCAATCGTTAATGCTGCAACACAGCTCATTCACAGACTGATACATTTAGACGTGTGGGGTCATACACAAAGGTCCCTCGTCCTCTTGAGGATGCGCGTCTCCAGCACCTTCCAAAGTCGCCTTATCCCATTTGTGACCACTATCCCCATGGCCTAACATGCCATGGCATCGCTGCTGCACAGCCAAAGACGTTTTGCATCTTAGGAGGGTTGGTACCTCCACCACCCTTTCAGCCAGTGCGTCCCACATTACTCTGTCCAAAAGGTCCTCAGCACCTCACCTGTCAACTTCATGGCACTCAACTTAAATAAATGCCAACACGCTACTCATCCCTGCACCAAAGGGAAATGTCGTCTTCTGTCCACCTGTTCTGTGCCCCTCATAACGGTATGAAGGTCAATAAGGTGACCTGTCAAGCTCTTGTCCTCCATGGCAAATGTCGCAAGCGTTTGCAATGTTTCCTCATCACTGCAACTCTCCAGGCCAGCATGCATCCAGGTCAGATACCTCTGCACTCTCCCCACTCCAATGCCACATAACATTCCATGTGGCATTCCTTAGGCCATCTGACCAGCCTGTCTGTATGCACGTCTTAATGTTTGGGCCACCTCTTGACTATTTTCCACCCCACCAATGTTCGCCTCCTTAGGGAAGGGTGAGCGACTTATGAGGCTGGGGGGGAAAGGGATGAAAGGTGTTACTGACTGAATGCTAACTGATGCACTGTCCTTGTTGTTAATTTCAGCATCACCACCGCATCGCCGCGGCCAACGAGTCCAGAGCCCCCCCCTCCACACCTGAGGGCCAAGACGTGCAACTTGTGGCACATCATTTCAGCCAGCCAGGCACCAGCACAGCGACAAACACTTCAGTGGGGAATGTAATGTCGGCTAGTGTCCCGGGCCACAGTGGAGAGGGCACTTCACAATCGCGGGAGGAGATGGCAGGGACAGAGTGCCGATGGCGCCAGCAGCCGGAGGACTGCAGGGGACCAGGCATATGCTGAGTCCAGCGCTGGTGATATGCCTCTGGAGCAATGCAGCAGCTGCAGGACAAGCGGCAGGATTCGTGGGAGCATCTGGCAGGGTTGCATGAGGGTGTGCTTCAGTTGGTCTCTGTGGTGGAGGAGTCCAGGCAGAGTGTCAGTGAAGGCATGAACCTCAGGACAGAGCTTCACGCTTCCTCCACTGAGAGATTGGCGACTCTCATGGAGAGGGGCTTCAATCGGATTGAGTCTTCTGTTTGGGTTACGCTCTGACCTGCAAGCCCTCACAGCGGTAATGACCACGGGTGCTCATTCGCAATGTGGGAGATGTTCTGGGCACCAAGTGTCGCCGCTCGGTGCCCATGCATCTGTGGTGAGCAGGGAGGTCCAATGTGACCTCACGTCGGCGCAGCAGCTGTCCGTCGTTGCTGCGGGCTCCTCTCAGGGCGCTCCGGATGAGGGCAGCAGCTCCTCCGCCCCTCTGCCAGTGACCGTTGTATCCGCTGAGGCTGTGACGACTGGGGAGGTGCCAGTTCTGGAACTGGCCACTCCCTCCCAGGCGGGGCCAGATGATGCCCATCAAAGTCATCGAGGACAACAGGACAGCTGAGTCAGCAGGCTGTCTCACAAGCCACTCCGAGCGATGGGGCGGCACCTAGACATAGCACCCGCAAACAGAAGCATAAGGCACATTAGGCACTCCACGGGTATGTCACTGGTGATTTTGTGTTGGCCTTAGCTTAGGGAACAAATAGTTATGTTTGTAAGAGACACGTTTGTGTTTGATGTTGGACTGAATAAAGTCCAGTTTTCTGACCATGGCTGAGGGTGTTTCCTTTGTGCTGCATTTGTATGTTTCACAGACATCTCATGAGTGTTTGAGTGGACATTGATGTTTCTGCACTAAGCCCTTAGTTGCAGCTGATAAGGTGGAAGATGTAGCAAATAAGTGCAACATGTGGAAGCGCCAGGCAATGCTGTTCCTGCTGATCCAGTGTGTGGAGCTAGCTGAAGGTTCGCTGGATTAAATTGTCCCAGGTGTCCCTGCCTCCTTGGTGTAGTAGCGGGTCGGCGTGCTGCCCCTCATCATTGCCCTATGCTTCCTCATCCTCTGAGCCACTGCTGGATTCATCATGTGCAGCCTCATCCACTGCGTCAAGGTCTTCATTGTCAACTGCATCACCCCTTTCCAGCGCAAGATCGTGCAGAGCGCAGCATGCTACCACTATCACAGAGACGTGATCTGGGGGCTACTGGGGTGCGCCCCCTGAGCAGTCCAGGCAACAGAAGCACATTTTGAAAAGACCGATGACTCTCTCCACCACAGTCCTTGTGGTGCTGTGGTTCCTACTGTAGCGCTCCTCAGCTTCTGTTCTTGGATGGCAGAGTGGCGTCATGAGCCACCTTCGGAGGGGATAGCCCTTGTCACCCAGCAGCCATCCATCCAGCCGGGCTGGAGCAATGAAGAGCGCCAGCACCTGGGAGTGTCTGAGGACGTCGGCATCATGGGAGCTGCCTGGGTACCTTGCACTGACTTGTAGAATCAGCATCCTGTGATCACACACTATCTGCATGTTATGGAGTGGAAGCCCTTCCTGTTGACGAAGGCACCGGGATCCCCTGCTGGCACCTTGATGGCCACATGTGTACAGTCTATTGCACCCTGGACGCAGGGGAAGCCAGCAATGGGCCTCTGGCTCACTGTGCCTGACTTAGCTGGTCGCAGCGGAAGTGGATGAAGGTCAATGCCCGTCTGAACAGAGCGTCTGTAACCTGTTTGACACAAGTGTGGACAGCTGATTGGGAGGCACTGCAAAGGTCACCCACCAAGCCCTGAAAGGAGCCAGAGACATAGAAGTGGAGGGCAACTGTGAGCTTCAGAGTCACTGGCATGGGGTGTCAACCCTCTCATCCCAGGAATCTGTGCTGTATTGCCTCCAGGGTAAGTGTATCCTTCCTTAGATAAGGACATCAAAATTGCGCACCTTCCAATCCACTGGGACTGTTCTAGAACCTAGGGAATTTTGGAAAATTGCAACCAGTGCATCTGCTATCTCTGCAGCTCTTTTAGAAACCTAGGATTTAGGCAATTAGCCCCAAGGAATTTGTTGACTTTTAGTCTGATTAGTTTCTAGAGTACTTTTTCCTCTACTGATATTAGTTACTTTATGTTCCTCACTCTCATTAGCCCCTTACTTCCCCATATTTTTGTCTTCTGCTGTAAATTCAGATACATAATGTTTAACATCTCTGCCATTTTGTTATTCCCCATCATAATTTCTCCAGTCTCAGTCTCTGCAGGACCTACATTTACTTTTGGTACTCTCTTTATACATATTTTTAGAAACTCATACGATCCGTTTTTATATTGGTATTTACTCAATCTATTCCATCCCTTTTTAAAATCATTTTTTGGTGGACCTTTGCTGGTTTTTAAAACTTTCCCAATCCTCAGGCTCACTACTGTTCTTTACAACATTACCATTTAATCTAATACTATCCTTAACTTCTTTAGTTCACCACTTTGTTTCTCAATAGAATGCATTGAGAATTCTGAATTATTTCTTTAAATGTTTTTCATTGCTTATCTACAGTCATATCTTTTAATCTATTTTTCAAATCAATCTCATCCAACTCACCAGTCATAGCTATGTAATTGACTTTATTTAGGTTTAGGACTCTTGTTTCGAACACTAGTACGTCAAATTCTATCACAATATGATCACTCTGCCCCTTTGGATCTTTTACTATGATATTACGAATTAACTCTATCTCATTACACAAGATAATAAAATTGTCTATCCCTAGCCAAGACGTTTTGTTCTAGAACTGTCTCTAATGCACTCCATAGTATAGAAAGCTGGATACCTTAACATACCTACGATGTTAGGGTTACAAGCACAAGCCATGTGAGTACAACATTATGTATATAAAAGGGAAGATGGTCTACAAAATACATGCTTTAGCAGTCAAATATGTGTTCCAAAATTTTGAATAAAATATAGATTTCAAAGAGACTTTATTTACTCAACCTCTTTAATGATAGAAGTTTGTCAGGTTGATATGTTATGCAATTTGTATAAACTGGAAATATACAATAAGTTAATATCTACATAGAATTTGTACACCATGTCAAAGAACCAGACAATGCTACATAATACCTTTTCATGTAAGTGCGTTGGTTGCTTTCATACCTGAATAGGAAAAAAAATAAGTGCACTTTTTTCTGTACATTTAAGTTACACTATTACTACACATTTTTTTTTGTAAACTAGGACTTCTCCTCCATACATCTACATTGCACAGAGGCTATAGGAAACAACTTTTACTTCATACCCAAAAAAGTATTAAACTAGGAGCAAGCACATTCATTGATCAATCATATCAACTAGTACATCACTAATCACACAGTAAAGTCCTCATCAAAAATATATGGTTGGCACTTGAACCACCAAAAGGTTGTACAAAAACAAATTACTTTACCAAAGGCTCCTGTTTGAGGTAATTGCTGCTAAAAGATAAGAGCACAGCGGTTTTGACAGAGTACTATCACAAAAACCTGTAATATTGGCAAATTTTAAAAAGTACATTTCCTCCAGTTGGCACTTTTTTCATTTTTTTAAAAGGAAAGCTCTTTTACATGACCAAAACGTATGTCTAACCTAACTGATTTGGACACTCTCCAATCAGCTGGAGTGAGACATGAAAAATTGCTGATAGACGTGAGAATGCCATCACATCTGTCACTAACACACAGCTTGTGAAAAGTGGAGTGGGTGGGGGAGGGGGGAAAGGAAGAGACCGAGAGTGAGGAAATTGTCGATGGGCAGGAAAGCATAATTGGTGAGAAAAGCTGACATATTTTAACATTGACAATTGACAATTGACAATGCTATATGAGGAATTCCAACAATTAAGGTTTACAGTCTACCCCTATAAATTTGAAATCACTTAGGTGTTAAGTTCATTGAAATTGAAACTGTGGAACAACAAAAACAAAACCCTCCCGTGACATTCAATTGAACTTATTTTAAATTATTGGATAATTCAATTTTTGGAGCAAAAGATAAATTTACAGGGCTTTCCAGCTCTGCATTTAAAACAAAAACAATGCCACCCTTTTATAGTAGATAAAATGGACATACTCTGCAGTTTTTCCAAGAATGACATCCACTTCTACTTTTCCCTCATTTTATGAATAACTTCACCCGCTGCCCCCACAAACATTTAATATTGACATTTTACAACCAGAAGCATGAATATTAAAAGATTTAATTTCCAGACACTATTGGAAGCCAGTCTTGAAATATCAGCAATCTTTGATAAAAAGACAAGGTTATTTGCAATCACGCAAAAGAGCTGTGTTGACAAATCTCTGGAATATAATTTTAATATCAGCCCTGATCAATTGAGGGCAAATAAGTTTTTAAAAGAATTTTTGAAATTCCAACAAGAAAAACTGACATTAAAGAGTCAATTTATTGACTCTGCACTTCGAGCCAAGGGAGCCCATACTTAAAGTACCAATTCTCTAACCCGTGCTTCTTTAGAGTGCAGCAACATTGAATTTATCCTTATATTTCTGCCAATGGATACGGATAACATGCAAATGCTCCACTTTTAGCAATGTGCAGTCAAAACAAGCTTAATAAAAAGCATAGTGCGATGCAACTGCAAGCTATCTAGCCATACAATAATTGCTGTGTTTTACAGAGGAAGTACAGAGGATCCCTCAACCACCTGAAACAAATGGCAGAAAATTCTGGAAAAACTCAGCAGGTCTAGCAGCACATGTGGAGAGAGAAACAGAGTTAATGTTTTGAGTCCATGTGACCCTTCTTCAGAGCGGAGACCTGCTGAGTTTTTCCAGCATTTTCTGTTTTTGTTTCAGATTTCCTGCATCCGCAGTGTTTTGCTTTTACCGCAACCACCTGAATTTGATAAGTCCAATAATGGTATATTAGAGAAGACTCTGCAGTTCATCTGGTCAATCACAAACTTTGTTTGAATGTGTTGAAGGAATTTAAATAAATGTTTTCAGTTTTTGAATCATAGAGCATCCAAATACAGATTTTCATCTCTCAAATAATGCCGTGATACTTATGTTACCATATCTTGCAATCAAAATCAATGCTAATAAAACTAGCTGTGGCAAATAGAAAGTTGCGGCAAGTACTTAATCCAAAGCAAATTTTCTCTTGACACAATATGAAGGTGCTAGTAAGAACAATGCCAAATTATAATTATGTGGGGATGGGGGACCAATGCCTCCAGACTAATATATTTAAACAACGGTGGAAGTTTCAAAACACTATATTACAATGCAATGCCCCTTTAGCTTATAAATTAACTCAAGAGACTTGATTTTTTAAAATGACCTCAATATGGGCCAGCTAAAAGCACAAGGACCTGCAAAAAGGCGAGTTACAGATCTAAAATGGGGATTGAGTTTGAAAACAGAAATTTTGCCACTTGGGTTGATGCAAGAGGTCTCGAGGGAAAAATTCTCCTTCTGCGTCACTCTGTGGGGAGCTGCTCAGGCCATCTTCACAACAGCTCATTTCTTCACAGGAATCCTCACTTTAAAAAAAAGCAACAATGAATAATAGAAAAAAAAAAATTCAAATGATTCAAATTCAGCACTGCATATTGTAGGCTATTATATTTCTGGGCGTAAAAGAGAAAATATTTTAATACAAAAAGTTTCAATATTAGTAAACCAGATCAATTTACCTTTCAGTTTCACTGAAGCAACCAGCTTCTGGAATAGTTGGTAGTTCAGGAACACTGTAGTAACTACTCTGCAAATGACGAGCTGTACGTCTTGAAACAATCCATACTAGCTTCTTGTTATCAGGTTTGCAGCATTCAGGTGAAGAGTAGTCAGCCAGGCATTTTGATACCAATTCACGCCAGTACGCTAAGTCACAATGGCTAATCTGAAAGACAACAACAACATTATTATCATTTTTTTTTGGCAATGTTTTTAAGATGACAACAGTTTGAGAGAGGCCTCCATGTGGACAGAGAGATGAAGCCTCCAGAACAGTGACTGGTCGTGCAAGAGCAGCCGGTTCAACATGGCTATATCAGCTGTAACTAGGGGCATCCAGTGCACTGGTTATTCCCCCCAACCTTGCCACCCCAACTCCATCCTCTACAGATCGGTTCTTTGGCCCGCACCGAATCTGTGACTATGTGACCTGGGAGATGTGCATCACTATGTTGGAGACATTGCTGCTCAGCTGAGGTATTGTTGGATGGAATACCTATGCACAAGGGTGGGTTGGGCCAGCAAAAGTGGGCAGTCTCCTTGACCTGGAGCTTTCTAGAGCAGAGGAACAGCAGAAACTCAAGGTTGGCCGACTGTCTGCCAGCAGATGGTGTTTACCAAAGATTGGAGAACACTCCAAAATTCTGCATTTTGCCTCAGCTCCATTTCGAAAACACCACCAACATCTGATACAGGAGACATTTTAGGAAAACATAGCCACATTGATGGTATCTATGCCAGGGATGGAGCATGAAGACCCAAGACACTCTATTTCCTCCTCTATTCTCTTTTTCCGCAGTGACATTGGCGCTGCACTATAGTGACACGGGTTGTAGTAATGCTGATGCAATTTTCTCTCTTTTGCTTTGGTTATGCATGAGCAATTGTACCCACAACGAATTTCCATTAATTGTCCTAAAGTGTATTAATTGATTGATAATGCATCTTACTGGAAATGTTGTCTAATTTCCTATGTTACATTGATTTATACATTAGGATCACAGTACACGTTATTCTCCTTAAACAAATTGAAATGTACTCCAGAATCTATCCTGATTAATTTGTGCTACATAATTGGCTCCAAATGGTCAAGCAAATGTGGTTTAACAAATATGTTATACTTGCTGTTAAAAAAAAAATTGCCTATAACAGGTTCAACTGAAATGGTTCTGTCCACAACTAAAATTTGAATTTTTGTGGATTGATGGTAAATTAAAGCCACTGCCTATACTTAATCATATTGCAGTACTGCTTTCTTTAGACACGATCAACAATGTATTATGTGCGATGCTTTCACGACCCTGAATCATCCAATTGGTTTTTTCACAATGAAATTTGTAAATGCAATGGGGTGGGGGCAGAAACAATATTTTGTTTGTCACCGGTCCTTGCTCAGCAGCAGTTCCTGCACATAGTAGCAACTCTCACGTCCATCCTATTAACTCGTGTATCAAAATGGCTGTGTTTTAAATGTAGGAAACATGCTGACCCAATTAACAGGAAAAAAGAGGATGTTTTGAAAAACACATCTTCCAATATACCTACTTTGGAATGTTTTTGAATGCGTAGTATAATTTCAAACAAGTCGCCAGATTTCAGGTTTTCAACTTCAAGGGTCAGAAGGGACAAGGCCAATACAGATGGCTGCAAAAGGAAGGAAATTTCAGTCTTAAGTTTATTTCTATAACAGAACAGAAGATACTTAAATGAGCTCAGAACAAGGCTTACACATTGCATTTTTATGGAGTTATAACATCTATCCAACTTACTTTAGCTCTGGTAAACACAAATCGGCAGTTGCAGGCTTTCAGTTGTGCTTCCAGTCTGTCAAGGATCAGAAATTCTTTCCTAAGGAAAGAAAATGCATCATTAATACAAAAATAACACAATTCAATCCCAAATCTCTGTTTTCTGTCAAACATGATCTTGGACCATCTTTGAAATCAGTAGCCATATATTCACACACTATCAAACAAGCTTTCTTCTAACATACAGAAAACCGCTATGTGTACAAAAGAGCACATCTCTGATTTTACAATGCATACTGCCAAAAAACAAGTTTTTAAACAAAGGCAGGAACTTTTGAACATGATGTGAGAATTTTGAGAATATAAATTAAGTTTAGCTAAATGTAGTACAGGGCATTCCTATCGTTAAGAATCAAGTACTAACCTTTCAGTTACATGGCAGTGTGCCAGGGCATGATACAGGTGTAAAAAATGCAAGGCAGTGACAGCCTTAAATTCCCCATTTAGTTTTTCATAGACAATCTTTTCCATCCGCTTGAGATCGGACACTGTAAACTTGCAGTGGCTGATTCGGAGGAGGTCATGGGCAGAAGGGATATTGCATTCTTCCTCAATGGTCTTCGCTGCTAGATGGAAGACACTTATTCCTAGACAAGGCAGATACTTTGGTCGCACCTACAGAACCGATACAAAAGACAGGTGAGTTTA
Organism: Cetorhinus maximus; assembly: GCF_964194155.1. NCBI lineage: Eukaryota > Metazoa > Chordata > Chondrichthyes > Lamniformes > Cetorhinidae > Cetorhinus > Cetorhinus maximus. Next base: position 98,951,169 of record NC_135879.1, on the reverse strand, counting down.
AATAATCTTTAAAAAATATGAAAGCGAATTAAAAGCTTAGGAGCTTATCATGTGCCCATTAATGAATTTTAGTCATAAACACATATCCAAAAGGATGGAGTAACTGTTTAGAATTCTAACCTTCATCAATGACAAAAATCTGTCCAGTAGGTTAACTGCTAAAACGAAAGTTTCAGTACTACAGCCGAAGAATCTGATCAAACTCCGGAGATCTTCCACTTTGGCATCTCTTAACTTTGGGGAGACACAATCATCATTCTGCAAACCAAATAAAGATACCTATTTTCAATGGTCTCATTTGCCACTCAAACGGAATCAGATTAAGGGACAGATAAAATTTAAAATTGTGATATTTCTAGGTCAGATTTGAATGGAAGTTAAATGCAGCACTCCAAAATTATTAAAATACATTATTTCTGCTAATAGAACAATTACTATCAAGTATACACTGATTTCAAGTTTTGATGTTATGCAAAGCAACAGAAAAATTTTGACAGATACCAGGTCTGAACACAACAGTTAGTGAAACAACTGCACAACTGCCTAACTAATCACATTCTCCATTCATAAAACTTTCAATCCTTCACCAACGCTGCATTTTTGGCTTTAAACTCCTGTGTTAAATTCTAGATAAGTGAGTGAAACATCAGCACGTTCGACAAGAGTGGATTGAGGGGCTGTATCCCTATTTCAAGGCAAACCATGGTCTAGCAAAAGAACACACTCCCAAAAACAAACAACTTAGATTTATCAGCAAAATATTTTCTCTTCTTTTCTACATTATGACCAAAAAAATTAAATAATCAATGCTCAAGTAGCTGAATAAATATGGGAGAAAATGGTAATGATTTCTTTCAAACCTACGTACTTCTTACCTCCAAGGTTGCTTCCATTACATGGAGTCCACTTGCCCTTGGTAAGAATTTGGATTCTTGTTCTAAGTATTGATTTATCTGTTTCAATAGTTTACGAGCTTCATTGTTGTGCTCATAGGATACTAAGTCTTTCATCTTCAACAAAAACAAAAACATGGAATTACTAATGCTTAGAAGTATTCAAAACAGCTGTGCCTTTTTCGAAAGGCACCCAGAAGTGGCAGAAATGGGTCAGTTAAAATTCAGTTCATAAACATTATCAAAGCTTTTCTTTAAGCACAGCAAGTACATTCGGAGACTAACTAGGCCACAGAGGCAAGTCATAATCTTTGCTCAGCTAGCTGATATAATCCATTAAGCTGCAATAACAGTTAAAGGTTTTACAATTTGCCCGAGTACCACTCCTCACCCAGCTTATTACAATAACCGCAGACTCCCCTCCCCCCAGTCGAAGATCAAAGTAAACACCCAGACCCCTTCCCCTCTGCCCCCCAGTCGAAGATCAATGTAAACACCCAGACCCCTTCCCCTCCCCCCTCAGTCGAAGATCAATGTAAACACCCAGACCCCTTCCCCTCCCCCCCAGTTGTAAACACCCAGACCCCTTCCCCTCCCCCCCCAGTTGTAAACACCCAGACCCCTTCCCCTCCCCCCTCAGTCGAAGATCAAAGTAAACACCCAGACCCCTTCCCCTCCCCCCCCAATTGTAAACACCCAGACCCCTTCCCCTCCCCCCCCAGTTGTAAACACCCAGACCCCTTCCCCTCCCCCCCCAGTTGTAAACACCCAGACCCCTTCCCCTCCCCCTCCCCCCCCCAGTCGAAGATCAAAGTAAACACCCAGACCCCTTCCCCTCCCCCCCCAGTTGTAAACACCCAGACCCCTTCCCCTCCCCCCTCAGTCGAAGATCAAAGTAAACACCCAGACCCCTTCCCCTCCCCCTCCCCCCCCCAGTCGAAGATCAAAGTAAACACCCAGACCCCTTCCCCTCCCCCCCCAGTTGTAAACACCCAGACCCCTTCCCCTCCCCCCCCAGTCGAAGATCAAAGTAAACACCCAGACCCCTTCCCCTCCCCCCCCAGTTGTAAACACCCAGACCCCTTCCCCTCCCCCTCCCCCCCCCAGTCGAAGATCAAAGTAAACACCCAGACCCCTTCCCCTCCCCCCCACAGTTGTAAACACCCAGACCCCTCCCTCCCTCCCTCCCCAGTCGAAGATCAATGTAAACACCCAGACCCCCAACCCTCCCCCTCCCCCTCCCCCTCCCCCTCCCCAGTCGAAGATCAATGTAAACACCCAGATTTCCTCCGATTTGAACTCACGGTTTTGCCGTTCAATGTCACTCTCGATTGCAGTTAAAATCCAGGGTCAGAGGAGCCAATGCGGAGCCGGTGATCACCCGTCCTCCCGATGCCTTGGTCCCCCCCCCGTCCTGTCCCCACTCCCTGTCTGTCTCTGTCTGTCTCCCACCCACCCCGTTCCTTCTCTTACTCTCTGACCCCCCCTTCCCTCGCTCTGTTTGTCTCTCTCTCTCTCTCTCTCTGTTTCTATGTCGAATATTTACTGACGCTGCTAACATCACCTCGGCGGAGGCATTTTTCTAATCATGAATAAATCAGTAAAATAGTTCCTCATTTCTTGTCCAATCTTTCCGTTTTAGTAAAGGCAGTCTTGCTCACAACCACACTTTCCTGGAAGTTTTAGAGGTTGAGTATTTTGAGCTTTATTAATAACTCCTCGTTACGCTGAATGATTGTTCTTTTTATTTGGGAGCGGCGGATGCGCATTCCATTTGCCACAGGTACATTCGGTCGCTCCTGTTAAATGTCCCTCTCTGATTGGCCTGTTCGAAAAGTCCGCCCAAAATAGAGCATTCTGATTGGTCCATAAACTTGAAGCCTGATTGATCGGCATTAATCAGGTAACCCTCCACGATTGGTTCGATGTATAACAGGTAAGGTGCTGATTGGTTGATTGTAATAGCAAAGATGGTTAATGATTGGTGGAAACGGCCTTTAAACATGACCAGTATATGTTGCTGAGTAGATTTCAATTCTGCATGTTTAGACCTGAGACACTGCACCATGCACAAAATATACACCCATAATATAACATCACTGTGTTTATAGACTTCATAACATCCCTTGCAAAATTAAGAGATACAGAAATTAATTTTTTGGGATGATTTCTGGGGCAATGTGTATTATTTATTATGAAACAAAAACAGAAAATGCTGGAAAAACTCAGGTCCAACAGCATCTGTGGAGAAAAAAAGTTAATGTTTCGAGTCCTTATGATTCTTCTTCAGAGCCAGTATTATTTATTATGCTATCTATTTATTTGTATAATAAAAACAGAAAATGCTGGAAAAACTCAGCAGATCAGGCAGCATCTATGGAGGGAGAAACAGAGTTAACGTTCAAATCCAATATGTCTCTGCTTCAAAACTATTCTATGTATTCATTTGATTGGTTCACAATGACCTCCCTGGCATCAGGACAGCCAACCTTTCAGGCTAATCCTGGAAGTCTCCAGGATTTAAAAATTAACCTCCAGTGAGCATTAATCTCCAGAGAGAAATAGGGTTTTTTTTTAAATCATGTGTTTTTATAATTTTCCTTGAACATTTTTGCTTATTATAGAAATTTTGATGCTGGGATAAAGGGCTGTTTAGCTTTGCAGGAGGTAGTAGGTCATGTGATATGTCCAACCAGGGTTGGTAACTAGATCAAACTAGATGGTAGCTAGAACAAAACAACTTAAATTCAAAATAAAAATAAAGCATGTCAGTTAGTACATGAAAAGATAGGCTCATATTTCAGGCGTAAAATGCAAGATAAAATGCCACATCAAAGGTTATTGCAGAAGAGCTCATGGTATAGGGGGTAACATATTGGCATGGATAGAAGATTGGCTGGCTAACAGGAAGCAGAGAGTCGGCATAAATGGATCTGCTTCAGGTTGACAAGATGAAACGAGTGGTGTGCCACAGGGATCAGTGCTGGGACCTCAACTTTTTACAATTTATATAAATGACTTGGATGAAGGGATGGATGGGATGGCTGCCAAATTTGCTGATGATAAAAGGATAGGTAGGAAAGTAAGTTGTGAAGAGGACATACAGAGGCTACAAAAAGATACATATAGGTTAAGTGAGTGGGCAAAGATCTGGCAAATGGAGTATAATGTGGGAAAATGTGAAATTGTCCATTTGGCAGAAAGAATAAAAGAGAAGCATATTATCTAAATGGCGAGTGATTGCAGAGCTCTGAGATGCAGAGGGATCTGGGTATCTTAGTGCATGAATTGCAAAAGGCTAGTATGCAGGTACAGCAAGTAATGAGGAAAGCTAATAGAATGTTATCATTTGTTACGAGGGAAATTGAAAAGAAAGGTAAGGAGGTTATGCTTCAGTTATACAGAGCACCAGTGAGACCACATCTGGAGTACCTTGAACAGTATTGGTCACTTTATTTAAGGTAGAATGTAAATGCGTTGCAAGGTTTACCAGACTAATACCTGGAATGGGTGGGTTGTCTTATAAGGAAAGGTTGGACAGGCTAGGCTTGTATCCGCTGGAGTCTAGAAGAGCAAGAGGTGACTTAATTGAAACATATAAGATCCTGAGGAGTCTTGACAGGGTGGATGTGGAGAGGATGTTTCCTCTTGTGGGAAAATCTAGAAGAAGTTTGCAGATGCTATGAAAAATGGCTGAGGAAGAAAGCTGTAGACTGGTCAATCAACTGATCAGTTGGGCAGAAAAATGGCACATGGAATTCAATCTGGAGATATTTGAGGTAATACAAAAGCAGACTGGGTGACCGCTTTGCAGAACCTTCAGTCTGTCCGCAAGCATTACCCAGATCTCCCTGTTGCTTGCCATTTCAACACTCCACCCTGCTCTCATGCCCACATGTCCGTCCTTGGCCTGCTGCATTGTTCTAGTGAAGCTCAACGCAAACTGGAGGAACAGCATCTCATCTTCCGACTAGGCACTTTACAGCCTTCCGGACTGAATATTGAGTTCAACAATTTTAGATCATGAACTCTCTCCTCCATCCCCACCCCCTTTCCAATTTCCCCCCTCCTTTTTGTTTTTTCCAATAATTTATATAGATTTTTCTTTTTCCACCTATTTCCATTATTTTTAAATGTATTTCCATCCATTGTTTTATCTCAACCTTTTAACCTTTTTCGATTCCTTCACCCCACCCCCACTAGGGCTATCTGTACCTTGCTCGTCCTGCTTTCTACCCTTAATTAGCACTTTCCTTTAGATAATATCACCACCTTCAACACCTCTTTGTCCTTTTGTCTGTGACATCTTTTGGTTATCTCCACCTATCACTGGCCCTCTATCCAGCTCTTCTTGTCCCACTCCGCCCCCCATTAAACCAGCTTATATTTCACCCCTTTTCTATTTTTCCTTAGTTCTGTTGAAGAGTCATGCGGACTCGAAACGTTAACTGTGCTCCTCTCCACAGATGCTGCCAGACCTGCTGAGTTTTTCCAGGTATTTTTATTTTTGTTTTGGATTTCCAGCATCCACAGTTTTTTGCTTTTATACAGTAAAGGGTTCAAGCTAGGAGTTGTCTCCATGCTTGCTGATACACAAGGCTCTATACAACGTTGACTTACACTGGATGTGGGTCATGTGCTCTCTTACATCATTAAGTGGACGGTACTGTACTCAATCCCACACTAACCCTATATGTACCAGACCCTTATAGTACACCTCTCTCTGCAGATGCTGCCTGACCTGTTGAGTATTTCCAGCATGTTCTGTTTTTATTTCAGAATTTCAGCATTCCCAGTATTTTGCTATGACTTAGTCTGTGTTGAATTTACTGATCCCAGTCAGATCACTGATAGTGTGTGTAGTATTCAAGTATACTTGGTTAGGAAACTCAGTAGCCTCTTCTGCTTAATCTGGAACCAGGGCATTATGTCCCAAGATTAAGGATGCTTCCATAACTCACCTTTACAAACAGAAGGGAATCAAGTCCATCTGTGACAATCATCATGGTATCTCATTATTCTCTAAAGTGGGAAAAATTCTTGGATAGGTTGTTCTTAACAGGATTGTCTTACAGACTCAGTGTACCCAGGATCATAGTGTTGCTTTTGTGCTGGATGTTGAATGGTTGATATGATCTTTGCAGTGTGTCAAAATTCAAGAAAAGTCCCACACACAGAAGAAGGACCTCTACATGGTGTTCATTGTGTAGGGTGCTGCACAAATATGGCTGCCCTGAAAAGATGATCAGGTCATCCCTCATTTCATGGCAGCATGATGCGCTATTCTGTACCACTGATCACATGACAGTGAGATGCAGAATGGCGCATCAGATGGATTTCCTGTCACCAATGGCACCAAGCAAGGCTGCATAATGACTCCAGTTCCGTTTGCCATCTAATTTTTGGCCGTTCTCTTGTCTGTACTCAAAGATCTCTGCATAGGAGTACACACTCATTTCAAGACGATGGCAATCCTTTCAATCTGCAAAGGTTCAAGGCTTGCATAAAGATCACAGAACGGCTACTAAGTGAACTCTTGTTTGCCAACGACTGTTCTCTTATAGTACACATTCCTGAGCACATCCAGCTGCTTGTTGACCGCTTTCATCAAGCCTCAGAATGCTTTGGCCTTACAATAAGTCTGAAAAAGACAGAGATCTTGTACTATCCTGCCCCCAGCCACAAATTCCAAGGTCCACAACTCACAATTAACAATACACCCCTCAACTCAGTTCAGAAGTCCTGCTAATTTGGGAGTATCCTCTCCAACAACACTATGTTGGATGATGAAATCATCCAATGCCTGGCAAGAGCAAGGTCAGCATTTGGCAAGCTCGCCAACAGGCTTTGGAGAGAGAATGCAGTTTGCCTCGAAGAAAAGTCAAAGTCTACCAGACAGTGATTCTCACATCACTTCTCTGTAGGTGTGAGGCATGGACAACCTACCAGCATCACATAAAGCAACCAGGTGTATTTATTCCACTTTCACTGCTTAGGATCTTTCTGCAACATTATGTGGCAGAACAAAATCCCTAACACCAAAGGTGCTGCATACCTGATATCAAGAGCATACTCTTTAGAGCTCAGCTTTGCTGGGTCAGCCATGAGGTTTGCATGGAGGATTCCTGCCTACCAAAGGCGATATTCTACAGCCAGCTGAGCACAGGAATCTGAACATCCCAAACTCAGATACAAAGACTATCTGAAAGCCAATCTCAGAGTCTGTAAGTTGGACCCCACTGCATGAGAAAAAACAACCCTGGGCAGATCCAAATGGAGAAATGGTCTGTCATCAAGCAATCCCAACATTTGAGGAGAACAGAGTCAGGCCCTTACAGGACAAGCATGCCATAATCTCACCTTTACCCTCCACTCCAACAGTGAACTTACAAGTAATGCTTGCAATCAGGTTTGTGAAACAAGATTTGGTTTACCATCACATATGAGACGACAACAACCTAGACAGTGAACAATTTGGTCTCCTTGCAAACATTCATCTGTCGAAGTGACAGGAGAATGCATTAGTCTGTGTTGAATTTGCTGATCCCAGTCAGGCCAGTGATAGTGGCATTGCAATTGCCCTCTGAGGGTTAAGGAGAGGAAAATCTGCAGGGTTCCCATCATTAATTGCAATCAAGCAAGGTCAACTGGACGTCAGAGTTTATGGGTGCAGAAAGGATCATGTTCATCTGTGGTGCATTCTACAGTCAGATGTTTTGGCAAGAATCATCATCAAGATTTCACAAAGTGAACGGGCGCTTTCTCTCCAACAATGAAGTCAATGATATGCTTAAAAGAACTCTGCCCGCTTTCATGCCTGCCCTTGCCACCTATGGTGAAAATCCCAACAAGTTAGTACCTGGCGGCTCCAGTGTGAGTTGTTGACTGAGGGACTTTAATTATTAGGTTTCTGCTGAGTGGATGAGGGTAAAATCACACTCTAGGATTTATGCATTTTGCACAAAGTTAACGTTTCACTTTCCTTTCTGACAGCCAAAATCTCACCAATAACGTCCATTAATAAATACTTGGTCACCAAGTGAACATCCATAGATTTGACTGAGGACAAACTATGGAACAAAGCTTTAGTTCAGTTGGCCGGTTGTCATGAGACAGGGCAATTGTGAAATAATCGTGCCATAATCGATCTCTTACCCAAGGTGTGGGCTACGATCAGTCTCTGCTTAAAAAGGAAATAATAACACAAAAATCATTGCCCTTTTGATACTATACTAAGTAAAAAATATATATTTCATTTAAAAAAAACTATTGCTGAGAGCATGCACTGCAGTTACCTTCTGGTTACCATAGTGCCATCATGGCTTCTGAGTTTGATATAACAGATAGAGACAGAAGCATAAGCGCACCAAAAAACAGGTTACTTAATTATGAACAATATGAGTATATCACCATCAGAATATCACATTCATGAAGCATAAAAATGCTACTCTATACTGTTAACTCCATACCAACCCTGTACAACTACACATTCGCACAGAACAAGAGTTAATGGTAGACTCCTCATTATTCAAGTGTCTCCAAGCTATAAGTGACATCATCATCTTCTGTGGGTCCTCTCACTACTGAAGAGTCCAATGTAAGATCGACATGAGCATCCACAGAATTGGCAGTAAATGTTTCGTTGTTGGTGCTTGGGGGAACTTCTGTAGCTGCTGCACCTCTAGCTTTCCTCTGGGCATGTTGGATGTTGCAAGTGAACAGTGACCCACTAGTGGACAGTGATCCCCATCAGTGATCCGCTCCACCGCGGACAGCGGCGCCCCTAGTAGGCCATGACACTCCCACTGACAGTAATACCCAGTGTACATAACCCCCCTCCATTGAACAGTGAAACCCTACTGAAGAGTGAACCCCCCAGTGAAGAGTGAAGCCCCCCTCCGCCCATTGGACAGTGAAGAATGAAGCGCGCCCACGCCCAGTAGGCACTGATCCTCCATGGGCCTTGTTTACAGGCACCGCGATGCATTGTGGGAGCTCAGACCACAGAACTCCTCACACCGAGGCGGTGTTCATCTGCCAGGCTAAAGTAGTGCCCAGTTAATCGTTCCCCTCCCCAGCTGTTAGTCTCTCTTGGAGGGTGCAGCAAGCCTGTCAGTGGGGTTTGTCAGGCAATATGTTCGGCAGTGGCAGTAAAACTGGCGGTTTTGCTGCTGGTTTTGGGGCTGTGCGCGGATGTATGTGGGCGGTGAGGTGACGAGCCCGGCTCTTTCTGCGGGTCGCGGCCTCGCGGGGAAGCGGCTCCTGAGGCCGAGGATCAGGAACCGTAGCCCGAGCTCATGCGAGCGCGACCCGGACCTGCACACGTCAGACCAGGACATCGTCTGCTCCCACCGCCGCTTTCCTGCAGCGTCTGAGCGCCGACATGGAGAACTGAAGGGAGTGACGGTCCGCGGGTTCATGGACCAGATGATCGAGTCCGACTGTAAACATTGCAGCTTCGCAGGGGAGGTGAGAGGGGGAGCAAGAGGGGGGGGAGGTGAGAGGGGAGCAAGGAGGGGGGGAGGTGAGAGGGGAGCAAGGAGGGGGGGGAGGTGAGAGGGGAGCAAGGAGGGGGGGGAGGTGAGAGGGGAGCAAGGAGGGGGGGGAGGTGAGAGGGGAGCAAGGAGGGGGGGAGGTGAGAGGGGAGCAAGGAGGGGGGGAGGTGAGAGGGGAGCAAGGAGGGGGGGGAGGTGAGAGGGGAGCAAGGAGGGGGGGGAGGTGAGAGGGGAGCAAGGAGGGGGGGGAGGTGAGAGGGGAGCAAGGAGGGGGGGAGGTGAGAGGGGAGCAGGAGCAAGGAGGGGGGGGAGGTGAGAGGGAGCAAGGAGGGGGGGGAGGTGAGAGGGGAGCAAGGAGGGGGGGGAGGTGAGAGGGGAGCAAGGAGGGGGGGGAGGTGAGAGGGGAGCAAGGAGGGGGGGGGTGAGAGGGGAGCAAGGAGGGGGGGGTGAGAGGGGAGCAAGAAGGGGGGGGGGTGAGAGGGGAGCAAGAAGGGGGGGGGTGAGAGGGGAGCAAGGAGGGGGGGAGGTGAGAGGGGAGCAAGGAGGGGGGGGGTGAGAGGGGAGCAAGGAGGGGGGGTGAGAGGGGAGCAAGGAGGGGGGGGTGAGAGGGGAGCAAGGAGGGGGGGGTGAGAGGGGAGCAAGGGGGGGGGTGAGAGGGGAGCAAGGAGGGGGGGTGAGAGGGGAGCAAGGAGGGGGGGGTGAGAGGGGAGCAAGGAGGGGGGGAGGTGAGAGGGGAGCAAGGAGGGGGGGAGGTGAGAGGGGAGCAAGGAGGGGGGGGGTGAGAGGGGAGCAAGGAGGGGGGGGGTGAGAGGGGAGCAAGGAGGGGGGGTGAGAGGGGAGCAAGGAGGGGGGGGGGTGAGAGGGGAGCAAGGAGGGGGGGGTGAGAGGGGAGCAAGGAGGGGGGGGTGAGAGGGGAGCAAGGAGGGGGGGTGAGAGGGGAGCAAGGAGGGGGGGGAGGTGAGAGGGGGGTGATGAGAGGGGGAACAAGGAGGGGGGGTGATGAGAGGGGGAACAAGGAGGGGGGGAGGTGAGAGGGGAGCAAGGGGGGGGAGGTGAGAGGGGAGCAAGGGGGGGGGAGGTGAGAGGAGAGCAAGTGGGGGGGGAGGTGAGAGGGGAGCAAGGAGGGGGGGAGGTGAGAGGGGGAACAAGGAGGGGGGGAGATGAGAGGGGGAGCAAAGAGGGGGAGGTGAGAGGGGGAACGAGGAGGGGGAGCAAGGGGGGGAGGTGAGAGGGGGAGCAAGGTGGGGGAGGTGAGAGGGGGAGCAAGGGGAGAGAGGTGAGAGGGAGAGCAAGGGGGGGGAGGTGAGGGGGGAGGGGAGCAAGGAGGGGGGGGAGGTGAGAGGGGGAACAAGGAGGAGGGGAACAAGGAGGGGGAGGTGAGAGGGGGAACAAGGAGGGGGGGAGGTGAGAGGGGGAACAAGGAGAGGGGGAGGTGAGAGGGGAGCAAGGAGGGGGGGGAGGTGAGAGGGGAGCAAGGAGGGGGGGGAGGTGAGAGGGGAGCAAGGAGGGGGGGGAGGTGAGAGGGGAGCAAGGAGGGGGGGGAGGTGAGAGGGGAGCAAGGAGGGGGGGGAGGTGAGAGGGGAGCAAGGAGGGGGGGGAGGTGAGAGGGGAGCAAGGAGGGGGGGAGGTGAGAGGGGAGCAAGGAGGGGGGGGAGGTGAGAGGGGAGCAAGGAGGGGGGGGAGGTGAGAGGGGAGCAAGGAGGGGGGGGTGAGAGGGGAGCAAGAAGGGGGGGGGTGAGAGGGGAGCAAGAAGGGGGGGGGGTGAGAGGGGAGCAAGGAGGGGGGAGGTGAGAGGGGAGCAAGGAGGGGGGGGTGAGAGGGGAGCAAGGAGGGGGGGGTGAGAGGGGAGCAAGGAGGGGGGGGGTGAGAGGGGAGCAAGGGGGGGGGGTGAGAGGGGAGCAAGGAGGGGGGGTGAGAGGGGAGCAAGGAGGGGGGGGTGAGAGGGGAGCAAGGAGGGGGGGAGGTGAGAGGGGAGCAAGGAGGGGGGGAGGTGAGAGAGGGAGCAAGGAGGGGGGGGGTGAGAGGGGAGCAAGGAGGGGGGGGTGAGAGGGGAGCAAGGAGGGGGGGTGAGAGGGGAGCAAGGGGGGGGGGGTGAGAGGGGAGCAAGGAGGGGGGATGAGAGGGGAGCAAGGAGGGGGGGGTGAGAGGGGAGCAAGGAGGGGGGGTGAGAGGGGAGCAAGGAGGGGGGGTGAGAGGGGAGCAAGGAGGGGGGGGAGGTGAGGGGGGGGGTGATGAGAGGGGGAACAAGGAGGGGGGGTGATGAGAGGGGGAACAAGGAGGGGGGGAGGTGAGAGGGGAGCAAGGGGGGGGGAGGTGAGAGGGGAGCAAGGGGGGGGGAGGTGAGAGGAGAGCAAGTGGGGGGGGAGGTGAGAGGGGAGCAAGGAGGGGGGGAGGTGAGAGGGGGAACAAGGAGGGGGGGAGATGAGAGGGGGAGCAAAGAGGGGGAGGTGAGAGGGGGGAACGAGGAGGGGGAGCAAGGGGGGGAGGTGAGAGGGGGAGCAAGGTGGGGGAGGTGAGAGGGGGAGCAAGGGGAGAGAGGTGAGAGGGAGAGCAAGGGGGGGGAGGTGAGGGGGGAGGGGAGCAAGGAGGGGGGGGAGGTGAGAGGGGGAACAAGGAGGAGGGGAACAAGGAGGGGGGAGGTGAGAGGGGGAACAAGGAGGGGGGGAGGTGAGAGGGGGAACAAGGAGAGGGGGAGGTGAGAGGGGAGCAAGGAGGGGGGGAGCTGAGAGGGGGAACAAGGAGGGGGGGAGGTGGGAGGGGGGGAGGTGAGACGGGGAGTAAGGGGGAGGTGAGAGGGGGAGTAAGGGGGGGGAGGTGAGAGGGGGAGTAAGGAGGGGGTGGGGGAGGTGAGAGGGGGAGCAAGGAGGGGGTGGGGGAGGTGAGAGGGGGAGCAAGGAGGGGGTGGGGGAGGTGAGAGGGGGAGCAAGGAGGGGGTGGGGGAGGTGAGAGGGGGAGCAAGGAGGGGGTGGGGGAGGTGAGAGGGGGAGCAAGGAGGGGGTGGGGGAGGTGAGAGGGGGAGCAAGGAGGGGGGGGAGGTGAGAGGGGAGCAAGTAGTGGGGGGGGGGAGGTGAGAGGGGAGCAAGGAGTGGGGGGAGGTGAGAGGGGAGCAAGGAGTGGGGGGGGAGGTGAGAGGGGAGCAAGGAGTGGGGGGAGGTGAGAGGGGAGCAAGGAGTGGGGGGAGGTGAGAGGGGAGCAAGGAGTGGGGGGCGGTGAGAGCGGAGCAAGGAGTGGGGGGAGGTGAGAGGGGAGCAAGGAGTGGGGGGAGGGGAGCAAGGAGGCGGGGAGGTGAGAGGTGGAGCAAGGAGGTGGGGGAGGTGGGAGGGAGGAGGTGAGAAGAGGAGCATGGAGGGGGGGGGGAGGTGAGAAGGGGAGCAAGTGGGGGGAGGTGAGAAGGGGAGCAAGTGGGGGGAGGTGAGCGGGGGAGCAAGGGGGGGGAGGTGAGAGGGGGAGCAAGGGGGGGGAGGTGAGAGGGGGAGCAAGGGGGGGCGAGGTGAGAGGGGGAGCAAGGGGGGGGGAAGGTGAGAGGGGGAACAAGGAGGGGGGGAGGTGAGAGGTGGAGCAAGGAGGGGGGAGGTGAGAGGGGGAGCAAGGAGGGGGGGAGCAAGGAGGGGGGGGAGGT